>NC_090317.1:26549300-27174300 GCF_039906515.1 Pseudorca crassidens
TTGCTGCCATTCAGGAATGATTCCACATTACTACTTAACTGTTTTATTTGTAAATGCATTTTAATTTGACATAGATAGAGTTGCTCTTTTGTTAATACTCAGCTCTGTGCAGTGGGCAATGAAAATATCCCCTTTAAAAAGTAAGTCTTACTAGTTCTATAATTTTATTGTTACTACACCACCAGTTGTCCAAGTTGATGTCTTATGGGCCCTCTAGAACTATAGTTCTCCAACATTAGTGCAGCTCATCAGGGAATTATTAGAGAATCACCAAGGAAGCATCTTAAAAACTCAACCCCATGTCCATAAATTCTAATTTAGTAATTTGAATGGTACCTGGGGATTTTTGTTTTGTTTTTGTTTTTTTAACAAGCACTAGATGATTCTGATGCAGGCGAATGTGGTACGTCATTCTGAGAAACACTCCTCTTGAATACAGAGAATCCTGTTTCCTCAGTGACAGTATCACTGTCAGACAGTTGACTTGCTATTACATGTACTGCCTTGAAAGAAATAAAGACTGACAGACTTAACCACCCCCAAACATTCTAAATACTCTTGCACTCTCTGTTGTGTAACTTCTAGGAAAGGTATATTCATGGCTCTTGTTTTATTTCTCTCCACCTAAATGAAACAACTGACAACAAACAACAACAAAAAGCAAACTAGAGCGAGCCCTCCCAAGCAGGGTATCCTGTTAGTGACTGTATTGAAATTCAAGTAAGGTTGTGGGGGAAGAGAAGACAGCCCTCCTTCCTTTTCTCTATCTGCCACCTGGACTCTTCCCTTTAAACCAGTTACCTCTAATAGGAATTTACTTTTCCTTTTCCCTCAGGGCCATGGTCAGTACTCTGTTTGGAAACTGTGGTACTTCCCCACTCTGACTGGAGCCCAAGCATATTCTTCATTTTTCTGTAGGCTTAGATTCTGGCCCTTCTGTTTATCTGTTGTTGTTTTTTAAGTCTATGCTATGCAAGGCTTTCACTACAGATTTTGAGGAAGATCTTGTTCCCTTATCTTTAAGTAGGCTCCCTTCTTGTTCCCAGTGGGGATACAGGGCTGTGTAGTAGAGTGGGGGAAAAGGTGCTGAGAAATTTGGGATCTAATTGATCATTTAATCAACCATCAGCTGTTAGTGTTTACATATCAACTGCTACAGTCTCACACTTACCCTCTAACAACTAACTAAATGTTAATTGATTCAGTTATCACTTGTAATACTGTGCTGTACTCTCTAGAGGGAAAAAGGGAATAAGGGAGTAGGATTGGGCTGCTTCTTCTCCTTTAGACTCTCTCAATCCAGAAAATTGTTATGCTCTCTTTGTGTAGTTATGTTTTGTGTTGTCGCCCCACCCCACAGTAGATCAGTCTCAGCTATACAACAGGGGACCTGATTTCTTGAAGGACTGAGGTGGGAGAATTGCTTCATCTCAGAAATTCTGACCTGCCCTGTGCTATACTGAGAAGTGACACACTAATCAGCGCTATTGAACCCTAGCAAACAGGAACACCTGGTTGCCTGAGGTTGGCTGAACTTTTCCAGGTCAGAAAATGGAGCAGGTCATTCATACCAACAGCTACTTTTTCCGTAGCCTGTGTAAAATATTGTGTCTTTGTCATTTAAGAGATAAAAATATCTAAACAAAGAAATGTCATTTTCCTTTCAAGTTTGAGGAGAAAAACAGAGAACTATACAGAGGTGGCTATACAACCAAATCAGGGGTAGGCCACATGCCACCCTCTAGAAAGGGAATTCCTCGGCAACCTTGGTTACACTGGATTGGGCATCCAGGCTTTCCTAGGGATCCTTACTTTTGCCTCTTGGGTGAAAGCCCCTCTTGAAGAACCTTTGATGAGAGAGTATGAGTATTAGAGGGCTGCTAGGTCCCTTCCATAAATTGACTATTGGCAGGCTCTCATGGGAATAACATTGCTGGGCCAAGAGCTTTTTGAACAGTAATTAGAAGTACAGCGGGGAATTCCCTGGCGGTCCAGTGGTTAGGACTCTGCACTTCCACTGCAGGGGGCATGGGTTCGATCCCTGGTTGAGGAACTAAGATACCGCATGCTGCATGGCACGGCCAAAAACAACAAAAAAAAGTACAGTAACAGTGGGTATCAGTTCTATTCCGTAGGTCTAGTTCCCCAGGTGACTTTGTAGAGCTGTTATACTTATCTACTTGACTGAAGATGTGAGCTTGAAGAAGGGTTAAACTGACTTTAGGCAAGGAAATATTTGTCCTAGGCAAATATGCAGTATAGCTGTCTTTTCTGATCAAGCTTTTTTTTCAACTAGATAGGAATGAGGGGGGTGCCTGGAAATAGAAGTCACAGATTCAGAACCAAAGGATTAGGGAGACTGGGGCTATTCTATAACACTGTCATACCTGTAACCTAATTTTCAGTTTTAATTGCTGAGAGCCACCTTGCAGCACTGGTCTAAAAGAAAGGCTTTTCCCCTAGTTCATATTCTGAATATGACCAAATCAGGTAGATAAGCTATCTTATTTAGGTAGTTTCATCACTGTTTTATTCTGTGTTTTGTTAGAACCTCAACAGCTGTCTTTCTGTTCACATAGATTCATATTAGTTGCCTTCAATAGGACCCACCCTCAAAAATTTAAAAGCCTTTCTTATCCCAGCTGCTATTCTCTCAGGTCTCTGGTGTAATTGGACCTCTCTCCTAAGTAATGTTCTTTATATTTATAGCTTTGCCACCTATGTGGCCTCAGTAGTTACCAGCATGCTCTCTAAAATGGGGAAGACAGGAGATAATTTTTCCCACTTCTAAAGTAATTGTATGATTCTCAGAGCCTGTTTGAGATACCCTGTGGAACAAAGAGTACTTGGCATGCCTTCAATCCAGTGAGCCTGGGGTATGGAGCGCTCAGGAGGGACGGCAGCTGGACTGTAGGAGCCAAGACTCTTTTTGCCTATCACGATGCAGAACTGGAAGTGGGACCTTTGACTTCAGACCTTCTAGTTCTGGGCTCCATGTTTAGCACAAACTGTAAATGATTTAAGTGCTTTCTAGCATAAAGAAGAAGCTAGTTTTAGATCTCCTCTTAGGTTCATCTTCAGGGATGATGCCTAACCCAGACAGTTTTCTGGGTGAGAGCTCTTTCGTCTCAAAGAGACTGAAGGACATGAGATAATAGCAACAACTCCACTTTGTATTGTTTTCTTTTTTATGTTTGACACACATTCTATGAACTAATATGTAGTCCCTCCCATTGTACTAACAGATTCTTTTTCTCATACAATTAAGGGTATGGCCTTCCTCTGACTCTCCCCCAAATTAGGATAAACCAATCAGGCCAAAAAAAGCTGTGGTTTAAGTCAGTTCCCACATGCTTTAAACTCCAGTATACCATAGCCATTCAGAGAAAATCATAATTTAGCTTAGCAATAGGGTTACCAGTTGGTCCTGGTTTGCCTGAGACTTTCCCGGTTTTAGCACTGCAGTCTTGCATCCTGGGAAACCCCTCAATCACTGGAAAACCTGGACAGTTGGTCCCCCTACTTAGCGGTCTTATGGTAACGTTCTCATAACCTTTCTTTGTGTTGATCCAGCTTCTTAATTGACAAATCGTAACAGATGATAGGGGCTACATGTAGTGATAAAACATTCTGTTTTGGTTGGCTGTTACTAGTTCCATTCTGCCTCTTTACTAGTGTTAAGACCCTCTACTTGGTTCCCTTGAATATCTCAAAAGCAGGAGTGGAAACCCTGCATGTTCAATCCTTCATGCAACAGCAAGAGAGAGTAGGGTGGGGGAAATGGACAGGGGGCCCACATACCCTATTCACTTACTCAACAGGTCAGATGCAATAAGAATCTTTGGAAAAGCTCATAGTAAGCACACAGGGCTAAATATTGAAACAGCTTCCAGGGATGATTTATCTTAAAAGAAATGTTGTTGGTAAGAAATTAGAATTCCTGCAACAGTTTTGATTGGTCATCTTCTGATTCTTGAAAAGGGAACCTAGGTTTTTATACTATGAAAATCAGTGCTATAAATTATATTGTATGTGTGTGTTTTTACTTTTTATCTCCAGTCAAAGTATGATGAACTTAAAAAATCAGAGAAGGGAAATAAACAGCAACATAAAGTTCACAAGTACATTACATCATGTGAAATGGTGATGGCTCCTGTCCATGAAGCAGTGGTTTCCTTACATGTTTCCAAAGTCTGGGACGACATCAGCCCTCAATTCTATGCCACATTCTGGTCATTGACAATGTATGACCTTGCAGTTCCACATACCAGCTATGAACGGGAAGTCAATAAACTTAAAGTCCAGATGAAAGCAATTGATGACAATCAGGAAATGGTAGGTTTTTGGTCTAGTAGCTCAAGTACAATAACTTCATGGTATTAATTCAACATTATCCATACTTTGGAATTGTATTAGCTCAGGTTCCTATCTTGTTGTTACACATAATGTTTTTCTAAGTGGGTTTAGAGGTTATTCTCTCCATGGGTGGGGCAGGGGCTTGGTGAGTACGTGGAGGTTATGACCAATCAAAAGGTATTTGAGGGCTGTGTTAGCAACTTAAAATGATCTACTTAACTCCAATTGCAAGAGCAATAGGAATTCCCCAAAGGAGAATCCTTTAGGAGAAAGCTTTATTGAAGAGGTGAGTCTTGAACTGGATAGGCCTTGAAGATAGGTTAAGTTTGGAAATATGGAGGCAAATTGGTGACTGTAAAGCTTCAGCAAAGGTATGAAGTAGTCTGAGGTTCAAAGAGACCACTTTTACTGTGGCGATTGGGCTTAGTGATAAATTTGAAAGGTTAGGTTGGGGCCAGGTGATGTAGAGCGATGAAAGTTAGAAAGGAAGGCTTGAGGGACTTCCCTGGGGGTCCAGTGGTTAAGACTCTGCGCTCCAAATATAGGAGGCCGGGGTTTGATCCCTGGTTGGGGAACTAGATCCTGCACGCATGCCGCAACTAAAAGTCCACATGCCGCAACTAAAAGAAGATCCCGTGTGCTGCAACGAAGATCCCACGTGCCTCAACTAAGACCCGGCGCAGCCAAATAAATAATTAGTTTTTAAAAATGCACTTAAAAAAAAAAGGAAGGCTTGATAAAATTGAGAGCTATTTTAGATTCCTCAGTGGGGAAGTGATAATGGTAAAAATGGTACTTTAGGCAGATTGCTTGTGACGGTGATATGAAGGATACGTTTGATAGGGCAAGGGACTGGCATTAGGCGGGAGACCAACTAGGTGGCTTTTTGGGTAATTCATTATGAAGTACTGAGAGCATAGACTATGGTGGAGGTAGTAGGAATGCAAAAGACTTGTAAGCAGTTAGAATATTGGAACAGAGAAGGAAGGATCAAAGATGATTCCATGCCTCAGAGTAAAAGTACCAGTGTTGAGAAGGTATCCTGTTTTGATAGTGTACGAAGACTGACTTTGTCTTGGATTTGTTGAATGGAGGTGAAAGCACATCCAAGTGGACTCCTAAACATCCCTGTTGAAGTAATTAGTATAAGATATCAGCATTTATCTCCTCAAATTTTTTAATTAAAAGAAGGAGAGGTAATGTGCCTGTAGTTAGAAAAGTATCCAACTTATACTTTGTAGCCTCCAAATAAAAAGAAAAAAGAGAAGGAGCGATGTACTGCCCTTCAGGACAAGCTTCTTGAAGAAGAAAAGAAGCAGATGGAACATGTACAGCGAGTGCTACAGAGACTGAAACTGGAAAAGGACAATTGGCTTTTAGCAAGTAAGTTGTTGGAATTGTTACATTTCTGCCACTGCTACATTAAAAAAGCAAACTTTTATAACTTTGGAGGTATTGAAGTATATTATGTTTGTATTTCAACTCAGTGTTCACTATCCCATTCTTTGGTTATTCATTAACGCAGAGTCGACTTCACATGTTCACTGAAGGAACAGATTTAATTTGCTGGTGAAATTAATTAACTTAAAACTACAATATTGGCAGCTTATCATTCAACTTTTCTGTATAAAATCTTATCTCTGGAGAAATTATAGGTAGAAAAATGTCCACAGAGTGAAAATGAAAGTCTTATCCCAGGCATGACCTTTTGGTTACAAACTATAAATAGTTTGTGGTTTTATATCATTCTCTACACTAAAGTTTATGTTGTCATGTTTAGTGGCCTTGAGGCACTTGAGGAAGAAGTTTACCACTTAATATATTCTTCCCTTATTTTTAGAATCTACCAAAAATGAGACCATCACAAAATTTCTACAGCTGTGTATATTTCCTCGATGTATTTTTTCAGCAATTGATGCTGTTTACTGTGCTCGTTTTGTTGAATTGGTACATCAACAGAAAACTCCAAATTTTTCCACACTTCTTTGCTATGATCGAGTAAGTTCTTTTTATTGCAACCTTTAAAAAAAAGTCTCACACAAAGATAGCTAAACATTATATATAATCTATAGAGGTATTATTGTGTGTGTGGTTAAAAGCATGAACTCAAGAGCCAAGTGCCTGAACTTGAATCCTAGCTCTGCTACTTTCTAGCTATATGATCTTTGGCAAGTTTTTTTTAACCTCTCTGTGCCTCAGTTTTCTATCTGTAAAACGGGATAATAGTACCTGCTTCATTAGATTGTTATGAGGAATAAATGAGTCACTATACACAAAAGCACTTTGAGTAGTGCCTGATATATAATAAGCACCCCTAGTTAATCCATTAACTCAACATTTGGGTTTATATGTTTGTCATAATAGGCAGAACTCTCTTCTCCATTTTTAACCTTCACCCCCTCAAGAAGCAATGAAAAAGCTTACACTTTTGCACATATATAAAAGCAGGGATGCTTTTCAATGTGGTCACATTCACATATTTTTGCATCTGGCTTTTTTCATAATAATAAGTTGCTGCATTTTGTGGTCTAAAAACATGACGTATGTTACAGCCTCTCAGCTGCCTATTTCTAGTTTCTATCAGCCTCGCCTCTGCTTACTGTCCCCTTAACCCCAGTAATATCTATGGCTAAGTCTTTGTTAAATAAGTTACGTTGTAATAATAATGATAGTTTTTTTCTTCCCTCATTGTAAATCCGCTTTCTTTATAAAAGTGGTTTTTTTTTGTTGTTATTGTTGTTATTGTTGCTTTATGAATGTGCTATTTCCTCACAAAAGCCAGAATCTTTAAAGGTCTCTGGAATTGTGAATATAAAAGGGGAAGATGCATTTTGACTAAACTTACCTGTTTAGTTTATTATGATTTGCTATTACATGATCTTTTAATATTTTGAACTAATTTTGACCTTGATTTTTTTTTATTTTTCACACATTGTTTTCTGTAGGTTTTCTCTGATATAATTTACACAGTCGCAAGCTGTACTGAAAATGAAGCTAGTCGATATGGGAGATTTCTTTGCTGCATGTTAGAGACTGTGACCAGGTGGCACAGTGATAGAGCCACATATGAAAAGGTATGACAAATACTCTTACATTTTACCCATTTACCATGTATATAATGACCGCTTCCAGTAAGCTCTGGGTTCAGTTTTAAAAGGGAAGCTGAGTTTAAGATTCAGTTGTACAACAATGTTTAAAATTTAAGCACAATTCATTCATTATTAAAAAACATGCTATATTTTTATCCTATCTCAAACTGACATTTCAAATTAATGTCATTGAATAAGGTGGATCTTTCTGTGAAAACTACCTATCATTGAAAATACACATTATATTTTCACATGGAATCATTAATCTAGTCTACTTAAGTTTCAGCTTCTACTATTTTGGAGGACAGAATTTTTCTTTAAAAGTGACAGCCTATTTTTTGCCCTTAGGAATGTGGAAATTATCCAGGATTTCTTACTATATTACGGGCAACTGGTTTTGATGGTGGAAATAAAGCTGATCAATTAGACTATGAAAATTTTCGACACGTTGTACATAAATGGCATTACAAACTAACCAAGGTAAGAAAAAATTGTATTTCTCAAAGGTGGTTTTTTCTCTTCATACTTATACTTTTTTAATAACAGATCTTAAAATGTTTGTTGTAGGCATCGGTACATTGCCTTGAAACAGGCGAATATACTCACATCAGGAATATCTTGATTGTGCTGACAAAAATACTTCCTTGGTACCCAAAAGTTTTGAATCTGGGTCAGGCTTTGGAAAGAAGAGTGCATAAAATCTGCCAAGAGGAAAAAGAGAAGAGGCCAGATCTATATGCATTGGCTATGGGGTAACACAATTATACTTTAATGTGATTTATGAGACTAGATTACAGAAGGATTCTGAAGACTTTAAAATGTCTTACAGTGTTGAAGTTTATCTTCTGCCTTACTTCAGGAGATTATGGGAGATTATGCGATCATGTTCCCACAGGCTGGTGAGAGTTGTCACTTCTGATTATCAGCTTCCGGTCTATACTGGATGATAGTTTCAAAAATCATATATAGTATATCTTGGTTTGGAGGAAATGTAATTTTATCATCAGTTGAGTTATCAAATCTTCAATAGTGGAAAAAAGGCATTTTAGTTGAAGGATTAGTTTACATTGAAATTTTTAAGAAAGCATCTAGGTTCTCTTATAAAGACATTCAGGAACTTACTGAAAATTAATATTTTTTATTCTCTGGAATCAAGTAGCAGAGTGAATAACTTGCTAATTTTATTCTTTTAAACCCCATGTTTGTGCCTTTTGACTTGTATTTGTATATTTAAACACTTTGTGCGACTTTCAGCTACTCTGGGCAGTTGAAAAGTAGAAAGTCATACATGATACCTGAAAATGAGTTTCATCACAAAGACCCCCCTCCGAGGAATGCAATTGCCAGTGTACAAAATGGGCCTGGCGGTGGGCCTTCTTCATCGTCAGTAGGAAGTGCATCTAAATCGGATGAAAGCAGTAATGAGGAGACTGGTATGCTTATTTGTAGAAATTTATAAGTAATACATTTTGTTTCAGCAAACTGAAATGTTTTGTATCACATGACAAGTAAAATGCTGGCTTAGTGTTACTTTTTTAATCCCTAAGTAGGAGTATGTAACTGTCAAGAAGTGATCAGCCCTTTGTTTCTTTCTATCTAGTCTCTAATCATTTTGCTGTGCAATTGTAGCTTATTTACATCTAGGGGCTTGTCAAATAAAACCTTACCTTTATTTCAGATAAATCAAGGGAGAGATCTCAGTGTGGTGTGAAAGCAGTTAATAAAGCTTCTAGTGCCACACCAAAAGGGAATTCAAGCAATGGAAATAGTGGCTCTAACAGGTAGGAACACTGTGCTGTATGTCAGAATTCTGAATTCTTACATGATTAAGCAACCTCATTAGACATGAATGACAGAGGGTGATAGATGAATACTATGGAAGTCATTTTTGTTGGACTGAGAAATTTTGTCTATCCTGCTGTTTTGATGATGTGCTTACCATTCTCACATTTTGTATAATGCTGAGACTGACTTTGTTTCCTCTGCTGGGATATGCAGGGGAATGTATGTGGTGAAGTTAAAAAAAAATTTTAGGATTGAGTGTTTGCTGTGTACAATCTGGGTAAGAATAATTAACATGAGAGAAGCCTACTAATTTAGACCAGTGGTCCATCCAGCCAAGTAATCCAGTTCCTGATGGTAGCACCCTTGGTTGGCTTATGGGATAGTTTTGAGTTGTTACTTTGTAATCCTCAAAGGTTATGAACATGTACAAAAAAAGGGCCTAACATCACTTTAATTATTCTTTTTTAATCTGCTATTTGTGAATTTGGTTATTATTTACTGGATAAAGAAGTACTTGCTTTTTACTTGTCTTAAAGTTGTCCTTTAGTTTTTAAAGGGCTACTCATAGTTCTAGAATTTTTGAAGTCAGTAAGAAACGCTTTATGATTTATAACATTGAATGTATTTTATGACCATTTGTCTTAAAATGTCATGTTTTTATTCTTAAGCAGCAAAGCTGTTAAAGAAAATGACAAAGAAAAAGGGAAAGAGAAAGAAAAAGAGAAAAAAGAAAAGACTCCAGCTACTACTCCAGAGGCCCGAGTACTTGGTGGTAAAGATGGTAAAGAAAAACCGAAGGAAGAACGGCCAAATAAAGATGAAAAAGCAAGAGAGACGAAGGAAAGAACACCTAAGTCTGACAAAGAGAAAGAAAAATTCAAGAAGGAAGAAAAAGTTAAAGATGAGAAATTCAAGACCACTGTCCCCAATGCAGAATCAAAGTCGACTCAAGAAAAGGAAAGAGAGAAGGAGCCATCCAGAGAAAGAGATATAGCAAAGGAAATGAAATTAAAGGAAAACGTTAAAGGAGAGAAAACACCAGTTTCTGGGTCCTTGAAGTCACCTGTTCCCCGATCAGATATTGCAGAGCCTGAAAGGGGCAAGTTTGATTTATATTTGTTTACCTTTGGTTGTTGTAATATAAAGTTGGTTCTTGTCTTGTTATTATGGCAAGTTATCTAGGGACTTTAGTAGGGGGAACTAATACTTGATAACCTTAGAAGTTGGTGATTTTTTTTTAAGTGTGTGGAAAAAAGTGGAAACATACCTTATTGTGACTATTTCTTTTCATCCCAACAGAACAAAAACGTCGCAAAATTGATACCTACCCTTCTCCATCACATTCCGCAACAGTAAAGGTTAGTATAGCCTGAGGAAGGCAGCGTCCATGTTAGGCTCACCTGTTTGGAATACGTGTCCTGACTTCCTTCAAGTCTTGTGCCAAGTATTCACTGGAGCCACTGGAGGTTTTATGTTGCATTAGAAAATGAATTTTTTACATATTGGTGGACTGATATTTTTTTCCTATTGAGTATTTTTCTTATAAAAATATTAAAACTTCAAGGACCTAGCACTAATTTTGTAGTGTTTCAAAGTGCAAGAGAAATTTTACCCAGAAGTGCCTCACTGCTTTACGCAGTCTTTTTTGGAGTGCAATGGTAGCTACAAGCAAATGAATCTTTTCAGCAGAATGAAGCCTATTTTTCGGCATAAATATTGAAGAATATATAGCACTGAAGACTTCCTGGATGATACAGGATAAACAAGATACCTCTGAATTCATCAAGCTTCTTGATGAGCATCATACCGATGTGTGCCTTCTAAGAAGGAGTCTTGAAAGGAGTTCCATTTTAAAGTCTCCTTGGTGATCAGTTCTCCTGTAGTTGTGTATATTCAGTGAGCATGCAGCTTCTGTTGTATCTTCCCTTGGAGGTTTGTTTATACCCATTGGGTTCCCAACAAGTTGAACCTTGCGTTACGATAAAAGCAGATGTGGCATCCAATTCTACCACCCAGCAAAGAGAAACCCCAGGCATTCAACTGCAGCACAAAATCGTGGGTGTAGCCTTCTTGAAGACTCAGGGTAGCCATTCCTTGCTCCATATTTAATTTTAATTCTAAACTCATCTAATTTCATGGAATCTTTGAATTTGCAGTACGTTGAACTTTTAAACCTGTAAGTTAACTAATTCTTCATCAAGAGCACTGTGGTTGAATACCATAATTGATTTCATTTTCTTTCTTTTTTTAAGTGCTTTTTTTTGTGGGAGGTATGAGATTCACTGTTAGAGGCACTTTGCAAAAAAAAAAAGTGATTACTCTTTTATAAATACATTTTGTTTTCTTGTTAATGTAATGCCACTGAGTTTTCTGGCTAGGATAAAATGTGTATATATTTATGGTGGAGTCACAAGTAAAGGAAAATTTGAAACCTCCCTATTAAAGAAAAACTATGAAAATATAAGGCAATATTGTTCTTCCACAGTGACCTCCACTATTTAAAACTTTTTGTGGAGAAAAAATGTTTTGCTTTCTTAAGCCTTTTACCATTATCTGTAGTTTAAATGCAGTGTTATGAAAAATGTGGCATTGACATTTATTTTAAAGTTCTGAGCAGAGAAAGATTTTTGTTTATTACAATGAGTACATATAATTTAGTTTTTTTTAAACATTACAATTCCATTACATAGTTTTGCTTTTGTTTTTTACTGTTGATATTCATATAACGATGACATCACGAGATTTATCCTCACAAGAAGTAGCTGGTTTATTTCCAGGTTACAGCCATACTTCCCAAAGTTCCTCTGGGTTCTGAGAACTATGCCAGCTCACCTGTCATCTCCATTCATTTTCTACAGGACAGTCTCATCGAACTCAAGGAGTCTTCAGCAAAGGTTTGAGTCTTTTAAAATCATCATGCCTAAGTAAAACAAAGAAAAATTCTTTACTTCATTTATTGAGTAGGTACCCTCACCCTAGTAAATTCAGTAAGTTAGTGGAATAACCTTTAAAAATACCTATCACAAACTGAAACAATGGATGACAATGGTCCCTTTTAATGAAATTGTTATAAAATGTGTGTAATGTGGCAACCTTTCTATAATCTCTCCTTGCTGTTATGCATTATCCTTTTATGCTTCAAAATCTGAAAGTAAGTTTAAGATTTGAGGAAGGAGTTGTTGGTTTCTTTTGAGGAGTAGGCTTATTTAATTTCTCAAAACAAATCTGTCAGGCTGTTTTCTAACTTTTTTAGATAACCCAAAAGGCCAAAAAATATATCTGATGCATTCACATAACTGTTCTAAAAACTGAGCCCATCTTAACCCATAAAAATCTTTATATCGCCTCTGCTGAGCTACCTTTTTGGTAGTTGTAGCATATTATCAAGAAGTATGGTTAATGTAAACTAATCATTCTCCTGGAGGGGAATACTCAACTTGATGGTTGTGTTTACATGTCAGTATTAATTCTTGCCTATTACTCTACTTTCTTGAGGATTCTGCTACTAAAAATCATGTGCAGTTTGTGTATCTTATTACAGAGTTCATTCATTTCATGGTTATAGTTGAATTGTCCAATGTTCATGTTATTTTGTCTTTATTATTATAAAATTTGTACCCTGTTTCACTTTGATTTTCTACTTTGCCTCCTCTTATAGCTGCTAAGTATGATTCCTTACTGGTGGACCAGTAAAAAATGATATTTTGAAACAAAGCCAGTTGACAGTACTAACTGCTTTTAGAACTGTTAGCTTTATAATGAAATGTCTGTGGCTTTTGGGCAAGTAAGCACTAATTTTTAACAGTTTAGATTAGCTGATGTGCCTGTGTCCTAAAATTATAGCATTGTTTTTAGAATATACTGTATTAATCAAAAGAGAATCAGTTGAACTGTGAATGCTTTCTTTTAAAGTAAAACTTTTTATTTGCTAAATTGAATATGTATTCCAGTATAGTAGGTTTTCATAACCAGAGTGGGATTGTGTATGTATGTCAGTCTTAACCATCAGTGGCTTGTGTGGACTATTTTAAATTCATGGGTTAACAATGTTACCTTGTGAATATTTATTTCCTGAAACATATTTTGAAGCAGTTGAAAACCTGCTGTTATAGTTAACTGGATTTTCTAAGCAATGATGAAGATTATGGTTCCTTACATTTGTGAAAGCCTTTTGAAAATAAAACATATGAGATAAACATATGTTATCTCATCTCATATTCATCACAGTGCTGTGAGGTAGGTAGGGCAGGTGGCAGTGTCTTTTTTAACAAATAAGAGACTAAAGTTCTTGATCTTTTCCCAGTGGCATATAACTTGTTAGTACCAAAACTTGGACTAAAATTAAGGTTCCTCAAGTGTTCCTACCACAATGAAAACAAAAATTCCAAAAAAAAATATGGTTCCTTGATTCTTAGCACCCATTTCAATAGTAGTTGAAAGGGTTCTTAACTTCTTTCGTGTGTTTGTCTTATTTTTTAAATTACAGTGATCCCCCCACCCCGCTTAAAAAAAAAGGATGGTGATTTTGTGGGCATTTAAAATTCAATGGATTTATTCCACATTCAACCAGAAAATTTTGAAAATGGCATATGAATACCCTTGTAAAAATTGCAACTCATACCACTTTTCAGATCCTTAGTGCTTAGTATGGTACCTGGCAATATGATTAGGTATTCAGTAAATATTCGAAATGAACTCTTATGCCTTTGGACTTGGTAAAGCATAGTAGTTGATGTTGATTTTTTGTGTGTCTAAGAAAGTTTAATAGCATATGAATGTTTTAGAAAAAAAATTTCACTGGACTTTGAGTGCTCTCTAAAATTAATGATGTATAATTTAAACTTTCTGTGGTAGCTTTTACTTTTTAGAGGATTTGAAAGGTATGTGTCTATTTTTTCAGGTTACTTTGTCATCATACATATAAAAATGTTTCCCTGCTCTAGTTTGACCTTTTAGTTATACTTTGCCCCTAGGATCCTCCTTTTTACTAAACTAGTTACTATTTTCACTTTGTAATACACATGGACTTGGCTTTTCAAGTGGGATTCTAGTTTAGTGTCCAAATCTTTTCTGTCAGTTCACCTTGCTCCTTTTTTTTTTTTTGCGGTACGCGGGCCTCTCACTGTTGTGGCCTCTCCCGTTGCGGAGCACAGTCTCCGGACGCACAGGCCCAGCGGCCATGGCTCATGGGCCTAGCCGCTCTGCGGCATGTGGGATCTTCCCGGACTGGGGCACGAACCCGTCAGCCCTGCATTGGCAGGCAGACTCCCAACCACTGCGCCACCAGAGAAGCCCAAAAGCATGCTCCTTTAAACCAAGCTTCTCTGTAGTTTCAGAGGGCAGCAATAACCACCTCAGTAAAATTCAGCTTTTAATTCTGTTCATCATCTTAAAACAAGGATTTACAACCAACCAAACCTGAACCTACATGTGAGGCCATCTTTATATATTGTATCCTTAAAAGGGTCAGTGTGGCAGTGGTCTCTTAAACAGAATTTGAAGATCAGTCAAATTGTTTTTTTGGATCTAATGATCTCAATGTCAAGGATAAAAGCCAGTAAAAAACAGGATCCAGTAGTATCAGGAATAAAAGTAAATTAAAAAAAACCCAAATCCAACAACGCTACATGCAGATCAGTTTAACAAATCATTAATTTTATTCATCAAACACGTATTGAGTACTCACTATGTGTACAAGACACTAGGAAGTGTGTAAAAGTAGAAAAAGCACATTAGCTCCCCTACTATCCTGTAAACTATGTTATGGACAAAAATAAATGACATGAAATTAATTGGGAATTCCTGCCACAAAAAAAAAGGTTAATATAAAATAAGAGTTCACTGGACAGTGATTTGTGGAGTTGAGGGAATGTTGAAGTGCTGATGGCTTTCGATCTGTCTTTGAAGGCAAAGTAGGAGTTTAAGAGATTAAGATAAAAATGAGCGACCGTTCTGGTGAAGAGAACTGCTGGGAAGCACAGAGTGTTAGGGAGCAGCGGTAGCCGCAGCCTAGAGTACATTGGGTCACTCCATAGTAGGGTAGAATTGTGCAAGGGTTGTGAAGAGCTTGGAATACCCAAGCTAAGGAATATGCATTTTATTCCGTACTCAATGAGAGACTGTATGTTTTTGTGGAAAAGAGTATTGTGATCAGAACTATTCTTAGAAGGGTAGAAAGAAGGAATAGAATTGGTACATTTCTAAACTAAGAATTTCTAGGATTCCCAATTCTCTGCAATACAGAATTCAAGTTAGGTACACTTAAAAACTTCATTCTTGTGGAGGGGTGTATGTGTGTGTGTGTGTGTGTGTGTGTATGTATGTGTGTACACGTGCTTATTTGTAATCACAAACAAAAAAAATTTTTTACTGGAAGAATTAAGCAATACTTCCCTAAGATAAGTCTTCTTTGAGTATTGTAATAACATATTACTTTCTTTGTCTTGTCAGTTTCATAAATAGTATTGACTTAAGATGTGAATAAACCTCACAATTAGAAAATATTAAAGTGTCATTTAGGGCATATACCCAGCAAGAGTACCTTTTGGACAAGCACTTTATGGTTGTTTCTCATTCTCTTGCTCTTTGTTATTAATAAACATTTTGTCTATTTCAGTTGATCATCAACTTTTAAACATTGAAATTTTAAAGAATCTACTTATGCATTGCTATGGCAGTATTTCTGAGCAAACTGAATTGAAAATATTTGGTGGTGTTAAAAAAACAAGTGTTAATTTAATTCTCAAACTGATGGCTGTCTTTTTTCATGTATTCCTTTGAATACCAAAGGATTTCTTTGTGTAAAAATATTTGACTTTTGACTCACTGTTCTTTTCATTCCCAAGTTATATCTAGAATTGTGTAGTTATGTAATGAGTTATATTCAGTATTCTGCTGCCTAACATTTTTAATGTCTTAAGTTAAACGTAAGCTTGTAGCACAGTTATAAATGCCGTAAGGTTAGGTGTCTTATTATTTCCTTAATATTTTGTTTTAGAATGGATTTCCATATTTACAACTTGCATAAGTAAGGTTACCTCTTAATTATTTAGAATTAGCATATCCTTGATCTTTGGCTGTTTTATTGTCTATGGGCCTTTCATTGGAGAAAGAATAGGTAAAAGAGAATATTGGTTTATCATTTTTCAGTCTGAGTTGTTTTATCAACCTTAACTGACAATATGGCTTTCTGAGCTATTTAGAACCAGTAAGACAAATTTTACAATCAGTTGTGATTATTTGACAGAAATTGGAGCGCTTTTAGAAGTAGTGAATATGCAGCCTTTATTATAACAGTATTTAGGATAATCTATGCATGGTATACACTGAGGCAGAAAAGACTTATTAGTAAAGTCAAGGCTAGGTTTTATTTTATACTTTTGCTCACTGTCATCAATTGCTTATCAGTGGATGGTAAAACTATTTTAAATTTCCATGATTGTGTAGAGGTTTGTATTTTTTTGTTTGTTTGCAGTAGAGAAAATTCAGTCACTATTTTTCACATATGGACTCTTGTAATAATGGTGGTTATGGGTCTTCACAATAGAGCTATATAAGGAACTGTAGCTTGTGAATTTACTAATAAAAATCTCAGTTGAGGCAGAAATGAACTGGTTGAGTTAAAAAAATGATAATTTTTATAAGGTCAAGAATTGAATTCTTTGCGTAATTTGTGCCATGCTCTTTTATTTTACCTCTCATAATCCAGACAGCTGACCAGTTTTGACTTTGGGTCTACTACCAAATGTCTTTCATTAAATAAACAATCAAGCAAATGATGCCAATACTGGAAAACTAATAATCTTTAGTAATATTGCCTTAATTTAACAGCTCTACATTAATCATACTCCTCCACCACTGTCCAAGAGTAAGGAGAGAGAAATGGACAAGAAAGATTTGGACAAGTCGAGGGAAAGATCCAGAGAAAGAGAAAAAAAAGATGAAAAGGACAGGAAAGACCGGAAAAGGGTTTGTAATTTTTTAAAAATTAGTTTGGAAAGCTCATTATCATGTCCAGTAGTGTGTTTGTTGCCTTTTTTAAAGTACTAGTTTGTTGCATGACAGTCTATTATTTAGTGTTTTAACTGGTATTTTCACTGTAGTCAGTAATAAGGATCTTCAGCCTAATAATCTCTACCAGCTCTGCTTGTCTTTCATGTCATTTTACCAAGTATGTGAAAGCACCACAGATATTCTCCAATGCTAGTTACTAGCTATTCTCTTCTTGTATAAAAGTAATACTTTAAAACAAAAACTCTTGATCAATGTAGTTCACAATTCTTGGTTCTAGGATCACTCAAACAATGACCGAGAAGTGCCACCGGACTTAACCAAGAGGCGGAAAGAGGAAAATGGAACAAGTAGGTAGACTTATTAATACTTCCCAAGCAGTCATCAAACTGAATTGGAAAAGGCTTTCATGATTCTCTTTTATAATTTTAGTGGGGGTTTCAAAACACAAAAGTGAGAGTCCGTGTGAGTCTCCTTATCCAAATGAGAAAGACAAGGAAAAAAATAAGTCAAAATCGTCAGGCAAAGAAAAAGGCGGTGACTCATTTAAATCTGAAAAAATGGATAAAATCTCCTCTGGTGGCAAAAAGGTAAATTACAAGA
The DNA here is from genome assembly GCF_039906515.1 of Pseudorca crassidens. Lineage (NCBI taxonomy): Eukaryota > Metazoa > Chordata > Mammalia > Artiodactyla > Delphinidae > Pseudorca > Pseudorca crassidens. The sequence continues at coordinate 26,567,144 of NC_090317.1, forward strand.
ACAAAAAGAACAATATACTTTTTCTTAGAAAATCACCCATTAGAAAATTTAGCAAATACTGAGGTTTTTTTGTAGTCAAGTAGTCTTTTGTTAATTATTTGGGGGCAGGAAGAGGAGGCTTTGGGGGAGGGCAGGTTATCTTGGAGAACTTGAGCCAGTTCAGTCCCAAATTACTGGGAGGGTGGAATTAGTTTACCTCTGAAATTCCCTTCCTCTCCATTCCACTCCCAGCTACTTCTTTTCATTGAGTTTCAGCCTTTCTTTTCGTGTTTTCTTTTTTCTCTGACAACAGTTCTTTTAGTTTCTCTTCATTCATGAGGTTAAAATATGGTCGCATGTATTCTCCCTGATCATCACACTGTTATAAAGTCTTTATTAATTCTGATTTTTAAACACATTTTTATAACATTTTTTCCTAATAAACTTATGTGTTCACAACTCATATTTGATTTTAAAATTAAGTATAGTGTGCATTCTCTTAGATACTAATGGATGATAGAATACATCTGATGCATCTGCCATAAAGTAAGCAAGCCATTACTAAAGTGTAAAGTGTTTACAAAGCATCATTATGATATATATTCAACATATATGCCATATATTCATAGTTCTTAAAAGCAGTTTTGGAAAATTATAAGGTGATCGTTTTAAAAGGGAGGCTGCTCCTTTTAAATAAGTATTTTTTAAATTGAGGTAAAATTCACATAAAATTAACCATTTTAAAATGTACCATTCAGTGGCATTTAGTATATTTGCAGTGTTTGCACTCATCATTTCTGTCTAGTTCAAGAACATTTTCATCACCCCAAAGGGAAACCACATACTCATTAAGCAGTCATTCTCCATCACCCCTTCCCCACCCCCACCCCCCGGCAACTATGAATCTGCTTTCTGTCTCTGTGGACTTATCAAAAACTTTGGCTGTTTCATATAAGTGGAACTGTATTATAATGTGGCCTTTTGTGTCTGACTTCTTTCACTTAGCATAATGTTTTTGAGATTCTTCATGGTGTTACATGTATCAGTACTTCATTTCTTTTCATGGCTAAGTAATATTCCATTTTACGAATATACCATACTTGTTCATCCACTCGTCACTTGATGGACTTTTGTCTTGTTTTCCACCTTTTGGCTATTGTGAATTGTGCTGCTATGAACATTGGTGTGCTGCTATGAAGTATTTGTTTGAATACCTGTTTTCAATGATCTTGTGTATATACCCAGGAGTGGAATATCTGGGTTATATGGTAATGCTATGTTTAGCTTTTTGAGGAACCGCCAAACTGTTTTCCACAGTGGCTGCACAGTTTACATTTCTACCAGCAATGTATGAGGGTGCCAATTTCCCTACATCCTTGCCAACACTTGTTATTTTCTGTTTCTGTTTTTATTTTTATTTATTTAGTTTTTATTGTAGCCATCCTAGTGGGTGTAAAGTAGTATCTCATTGTTGTTTTGATTTTGTATTTTCTTAATGACTAATGATGTCGAGCATCTTTTCATGTACTTGTTGGCCATTTGTATATCTTCTTTGGAGAAATCTATTCAGATGCTTTGGCCATTTTTTAATTGGATTGTTTGTCTTTTTGTTGCTCAGTTGTAAGAATTCTTTACGTAGTCTTGATATTAGACACTTATGAGATATATGATATGCAAATATTTTCTCCTGTTCTGTAGGTTGTGTTTTCACTTTCTTGATAGTGTTCTTTGATGCATGAAAGTTTTTACTTTTGATGAAGTCCAGTTTTTTTCTTTTGTTGCTTGTGCTTTTGGTGTCATATTAAATAAGTTTGAAGAAAAATTTATGACTGGTGAGTGATGAAAAGAGATTTTGAGCTGATTTTTATATTTGGTTTTCCCTTCCCCAACTAATTCCACCATTCGTTATAGGAGTCCAGGCATGATAAAGAAAAGATAGAAAAGAAAGAGAAACGGGACAGTTCAGGAGGAAAGGAAGAGAAGAAACAATATCCTTTTCATCTTATTGATGTTTTTAATCAGTATAATGGAAAGCTTTGATACTGGTCTTATTTAGAATTGTACCCTAGTATGTGGTATGTGGTCTAAATGCTCAAGGACTTACTACCTTTTAAATGGTCTCTCCAGTTAACCCTCTCAGATGTACAAAACGTGGAAATGGGAGACTTGATTGTTTTTTAAACTTCTTTGGTGACTGAGATTGTTTTATGCCATCAAGGGATTTAAAGTCCCTCTGGCTCTACCACCGAGAGGAAGAAAGGGAACAGAGGGTCCCTTGGGCTGGGGGCATGGGGAGTAGCAGGGCAAGATGATGTGGCAGATGAGAAGAGCTGGTAGAGTTTGAGGCTACCAGGCTGGTAAGAGCCAATTAGGCCTGCAAGCTGAGGGATTATACTAAAAGATGAGACAGCATTCTTTTTTCCCCCCCAAAAGTTGTTTTCCCTTAATTTGTCATCTACTCATAAGTCCTCGGACAAGCACAGATAATGAAGACTTTCAATCAAGGTGAGTGTTCTCTCACCTCTTTTCATTTAAAGATAGAAATATAAAATGAGGTCTGATAATGTTGAAGAAACTAGATCCATTTTGCAAGATACAGCTAGAGTTTTTCACCTAAATATAATGGTCAGGTCTTTGGGTAAAGATGCGAGACAAGATTCCCGGTTATTTTTAAGCTGTTTTCATTTTAAGCTTGCTGTTAGCTATGCCTTTTTTTTTTTTTTTTAAAGCACCAAGATGTATTTAAAAACATCTGGCTTTCTCTTCACCACTCATTCCCATCTTCTCTGGATAGTTACTTTTTTAAAGTACCTTGTAGGTGATGGTGGTATCTGCATTTTACAGATGAAGAAACTGAGACTCTAAGAGGTTAAGTAGAAGAGGGTGACAGAGATATTAGCTGACACACCAATATGCAAACATAGGTCTTCTTGCCCTTCAGTGTTCTCTGATCTTCTTTTTGCCTTTCATGCAGACACGTTATCCAGAGTTTTGTTTTAAGTTTCCTGCCTCTCTTTCTACCACTGCCCATGTTTTGCAAAGCCAAAAATATGGTCTGTGCTTTTAGTTCTGGAATTTAAAATATGCAACTTTGTTTTCAAAGTAGTTATGCCTTATGTGAGATTTTAAAAGTGTTTTATCCATCTTAAATAAATTGTATGTGGACGGACTGTTCAGAACCTTAATATAATCTTTTCTGAGCACTCAGATCATCACTTGAATAGTTATTGTTTGGTGTGATGCCTTAGGATTATTGAGGTGTATGTAGGATGATTTGCCCTCTACATTTAATGGTTTGAGATGGCTGTATTAGAAGTTGTTGAAGAATCAACAATTTTCTGGTTTCCATATTAGCTGTCACTTTTTAATGATATCAAGTATACTTGCTTTCTCTACCCTCCTCCTAATATTATTTGCTGCTTCTAATCTTCTAATGAAACTGGATAGATAGCCAAGGCGGTTTACAGTTGTTTAAGAGTGAGAAATGTCTGAGAGCCTGTTTTGTATAAAGGTGTGAGCTTTAGAGTATGGATTTTGTCCTGTTTATTTTGGCTGCAAAGCAGGGATTTGAGGTTGCCAGGTAGGTAACTTCTTGACAAATAGTGTGCTTTTTCTGTTCTGTTATTTTGTGCTTGTTATCTAAGTATTACAGAAGGGTGGATGAGAATTATGAGAGAGCATTTAGAATTCAGTAGATTTTTTAAAATTAGAAAGATTATAAAAGAAATATTATTACCTATTCTTAAATTCTAGCCATTGCCCACCCTAACCACTAGCTGTCTTCCCCAGTGAACCATAAACTCTTAATCTTCTTTTTTTATTCTTCACCATAACCTTTGTTTCAGTTTGGCGTTTTGCTTTTTACTTCTTGCTTTCACCTGGTCCCCTTATTAAAGAAAACAAAAACACTCTGCCTCTTATATCTTCATTAGCAGTGGGCCAGTCATGGTCGTCGACAATTTCATTGTGATTTTGGACATCTCTCTTTACTCTCTTCTTGGGTAGACTCTTTGTGAGGCACCGGTTGATTTTTTCCCTTTTTTTGGGCTGTCTGTGGCTGCCTTCTGTTGGATACCTTCTAGGGTTGGTCAAGTCTTTATGTGGTTCTTCCTTTTCATTTAGAGGTCTCATCATTTCTTATTGGCACCATTTACCTTTAGGCTACTTCAAATCTGCTGCTCCCTGCTCCCTTTTTAATTTATTTTATATTCTACAGAAAGGAGAACTGCTACACATGTCACATTTCCATGAGTCAGAGATGTCATTAATTGTAAGATTCATTGTTGGTTTCTAGAACTGTTTTTTGAGAAAAGTGGATAGAGAAATGACATTGATTTGTATGTATCACCTTGATTTCAAAAACATTAAAATGATCATGTTAGAGTTAAGAAAATACAATATATAAATGTGACCCAGATTAAATTCCTTCCAGAGTCTTCTTTTCCTGTTTCATAATGTTTTGTTGCAAAATCCTTTTTGCTTGTTCTCTGTATCTCCTGTTACTCGTTATTGCTAATGTCTTCGTCCAAATTCATCTACTCTTTCCTTGATTTAGTCTCTTGAACACTACTAGCTGCTTTGCCTTTAACTGTTTCCCCTAGTTTAATCTTCAAAAATTCCTGTCTATGAAAAATTTCCACTTAGAAGCATTCTTTAGCTTCGCAATTGTAAATTGATATGTGTGGTCCTCAATTCACTGAGTTCAGCTAACTTTTGAGAGTCCTTTTGTGAACTAGACACTGCTAAACTGAGACTTGCTTCTAGGTTTTGAGAAGCTCAGTCTTCTTGCACTTTGATTCTGGATTCTTGGCTCTTAATTTCAAAGAATATTAGCAATTAACTCTATCCTATCCATCTGCATTTGTAGTATACTACATTCCTATTCTAATACTCCAGTGAAGCCTAATAATATATTTTACAGGTCTGTCTCTCACCTCTGGTCTCTTACGTGTAACCTAACTCTTATCGTTTAAACCCAGGGTTGCAAATTCTCAGCCCTTAGGCAGAATGTGGCTTATTAGACATACCTTCTTGGCCTTGCACAATATTTAACATTAAAAAAAAAGTTGCCTTTAAAAATCAGAAGAGTTGACAAAATCCAAATTTCATTTTCTTTTGAAGAACTGGAACATCTGGCAACATTGTGTCCTGATTTCTGCATGGCAACAGTCAGCTAGACCTGCCTAGGTGCTTGTTCCCCTTAAATAGAGTGGGTCTTTTTTTGTAGTTTACCTCATTCAGGCCCCACCCAGCTCACTTCCATTTGTTTCCATTTTATAGTAGCCCCTGTAAGCAATCGATTTTGTAATTCCTGTTCTGAGCCTTTCTTCTTCAGTCCATACTTGGAAACTGACCTCCTAACTGCTCCAAGTTTGCTTATTTTAGGAATGTGTTACCATGTTGAGACACAGTCCTAGATGCTGGTAATAATATGTGTTGGAGTAGGAAGTGTTCAATTAAGTATCTTCCTCAGTAGTTTCCCATTGCTTACACGTGTGTGTCAGCTTGCCTATAGAGTCCTAGTCACTGATTCCTATGTATATATGAATGTGTTACATATCCCTCTCCTTAGATTGTGGTCTTGTTGAAGGCAGTAACTTCATCTCTTCCTTCTAATCAAACAATCAAGTATTTTTCTTTATTACCTGCTATGTTTCAGATACTCTTAACTTTACATGGAGAGCTATGTACAGGAGTATTAACTATATCTCTTTGGAATTGAGGAGAAACATCACTGACTATTTTTGCCCCCAGAAGAAGGTTCAGTGTATTTATAGCATTTGATAGTATACTGTTTAAGAAGTTGCTTTGTGTGCTGCAACATATTTTTTGAGGGCAGGTTTATTATACTTTCATCTGGGTCTGTATGTAGCAATCATTAAATGTGTAAAAAAGTCTTGTTAGGAGATTGAAATGATAGACCTAAACTATTTTTCTCTTCATTATCATCCTTTAAAGTATCAGTGAGTTCTGTACACTGATATTCATAGGCACCAAACAGTTGGAGAGAACAGGAGGAATTTTCTATTTCCTTTCTTCCACTTAAGGCAGACCAAATTTTCACTCAGGTGCTGTGCTGTTCTTTATCTGGATGTAGGCATGAGCACTTCCAAAAGGCTCCCATGCCACATTTACCCTTGAGTGTGACACATATTCCTCACACACACATTTATCTTGAGAGGCACCCCTGGGTATGCTGAGATTCAGTTCAGTAGAATCCTAGTTTTAGCTGTTCCATTTTATCCACTTGGGATACCTCAGGAAGTGTGTTTGCTATGATAAGAATTGCTAGGCAGCAGTTTAAGGGTAAATGAAGGAGTAAAGTGGAATTAGGATGGCTGTCCCTATATCTTTCTCCTGTAACTTCTTTCTTTCTTGTAAATGTTCATTGGACTCTTCTGTCAACTTCATCCATGTGTACCTTTGTACTTGGCATGTGCGTGCCTGTGTGTGTATGTGTACACGTACTAGGATTAACCAGGAATAATTTTTTAATTCACTGGGCTTGTATTTTATAGTTTCTCTAAATAAATTTTGTTGCCATCCAGAGGGTTCTTTTTTTTTTTTTTTTTTTTTTCGCGGTACGCAGGCCTCTCACTGTTGTGGCCTCTCCCGTTGCGGAGCACAGGCTCCGGACGCGCAGGCTCAGCGGCTATGGCTCACGGGCCCAGCCGCTCCGCGGCATGTGGGATCTTCCCGGACCGGGGCACGAACCCGCATCCCCTGCATCGGCAGGCGGACTCTCAACCACTGCGCCACCAGGGAAGCCCCAGAGGGTTCTTTTATGAGGAGTCTATGAACTATTGAAACATTTCTTAGGACCTTTTTGATCATAAAAATAGAAAGTGTGTGTGTGTTTATAAAGGCATAGCTCTGATAATAAGGCTGATTTTCTATTTGCCTTTCTTCTCTATTTTGATCACCAGTCTAGCTGCTCTTTCACCCAGACCTAACGTTTCAGACTTCGTTCTTGCTGTCACAGCTGTCTATAAAGTAACATCATTTAAAATCAACTTCCTCAACCCTGAAAGGGTACTCTTTGAGGGCATTTCATGCATAGTTTTCTGATGCCCTGACAAAGGAGGAGGGCATGGTGGAACAGAGGGAAATGACAACCTTACTAAAAGTTGTCCAGATAATTCCCAATAGGAAGTGATGTTTACAAATGTAATCTTGTCTTAGCATAGTGGAAGGCCACCTTTTGTTGGAGTGTATCCTGCACAGATGGTATTACCAATGCAGTTTATAGCACTGAGAGAGTAGAGGTGTCTAGGATGGAGGACAGTCAACTCTGAACTGAGCCTGAAGTAGAAACCCTTTGAGAAACATAAACAGTCCTAGATGTGAAAAGATAGATTTGAGGGATCTCTTGCATTTAGAACCTGTGCTTTCTTATTACAATGGTTAAAGTTGCACATATTTAAAAAACTAGTTAATAAACAAGAAGAAGAATATTCCAGGTAAGGTGATATAAACTTATTATTAATGAGAATAAAATATTACTCTGCTGGAAGATAGAGTCCTGAAGTCTGAATTTGGTGCTGTTTCATCACTATGTGACTTTCTTCTTGATGGCAGTTCTTTCTGAAGTTCACTGAACTTGGGGTGGTTTTCAAGTTTGTAATCCCAAGACGTCATTATTTTATAAATATGTTCTGGTTACTGCTGAGAGACTGACATCTAGTATCTTCTTTCCACTTGCTCTTGTGCTTGCTGATTTGTCATTCCAGGGTATGGACAGACCCCTAAGCTGAAGGTCTCCTAGAGGAGGATGCCACAGCTCCATGCGTCACTCTCAGAACGATATCTCCTATAATTAAGAGCTTCTGGTGCTGTCCATTTAATGGGAATCTGCTTTAAATCAGAAGATGAATACACACTACCATCCTCTTGATGAGACATTCCAAAGTCACTGATTTTCAGAACATTATTTTCACCTCCAGGCAGTTTCTTGCAGCAAGGTTCCTGTGTATACAATGTTTACTCGAGATTTGCCATCCAGAAGCAGCATCTAATGAAAATGTCACTAACTGTTTTAGTTCATCCTTCTTTCTCAGAAAGGAGAGGAAATCGACTCCTGGAACCAGTTCCTTAATCATGTAGATAGACTGTATTTGTGTGCGAACTTTGATAAGTTTGACAATATTGGGATGATTATATTGCTTGAGGATTTTGGCTTCTTGTAAAAATTTTAATTTCAGTTCCTGGGAAAGATCATCTTCACATGTTTTAACAGCAATAGCAGTTTTATCCTTTAATGTGCCCTTAAATGTGTCATCAGAATTTCCCTTGCCCAGTAATTATGACATTTTCATAATAGGCATTTTTTATTCTAATTATGATCATGCTGATACCGTGATTCTCTTTATTGGAACATTGACTTTTTTTGCAGCTAAAAAAAATTGAGATGAAGTTCTTATAAAATATTCCATTTAAAAGTGGTTTTTCGTATATCCCTGTGTTGTAACCATCACCAGTAATTCCAGAACATCTCCATCACCCTCAGAAGAGACCCTGCATCTGTTAGCAGTCACCTGCAATTCTCTCCTTCCTGCAGCCTCTGGAAACAACTAATGTATTTTCTGTCTCGATGGATTTGCCTGTTTTGGACATTTCATAAAAATGGAATCATGCAATATGTGGCCTTTTGTTATATGTGGCTTCTTTCACTTAGCATCATGTTTTCAAGGTTCATCCATGTTGTAGCATGTATCAGAAATTGATTTCTTTTTATAACTGAATACTATTCCATTGTATGGATGTGTACCACATTTTGTTTATCCATTCATCAGTGATGAACAGGAACAATGATTTTTAAGTATTAAAACTGTAAGTTCAACATTAATGTATCTATAATTATAATTGGTAATGTCAAGATTATACATGGTGTGAACAGAATACTGTATAGAAACGATATGTAAATTATTTGTCAGCATATCATGCAAGTGTGATTATTTTCTAAGGCCCTTCTAGCTCTGGTTTTAATGAAATATGTGAATGTAGTATTTTCATCAATAAAGTTTAATGCGTTAAGCATTAGATTAAAATTTGAATGAGAACAATGTTAGGCAGATATGAAACTATTTGCCACATGTTGTAATGATCATGTTTTGAATTTATTTCAATATGCAGTATTTGAAAAATGTCAATACATAAAGGAAAGGAAATGAGTATAATTAAGTCAATATATTTTTAAAGCAATTTTTATAATTTAGCAGACATTGCATCTTAATATAAGTAACTATTAAAATCATGTCCTTGTGAAAAATGTGATGTCATTTTTCTCTTTTTTTGTTGATCAGGTAAAATTGGTTCCTTTTCACGGTTATGTGTTCTGTTTACTTTTGACAAGCTATTGCTTGTCCCTGTGGAATTCTATTTCATTTTTTCCTCCCTCCCCTCCCCCCACTTCCCCTTTCCCTCTCTCACAGACAAAATGTTCTGTGGTTTGTTTTTTTTTAAATTCATCATAATGTACCTATCTTTAGTGGTTTCTAAGAATAGGCAATAAGAAATACACAAATATTTCATCCTTATTTAGGGACTTAATTCAAGCCTTTGTTATTGACAGAACTCATTGATTTTCTTAAATCTTCCTTCCTTCCTCCTCCTCCTCTCCTCCCTTCTTCCCTCCCTCCTCCTTTCATCTGTCCCTCCTTCCCCCTTCCATCCATCCCCTCTCCTTCCTCCCTGCCCCCTACCAATGCCTTTCTTATCTATCAATATAATCACTTTGTTTCTTTCAGATGAGATTGGAATGAAATTGTTCAGCTGTGACCAGAAATTTATTGTCCTGAGTAGATTGCCAAGAATTATGAACGAAGAGGGCCCGTTTGCATCTCCTTAAATTATTCAGTGATCTGCTCTATTGCTCCATGCCGAAAACTTAAAATTGTTGAGTTGTGCATTATTGTATTTAACTTGTTGCTTAGTTTCTACATGTTTATTTTCAGTAAATGGCTGAAAGTATTAACTTCCATATTTTTAGCACAATGTGCTGTATACAGTTTCCAAGAAGCAAATAAGGTTACATATGTACAGAATTTCCCTTTAGGTTAACTAAATATTGCCTGAGTTTAGTTTTTTTTTTTCAATTTGAAATGCTTCCTTTTTATTGTTTGAAATGGAAAATAAACAATTATTGAACCCTCTTGAATTTACCTCATTTAAAAACTCAGTTTTAATTTATTATTTGGCCTGTTTTTAATATTAGTAAAAATCAAAGTGGGAGCAGTGTCTTATGCAATGCCTAGGAATCATTTTATATACTATGTGTAAGACATTAAAACCTGTTAGAAAAAAAAAGGTACCAGCACTCCCTTGTCCCTTGCCATTTTTTCTTGTAATTATGTTAGAAAAATCTGGGCGGGGGGATCGAAAATTAATTGTCTTTTAAGTCTACAGCTACAGGAGCTTTGTATTGCTTAACTTTAATCTGGAAAAGTTTCACAGTGACATTTTTAAAATAAAGTTTTTTTATCTAATGAATTCTACCCATGTAACCCTTTTTCTAAATAAACAATAGTTTTCTCAAATGATTGTATATCATTGTGTATATTGTTGCTTATTCAAAATAACTTAGCAAAGATAAGATTCCTAGCTCTTTCTTCTTATTTGTGTCTTAGTCCATGGACTACAATGTTTCCAAATAACAGACATCTTATCCAATAATATGAGAAAATCCTATTTGCTTACCTCTGTACCTGGGGTAGACAGTGGGCTGAAATGATGCCTAGAATTATTCAATTATTCTTCAGTTCCTTAGAACCAATGATAACTATGCAAATTAATTTTTTTAAGAGAAAGAATGACAATAAAGGCTTTATTTTTAAAAAAGATTGAGACATTCTGAGTGTATTTTAGAATTCGCAAAGGGATATAAATCTTTTTTTTTTTTTTTTTTTTGCGGTACGTGGGCCTCTCACTGTTGTGGCCTCTCCCGTTGCGGAGCACAGGCTCCGGACGCGCAGGCTCAGCGGCCATGGCTCACGGGCCCAGCCGGTCCGCGGCATGTGGGATCCTCCCGGAGCGGGGCACGAACCTGTGTCCCATGCATCGGCAGGCGGACTCTCAGCCACTGCGCCACCAGGGAAGCCCAGGGATATAAATCTTGATGCCCCTTTTCAGGTAATTATAATTTGCAAAAATTGATGAGCACAGTGATTATTTATGGGAGAGTGATCCATTCAATGACTGTTGTGCACCCATAATGTGCCTGGCATTAAAAACATGATACATTGTTAGAATGATTTTTACAATGAGAAAATAACTATGGTTCACCTCAAAATCATTTGTTAGAAACATATCAGGGAATAGCTTTCCAGTTGTTATGTTGCATTCACATTTTAAAGATGTCATGATTGTGAAAATTTGCTGCTACTTAGCATCAGAATCTCTCCTCTCTCTCCCCCAAATTATTGAACACAGGTAACCTTTGCTTTTGGCCTTGCTAGAAATGCACTGAGGATGGAAAATGCTAACTTTGAATTTAACTGAGCAGAAATAATTTATGTTGGAAGAAGAAAATCTATTCGATAGCTATTTTAAAGGTTTTCTGTTTTACATACACAGGAGTATTAAGACCTAACTCCTGTGCCTAGAGCACTTGCAGTTTAACTTCAGAAATGAAGGACAAGTGAGTGCTGTTGGGGGTCAGCAATCATTCTGTAAGGAGCCAGATAGTAAATATTTGAGACTTTGAATAAATATTTGAGACTTTGTGGGCTTACGTGGACCCTTTCGGACTTCCTCAGCTCTGCATTATAGTGTGAAAGCAGCCATAGATGATATGGAAATGAATGAGCATGACTGAATTCCAGTTAAATTTTACTTACAAAAAACCTGCTATAGAGAATCCTATGAAAGATTTAATCAAAAAATATTTGAGTGCCTCTTAAGCACCAGATGTACAACCTTTAGCAAAACAAACTCTGCTCTCGTGGAAGTTCATTCTAGTCAATGGAGGCAAACAAACATCGGAGGGAGGGGAGAGACCTTCAGGATGGTGGAGGAGTGAGATGTGGAGATCACCTTCCTCCCCACAGATACATCAGAAATACATCTACATGTGGAGCAACTCCTACAGAACACCCACTGAACGCTGGTAGGAGACCTCAGACCTCCCAAAAGGCAAGAAACTCCCCCACGTACCTGGGTAGGGCAAAAGAAAAAAGAATAAACAGAGACAAAAGAACAGGGATGGGACCTGCACCAGTGGGAGGGAGCTGTGAAGGAGGAAAGGTGTCCACACACTAGGAAGCCCCTTCGCGGGCGGAGACTGCGGGTGGCGGAGGAGGGAAGCTTCGGGGCTGCGGAGGAGAGCGCAGAAACGGGTGCGGAGGGCAAAGCGGAGAGATTCCCCCACAGAGGATCAGGGCGAGCACCACTCACCAGCCCGAGAGGCTTGTCTGCTCACCCGCCGGCGCGGGCGGGGCTGGGAGCTGAGGCTCTGGCTTCGGTCAGAGCGCAGGGAGAGGACTGGGGTTGGCTGTGTGAACACAGCCTGAAGGGGTTAGTGCGCCATGGCTAGCCTAGCCGGGAGGGAGTCCGGGAAAAAGTCTGGAGCTGCCGAAGAGGCAAGAGACTTTTTCTTGCCTCTTTGTTTACTGGTGCGCGAGGAGAGGGGATTAAGAGCGCTGCTTAATGGAGCCCCAGAGACGGGCATGAGACGCTAAGGCTGCTGCCGCCGCCACCGAGAAGCCTGTGTGCAAGCACAGGTCACTCACTATCCACACCCCCCTTCTGGGGAGCCTGTGCAGCCCGCCACTGCCAGGGTCCCGTGATCCAGGGACAACTTCCCCGGGAGAACGCACGGCGCGCCTCAGGCTGGTGCAACGTCACGCCGGCCTCTACCGCCACAGGCTCGCCCCACATCCGTACCCCTCCCTCCCCCCGGCCTGAGTGAGCCAGGCCCCCGAAGCAGCTGCTTCTTTAACCGCGTCCTGTCTGAGCGAAGAACAGGCGCCCTCAGTCGACCTACATGCAGAGGCGGGTCCAAATTCAAAGCTGAATCCCGGGAGCTGTGCGAACAAAGAAGAGAAAGGGAAATCTCTCCCAGCAGCCTCAGGAGCAGCGGATTAAATCTCCACAATCAACTTGATGCACCCTGCATCTGTGGAATACCTGAAGAGACAACACATCATCCCAAAATTGAGGCAGTGGACTTTGGGAGCAACTGTAGAAATGGGGTTTGCTTTCTGCATCTAATTTGTTTCTGGTCTTATGTTTACCTTAGATTAGTATTTAGAGTTCATTGTCATTGGTAGATTTGTTTATTGATTTGGTTGTTCTCTTCCTTTTTTTTATATATACGTATATATATTTTTCCTCCTCTTTTTGTGAGTGTGTATGCTTCCTTGTGTGATTTTGTCTGTATAGCTTTGCTTTTACCATTTGTCCTAGGGTTCTGTCTGTCCGTTTTTTTTTTCTTAGTATAGTTTTTAGCGCTAGCTATCATTGGTGGATTTGTTTTTTGGTTTGGATGCCCTCTTCTTTCTTTCTTTTTTTTAAATTATGTTTTAATTTTTTTATTTTTAATAATTTAAATTTTTTAAGTTTTAATAACTTTCTTTTCTTTCTTCTTATTTTCTTTCTTTCTTTTTTCTCCCTTTTTTTCTGAGCCATGTGGCTGACAGGGTCTTGGTGCTCTGGCTGGGTGTCAGGCCTGTGCCTCTGAGGTGGGAGAGCCGAGTTCAGGACATTGGTCCATCAGAGACCACCCGGCTCCACGTAATATCAAATGGCGAAAGCTCTCCCAGAGATCTCCACCTCAACGCTAAGACCCACCTCCACTCAACGACCAGCAAGCTCCAGTGCTGGGCACCCTATGCCAAACATTTAGCAAGACAGGAACACAACCCCACCCATTAGCAGAGAGGCTGCCTAAAATCATAATAAGGTCACAGACACCCCCAAGAAACACCACTGGACGCAGTCCTGCCCACCAGAAAGACAAGATCCAGCCTCATTCACCAGAACACAGGCACCAGTCCCCTGTACCAGGAAGCCTAACCAACCCACTGAACCAACCTTAGCCACTGGGGGCAGACACCAAAAACAATGGGAACAAAGAACCTGCAGCCTGCGAAAAGGAGACCGAAAACACACTAATTTAAGCAAAATGAGAAGACAGAGAAACACACAGCAGATGAAGGAGCAAGGTAAAAACCCACCAGACCAAACAAGTGAAGCGGAAATAGGCATTCTACTTGAAAAAGAGTTCAGAGTAATGACAAAGCCATAAAAGGGGAAATTGACAGTAACACAATCATGGTAGGGAACTGTAACACCCCACTTTCACCCATGGACAGATCATCCAAAATGAAAATAAATAAGGAAACACAAGCTTTAAATGATACATTAAACAAGATGGACTTAATTGATATTTATAGGACATTCCATCCAAAAACAACAGAATACACATTCTTCTCAAGTGCTCATGGAACATTCTCCAGAATAGATCATATCTTGGGTCAGAAACCAAGCCTTGGTAAATTTAAGAAAATTGAAATCCTGTCAAGTATCTTTTCTGACCAGAACGCTATGAGACTAGATATCAATTACAGGAAAAAATCTGTAAAAAATACAAACACATGGAGGCTAAACAATATGCTACTAAATAACTAAACAACTAAGAGGTCACTGAAGAAATCAAAGGGGAAATCAAAAAATACCTAGCAACAAATGACAATGAAAACACGACAACCAAAAATCTATGGGATGCAGCAAAAGCAGTTCTAAGAGGGAAGTTTATAGCAACACAATCCTACCTCAAGAAACAAGAAACACCTCAAATAAACAACCTAACCTTACACCTAAAGCAATTAGAGAAAGAAGAACAAAAAACCCTAAAGTTAGCAGAAGGAAAGAAATCATAAAGATCAGATCAGAAATAAATGAAAAAGGAATGAAGGAAACAATAGCAAAGAACAGTAAAACTAAAAGCTGTTTTTTTGAGAAGATAAACAAGATTGATAAACCATCAGCAAGACTCATCAAGAAAAAAAGGGAGAAGACTCAAATTAATAGAATTAGAACAGAAAAAGGAGAAGTAACAACTGACACTGCAGAAATACAAAGGATCATGAAAGACTACTACAAGCAACTATATGCCAATAAAATGGACAACCTGCAAGAAATGGACAAATTCTTAGAAAAGTACAACCTACTGAGACTGAACCAGGGAGAAAAAAGAAAATATCAACAGACCAATCACAAGCACTGAAATTGAGACTGTGATTAAAAATATGCCAACAAACAAAAGCCCAGGACCAGATGGTGAATTCTATCAAACATTTAGAGAAGAGCTAACACCTATCCTGTTCAAACTCTTCCAAAATATAGCAGAGGGAGCAACACTCCCAAACTCATTCTACGAGGCCACCATCATCATCCTGATACCAAAACCACAAAAAGTTGTCGCAAAGGAAGACAACTACATGCCAATGTCACTGATGAACATAGATGCAAAAATCCTCAACAAAATACTAGCAAACAGAATCCAACAGCACATTAAAAGGATCACACACCATGATCAAGTGGGGTTTATCCCAGGAATGCAAGGATTCTTCAATATATGCAAATCAATCAATGTGATACACCATATTAACAAACTGAAGGAGAAAAACCATATGATCATCTCAATAGATGCAGAAAAAGCTTTCAACAAAATTCAACACCCATTTATGATTAAAAAAAAACCCTCCCGAAAGTAGGCATAGAGGGAACTTACCTCAACATAATAAAGGCCATATATGACAAACCCACAGCCAACATCGTTCTCAATGGTGAAAAACTGAAACCATTTCCACTAAAATCAGGAACAAGACAAGGTTGTCCACTCTCACCACTAGTTTTGGAAGTTTTAGCTATAGCAGTCAGAGAAGGAAAAGAAATAAAATGAATCCAAATCAGAAAAGAAGAAGTAAAGCTGTCACTGTTTGCAGATGACATGATACTGTACATAGAGAATCCTAAAGACTCTACCAGAAAACTACTAGAGCTAATCAATGAATTTGGTAAAGTAGCAGGATACAAAATTAATGCACAGAAAACTCTTGCATTCCTATACACTGATGATGAAAAATCTGAAAGAGAAATTAAGGAAACACTCCCATTTGCCATTGCAACATAAGGAATAAAATATCTCGGAATAAACCTACCTAAGGAGACAAAAGACGTGTATGCAGAAAACTATAAGACAGTGATGAAAGAAATTAAAGATGATACAAACAGATGGAGAGATATACCATGTTCTTGGATTGGAAGAATCAACATTGTGAAATGAGTCTACCATCCAAAGCAATCTACAGATTCAATGCAATCCCTATCAAACTACCAATGTCATTTTCCACAGAACTAGAACAAAAAATTTCACAATTTGTATGGAAACACTAAAGATCCCGAATAGCCAAAGCAATCTTGAGAAAGAAAAACGGAGCTGGAGGAATCAGGCTTCCGGACTTCAGACTATAATACAAAGCTACAGTAATCAAGACAGTATGGTACTGGCACAAAAACAGAAAGATAGATCAATGGAACAGGATAGAAAGCCCAGAGATAAACCCACGCTCATATGGTCACCTTATTTTTAATAAAGGAGGCAAGAATAAACAATGGAGAAAAGACAGCCTCTTCAATAAGTGGTGCTGGGAAAACTGGACAGCTACATGTAAAAGCATGAGATTAGATCACTCCCTAACACCATACACAAAAATAAGCTCAAAATGGATTAAAGAGCTAAATGTAAGGCCAGAAACTATCAAACTCTTAGAGAAAAACATAGGCAGAACACTCTATGACATAAATCACAGCAGGATCCTTTTTGGCCCACCTCCTAGAGAAATGGAAATAAAAACAAAAATAAACAAATGGGACCTAATGAAACTTAAAAGCTTTTGCGCAGCAAAGGAAACCATAAAGAAGACCAAAAGACAACCCTCAGAATGGGAGAAAATATTTGCAAATGAAGCAACTGACAAAGGATTAATCTCCAAAATTTATAAGCAGCTCATGCAGCTTAATAACAAAAGAACAAACAACCCAATCCAAAAATGGGCAGAAGACCTAAATAGACATTTCTCCAAAGAAGATATACAGAGTGCCAACAAACACATGAAAGAATGCTCAACATCATTAATCATTAGAGAAATGCAAATCAGAACTACAATGAGGTATCAGCTCACACCAGTCAGAATGGCCATTATCAAAAAATCTACAAACAATAAATGCTGGAGAGGGTGTGGAGAAAAGGGAATCCTCTTGCAATGTTGGTGGGAATGTAAATTGATACAGCCGCTATGGAGAAAAGTATGGAGTTTCCTTAAAATACTAAAAATAGTACTACCATACGACCCAGCAATCCCACTACTGGGCATATACCCTGAGAAAACCATAATTCAAAAAGAGTCATGTACCACAATGTTCATTGCAGCTCTATTTACAATAGCAAGGACATGGAAGCAACCTAAGTGTCCATCGACAGATGAATGGATAAAGAAGATGTGGCACATATATACAATGGAGTATTACTCAGCCATAAAAAGAAATGAAATTGAGCTATTTGTAGTGAGGTGGATGGACCTAGAGTCTGTCATACAGAGTGAAGTAAGTGAGAAAGAGAAAGACAAATACCGTATGCTAACACATATATATGGAATTTAAGAAAAAAAAATGTCATGAAGAACCTAGGGGTAAGACAGGAATAAAGACACAGACCTACTGGAGAACGGACTTGAGGCTATGGGGAGGGGGAAGGGTGAGCTGTGACAAAGCGAGAGAGAGGCATGGACGTATATACACTAACAAAGGTAAGGTAGATAGCTAGTGGGAAGCAGCCGCATGGCACAGGGATATCGGCTCGGTGCTTTGTGACTGCCTGGAGGGGTGGGATAGGGAGGGTGGGAGGGAGGGAGACGCAAGAGGGAAGAGATGTGGGAACATATGTATATGTATAACTGATTCACTTTGTTGTAAAGCAAAAACTAACACACCATTGTAAAGCAATTATACCCCAATAAAGATGTTAAAAAAAAAAAAGATGTGGCACATATATACAATGGAATATTACTCGGCCACAAAAAGAAATGAAATTGAGTTATTTTTAGTGAGGTGGATGGACCTAGAGTCTGTCATACAGAGTGAAGTAAGTCTGAAAGAGAAAAACAAATACCGTATGCTAACATATATATATGGAACCTAAAAAAACAAATCTTCTGAAGAACGTAGGGGCAGGACAGGAATAAAGACGCAGACATAGAGAATGGACTTGAGGACATGGCGAGGGGGGAGGGTAACCTGGGATGAAGTGAGAGAGTGGCATGGACATATATACACTACCAAACGTAAACTAGATAGCTAGTGGCAAGCAGCCGCATAGCACAGGGAGATCAGCTTGGTGCTTTGTGACCACCTAGAGGGGTGGCATAGGGAGAGTGAGAGGGCGATGCAAGAGGGAGGAGATATGGGGATATATGTATATGTATAGCTGATTCAGTTTGTTATAAATCAGAAACTAACACACCATTGTAAAGCAATTATACTCCAGTAAAGATGTTAAAAAATAAATGGGCCACACTCTTCAAAATGTTAAAGAAAAAAAAAATAAAAGTAAAGAAGAAAATTTGATTTCTGAGTGAAACTAATGCCCCAAGTGAGGCCAATACCCCCAAATGTTGTGTACACTTGTGTCATGAATTGGCTCTGAAAAACCTGTCAGGCCACACAGAGAAGGTAATGTGGTCAGTTACAGGAATTACAGTGTCCGTAAATAAAAAGCCAGTCGTGATGGAGAATAACATTTTCTGGCAATGAAGCCTAAAGAAACTTCTCCTTTGCATTCTCATAAAGAAGTGGTCCTGTCTTTTCAGTAAATAAAACAAAGGGGTGTATCAATATCTTGTAATGGACCTCAATGTTAGCTGATGGCCAACACCTCAGCTCATTCAAGTTAAGAATATCTCTACAATGACACCAAAATATGCATCTCAGGCACCCAGGTCTCTGATGCTTTGGTTTAGTCCAGGAAAACATTTTTGAATATTTGGGACCAGGTTCTTAAACTGGGATTTATGATGGCCTTACTTTTTATAAGCATGTTTGTAAAGATCAGAAAACTCATGTGATCATTGTTTGGTTTCCATGATCCCAGCAACATAAGATCTCATTAGTTTAAAAGCTGTGCCTGGCCTTTGATTTTTTTTTTTACGTTTTTGTGGATACTGATCTCTAAAGGTTGCCTCTTAGGTAGAATGAAGCTTATAATATTACAATATTATATTATTCTATCTTATCACATAATATATTCTATCTTATTACTTATCAGAAGCAAGTTTAAATGTTTAATTTTTTAATTGAAATTTTTAATAACATTCCTAGATATCCTGTCAGGTCCAAAGAGATTTTAGTTGGTGTAAACTTGAGAATAAAAGGACGACTTCTTTAAAAGATGCTAATTCATGCTAATTGAATACAGATTTTGTTGTAGTTATAAACACAAATTGACGTGATAATTGAGAATAACAATAGGAGAGATATTGGAAATAGTGACTAAAGGAAGTGTGTGGCAACCTGAGAAGATACACATTAATGTAAGAAGAATTGCTCTTTGTTTCTGATTCTTAGGTTCCGTTTTAAGCTATAATGACCATTTCTACATAGGTCAGGCTAACAAAGCTTAATTCCTTTGATGCGGTATTAAATGGAGGTGTTTAATGGAGGAAGAAGGAAAGGAGAAGATTTTGACTGAGCACAGAGCACATAAACTTGAGAAATGCATCATTGCAAATGGGAAATAGCCTTCCTTTCAGGGATAGGAGCTAGAAAATGATCTGGTACTTAAACTCTAACTTAGACAATGTCTGGTTTTTGTCAGATGATAGATGTCCTTGGACTTGAGTATCAGACTGATAAAGAGCTATTCCCCTGTCCTCACAAAATTTTAACCAGAATGGTATTATTGTACTATATTCAAGGCTTTCAGGATCTTTATTTCAATGCAGTGTGTATCTTCTAGGGT
This sequence comes from Pseudorca crassidens, assembly GCF_039906515.1. Lineage (NCBI taxonomy): Eukaryota > Metazoa > Chordata > Mammalia > Artiodactyla > Delphinidae > Pseudorca > Pseudorca crassidens. Next base: position 26,587,137 of record NC_090317.1, read on the forward strand.
TACATATATTATCATCAAAGAACATTTATAAACTGTAATTAGGTATACCACTGCCAGGTACTATTATGCAGGCACCTTTTGTGCTTTCCAGGATAATTGATCCAAGACATCAATAATACAGACAAAAGATCATGCTTACAAGATATACAAGCAGGAAATGAGATGTAAAATGAGTAAGGTATTCATACCACATGCCATCTGAGGTCCAGTTACATTTTAAGATGATGGTGAGTACTCAGAGGAAGAATGACCTCAGACTGTGTGATTTGGGAAGTTTTGTTCTCAACAGGTTGATCTGGGAAGACTTCATGAAGGATTTAGATGTTCAGGAAGCCAACCTATTTCTACTCAGATCTAGAGGGTGTAGGTCTTTTTGGATCTGGTTTAATCCTAATTTGGCACTGGAGGAGAAAGAATGTTGAACAGATTGAGAATTCAGACCAATTTTGGTAGAGCTCAGAATCCTTGAAGCCAACCTGTTATCACACTAGCCCAGGATTGGATCATACCTCTGTATACTATTCCATGTTGCCTCAAGACTTTTTCAGTCTTGTTTTCATGACTAAGCCTGATGTCACCAGTCCTTCTATCACCTTAATCTGTGTTAATCATATTTTTTGTATATTTACAGATCATTGAAAAGTTATTGCCTCGAGGTCAAGATGATTTTCCTTGTCTGTTTCCTCTGAGTGGGGTGAACTCCACTTACACTTCCTCACCTGGTCTTCACAGTGCCCTTTTGTTCATGAATTAAATCTCATAATACATGTAAAGCACGTAAAGAGGACCTAGTATGTGGCAGGTACTCAGTAACTGTTAGCAATTGTTATTAGTGGTAATATTTATACCAGTATGCAAACTGGGAATCATCAGAATCAGAATTAATCAAAAACATTAGGCTCCACTCCCCACTCTAAATATACTGAATCAGATTCTCCTGGCGATGCAGGCCTGGAGTAGTTTTTAAAAACAACAGTCCCTCAGGTGATTATAATATGGGGATGATATCTGGGAATTAACAAGAGTTTAACGAGCTTACAATCCCAGCATCTTTAATCTTCCGTCAATTAGGGACAGAACCCATCCAGAGGCTATTTCTGGGGGAGATAAGTGTATTAGGCCTCAGGGAAAACCCATCCTTAGCAAGAAATATTTTAAAATCAAGAGTAACAGCCTCTGTCCTGGGATCAGAGTTCAACTCTGCTAGCACATGCTGCTCTTGTTCACTCTGACTCCCCTGCCTTCTCCAGCCTACCTTCACTGAACTTCCTGGATCTAACCTCTTATTAGCCTAGATGTGAATCGTCAGCAAGCATCTACTACTAAGGTAAGCAGTTTGGAGTTCAGACCTACTTTTGATACCACTTAAACCTTCTCCTCTTATCTGCAGTGGTTCACTTTTCTATGATTGGAGTTGCATTCAGAGCTGGGTTTTGTCCTCTGTTCTTTACTTTTCCTTGCATAATATTCTGATGTTGGTGAGTGGGGGGTCGTATAAACATTTAATAATTCAATGCTATAAATTTCTCTCTAACCCCTGCTCTAGCTGCATCTCACAAATTTGCTGTGTGGTATTTTCATTTTCATTCAGCTCAAAATATTTTCCAACTTCCCTTGTGATTTATTCTTTGACCCATGTGGTATTTAGAAGTTTGTTGCTTAATTTCCAAATATTTGCAGTATTTCCAGATATCCTTCTGTTATTGGTATATAGTTTAGTTGTGCTGTGGTCAAAGAACTTACTTTGAATTATTTAAATCCTCTTAAATTTACTGAGACTTGTTTTATGACACAGCAGCTGGCCTACCATGGTGAATATTCCACATGCACTTGAAAAGAATGTGTATTCTGTTTTAGTCGGACGCAGTGTTCTATAAATGCCAATTAGGTCAGGTCGGTTGGTGGCGTTCCAAATCTTCTGTATCCTTGCTGATTTTTCTGTCTGCTTGGTCTGTCGATTACTGAGAGAGGTGTTTTGAAATTTACAAATATAATTGTGATAATTATTTCTTCTTTTAGCTTGTCAGTTTTTGCTTCAAGTATTTTGAACATTTGTGATTAGGTGCATGCTCATTTAGGATTATATATTCTTGGTGAATCGACCCCTTTATCAAAATGAAGTATTCTTCTTTACCCCTGATACTATTCCTTATTCTAAAATCTACTTTAATATTAATATAGCTTCTCAAGCTTTCTTTTGATTGCATTTGCATGGTATATTTTTTCCATCCTTTTCCTTTATATTTAAAGTGGATTTTCTTGTTTTTGAATCCAATTTTACAATCTCTGCCTTTTAATTGGGGTGTCTAGACCATACATTTAATGTCATTATTGGATGGCTAAGTTTAAATCTGACATCTTGCTATTTGTTTTCTGTTTGTCCTGTTGTCTCTTCCTTTTTTACTTTTTCCCTGCCTTTTTTTTTTAGATGGATTGGGCCTCTTTTTCCTTATTGGTAAAGTGAGGCTAATAATGACAACCATTTCATAAGGTAGTCCTAAGGATTAAGTGAGATAATTTATACAGTGGTGCTTGGCCCATATTTATATAGAGCTCAATAAATGGTTGTTTTTAAAATCAGAGGATGGAGATTTCCTGGGGATATCAACTCTCCAGAGGTTTTTGGTTCTAGGCCTGGTATGTACATATATAGGTGAGGTAGGTAGTTGTCTATAGGTATAGTTTAAGTGGACACTGAAAGGCCCTGGTTCCAAAATACCCACCCTACTGGATAGCTGTGGTGTATGAAATTCTCACAGTTAAGCACTTTACAAGCACTTCTGGAGTTGTGCATATTCATTAAGCTAAGGCATTGTGGGAGGAGGCAATCAATTCTCTCACTAGCACGGAAGCACACGTGATTTCTGATGGTAGTGCATCATGCTCTCATATTCCCTAGGAAAGCACTGAGAGATTTTACCTAGGCAAAAGTCAGAGAAAGGCACATGGCCTGATCTTGGGAGAGTGCCACAGTAGGCAACTCAGATGGCCACTTGAAGGTGAAAGAAGGGGTGGGAAAGTTGCCAAAAAGGACCTGGCCCACTTGGTGGTTTTACCTTGGGCTGATTTGTGAAGTTAAGCTTCTGGATTTTGTGTTTGCTTGTTTCCTCCAGTTTCATTGTAGGATTATGTCACAACTGATATTTAATTTTTTGATTCTTGCAATAGTTGACTAGCCACCTTGCCCCTTATGGCTAGTGCCACCTATGGACCCAACATCCGTGAACAGAGTCCTTTCTCTGTATCCCAATTTATCTAGAGTTGGTGTCCATATCTCACATACAAGAAATCAGAGCTGAGTCCCTACTATCTGCTGCTCAGCCTGCTGACCTCTACCTCAACAAACATGAAACTAGGGGTTGTGTTAGCCTTGAGGGGTTTAAGAGAGGTTAAAGACATTGGGCAGGATTATTAGGGGAACGGATGGTATTATACCTAAGCTTGACCTTTTGGGAAAGTTTTCTTTAAATTGCTCTGCAACAGGAAGGGAAAAGGAGATCCTTTTATTCTTCTCTCCTGTACTGTGGCCTATTGTTATCAGGATCCAGCCTGCAGACTGATACCAGCAGTTCCATGGCTGAGGTAGATTTACAATCTGTAGGCTTTCGTGAGCTGGTCTGAGACCCTAACTACCCTTTGTTCTTATGAGAAAATATGTTCTGAGTTTCAAACCGTTGACTTACAAATAAATTTTGGAGTGCAACCCATTGATAAATTAGAGATGACTGGTAGGCTAATTCATCCATGCTTTTTTTCACGAGGGAGCCTGAGTAAATGAATTTCTAGATTGGTCTCTATATAACAGTGGGTGCCTCTCCTTTTCTATACCTCTTAATAAATGGCAGTGTTTTTTCTTTTCAAGGTTGATATAATTATTTTTGACAGACAATGAGTTGGCTAAAGAAAATTCTCTTTCTGGTTATTTTTATTTTGGTGGAAGCGGCCATTATTTTGGGAAGGATATTTAGTTTAGAGCAACTTAAAAAAATATTGGAGTTCAAATTTTTTCAAACACATCTTTTTCTCTTTATAATTGAAATAATACTCATTGAGGCAATTTACATGGCACATTTTCCCAGGGTCTCTTTAATCGTTCATTTCTGTTGGCAGACATAAAAGGTAGATGTCTAATGTCCTAGCAACAAGAATAGGCTAACCTTTGAAGAAAGAACATTAAGGGTGATAGAAGATATAAGTCAGAGGGACTTTTCATGCAGTCATACTCCCAGTCATTTTAGAGCTAGTATGTTGAAAGATGAAGTCATTAGGAATTTTTCAGGAGTCACATCTCACTGTTCCCTGTGGGATATGTCCAGGGAAATTCTGACTGCCTACCAGTCCAAATAGAGTTTAAACTCTTTCTCAAAGTAAGAAATATATGTCCAACATGCATTCTCTGCCTTGGTGAATCATTAAAGTTGCTGAGGTATGAAATAAGTGATTTGCTTTTATGTTTAGTCAGAAAGCTTCCTTAGGACATTTTAAAAACCACAGTTCAGTTAACAAAACTTTCACTTACCTACTGCATTTGGAGAACATACTGAATGGCTTAACAGAGACACATGCTAAACTTAAAGTGATAGGGACTTTCCTGGTGGTCCAGTGGGTAAGACTCCGTGCTCCCAATGCAGGGGGCCCAGGTTCGATCCCTGGTCAGGGAACTAGATCCCACATGCATGCCGCAACTAAGATTCCACATGCCACAACTAAGAAGCCCACATGCTGCAGCTAAAAGATCCCGCATGCCACAACTAAGACCTGGCGCAGCCAAAATAAATAAATATTAAAAAATTAAAGTGATAAACAAATTTCCATTAAAATTCTGATTAGTGTAGCTTAGTTAAATGTTAGCATTATTAACAATATGTCCTCTTTTGAGGAAGAATGGGAGGATACTTTGTTTTAGAAGGGGAGGGAGGGCTTCACCAGGGAGATAGTAAGTAAGATGGCAAACATTAAAGGTGATAAAATGAAGCATAAAAACACATTCATTCACCCCCTCTTTTTTTTTATCCAAAGGCCTTTAGAGGTAGAGAGCTATTGGCCTGTAAGCTAAACTTTTTCATTATCCGGGGTACTCCTGGTTCACTTTACACAATAAATATGTTCCTGTAAAGTGCTCTAGAGAAAACACATGCATAAATCAAATAATTTTCTCATTGACTCACATTTTCACTTCTGATCTTCATTTGTCAACAGATTCTAAAGCTAACTCAGTCAGATAATTAATAAGAGGTACTTAAACACAGAAGGAGATCCTGTTGTTTCAGGGAACTGTAGTGAATTATTTCATGAAACAAAGAAGCTTTAGGAAAATGAATGTGTACTCTTGTATCCTAAATTTGAATTTCATGTATTGGCCTTTCTGAAAGTGAGGACCAGCTATATTTTCTCTCTTTAATTTTCTCCCATAGCTATTATGTCTATTGAGATATCTTCCCCTGAATTCTAAAGGCCAATTTTTCTTTTTGTGTTTTGATTTGAATTTTATTTATTTTTTATACAGCAGGTTCTTATTAGTTATCTATTTTATACACATCAGTGTATACGTGTCAATCCCAATCATCTTGCAATTCATTACACACACACACACCCCCGCTGCTTTCCCCCCTTGTGTCCACACGTTTGTTCTCTACATCTGTGTCTCTATTTCTACCCTGCAAACCAGTTCATCTGTACCATTTTTCTAGGTTCCGCATATATGAGTTAATATACGATATTTGTTTTTCTTTTTCTGACTTAACTTCATTCTGTATGACAGTCTCTAGGTCCATCCACGTCTCTACAAATGACCCAGTTTTGTTCCTTTTTATGGCTCAGTAATATTCCATTGTATATATGTACCACATCTTCTTTATCCGTTCGTCTGTCGATGGGCATTTAGGTTGCTTCCATGACCTGGCTATTGTAAATAATGCTGCAATGAACACTGGGTGCATGTGTCTTTTGGAATTATGAAGACCAATTTTTCTTGCTTCATTCATTCATTTTAGTTATTTGTCATCAACTTGCTACAATCACAGACCAATCATTCATTCTACAAATGTTGATTGATTATATGGGATGTGGGAGACACTGTACTTGGCCCTGGGGATCTGAGCAAGGCAAGATCTATGCCAAGGTGCTCACGGTCTGGGAAGGGAGGAAGATAAATCAACAGGCAATTCCTATGCAATGTGAATAGTGCTTTGATAGGAAAAGTACAGGGTGCTGTGGGAGCACAGAAGATAGGTGAGAGGTTGGAAGGAGAGAGGTTCAGGGGAAATTGCTTGGCCTAGGTGATATCTATAAAAGCACAAGTCTCAGACAGAGTAGTTTGGTAGCACATGTCAATGTTTTGTTCCAGCCAAGTAATGAAAGAATCAGCTGATATACAAGAATGCTTGTTCAAAGAACATTTGAAAAACAGGGATTCATCTAGTCAGTTGGGAAAACAATGCCAAAATAAAATAAGTTAGATTCAAAATTGGCTAATGTTTTATAGTGCAATAAACTGAAAAATTTGAGTTTTTTCACTGAACCAAGCAGCCTCCAAAAAGTGAATCACTTCTTAGTAGTTTTCTGCAAGTTAACCTCTAACTTTATAAGACTAAAATTCTCTGGACTCTTATCAGTTGTAGACAGTTTAAGTTACAAACCTTGAGAGAGTCAGGTGACTAAAAGGCTTATTAGAAAATGTGCTGCCATGGTATTTAACAGGTCATGCAATCATCATTTTTCCTTATTTTGAAGTTTTAGATAACTTTTCCTATATAGTATTCTCTGTGACCTTGGACAATTTCTAAAGAATGGTCTTGGTCACAAAAAATAGCTGGCATCATTGTGTTTTTGTGTCAAGATATTAATTGCATTTATTGCTTAGTTAATCATTTTTGTAATTCTTAGAGATGATGAAAATTAAATATAGACTCAATAGGGTAGATGATATTACTGTTCACAGTTATTTACTCCCCACCTTTCCTGTAAGAGGACTGTGTATCCTTACCCTTTGCCAGGTGACTTGCCATGCCTCTTGTGGGAGGAGTATAGGTTTGACTTTGAGTTCCACTGACACGCTTTGGCAATAGAGTGTGAATGGATATGACACATGTCACATCCAAGCAGAGGTTTAAGGTGATTTTGTGGTTTGGCTCAGCCTCTTGTTTTTGCCCTCTGCCAAGAGAATTGTATAGCCCAGGTAAGGCCTCAGGTTGGGTCCTAGAATGAGAAGACATCTATGTCTACAAAGTAAAGCTAAGAAGAACTGAGCACAGTTGCGATGACCCTCCAATAGCCCATAGCTTACATGTAACATGAGCAAAAAATAAAGGTTGTACACCACTGAGATTTACCCCCTGAGGTGAGGAACAAGACGAGAATGTTTACTCTCACTACTTCTATTCAACATTTCACTGGAGTTCTAGCCAGGGCAAATAGACAAGACAATGAAATTAAAGGCATTTAAATGATAGAGGAAGGATAAAACTATCTCATTTGCAGATGACACAGTTTAGTATATAGAAAATCCTAAGGAATCCACTAAAAGCTATTAGAACTAATAAACAAGTGTGGCAAAGTTGGAGGATACAGAATTAATATGCAAAAATCAATTGTATTTCTATACAACAGCAATGAGCAAACTGAAAATGAAATTAGGAAAACAGTTTCATTTATAATAGCATAAAAAAGATTAAAATATGTAGGAATAAATTTAACAAAAGGGATGCAAACTTTATATTCTTAAGACTACAAAACATTATTGAAAGAAATTAAACCAAGTGTAAATAAATAGAAAGACATCTTATATCCATGGACTGGAGGACTTAACTGTCATTAAGATGGCAGTACTTCCCCAACTGATCTATAGGTTCAATCCAATCTGTATCAGAATTCCAGCTGGCTTCTTTGTAGAAATTGACAAGGTAGTCCTAAAACTCATATGGAAGTTCAAGGGATCCAGAATAGCTAAAATAATGTTGAAAAAGAAGAACAAAGTTGGAGGCCTCACACTTTCTGATTTCAAAACTGTCGACAATGCAAAAATAATCAAGGCAGTAAGGCACTGGCATAAGGATAAACAGATAGATAAATGGAATGGAACTGAGAATCCAGAGATAAACCCTCACATTTACAGTCTGCTGATTTTCAACAAGAATACCAAAACAACCCAATGAGGGGAAAATAGTCTCTTCAGCAAATGGTGCGGGAAAACTGAATATCAACATGCAAAAGAATGAAGTCGGACCCCTGCCTCACCCGACATACAAGAAATTAATTTGAAATGGATCAAAGACCTAAACCTAACACCTAAAACTATAAAACTCTTAGAAGAAAACATAGGAGTAAATCTTCGTGATCTTGGATTTGTCACTGGTTTCTTAGATATCACACCACATGCATTAGCAAAAAAGGAAAAAAAAATAGATAAGTTGTACTTGATAAAAAGTAAAAGCTTTTATGCTTCAAAGGATACTATCAAAAAAGCTAAAAGACACCCACAAGAATGGAAGAAAGGGACTTCCCTGGTAGCACAGTGGTTAAGAATCCGTCTGCCAACGCAGGGAACACAGGTTCAACCCCTGGTCTGGGAAGATCCCACATTCCACGGAGCAACTAAGCCCGTGAGCCACAACTACTGAGCCCGTGCACCTAGAGCCTGTGCTCCACAACAAGAGAAGCCACTGCAATGAGAAGCCTGCGTACTGCAACGAAGAGTAGCCCCTGCTTGCCGCAACTAGAGAAAGCCCATGTGCAGCAATGAAGACCCAACACAGCCAAAAACAAATAAAATAAATAAATTTAAAAAAGAATGGAAGAAAATATTTGTGAATCATATATCTGATAAGGGACTTGTATCTGGACTATATAAAGAAATCTTACAGTTCAATAATAAAAAAAGACACAACCCAATTAAAAAATTATGAATGAATGAACAAAATATGGTATATCCATACTATGGAATATTATTTGGCCATAAAAAGGAATGAAGCTACAATAATATGGATGAACTTTGAAAACATTATGCTCAGTGAAAGAATCTAGCCTTGAAAGAACATATATTATATGATTCAACTGATACAAAATGTCCAGAATGGGCAGTAGATTAGTGGTTGCCTAGGTCTGTGGGGACTAGGGGGTAAAAGGGTCATAGCTAAAGGGTATAGGGGCTTCTTCTTGAGGGTGATGAAAAAGTCCTAAAATTGATTATTATAATGATCACAAAACTCTGTATATATACTAAAAATATTGAACAGTATAATTTACACGTGTGAATTATGTGGTATGTGGCTGTGATCGTATAGTGGTTACTACTTTGCATTGTGAATTATGTGGTATGTTAATTATATTTTAATAAAGCTGGTATCCCCCAAAAGGTTAGTTTTTTTTGACAGTACATATGAGCTTGATTATGCTTCTATCTATCCTGAGGAATACAGTGGCTAAGATATTCATATTAAGAACATTTGACAGAAAAAATTTGTGGTAGAGTTGGAGCTTCTTTTTATTTGGAAACTTTTCTCATATGTGGATTTCATGACAAGGAAGCTCTTATAATAATATTGATATAATTAAAAAGATAAAACAGAAGCTTCTGGTAATTGTGGAGGAGTGAAGTGGTCAAATGAATCTTATTGCGGGTAACAATTATAAAAATTGATTTTAAAAACTACAGACACTGGAAAGTGCACAAAATCAGACAGAAGGAAAAACACTGCAACTGCAAGGGGTAAGAGTTAGTTTGTGACTTTCTGGTCTGAAGCCATTTCCTAACCCCCATGACTATGGTTTAAAGAAACAGGGGTGAAGCACAGTCTTATTGGCTCAAGGTACCTTTCAGGGCTGGAAAATCAACTGGAAGCTTAAAGAGGGAAATCCTAGCAGCAAGAAAATTATAGAAGGAGTGAGACTCAAATTGTGTATATAAGTTCTGCCCAAATCCTTTTGTCAGCTTAAGTATGCATGTGCAAGAGAGAACTCATGAGACCCAACACAAAACAGGTAAAGACCAGAGAGAAATCTATACTTGAAATAGGGAGCTACATAGAGAAAGATCTGAGCATTTGCTTTATTTGCTTTTTTTTTTTTTCTTTTTCTTTTAGTAGGTGGTTTGGTTTAACGTTTTTTGTGGCTTGCGAGATCTTAGTTCTCTGACCAGGGATTGAACCTGGGCCCCAGCAGAGAGAGCACCGAGTCCTAACCACTGGAGCACCAGGGAATTCCCATGGTTTGGTTTAACTTTTAAAAATTATTTTTATTTTTAAAATCAACTTTATTGAGGTATATTTTTTTAATTTATTTATTTTTTACTTTGGAAACAATTATAGATTCACAGCAAGTATCAAAAATAGTACAGAGAGGTCCATGTACCCTTCTCCCAGTTTCCCCCAGTGGTTACATCTTACATAACTGTAGTACAATATCAAAACCAGGAAACTGACATTGATAGAATGTATGCATAGTTCTATGTCATTTTGTCACATGTGTAGATTTTGGAAACCACCATCACAATCAAGATGAATAACAATCATGTTACCACAAAGATCTTCCTTGTGCTACCCCTTTATAGTCATATTCACCCTTCCTCTCCTCACCATGCCTAACCCCTGATAACCACTAATCTGTTTTCCATCACTGCAATTTTGTCACATTTAGAATGTTATATAAATGGAATCATATAGCATGTGAATTTTTTGACCCTATGAAATTGACTTTTTTTTTCACTTAGCATAAGGCCCCTGAGATCCGTGTGTTTTCAATATTTCATGCCTTTTTATTTCTGATTAGTATTCCATAGAATAGATGTGCCACAGTTTATTTAACCATTCACCTGCTGAGGGGCATTTCAGTTGTTTGCAGTTTTGGACTATTACAAATGGAGCTGCTGTGAAGATTCGTGTACAGGTTTATTGTGTAGACATAAAATGTCACTTCTCTGGGATGAATGCCCAGGAATATGATTGCTGTGTTGTATGCTAGTTGGATATTTAGTTTTATAAGAAACTGGCAAACTATGATCATCCATTCTACATTCCCACCAGTAATGTATGAGACATCCAGTTGTTCCATATCCTTGCCAGCATTTGATATTGTTGCTCTTTTTTATTTTAGCTGTTCTAATAAGTATGTATTTATATCTCTTTGTGGTCTTAATTTACATTTCTTTAATGGCTAGTAATGTTGAAAAATAATTTAAAAATAATTAATTGAAGTGAAATTCATACAACATAAATTAATCATTTGCAAGTGGCATTTAATATATATACAATGTTGTGAACCACCACCTATATCTAATTCCAAAACTTTGCCATCACTCTAAAGTAAAACTTCTTACCCACTAAGCAGTTTCTCCTCAGTCCACCCTCCCCCCCAGCCCCTGGCAACCACCAACCTGTATTCTACTTCTATGGATTTATGTATTCCAATTATTTCATATAAATGGATTCCTATAATATGTGGCCTTCTCGTCTGGCTTCTTTCACTTAGCATAATGTTTCACTTACAGTCATCTGTGTTATAGCAGATACCAGTACTTCATTCTTTTTTGTGGCCAAATAATATTCAATTGCCTGTGTATATAATTTGTTTATCCATTCATCCATCGATGGACATTTGGGCTATTTCAACCTCTTCCCTATTGTGAACAGTACTGCTATGAACATGCATGCATATGTACTTATTTGAGCACCTGTTTTCAGTTGTTTTGGGTATATAGTTAGCAGTGCTTTTTTTTTTTAACTGAATGTAGTCCCATCTGTGCTTCGATGGAGCAGCAGAAAGCTGAAGCCTAAGGACTTGAAGTGCCAATAGACAGAGCTCAAGGCCAGCAGGACAGCTGGTATTTAGGTGTGAAACCTTAGAGGCAAGGAAACCACAGAAAGGCTGAGCTTCATCTCTGTCCTAATTACACAGGCACATGGGAGACTGCACAGGGGGCCAGGCTAAAAATCTAAGTGGTTAGCCGTAAGAACAAAGAAGATATATCAGTTGCTGCATACCACAAGGTACACAAAGTTTGCAGTTTCAGTTCAAGTAAGTTAACTGTCTACTAGAATAAAAACTCAGTAATCATAGGAACATACCAGAATTCAGAATCACTACAACATATTTTCTAGAATGTCTAATTTTCAACCCCAAATAGTAGCCACTGAAAGAAACAGCAAAGTGAGACCCAGAGTGCTGCACAGCTAGCCGGGAGAGAGTCTGGGAAAAAGTCTGGACCTGCCGAAGAGGCAAGAGACCATTGTTTTGGGGTGCGCAAGGAGAGGGGATTCCTTCCCTGTCTGCCCACAGAAGACACAGCACTGCCTAAATGAGCTCCAGAGATGGGTGCAAGCCGTGGCTATCAGCTCGGACCCCAGGATGGGTGTGAAATGCTAACGCTGCTGCTGCTGCCACCAAGAATCCTGTGTGCAAGCACAGGTCACTGTCCACACCCCCCCGGGGGCCTGTGCAGCCCACCACTGAATGGAGAAGTGAGCTGGAATATAAAAAGGTGGAAATAACTGCCAGGGAGCAGAAAAAAGAATGAAAAGAACTGAGGACAGTCTCAGAGACCTCTGGGACAACATTAAATGCACCAACATTCGAATTATAGGGGTCTCAGAAGAAGAAGAGAAAAAGAAAGGGACTGAGAAAATATTTGAAGAGGTTATAGTTGAAAACTACCCTAAAATGGGAAAAGAAATAGTCAATTGAGTACAGGAAGCACAGAGAGTCCCATACAGGATAAATCCAAGGAGAAACATGCCAAGACACATATTAATCAAACTACCTAAAATTAAATACAAAGAAAAAATATTAAAAGCAGCAAAGGAAAAGCAACAAATAACATACAAGGGAACCCCCATAAGGTTTACAGCTGATCTTTCAGCAGAAACTCTGCAAACCAGAAGGGAGTGGCAGGACATATTTAAAGTGATGAAAGGGAAAAACCTACAAGCAGGATTACTCTACCCAGCAAGGATCTTATTCAGATTCAATGGAGAAATTAAAACCTTTACAGACAAGCAAAAGTTAAGAGAGTTCAGCACCACCAAACCAGCTTTACAACAAATGCTAAAGGAACTTCTCTAGGCAGGAAACACAAGAGAAGGAAAAGACCTACAAAAACAAACCTAAAACAATTAAGAAAATGGTAATAGGAATATACATATTGATAATTACCTTAAATGTAAATGGATTAAATGCTCTAACCAAAAGACACAGACTGGCTGAATGGATACAAAAACATGACCCATATATATGCTGTCTACAAGAGACCCACTTCAGACCTAGGGACACATAAAGATTGAAAGTGAGGGGATGGAAAAAAATATTCCATGCAAATGGAAATTGGAAGAAACCTGGAGTAGCAAAACTCATATCAGACAAAATAGACTTTAAAATAAAGACTATTAACAAGAGACAAAGAAGGACACTACATAATGAAAAAGGGATCAATCCAAGAAGAAGATATAACAACTGTAAATATTTATGCACCCAACATAGGAGGACCTCTATACATAAGGCAAATGCTAACAACCATAAAAGGAGAAATCGACAGTAGTACAGTAATAGTAGGGAACTTTAACACCTTACATTCACCAATGGACAGGTCATCCAATATGAAAATCAATAAGGAAACACAAACTTTCAAGGACACATTAGACCAGATAGACTTAATTGATATTTATAGGATATTCCATCCAAGAACAACAGAGTACACTTTCTTCTCAAGTGCTCATGGAACATTCTCCAGGATAGATCATATCTTGGGTCACAAATCAAGCCCTGGTAAATTTAAGAAAATTGAAATCATATCAAATATCTTTTCCGACCACAATTCTATGAGACTAGATTATGAGACGGGAATAAAGATGCAGAATGGACTTGAGGATATGGGTAGGGGGAAGGGTAAGCTGGGAGAAAGTGAGAGAGTGGCATGGATATATATACACTACCAAACGTAAACTAGATAGCTAGTGGGAAGCAGCCGCATAGCACAGGGAGATCAGGTCGGTGCTTTGTGACCACCTAGAGCGGTGGAATAGGGAGGGTGGGAGGGAGGGTGATGCAAGAGGGAAGAGATATGGGGACATATGTATATGTATAACTGATTCACTTTGTTGTAAAGCAGAAACTAACACATCATTGTAAAGCAATTATACTCCAATAAAGATGTTAAAAACATTCACATAGGCCTTAAAAAATGAAAAATAAAATAAAAAATACTATTCCTTATAAGTCTTAAAACCTTATAGGGCAGGGTTCCTTGTTCTTGTGCAAGATCATTTTGTCTATTCTTGACCCTTTCTCCTCTTTTATTTTTTAAATTTTATTTATTTATTTGTTTATTTTTGGCTGCCTTGGGTCTTCGCCTCTGCACTCGGGCTTTCTCTAGTTGCGGCGAGCGGGGGCCTCTCTTCACTGTGGTGCGCGGGCCTCTCACTGTTGCGGCCTTTTGTTGCGGAGCACAGGCTCCAGATGCGCAGGTTCAGTAGTTGTGGCTCATGGGCCCAGTTGCTCCGCGGCATGTGGGATCTTCCCAGACCAGGGCTCGAACCCATGTCCCCTGCAGTGGCAGGCAGATTCTCAACCACTGAGCCACCAGGGAAGCCCCGACCCTTTATTCTTAATTCCAGTGGAATTTTGATTGGAATTTCAATGAATTAGCAAGTCAGTTTGTGGAGAATTGACATCTATGTATAACTTCCGTCTATGAACATGACATATTCATTTATCTAGGTCTTCCTTTACATCTTATATGTTATCTTCATAAAGATCTTATGTAACTTTTACTATATTTACTCCTAGACACCATGGAGTTTTGAAATTTATGGTGAATGACTTTAAAAATTTGTTAAATTAATTTTGCATTTTTAAAGTGGTTGCTACTAATAAATAACATATATTGCATCCAACAGTCTTGTAAACGCTCTTAGTTTTGGTAGTGTTTAAGCTTTTTGTGGATTTTCTAATAGGTTATTTTGTTTAAAAACAAAGATGATATTGTCTCTTCCTTTTTAATTCTAACAGAATTGTCTTATTGCTATCTTATTGCTTTGTCTATGACCTCCAATACAATGATAGATAATAGTGGTGATAGGTTTTCCTTGGCAGGGTTATCCTTGCCTTCATTCTAACTTTAATGGGAATGCTTCTAAGATTTCACAAGTATCTTTCATATAGATCAGTGGTCCCCAGCAATTTTGGCATCAGGGATCAGTTTCATGGAAGACAATTTTTCCACAGATGGTGGGGATGCATGGGTGGGCAATGGTGCAGGCGGTAATGTGAGAGATGCAGAGCGATGGGGATCCGCAGATAAAGCTTCACTCGCTCACCCGCTGCTCACCTCCTGCTGTGCAGCCCGGTTCCTAACAGGGCATGGACTGGTACTGGTCCATGGCCCAGGGGTTGGGGACCCTTGATAGAGATGTTTGGGAGAGACCCATTTTCATGTTTAAGTTCCCTTTTAGTCCTGTTCCAAGCAGTACCCCATACTCTTAAGTCTGTTCAGTTTGAGTTGCTATCAAAATATTTTCATCACATATTGTATTTTTTAGGGCCTTTGAAGGTCACTGGCTGGCACAGTTATAATAATAGACAAGACTTTGAAGTGTGAATTAGCATCAGTATAGTTAGTGGTTGAAAGAGAATTTTTTGAGTTATATTATCTGGATTTGAATCCAGCTCTGCTATTTGCTAGCTGGGCAGGTCATTTAACCTTTTTAAGCCTCAGATTCTTCATCTGCATAAGGGTTATGATAATAGCACATACGTTAGATTTATTCATTGAATAAATATTTATTGCGTCAGTCATGTTTTAAGCACTGGGGACATACCAGTGAATAAACAGTAAAAATTCATGCCCTTATGAAGCTTATAAGGTTGTAATAAGGATTGAAGGAAATAATGATGTATTCTCAGTATTTGGCACAGTGCCTGGCACATAATAAATCCTCAATAATTGTTACTTATTGCTGTTATCATGGTTGTTATTACTCTCCTGGAGGATCTTGTAGCATAAAGGACCTGGGTTTGTTCATTGAGTCAATAAATATTTATTTTGCACCTACATCATGCTAGGTATTTTGCTAAGAATTAGGACTAAATAGTTTTGGGGAACTGTCTCCTCATGGCCCAAGGTCCATCAAATCAAAACATTAAAGTGCTGCTTCAGAAGAAAATTGAGGATCTTTCCTTTCTGTTTTTAAGCATTTTTGTTCTCATCTGGCACTTGAAGCAGATTTTCTTTTCTTTTTTTTTTTTTGTGGTACACGGGCCTCTCACTGTTGTGGCCTCTCCTGTTGCGGAGCACAGGCTCCGGACGCGCAGGCTCAGCGGCCACGGCTCACGGGCCCAGCCGCTCCGCGGCATGTGGGATCCTCCCGGACCGGGTCACGAACCTGTGTCCCCTGCATCAGCAGGCGGACTCTCAACCACTGCGCCACCAGGGAAGCCCCCCAGACTTTCTTTTAATAAAAAAATGTATTATTGAAATTCTCAAATGTTTTCAAATATAGAGGAAATAATGTAATGAACATGCAGTGCCTACTGTTCAGCTTCAAAAATTATTAGAGATAGTCACTCTTGTTTCATATATATCTCCACCTACTCTCTCCCATTATTTTGAAGCAACTCCCAGACATCACATCATTTCATCTGTAGCTATTTCAATATGTAGAAGCAGTTGTTTTAATCAGCCCCGCACAGCCTTGCTATGACGCTCATTATTCCCAGCCTATGTTCCCATATAGCAGGGACAGTCTTCTAAATCAGGAAGGCTGAGATGGGCTTAGGAAAATCAACTACTAATAGGCTCTTTTTCCAGGAGGTGGTTCCGTAGCTAAGATAGAAGAAGTAAAGCTCAGAGCTTTTGATGACCTCCAGGAAAACAGAATTCCAGGAAGCATGAACAAATATGAAGCATTTTAATTTCCAAGACAAGGGGTTTAAAAAGGTCTTACCAGTGAAGTAGACATAGAATTTTTTTTTCAAAAAGAAATTTAATTTGGAGGAAGAAATTGTGTTTTGTCTTTCAGTGCATTGTCATGTCTTTATGCTATCTCAACTTCATTTATATGGCTTAAAACAAGCAATAGAAGTTTACCATCTCACTTCTGCCTCTCCTCCCTAGCTTCAGTCTCCCTGAAAATTGAGTAAGTGGCTAATTCAATTACCACAGGGGTCATCAAACTTTTTATGTAAAGGGCCAGATAGTAAATATTTTAAGCTTTATGGGCTAAGGACAGCCCCTCATGACAAAACATTATCTGACCAAAATGTCGGTAATGCCAAAGTTGAGAAACCCGGGTCTAGGGCAGGGCCCAGGCATTGATCTACATGAAAATCTCCCCAAATGAGTCTCCAGGTGATGGCTTACTATCTCTTCTCTATCTGTGGTATGAGGGCTCAGTGATAACTTGGATAATTCATATCAACAGACAATTGTGAATTTTTAAGAAAATATGATTCTAGCTCTTCACTGACACCTTTTTTTTTTCTTGAGTTGCTAAAAAGATGTTAAAGAGATGGGTTTGAGATCCTCCTCCTTTGTTTTATCTTGTCCACTCTGTAGTATTGAGGAAACTAAAGGCTTAGATAAGGTTTTCCTTGGTAACAGGGAGGTTTTCTAGAAACAGAGCTTATGTGTTTATTTGAAGAGCTCCTGCTACGAAACACTTAGGAATCTGATTGGCTTAGGGAAGACTGGAAGTTTTCTAGAAGGGTCCACCTAATTGGTGCTTTCTAAGGGGGCTGCACGTGTGTGAAGGCCAGAGAGGTATGAATCTGGAGAAGGAAAATGTAGAAAATGTAACTTTTTCCAGTTCAGGCTAATGAGACAAGATGGGGCCCAGGGAATATTAGTGGAGGTTGATTAGGGCATGCAGAAGGCACTCAAGAGAGATACAGAAAGGATTTATAATGCAAGGATTCAAAACAACGTAACACAAGGGGAGAAAGAAAACGTGTGAGTCAGTGTTTCTCACAGTGTGGTCCTTGGAACTTTTACAAAAGAACTGTCTGGGTTATTTGTGAAAATACAGATTTTTTAGGCCCTACCTTTTGAATCAAGACCAGCTTGGGGCCCTGGAATCTGCATGTTTAACAGGCTCTCTGAGGGTTTCTGACATATACCAAATTTTGAGAAGCACTGGTGTAAGCAGAACTTTGGCTCTAAATAGAGGATGAT
Organism: Pseudorca crassidens; assembly: GCF_039906515.1. NCBI lineage: Eukaryota > Metazoa > Chordata > Mammalia > Artiodactyla > Delphinidae > Pseudorca > Pseudorca crassidens. The sequence continues at coordinate 26,605,291 of NC_090317.1, forward strand.
CAAGATGACAATGTAATCTGAAATAAAGATGTCCCTTGCCTTAGGAAAGAACGTCTTCCTGAGAAGTTGTGTGTTAATAGAGGTTTTCTAAATTTACACTTATTGTAATTACACCAGTGGCACTCATTATTACTCAAAAGAAACCAAAGGTTTAGGCATTCATAGAGTGAATGTTCATATTCAACTGATCGTTTCAAATGTTTGGAGGAATCTAATCTGTTTCAAATGTTTGGAGGAATATAATCAATATTAACTCTCTAAACCAAAGGTTTAGGCATTCATAGAGTGAATGTTCATATTCAACTGATCGTTTCAAATGTTTGGAGGAATCTAATCTGTTTCAAATGTTTGGAGGAATATAATCAATATTAACTCTCTAAAACAAACTGCAGGCATTTAAAAATATTCACTTTTATACCTATTTCTGTGATCCTTTAGCACTTTTGCCTTTCACAAGAATGTTTTGTGTCAATTTTAAGCTTAGAAAATAGAACGAATTAGGTTTAATTAATTTTGACAACCACTATAACATGCTTGTTATGATTATATAAATGAGATTTTTGTGGCTTCCATATCTTTTGCATCTCGTGTTCAAACAAAGATCTCACATTGGAGCAGAAATATGCTGATTAGATGAGTGACATTAAGTACAAACTTGTATTGTGCTGGGTGCATTTGAATTCTACACAAAGAACAGACTCGGAGTCTGATTATCCCAGTCTCTGATTGCTTTGTCATTCAGTTTTGATAAATGGTTTAATCATTTAATGAATTGATAATTTGCTATTGAGTCAACAAAATAGAAAATTGCAAACCTTACTTATGAAAATCGGAAGACTAGTTGGATTCTCATCTGTTACATTATTTAATGGTGTATATATAATTGTTCTAATTTTTTCTACTGTTCTTAATCACTTCCACTTGATTTGATAAGGCCCTCGCAGAATCTCTGTAAGATTTTCATTTTAACAGGATGATGATAATACATGGCACGCTGAGAATTACAGGAACTCCAATAGAGGAGAATAATGGCTTTGTAGTGTGGAAATGTAGAGTCCCTATTTAAAAATCAAATCGGTGGATAAATGAAATGCATTCCCAGCTCGTTTCCAAATTATCTGTTCAATGAGGCCCAAGTCAATCCACAATGTTTTCAGTGTACAGGAATCCAGAAGAGTATAGAATCTCAGGATTAAAGGTTGTTAGAGCTGCAAGGAATTTACGATTTCTCAAACTGCAGTGTAAAGGGGGACTCCTTCCCCCTGTTGCCTGTGGAAATGTGGGCTCAGTGTTTCCTAATATTCTGATTTTTCAGCAGATGCCAAAATATGGCCTTCCCTGTTCATCCTCCTGCTGAATAGCCAGCAGTACCTGGGACCCCCTTGTCTCAGTCACAGCTGATTGGATCAGGGACAGATGCTTGCCTTTGAGGGATGCTGCCCATCTATAGGCCGGCAGATGACTTTTGTGGCCCAGGCTTAAGATGAACAGGGACAGATTATTGCCTCAGGGTTTGATTCATGACACAAAGGAAATTTACCAGCTGGTAGTAGAGCAGAAAGAAGTAGACACAGAGACCGGAGCCAAGTCATGTTAATTGCAGAGCACTTGACACAAGGTCATATACTTCTGGAACGGAGGTCCTCAGAGTGGCTTAGAATCTAGACCCATTCACCACCCGGTTCCCCATGCTAAGTAAGATGTTTTATTTTAACAGTGATCTGAGCCCAAGGGAAATGGACATAACTATTCAGAAATGTGTTGGGGTTTTTTTGTTTTATTTATTTATTTATTTTTACATCTTTATTGGAGCATAATTGCTTCACAATGGTGTGTTACTTTCTGCTTTATAACAAAGTGAATCAGTTATACATATACATATGTTCCCATATCTCTTCCCTCTTGCGTCTCCCTCCCTCCCACCCCTCCAGGCAGTCACAAAGCACCGAGCTGATCTCCCTGTGCTATGTGGCTGCTTCCCACTAGCTATCTATTTTACGTCTGGTAGTGTATATATGTCCATGCCACTCTCTCACTTTGTCACAGTTCACCCTTACCCCTCCCCATATCCTCAAGTCCATTCTCTAGTAGGTCTGTGTCTTTATTCCTGTCTTACCCCTAGGTTCTTCATGACATTTTTTTCCTTAAATTCCATATATATGTGTTAGCATACGGTATTTGTCTTTCTCTTTCTCACTTACTTCACTCTGTATGACAGACGCTAGGTCCATCCACCTCACTACAAATAACTCAATTTCGTTTCTTTTTATGGCTGAGTAAACGTGTATGTGTAGGTTTGGGTTAATTGGGGACAATTGTATTTACCTTCCAGAGTGTTGTAAGAATTAAATGAGAACATGTGAAATGGTCTAGATTGGTACCCAACACATAGTAGACACTTTGTGTTACCTTCCTGGCTCCCTTCCTCTCTGCTCCTCCACTCTTCATGTATTTACACCTAGTGTTGGCTTCAACCAAAAGTTGAAGGATACCAGAATATGTGACTCAGGCCAATGATGGATAAAGAGTTTTCCCCTGTATATTAGCCAGCTGCTGCCTGAAAGGCCCCTGTCATTAACCCATATTTTTCCAGACTCAGGTCTTGCAAGGAATTGGTCCTGGACCCTGACCTGGACCCTGAAAAGATCCTGGACCCTGACCCTGGTTGTCTGTATCTGTCAGCATTCAGTATAGGAAACAAAAAACCACGCTAGGTATTTTCAGTAGAAAGGGATTTAATAAGGAAATTAGGTATTTTTATCTTCTAAATTTATTTAGTGTTTTGGCCACGCTGCACAGCTTGCAGGATCTTAGTCCCCTGATCAGGGATTTAACCTGTGGCCCCTGAAGTGGAAGCATGGAGCCCTAACCACTGCACCACCAGGGAATTCCCTAGATATTTTTTAAAAAGCCTTGGAAGGGTTGGAAGAGTGGGATCTAGGCTGGGCCTATAGGAATGGCTCCCAGAATCTTATAGAACCCATCTACCAGTTGGCTACTACCTCTGAGACCATCACTGGAATGCTTGAGTTCAAGAATGGCCCAGGGAACAGAAGGTGGATTCAGGAAATACCACTGTCACTGATGTACTGCCTCTGGACACCCAGGAAGCTAGAGACTAGATGCTGGTACAGTGTTGCAAAACATTCTTGTGTCTGTGTGACCTTCATTGCCAGCGTAAAGGAGCCCACAGGGGCAGGGAAGGTGGTCTTGTCTTCATCTCTGCCTTTTAGATCTCGCGTAAATGCACATATTTGGTGGAAGGTATTTCAAACCCAGAACTCAAGCTGTAAAAGCGTCTGTGAAATGTGGTTTTCAGTTTTCCAGTCTTTGCAGCACAGAAGATGCATTAGAAGGAAGTGGGAATGAAGGATGAGAGAGCCAATAGCCAGTATCAACAACACTGTCTACCATATTAGTCAGTGAGACGCTCAGGATCTCCCTGTACTGGGCCTGCCACCTGGTCCCATCTAAATTCTAAACCACAGTCAAAACTAATGATGTTGCTCATTCTGATAAAACACTTTTGTTGTTTCGTGTCTGTCCTTTACCTGTCCCCAGTTCTCACCTTGATAGTTGAAGGTGGCAAAAAAAAGTTAAGGAGAAATTATTCTTCCAGTTAATTGTGGCACAACTATTTAATAAAGTTATATAGCCTGACCTCGTACTTCAAGAAAATAAATTCCAGATGGATTAAATAGTTAAATGTAATTAACAAAACAAGAAACCCAGAGGAAAAAACAAAATATATATTTTAGGAGAAGGGAAGGCCTTTTTAAACATAGCACTAAAGATGGAGAACATAAAGGAAAAGATAAATAGATTTGAATGTATAAAAGTCAAAATTCTATATGCCAAAGAAGCAGAAAGACAATGACATGCTGAGAAAAATTTGTATGGTACGACAAACGGTTAACACTAAAGAGTGTTTATAAATCAATAAAGAAGATAAAAATTCTAATGGGAAAAAAGGGCAGAAGACCAGGACAGGCACTTTACGAAGGAACAAACAGCCAATGAAAAAGTAAAAGTTCAAATTCATTTATAATAAAAAATGAAAAGTAAACAAAAATGCTTTGCCATTAAAAAATTTTTCCATTTTTTGCCTATCATTTGACACTGTCAAAGAAGAAAAGTAATGATAATACTCAGTGTTGACCTGGGCATGAGGAAATAAGCACTTTCAAAAAGAGCTGATGGGAGAAAAAGTTGGTATAATCTTTCTGGAGGGTAATTTTGCAATATGTTTCCAAAGTATTAAATGTGAATGCTCTTTAAGTGAGTTGTTCCAATAGTAGGAATTAATGCTAAGGAAATAATCAGGTAGGTTATTTGTAAGGAAACTCCTACAATATTATTTTATAATGTTAAAAATTTAGAAAGCATCTGAATGTTTTAACAATATGGAATTGGTTAACTAATTATGATACATCCATAAGTGAATCACAGTACATCCATATGTTGGATTCCTATTCGGCCATTATAAATAATGGTACAGAAGAATGGCAGGGAAAAATGTCCACAATATATCAGTAAGTGCGGAAAGCAGGCAACAAGTATGTATTGAATGATAACAATGTATGTTTCATAGAAAGACAGGCAGAAAATAAGTTAAAATGTTAATGAGGGTTATTTCTGGGTGGTGAGGTTGTGGATGATTGTAACATTTTGTGTTTTTCAAATTTTTATTCCCTTTTTTTTTGCATTAGGGAAGCATTATCTACGAGAAAAATTAAAAATCGGTATTGCAATGTAAACTCTTTTGGTTTGGTTTGTTCTTTTGTCTATGAAGGCAGCTGAATGAGGATAAATAGCTTGTGTGAGGTAGTGGTCTTGGGCCAGGTCCAGCCTATTAACCCTATGCTAAATTTCCATAAGCAATAGCAGGAACCGATCAGCTTGTGCTGGTTTAAGTGGAAAAATTGCTGGGAAACTTGCCTCACTCCATCCTGCAGCACAAAGACAAGTGCTTTCTCTGACACTTATTTTTCAACCTCCAATGGCCACTGAATGTCACTGTGGTTCCAAGGAAATGCCGTGAAGATACGACTTCTTTGGTCCCGGTAATGACCATGGAGACTGGGGCAGGAAAAATAAATAGGCAAATCAGCCCTAGAATTCTCTAGAGGCCTGCACAATGCCTACAGCCTCCTATTGCTACTAACAATACATTTGGGCTGATGAATGAGCAATGAGAACAACATGTTTGAGTCAACACTTTCTTAGTCAAGTCTAAGACTTTCTAAGTCCCATGTATTGATAGTAAGAACCAGAAGCCTCAGGTTGTGATCCCGGTTCTGCCAAGCCCTGGGCAGATTCCTTCAGTGGACAGATGGGGAAACTGAGCTCAGCAGTGGAGGAGAGCCTCAGCAGGAGGAAGGGTGTCACCCAATAGGCAGACTAAGCACTTACTTGGGGCCCCAGCATAGCACTAGTGTGAGGTACAGGGCCTAGCACATAGTAGGTGCTCAGAAAAGTTGAAATGACATCCCTGACTGCCACCCCTTCAGTCTGGATTAGGTGCCCCTCCTTAATGGTGCCACAGTACTTGTGCTTACTTCTGTCATAACAATTATGACTTTGGGTTACAGTGATCCACTGACATGTTGGTTGGATGCTGGAGGCTAGGGACCATGTCTTTTGATACAGTCCTCAGCACTTACTGCACAAGAAAAAGAGATTTTATAATTCCTCCCTGCTCTCTCCCATCCCCCACCCACCCAAGGGGGTGGATCATGGTAAGTAGAAAATCCTCCTTTTTTCCCCCCCCCAAAATGGGCTAAGTTACAAGTTTGGAGAAGCTGCAGTTGGGTTAGGGGCAGGAATGATAGGTCCAGGAGTACAGGAGGTTAATGAAGCAAAGCAGCTCTAAGAGGATGAAGGAAAAAATATCCCATTGGTAGGATGGTTGGAGAGAGAGGCTGAGGCAAAGAGACATGTCAAGAGGGGGTTGATGAAGTTGTGTGTGATGTACATGTTTCCTCTGTCTTCCCTATGAAACCTTCACCATACATTTCAGTGCTTTGTCAGTAGCTTTTCTTTCAGGGGTATGTGAAGAAGTGTCAAGATCGGTGGGGCAAAATAGATGCTTCCCATGGGGAATTGCTAATCTATGGATTACGGTAGACCAGCACACATGCCTCTCAGTTCCATGTTCTTTCTAGGAAAGCTGATTTGTCTTATTTACATCGGCCTGTTATACTTGGCTGTCCTGATATCTGAGAGCCTCAGAGACCAAATGCAACTCTGTGTAAAGTCACCCCCAAGTATACACAGAGTCAGTGGCTACCTCTATGGTACTGACCCCCTTCTCTTTAGCCCATTACTTTACTCATTAGTCATTCCTTTTTCAGCAAGGGAAAAGGGGAAAATAGAGAAAGATTTACCCTGAACCGTGAGTCCCATTGTCCCCTTCCTTGGACACTCACTTGTCTGTTCCCCAGATCATCCTGTTTCCTGTCTGAACCATCCCCACTCTGTCCGGTCTGCCACTCCCTTGGTGACCTGTTCTCTGTTAAGTCTCCAGGCCGCGACTCCTGTAGATGTCCTCAACCCCCCTCTTTCTTTTACAGCGTTCATCCAATCCATCAGCAAATCCTTTGACTCTACTTTGAAATGCATCCACAATCTGACCTCTTCTCATCACCTCTACTGCTACCACTCTGATCCAAGCCATCATCTTCTTGCACAATATTGAGAGGGATATATTGCCTTCTTGCCATTTTTTTTTTTTTTTTTTTTTGCGGTACACGGGCGTCTCACTGTTGTGGCCTCTCCTGTTGCGGAGCACAGGCTCCGGAAGTGCAGGCTCAGCAGCCATGGCTCACGGGCCCAGCCGCTCCGCGGCATGTGGGATATTCCTGGACCGGGGCACGAACCCGTGTCCCCTGCATTGGCAGGTGGACTCTCAACCACTGCACCACCAGGGAAGCCCCAATATACTGCCTTCTAAATGTTCTTCCTGCTCCTACCTTTGTCTTCTACAGTCTATTCTCAACATAGCAGCCAGATGTCCTTTTTGAAAACTTATATCATGTCTCTGATTGAGTACCCCAACAACTCTCCCTTTCTGTCAGAGAAAAACCCAAAGTCCTTTCGGGGATCTTTAAGCCCCTCAGTGAGCTCACTGACTTCATCTCCTATTTCTCTCACCGATTTTTTTTGTGTGTGTGTGTGTGTGGCTGCGTTGGGTCTTCGTTGCTGCGCGCAGGCTTTCTCTAGTTGCAGCGAGTGGGGGCTACTCCTCGTTGTGGTGCGTGGGCTTCTCATTGCCGTGGCTTCTCTTGTTGCGGAGCATGGGCTCTAGGGCACACGGGCTTCAGTAGTTGTAGGGCGCAGGCTCAGTAGTTGTGGCTCAAGGGCTCTAGTGCACAGGTGCAGTAGTTGCGGCAGACGGGCTTAGTTGCTCCGCGGCGTGTGGGATCTTCCCTGACCAGGGCTCGGACCCGTGTGCCCTGCATTGGCAGGTGGATTCTTTGTTTTATTTATTTATTTATTTATTTGGTGTTTTGTGGCAGGCAGATTCTTAACCACTGTGCCACCAGGGAAGTCCCCGATTATTTCTTTTTTAATTAAAAAAAATTTTTATTGGAGTATAGTAGATTTACAATGTTGTGTTAATTTCAGGTGTACAGCAAAGTGAATCAGTTATACATATACATATATCTATTCTTTTTCAAATTCTTTTCCCATATAGATTGTTACAGAATCTCTCACGTGTTATTAGTCATTGCACTCTAGCCACGTAAGTGACTTCTTTGCTGTTTCTCAAACACACCGGGCATGCTCCCACCTCAGGGCCTTTGCTGACTGTTCCCTCTGCCTGCAATGATCTTCCCCTACATATCTGCAGAGATCACTCACCACCTACGGCCTCTGCTTAAACACTGACCACAACAGCTTTTGTGCAAGTCCTTTCTTTGGGAATGTGATCTCAGGAAGCAGGAGTGAGGGACATGGCAAAGCGCGACAAGGGAAGATATCTGAGAAGACTCATGAAATGTGTCTCAGCACCATTTTCTGGGGGTTAGGAAAGGAAAAGCATTTCTCCATCAGCTCCCTATCCCTCATGCCGGACTGGCTACGTAATTTACAGGACTCAGTGCACAATGAAAATGCAAGGCCCCTTGTTCTGGTTAGGCCCGAGGAGGAACTCGACAGTGTTAGCAGTTCTCCCTTTGTTCCTCCATAGCTCTTCTTTTCCGTGTTCCAAAGGAGCTGGGGAAAGGTGCAAGCTCTCCCCAGCATAGTCTGTACCCTCCATGGGGTCATGGCATCAATACATTGGGAGATGAATGATGCAGTTTTTCATTCTTATTCTTCCTCATGTCTGTGACTTTGCCTAGACTGCTATCTTCCTTTCTCTAGTTTGTGGCTTCAGTTGGGTGATGGGTGTTGATTTGGAAAATGACATGCTATCATAGAACTTGTGCTGGAGACAGCTCTTCTTCCAAGTGTTGTTTTGAGTATGCAAACAGCAAAATAGGGATGGCCTTGACTTTCCATCTGTGGCAAAGACTGCTGGTCGATTACCGAAACATGTTCTTCACTTCTTCCGAGGAACATGGTTCATGGCTACACCTTCTACAGTCCTTTGTGCAGTAGGTTTAGCCATTTGACTAAGTTCTCCCCCACAGAATGCAAATGCAAGTGATGTCTGCTGCATCCAGGCCTTAAGAAAGTAAATATGCCTCTTCCATACTGCAACTCATGACAATCTAACTTTAACCAAATAGATGACATCCATGATTTAAGGGATAAAGGGGCAACTTCCTAAAAGGCAACCAGATCCCTAAATGATCACTGGATCAGAGCTACCTTGCTTACCTGGACTATGTACTTATATTCCAAATATTATGAGAGAGATATATCACCTTTTTTAAAATCACTGTATTGTTAGTGCTGTTTGTTATAGCAGCTCATCATTTTGCCCTCAAATACTGTAAATGTGCTCTATATGGACTCATCCCGGAGCCCCAAATTCAAGTTAGTATCTTTTTGCTGCAGTTAGATCTTGCACAGGTAAAGGCAAGCCTCATTACACCTGTAAACAGAGACTGAGTTGTTCCCATGGTGGGAATGTCTGCACAGATATTATGGCTATAATAGCACTTGTCCTTCTGGAGTGGAAAATGACCTGGCTAAGATCAGGCGTGAGATTGAAGTTGGAGTCAAGGGTGCAGTCTGCCTATGGAAAGCCCAAACGGCCCACACGGAGACTGAATTCATCAAGACCTTGGCCTCATTGACAATATGCACAAATCAATTGAGTTAATGATTCCAGGAGAAAAAAAGCCTGCGAGTATGGTAAGTTGTTTTCTTGAAAAATAGTGAAACAAAACCTTTACAATTCTGATAAAAGATCCTAGACATGGAAGAGAAAAGTCACATTTTTCATTCTAACTTGATTCTACGGTTACTAAAGACTGTATTCTGTGAGAAATTTCACTTGAATGGCTTATTAGAGCTTCAGATTTTCTTGACCAAGGAAAAGTAGTGTTGTCAAAGAGTTGCCAAACCTCAAAGACACTCGATACAAGGTATTCTGCATCTTTATGGTACAGAACAGGTATCCTTTCTTTAGGTGGCTAGAAATGGAATCTTTTGTCTTCCTAGAAAGCCACAGAAGGCCTTTGTTGATTTCATGAAAGCAGAATTGTGGGTTTAAGAAACATCAGCTGTGTCACCTCCTTGAAGACACTGAGAAATGTACACCCTTTAAACATGAAAGAAGTAGAGTATGAATTATTTTAGCTGGAAGTTTAAAGGGTGATCTTAGAAATGTAATTCTTTAGCAAGTAAGATTTACTCCTTTTTATAATTGGGGGAATAGGAGGTGACACCACACAAAGAATTAAGCCCGTGTAAGAATTAAATATTTATTTGCCTTCTAAAGGAGATTGAAGCAATAAATCATAAAAATTTCTTTGAAAAAAGTCTTTGAAAATAACTTTTCATGTCTCTCATGGGGAAAAAAAAATCTACCACCTGTTAAGCACCAGGTGGTATTAAGTAGTTGATTGACGTTTTTCAACTAGGCAGAAAGTATTTTGAATTAGTTGAGGAATGTTTGTGTATATTTTTCCTGACAGTGAATGCTATTCTCTCAGGTATGGAGTAACCAAGATTTGCATGCCATGAACTTTCTGTTACTTCACATCTTTGGAGCCTGAAGGAGCAGTGTTGTTCATTCATAGTTGTAAGGAACAGCACCAAGAAACGGAGCAGAGCTTAAACGAGCTTTATTTGGGAACGCTCCCGGGCGAGGCTGACTGCTCCGAGAGAAGGGAGCCAGAGAAGTCGCGCCCGGGCGAGGGTTTGGGCAGAATTTATAGGGGAAGAAGGGAAAGGGGTGTGGCGAATCCGGGAGGGCGCAGGGTATTCCTTATTTGGTGGTCTCTTCGAGTATCGCGACAATATCCGGTGCCGGTTGCGTCAGTCTTGGGACCGTTAGCCCCGCCCCTCGAAAGGCGAGAAGGCTGGGCCGGGTGGAAAGTCCCCAGGTCAGTTCCTGGAACTGGGTGGTCCGGAAAGTCTCCAGGTCAGTTTCTGGAACAGGGTGGTCCGGAAAGTTTCGGTCTGATGCAACCTGTGAATCTGATTGCGTTCCCCTGCCTCGGGCCAGTTGGCCTTACATCCCGATATCTTTGGTGTAATGGGGCGGCGTTCTGATCTCTGGCTACTTCTTGCTGAATGGGAGCGTCAAAAGGGGAGTCGGGCAACCAGAGGTCCGAGGCTTAAGGGAGACCAGTGGGGGGGTTCTGTAGGAAGCAAGGTGTAAGGGCCGAGGAGCATTTGGTTTGTGGCCACCCGAGAGACTTCCTCCATGCGCCTGCGAAGGAGCCTAAGAAAACAGGGAGCGAGCATGAACAAGATACAGATGAGAATTGAGGGGCCTAAGGTTGGTGTTAGCCAGGTATAGAGGGTGGATCGCCACCAATCGGGAATTGGGGAGGCAGACTGTTGGTGTTTGCGTTGGAGTTCTTCTCTTAAGCGATGGAGGGCGTTTACATTGTCTTCGACGAGTCCTGTTTCATTGATGTGCTAGCAGCATTCCTCCACCGCATAGGCTGCCCGTTGGCGTCTGTTAGGACCGAGTATTGAGCTGCCATCTACGAAGAGGGTGCGGTCCGGGTTTGAAAGAGGGGTGTCAAGGAGTCCCTCTCTCGGCGGGCTGAGGGCCTCCACGACTTGGGGGCAGGAGTGGGAAGGGGAGGTCCCGGTATCAGAGATAGGCAAGAGGGAGTTCTTTTGGTCAGTGATTTTGGCTGAGCAGTTATTTTGCTGGTTGTACCTGGGGTCACTTATGCAGTGAAGTAGGAGAGAAGGGCGAGTCCAAATGCAGAATGGCTTCACCCTTGCCTCCTATTTCATTATCTCATGGAAGGGTCTTTCATTGGCAAAAGCTAACCAGAACCTAGCTGGCAAGAGACTCCTGGAAATGTAGGTTTTCTGGCTTCCAGTAGTATAGGGAAGAAAATAGAAACTTAGGTGTGGACATAAGTACCTATCTCAAAGGAAGTTGAAATGATTAATGAGCTATTATGTACAAATTGCATATATTACGGTTCCTAGCACATAGAAAACACTAAAAAAGTGGTAGTGCTATGTGTATTTGTGGATATAAATACATGTTCATAATAGTCACTTTAAATGTATTTACCTTGCCTCTGTTAAATAGTTCTTTACAAACTAGAATGTTTTTCATTTTCCTTCCTATCTTCTCTTAGACTACATTAAGAGCTCCATATAGAATATTTTCTGATTTATTTCAAAATATTTAGCTGACAGAAGTAGATTTTTAAGATTTTTGTCTTATAACATGTCCTAAAAATGTAAATATAGCATGTCAGCAGCTTTTAACATATTTCACTTTGCTCCCATGGCTATAACGTGAGTTGCTGCTTGTCTACACCTTAGTTGATGAAGTCTACTAAATACGAGTGTCCCAATGACTAACTTTCATTTCGTTATTATGTTTTCTTGTTGTTGCCCAAATTTCGGAGCTTTAAAGTATCATGAAGTTGGCATTAACATAAATCTTGGGGATGACAGTAGCATTGAAATTTCTTCACGAAAGCAGCTTCAGATCGGAGATTTTCATTCCGCCAGTCTTGGCTAACTTCTCAGACTTCCTTGCAGCAGTCACCAGATGGTCTCCCATTTCTCGGAACTCAGACGATTTTTCCACTGAGGCCAGATTTTGAGGTCCATCCACAAAGGCAGTTTCTGGCTAAAAGAACCTTCTCTAAATTTGGTGTTCCCATGGGCTTGCTCAACGCTGAATAATGCCACTGAGTGGTAGGAAATGAATTGGAAAAGTGAGAATGAAATGCAAAAATGGGGAAAAAAGTCCTGTACAAGAAACTGGGAAGCATTCCCACTCACCTTTGTCTAGACGGTTGTCAAGTTGTAACAGCACAATTTGCATTAGATAACCCACCCCTCTGCTCTTGTGCTCTATCAAATATACACTGGTGGGTCCACTACCCGTGGCCTTACCCTACACGTAATTGTCTCACTTCATATTTGTCCTTGTACTTGAAGCATCATTAGGCAGATGCATTTAAAATAATTGAGTGGTTCCTATTGTCTTTATGATGAAACTTACACCTCTTGCCATGGTGGTCAAGGCCTTTCCTATTTGACTCTTTGCTACCTTTCCAGCCAGCCTAAACTCCTGGTACTCTCCAGCTCATGTTGGATATCACCACCCACACCCATCCACGGCGCACCACCAATAATCAACAACCACTGACCACACTCACCAGCCCTAACTAACCCCATTAAGCCCTGCTTACTAGGTCTGTCCATTAGCTCCACTCCACCACCAGCCATACCCCAGCAGTCCTGGTCACCACTGCAGTCTCTGCCCACCTGATATGTCTGCCAGCAGCAGCCCTATTTACTCTGACTCCCTCTTTCACAACCTTTTGACTTAGTGCTGTTGATTCTCCTTAATATCTCATGAAATGTCTCATGCATCAGTCCCCTTCTCTCTTATTCTCCCACCTTGCTCTGGATCACACCACCACTCGCTCTCACCTGCAACACTGCACTGGCCTCCTGACTAGGCTCCCTGCCTCCAAGTTAGCCTCTCTCCAATCCATCCCATACACACTGTTAAAGTGATCTTTCTGACATCTGAATATGACCCTGTCTTCCTTCTTAGGACAAATTGTGTTGACCATTAGAGCTGTCCACTAAATATATCTGGCTCCCCACGCTTCTAGGCACATAGGATCGCACTTCCTCACCCTCTTGAAGTTAAGCGTGGACATGACTTGCTTTAGTCGTAAAATGTGAGCAGAAGTGATGCATGGCATCTTGGGGCAGAAACTTTAAGAGCTGGTGTACAATTCACCCTATTCTCTGTCCCTCTGGTTCCAGATGGTAGCTACTCTGTTGGTCTGAGTCCACAAGTGAAGGGCCCCCAGACTACCCACAATAGATACGTGGCTTCAGTAAGAAATAAACCTTGTTGTTTTAAGTCACTGACTGGAGTTTTTACTGCAGCAGAATCTGGCACGCTCTGAGGTAAAGCTCAAACCCCTTAGCACGATACTGATAATCTTTTATAATCTGACCTCTACCTTCCAATCTCATTTTAAACTATTCCTCTCCCCACATCCTATGCTCCAGCCAAACTGTTGTTCCTGGTATGCGTTCTCGTGCTTTCTTGCTTCGGTTGTTTGCTTTTCCACCTCTGCTTTCAACTCAGCATGTCCAAAACCAACCTCTCCCTCCTTAGACTTCCATAAGCATAATATCTGGATCATTTTCCTATTTATATCAGAGTTTCTTATATATATATCTTACGTACTGTGTTTGCCTGGAATCTCATGTCAGCGCTTGTGTCTAAATCATCTTGGTATACATCTATAATGTTTAGAACAAAGCCCTTCATCTTGTTAGTGCTTAAATATTTGTCAAATGAGTGTACTGTGTTCCTGAAATACAGGATAATTATAATACTTGTCTTAATTTTTGTTGTAGGTTTGTTTTTTTTTTAAAGAATAGCTGTAGTGAGGTATAACTGATAGACAAAAAACCTGCCCATGTTAAATGTATACAACTGATGAGTTTGGACATATGCATATACCTGTGATACTATCATTACAATCGGGGTAATAAACATATCAGTCACTTCCAACAGTTTCCTTTTGTGTGTGTGTGTGTGTGTGTGTGTGTGTGATAAGAACACCTAGCATGAGATCTACCCTCTTAACAAAATTTTAAGGGCACAGTACTGGGTTGTTACCTACAGGCACTGTGTTGTACAGCAGATCTCTAGAACTTGTTCATCTTGCATAACTGAAACTTTATACCCATTGAACAGTCACTCCCCTTTTCCCCCTCCCCCTAGCCCTTAGCAACCACCATTCTAAGCTTTGCTTCTAGGAGTTTGACTACTTTAGATGCCTCATTTAAGTGGAGTCATATAGCATCTGTCCTCCTGAGACTGGCTTATTTCACTTAACATAATGTCGTCAAGGTTCATCCATGTTATCCCAAATAGTAGGATTTCCTTCTTTTTTTAAGGCTGAATAATGTTCCATTACACACACACACACACACACACACACACACACACACACACACATTCTCTTTATCCATTCATGTATCGATGGACATTTAGGTTGTTTCCATACCTTGACTACTGTGAATAATAGTCGAGTTTGTTTTATGTGACTGGGTGGATTAGGGAGCAGCTCTGATAAAGTGTAGGGAAACTCACTAGGGGGATGGGATGGAGAAGGAAATAGAGGAGGGAACGATGGAATTGATGCATTATTACCTGGCATCTGCTCAAAACCTAATACTGTGCTAGGCACTGTGAATAATTTCTAGAAAGAAGACACTATTTTTGACCCCTATGAATTTACCCTATGGTTTGGTGACAAAGCATTATATGCACGAAGGCATACAGAACCAGTGGAGATTACAGTACAGATTTAAGTTACTAAAATCCTGTTCTAGACAGTGAATGTTCAACTATTTCTGCAATGTGCTACTGTATCTCTAAGGCTATTGCAAAAATTTTCTAGCAACATTGGTGACAGTTTACCTCAATTAAAAACTTGTCATGCATTTCAATTTAGGGAGAGGGAGCAATTCACAAAATCATGATTGTTGTAAAACCAATCCATGACCAGTGGCATGCTCTTATGAATTTGAAAACACTGGATGAGTTGAAACTTGTTTCTACTAGGTTTTCTGTGACCAGGTAGCATTTTTAATCTCCAAAGCTCTTTGAAGCCATTTGACATGATTTGAATATATTGTATGTGTGGTGTAGTGGTCAGTGGTGATAAATGTTTAGCAGTTATTCTAGGGGTCTGCCAGACCATGATTGCCAATTGCTGTGGTGTAAAAACTTCCACCATGGCCAATCTTAAACTACCAACTGAACATCACTGAATGTGGAGTTGGGAAGAGATGTGTACAATCAGCTTTCAAAAGCCCCTGTAAGCAGGCCCCCCAGCACACCACTCTGGGGGCGTTGTGAGTGGCGAGGAGGGAGGCAGAATGAGGAATGAGGGTGGGCAGGGATATAAACAAGCAAAGGAATAGCTTTAAAAACTCTAAAGGAAGAAGCAAGGTCAGAGGTTTGGATAATTTTGAACTACCTAATCAGTTTCCTGAAAAACAGAGTTATTGTTAAGCTGCACTGCTAAAGGTGCTAGACTTCCCTCTGAGCTGCCTTGACAGTTGTGACAAATAACTTCAGCCTCTACTTTAGGAGATTTTTAAGTACTGAATGTACATTTTTAAGAAGTTGCTCACTGTGAAACTAATCTATGGTGATACAAATCAGAATAGTGGTTAGCTCTTTGGAGGGGGCACAGGGGAGCTTTCTGGGGTGCTGAAAACTTTCCACATCTTGATCTGGGTTATGATTACTTATATGTTCATTTTATCTCAATAATAAATAAACAGTCATGAAAAGCTGCTCACTTTGCACATCCTCCACCCACACCCCTGCAAAATGTTTCTTCTAGGTATATGTTAGGTAAAAAAAATAGTGGGGGGACTTCCCTGGTGGTCCAGTGGTTAAGAATCGGTCTTGCAATGCAGGTGACACTGGTTCGATCCCTAGTCAGGAAACTAAGATCCCACATGCTGCGGAGCAACTAAGCCCGCACGCCACAACTACTGAGCCTGCATGCCACAACTAGAGAGCCTCAACTAAGACCCAGTGTAGCCAAAAATAAATAAATAAATAGATATTTAAGAAAATTATAAAAAAAATAGTGGGAAGGGAGTGGGAGGCAGGGAAGAAATACAAATTCTCTATTGGGTGATGTACATACCAATAACTGTGCTATATATGATGTATTTTTGCAGAGTGTACATTTCACAGAGTGCATTATTCATTACACACACACGGTGGTATTAGCTAGGAAATTGGGATCAGGTAAGTAACACCAGGAAGTAATGACTGTTGACATTACACGTAGTAATCTGTTTTCCTGGAACAAACTGCAAATGTATTCTGTTTGGAATTTAGTATTTTACATTTTATCCATAAAAATGACTTATGAGATTGGATCCATTAGTTTATTAGACTATCACAATCATTATTCCAAACTTATTTATATTGCAATCAGTAGAATGGGATGTCTCTTCTGAATAAGGAAATGAATATGAATGCCAAGGATTTTCTCTTATTTAATTTTAATAATTGTAACTCATCATATGTAATATGTATTTTTCATATTTATGCCTGTAAGTAAATTCTACCAGAGAAAATAGAAGAGGAGAAAGCCACATTAAAACTTGCAAACTGTTTCTCTCAGACGGTTTTTGGGCTTTATGTTTCCACAATGAAATGATCAGCATTAAGTCATGGTCCCTAAATGAGGGTCAGGTATGGGCCAGGAGTAATGAGCAAGGGCAGGCCCATGGCATGGCACTCATTGCTTAAACCGTTTCAGAGGAGCTTCGTATTTCATCAGGATGTTTGTTAAGGCTAGAGCTTCCAATCAAGACCTTGGAAGATCCTGGAATGGCAATTCCTTTTGGAAGCAGTGTTCAAAAATGTTGGGTGGGATGTTGTTGGCTTCATTGCCTCTGGAAATTAGCCAATCAGCAGGCTTGAAATTTTACTAACCATTCATCCCTTTAGTTTGTAGTATGACCTCTGTGGGATGGCCCAGTTGAAATATTCTGTCACTTATACGTGGTGTTTAGCAGGTTTCTTAGCATGTCTGTGCCTCAGTTTCCTCACTTGTAAAATGGAGAGAATGAGTACCTACATCACAGGCTTATGATGATTAGACGTGTAAATATGCGTCTCACGTCAAGGCATGACTGATTTATCATATGGTCAAATCTTTCACCTAAAGGCACCATTTCAGAGGCAACACTCAGAAAGAATGAATTAAATCGGAAACCTCCATATGGTGCTCTGTCCTCCGTAGGAAGAATAGAGGGTTCAGGGAACAAAGAGTAGAATCAGGAATGTCCCCACTAACCATCACTCTGACTGACCTACTGGAGGATTTTTTGTTTCCTGTCCCTGCAACTAAGCTTTACAGTGTTAAGAGACCCTGGTCCCCAAAGGGGTTATACTCCCACCAGGGGCCATAACAAGGATCCCATTGACCTACAAGCTACGACTGACACTTAGCCCCTTTGGGTTCTTTGTGTTCAATGACTAGTAGCCAAGAAAACTCATCATCCTAACAGGCATAATTGAGCCTAATCAGGAGGAGGATAGAGGGATAATGTTCCATGAGAAGAGAGAGGAATATGTGTGGAACTCAGATGACCCACCCAGGTGCCCCCCCCCACCATTCCCCAGTCCATTGTAACTGAATGAACACATGCAGCAACCCCAGTCTGAGGAGGGTATGACTTACCAGGGGTTCTGATCTCTCAGGAATGAGGGTTTGGTTTAAACTACCAGATAAGCCACCGAAACCTTCCAAAGTAAAAGCTGAGGGTGAGGGGAATTTAGAATGAATAGTGGAAGAGGGAGGCATTGAATACCAGTTGCAGTCCAAGACCAGCTGAAGTGGGCGGCTGTAGTTTATCACACTTATCTCCCTCTTATTAGGCCCACAAGAGACTTGGATGGGCTTCTCCCTGAACATGTATGGAGACGTGGATCAGTGTGATACAGGGATGGGCTGTGGCAGACCTACAGATGTGTTACTCAGATCCCTCTTCTGAAAGGACTCACTGCCCAGCTGCTAGCACCTTCAGGGTTGGTCTCAGCTTTTGAGTCAAGGTCCTGGTCTTCTTGGAGCAGCCTCTGGCCAATGACTGAGCAAGGAAGTGGTACGAGAGCCTAGCCACTTCTGTCCAATGTAGGACTCCTCAAATGGGAATCTTTGCTTCAGAGTTTCCTTGTGGGGCTGGCAGAAACTTTCTCAGCTCTGCATTGAGTCTGATGGTTCCCCCTACCCCAATCCTGCTTCCTCACTCTTCCTTTACGGATGTCACTCCCCAATAAATCTCAGTGTTTGCTTCCTGACAACCCGTCCTTCCTGCATTCTAGTGCCCTGTGAGGCCAGCTACTTCTGGATGGTGTGGCGTGTGGTATGACCAGTGAATCCCATGGTCATGGGCCTACTCCCATACCTCCTTTGTTGTGAAGTGGGATGTTGGATGCGCTGTGTGGAATTTCATACTTGTGGATCAAGCATTCCATAGGCCCCTGGACAGTGGTCCCGGCTGAGGTTCTGCAGATAGGAAAGACAAGCTCACACCCCCAAATAGGTATCTATCCTATGAGAATGAACTGTTGGCCCTTCTAAGATGGATATGGCCCATTGTAGTTAACTTGCTACCAAGTGGCTGATTGGCCCCTTTGGGGAATGGTGCTCTGCTCCGCAGGCCAGGGCAGATGATAGTGAAGGTTGTCCCTTGATTTGTTGAAAGAAATAGTAAAATGATAGCCAACACTTTCCAGCCCCCAGCAATAGAGGCAAAGCAATAGAGCTTAACCACCAGCAGCCAGGGGTTTGTAATTATTGTAACAACAGGCGAGATTAAAGTGGCAACTATGTAGGCCCGATCAGTAGAGAGCTAGAGATGGTTAATAAAACACAACATCTCTAAAAAAAAAAAAATACACAGCGTCCCTAGAGGCAAAATAGATAGGCAAACAGGGTATTGCTTAACATATAGAATAAAATAAAAAGAGTAAGAACAAATGTGCTACCTTAACTATGAGTTTACACCCACTTCTGGGGGCCCTGCTAGGGTGTTAAGTCCCGTATCCTAAGAAAGTGCCTCCAAACCAACAAACTCTCCCTTGTTTGGTTTTGAGATAAAACACCTCTTGATGAAGCACCTTCAGAATCCAGTCTCATAGGTACTCCCCTGACTCCTGCCAGCACGTGCTGGTGAGGTCTCCCAGTCCCTTCCAGTCCCTTTCCTTCCCTATTAGGTCCAGCTTCTTCGTAGAAGGATAATGTTGCTTATAGACCTATGACTTTGTGGGTGACAGACCTCTATTGTCTCTCATACAGAGGAAGCACTAGCTGTTTTTTGGGCAGAGTGGGCCACTTCTACAGGCCGAGAAGTTTTAGAGAAGACTGGAGAGTCAAAACCTTCAGGGGCACCCACTTAGACGTCCCCATCCCGTGTGTCAGTGTGCTGGGTTTTCGCACCTAGGACCTTGACCTCAGCAGAACATACCTGTCTCAGCTGAGCATTCAACGATCCTGGAAGTTCAGTCACCTTAATGATTGAATCCTGGGTTAGATCTTTGCTTTTTTATGCTCCCCATTGCCTGAAATGGAAGCTTCTTTGTAAGCTGGAGACTGTTGGCTTCTCATGTACGGTTTTTAATTGTTATTGGCCCTCAGCATTTTATTATCTGTTTTTAGGGCATCAAGGTCACTTAATAATAAGCACCAAATTCTATTTTCTTTATATTTATAATCTCCCATAGATTTCAAATGGCTGATCATTCCCAGCTAGTGCATCCTCTCCACTGGCACGTTTTTCCAAAATACCACAGGTGAAAGTTTAATAATTCGCCTGGTAGTAGGGGCCGTCTGTGTAAAAACTCCCACCAGGAAGACGGTCCTCAGTACCAGGCAAGTGGTGAGGGATCTGGTCCCCAAGCCCCATCTATGGCCTTCTTTCGTGGACCACTTCTGTTATCATGATAATGTTACAGATTGGACTCTCAGAGAAGCAGTTGCCGAGAAGAGTTAAGAGTGCAAAAGCTTTATTAGGTGTATGGTCAGGCCACTCAAGATGGCTGTTCTCTTGCTGTCTGTACTTCCCCCTGCTTGACCAATGCCTGCTTCACCTTCACCCTCCTCACAGGAACGTGCTTGCCCCTTGCCCCAGCTAGTGATTGTTCTCATATTTAGACCAGAATGACTCCACCTGCTAGTTTGTTAAAGGGAAACACCTGCCTTTGTCATGGTAATTAACCTGAGGGACTGTGAGGGACAAACCCTAGCTGCTGGTTTCCCTGGTAACTGATGAGCCAACCTGAGTCAATTTCCCCTATAAATGGTTGCCTCCTTCTCCGCTGAGTGGTGAAGATGGTTGCCGTGGCCTGTCTGCGGTACACAGTAGGGGTGTCGTTCCAGGACTCTTTGCTTCAGACATGTAAGATTTCCCCTGTCTAACAAACCATGGATGTCTCTGTTGCTGTCCCCAGGCTCTTCGGTTTCAGGCTGGACAACCACAAGGCTTGCAGGCCTGTGGAGCGCAGCCCAACATTAGGGAATAATGCCCGTGAAGGGATAGGGACAGAGAAGCAGGATTGAGTGGCGGGGGGGCCAGCAGACTGTGATGTGAATCTGACAAAGTCTCTGCCAGCCCAAGGCAAGAAAAGTCCTATATTGGGTACAAATAGCTAGGCTCTTGTACTACTGCTTTGCCTGGTTACTAGTTGGGGATTACCCTGAGACAGTGCGACTTTGATTATCACCACTTTGCTCTGTCATTGCCTGTGGGCTACCCCAACAAGAGTGTGACCTCGGTGCAAAAGCCCAGGCAGATTCTGGAGATGTTAACAGCTGGAGGCTGTCAGCTACCTACGAGGAGTCAGATGGCAGTAAGTTCTTTCTTTCTTTTTTTTTTTTTTTTTGTGGTAAGCGGGCCTCTCACTGTTGTGGCCTCTCCCGTTGCAGAGCACAGGCTCCGGACGCGCAGGCTCAGCGGCCATGGCTCACGGGCCCAGCCGGTCCGCGGCATGTGGGATCCTCCCGGAGCGGGGCACGAACCTGTGTCCCCTGCATCGGCAGGCGGACTCTCAGCCACTGCGCCACCAGGGAAGCCCGCAGTAAGTCCTTTCTTGAAGAAGATATGAGGGGTGCATAACTATGGTCTGCTAATGGACTAGCCTAATACCATTGTGTATGAGCGAAATTTATTTGTTTGGATTAAAATTTTATTGCCCACCCACTATCCAGTGGTTGAGTCTCACAAAAGAGATTAGATTTGCACATCTGAGTGTCCTGTGAGTGAATGTATGACCTTCATAGAGTGCAGTAGCTTGGGGCATTGGCCAGGGAGGGCACCCATAGTGGTGATGATGATGACTAGTGCAGGAGATACGCCACATCCGAAGGAACCTGAGGGCTTGGCTGCCTGTCTGGTGGGGGATGAGGTAAGGCTTATTTTGGGAGAAGAGAGACATTGAAAAGACGGCAGGCTATGGGAAACTTCCTTGGCTAACTGATTATGTGAAGGATGGGCCTCTTTGGACAGAAAACTTGTGTGTTTTTTCATTTTCTTTTTAAAAAATTTTTTATTGGAGTATAGTTGATTACAATGTTGTGTTAGTTTCTGCTGTACAGCAAAGTGAATCACTTATACATATACTTATATCCACTTGTTTTTAGATTCTTTTCCCATATAGGCCATTACAGTGTATTGAGTAGAGTTCCCTGTACTATACAGTAGATCTTTATTAGTTATCTATTTTATATATAGTAGCGTGTATATGTCAATCCCAATCTCCCAATTTATCCCTCCACCCTCTTTCCCCTCTTGGTTACCGTAAGTTTGTTTTCTACATCTGTGACTCTTGCTGTTTTGTAAATCAGTTCATTTGTACCATTTTTTAGATTCCACATATAAGTGATATCATATGATATTTGTATTTCTCTGACTTCCTTCACTCAGTATGACAATCTCTACATCCATCCATGTTGCTGCAAATGACATTATTTTGTTCTTTTTTTTTATGGCTGAGTACAGTATAAAGTGGCATCTCTTCTCTCTTCTCAGCACTACTTCCTAAGTTATGCCTCTGGGTTTTTTTTCCACTCTCACATTTCATTCATTTGTTCATTCATTTATTTGTTCAACAGACACAACTCTGTTTCAGTTATGGAAATGATTAAGAGAGAATCTGCCCATGGTCTAGCAGGGAAGACAATATATTGGATTGGCCAAAAAGTTCATTCGGGTTTTCTGTACGATGTTACAGAGTATATCTGTGTGTGTATATATATATATAGTGTGTACACACACACACACACACACACACACACACACACACACCAATATATCTCTGTAGTGCTGTGAAAGAGGCAAGCACTACTGAGATGGGACAACAGAGGTAGGGTCTCTAACTCAATCCTGAGGGGAGAGGCCAGTCAGGGAAGACTTCGCAGAGGAAAGGATGCCAATTTAGTCTTAAAGACAAGAGTATGAGTTAGTCAAGCATAAAAGTGAAGGGATGGAAATTCTAGGCAGATGGAGAAGCATGGTCAAAAACATGGACTCATGGAAAGACATAGCAAAGCCAGAAATTAAGTAGTTGAATATGACTGGGTCTTAGTGGATATTTGTGATGAAGTGGAGAATGGAGGTGAAGAGGTGGTAAACAGTAAGACTGGAGAAATGGGCAGGAGGCAGATCATGAAGGGCTTTTTAAATGATAAACTAAGGTAATTTACTCTTATGCCATAGGGCATTAGGGACCCACTGATGCTGAGGAGTGACGAGATCAGAAAAATCATTCTGGCTGCAGTGCAGAGGGTGAATTAAAGGGATTAAAAACTAGAAAAAGGAGGAAAAACTAAGAGGCTATTGCATTAAGCCATCTAGAAAGTATTTCAAGCTCAAACTAAAGTAGAGTTTCTTAGAAGTAGATGGATTTCAGAGAGATGGAGGGAGTAGAGTCATTAGGACTTGGCTGAGGGTAGATGAGGGAAGGAGCAGATAAGGTTGATTACTAGGTTTCGGGATTGGGTGACTAGGCTTGTGGTGATCGATCCCCTGTCCTCCTGTCTTCTCTGTGCGGCCCAACCCTCTGTGGTGATGGCGAGAGTAAAGGAAAGAAATCAAAAGAATGGGCTGCTTACAGTGCTCTGAACGCTTACACAAATACCCAGACTTGGCTTTCTGTAAACTGAATACATCCGCCCATTCTTTGCCTGTTCTTTCTCTCATTCTATCCAGGTTCCACCTAGCATCTCCCTCAGGGTGATCAGAATCATCTCATATTATGTTTCAGGGAGTGGTTTGGGTAGCTTGTTCCTAGTTTGCATATTCCTTCTTTGGTGATAATACTAGTTGGTTTGCACTCATGTGGAAGAAAACCACGTTATGACTCCGGGATCCAAAACGATGAGAAGAGTCATAGCTTTTCACTGCATCTTACAGCTGTACAAGCTGACGGTAAACTGACTCATCTGTTGTTTCGTTGTCATTTGTGCTGTGGGTTCTCTTTTTGAGTGCAAGCCTACTTTTTTCTCGGATTGTCACATCTACCAACTTTAAAGTTTATTAGATTTATTCTTATATTCTATTTTATAGAATATAAGAATATACTGTAATTGGGGGAAAATGTGGGCCTTAGAGGGCTTTACCAGGTTTAGAGAGGGTTTCCCGTCTTTCAAGAAAACTAGCAATCTCAGGGGGGAAGACTGCAATGTTTGGAAATATTCGTAAAATTGTTTCACCCTGTCAGCCTTGCATTCAAGCTCCTTGAGAGCTGCCACCAGAGCTTTAATTGACTTGTTCAGGCTTAATGAATATTTATTAAGAAAAAGTTAAATCAACCATTTTGCTACAGGATTGAAGCTCAGTGAAACCACTGCAGGGATAATTTTGCCAAAGCTGCTGTCACGGGGAGAGGATTATTTTTGAGGCTGTCATTGCAGGTTCTTTTACACTTTTATAGCTAGGGCATCGTGAGTCAGTAAATAAGCAAATACCTCCTGCTTGGAGGGTGGGCAGTTTGGCAGGAAAGTGGTCGTTCTGAGGTTTTCAACAGCTAGAGGCTAATAGGGGCCAGTGTGACTCCTTAGTTCAAAAGGCTCACAGCTTCTGAGGCACAAAGAGAAATTCAGTTAGATTCTACCTGATTACATTAGGAAGTGCAAATCCAAGTGAAGGGGCAGAGGGAAAGTCTTCATTTGGGGCTCTTTCTAGTTGTTTCTCTGAGCACAGGATTGGGCATGGATGGATGTAGATTCTTTCTAGTCATCATCTACCTTGCTGCCGAGACTGCAAGCCCCTGAGGTCAGGAGCCAAGTGTGCTTTCCCCTCAGCCTGGAGAGGAGAGGAAGAGAGTGTAGGCTCTCCCCACAACCGTCTTGTCCAGGTGATGTTTGGTTACAAGGACAGCAATGGCTGTCAAAGAACTTGGGTATCCTGTCTATTCAAATGGGTTTGTGAACTCTCAAGTGTTGAGGATGCTAAGACAGTGGCGGTAGGTTGGGACAATGGCAGACACTCCTAATACCTTCCTCCATCCTGTCCTAACAACAGTGCCCTCCCAGGGAGCCTTCTGAGAAAGTCCAATTGCACCATCTTCACTGAATATAAATGGTTTGTCCATGATTCTTAGTCTTAGATGTAAGGGAAGTCTCCTAGCAACCTCATTCTTTCACACTCAGACCTGGAGGCAAGTTCCAGTAATTCTCAGTGCCACCAACCACTCTCTTCCAAGACCTTGCTTTTTTTTTTTTTTTAACATAAATTTATTTATTTATTTTTGGCTGCATTAGGTCTTTGTTTCTACACATGGGCTTTCTTTAGTTGCGTTGAGCAGGGGCTACTCTTCACCGTGGTGCATGGGCCTCTCATTGCGGTGGCCTCTCTTGTTGTGGAGCATGGGCTCTAGGTGTGCAGGCTTCGGTAGTTGTGGCACGTGGGCTCAGTAGTTGTGGCATGTGGGCTCAGTAGTTGCGGCTCACGGGCTCTAGAGTGCAGGCTCAGTAGTTGTGGCGCATGGGCTTAGTTGCTCCGCAGCATGTGGGATCTTCCCAGACCAGGGCTCGAACCCACGTCCCCTGCATTGGCAGGTGGATTCTTAACCACTGCGCCACCAGGGAAGCCCGACCTTGCCTTTTCTTTAGTCTAGATCGATAGGGGTGATACTGTGAGTCCTCCCAGTAACCCCAGATTCAAAAGAAATTTCCTGATGGGACGTTAAGTTCTGTGTGTTCCCACAACTGAATGCAGATATATTGTCGCTGAGTTTTATATCTGCCAAGTGATCTGGTAATAAATGGATGCCCAGGAAGCCCAGTTCAATAGGGTGAGGATACGAGGGGAGGGGTATGGCCGAGAGTAGCTGAACAGCTGGCTCAGATTTTGAAAGTAAACTCTCCAACTGATAATAGGCTTTGGTGGTTTATGACCCTATGAGACATGTCAGTGCATCTTCTGCTTCACTGAGTCTGGACTCTGAGGAATAATGGTTTTGCTTCTTGCTTCTCCATTTGTTCTCATCTTTTTCTATGTTCATCTTCCCAAGTCACAGTTGGCCCTTTCTCACTACCCAATACCAGGAAGGTGATATATAGGACCATTT
Source organism: Pseudorca crassidens (assembly GCF_039906515.1). Classification (NCBI taxonomy): domain Eukaryota; kingdom Metazoa; phylum Chordata; class Mammalia; order Artiodactyla; family Delphinidae; genus Pseudorca; species Pseudorca crassidens. Next base: position 26,631,041 of record NC_090317.1, read on the forward strand.
CTTCCACGATCCTACCAAGGTTTCCTTACCTACATTTGCCCTTCCTGTTTGGAGACTGTCCTATAGACAGAGTGTGATCAGATGTGAGTGTTAACAGGGCAAGAAAACCAATGCAGAGACCAAGAGGCATTCTCCTCTTGTGCACAGGGGGAGTGTGACATCTGAAGGGCAAAGACTGTTTGGCAGACCTGGTTGGCGAGTCTGATCCTATGTGTAAGCAAGATATATAGCTACCTATGGTCTAACTTGAGAAACACTAAAAGCACCTCTTGCTTCTCCCTTCCTCCCAGGAGCAAAACACTCAACCCCCACCTAAACCCAAGTTGTGCTCCACTGTCCACTGCCACAGCACCTGAGATGAACTTCTTTGAGGAAAGGAACTGGAGTTCCTGTTAAAATAGAAATCTGTTATTTTGTAAGACTTGGAGACATTTGGTACTTGAACTGATTTCAGCAGCCACCAAGGGGACCACTGCTGTAATCTAGTCACTGAATCTGCTCCCTAGAGAGTCATTCTCTTCTGGGGGCTGCTACAGGTGTCCTAATCAAAGAAAAGGAAAGCACTTGAAGAGTTATAAAGTGTGAGTGTTTCACCAGATAAATGGCATTTCAGAGGACAGTGAAAATGATAGTAATATGCTGAAGCCTGCAGGCCAAACTGACTGCCTCGTGTTTATCAGCCTACACTTCCTAATCTTCTGAGAGTTTCCCTTTCCCGCTCCTATCTTTCTCTCGCCAAGGCCTTGTGTTCCTTGCTCCCTAACTCCCTAACCCCAGATATCTTTATTTCCCTAGCATCTCAGCTGCACTCTTCTTCCTTTCTGGCTTAGTTTCAAATTATCCCTTCTCTTTCTCCTATCATTACCCCCTGTTTTCTTTGGTGATCATCATCTAAAACTGGTCTGTATTTAAACACTTGCTTTATTTGTTGGATACAACTATATTGCATGTTCAGTACATATAATTTAGATTAGATCATTAGCCTTTTGTTTCTCTCTCAGAAGCATTCTAAGATCAAGTCTAATCCTAAATTCAGGATTTCTTTCTCCACTCTAGATCAGTGGACCTGGGTGGAGTAAAGATTTTCCAGTGGGACATTAGGTTATCATCAGTAATGAAGGCAGCAGCACAAAACGTAGCCAATTAACTAGGAGGACTAAGACACATACTTGTAATGACATGGGAAAGCAGTTGGAAGTGTTTTTTTTTTTTTTGCGGTATGCGGGCCTCTCACTGTTGCGGCCTCTCCCGTTGCGGAGCACAGGCTCCGGACGCGCAGGCTCAGCGGCCATGGCTCACGGGCCCAGCCGCTCCGCAGCATGTGGGATCTTCTCGGACCGGGGCATGAACCCGCGTCCCCTGCATCGGCAGGCGGACTCTCAACCACTGCTCCACCAGGGAAGCCCGGAAGTGTTTTTGAAGATCATCAATCCTGAGTTTGGGCACTTCCTCAGGAGGCCAGATCTGGCAATGGGAGGATGGGAGATCAGGGTTAGGGTCAAGGCAAGTGTCTGAGGAGAGGGTCCCAAGGGGTGGAGGAGATGATCACTGGTGGTGATCCTGCAGTTGGGGTGGGGAGAGGCATAATCCTTTGTGAAGATCACCTGTCACGTGACTGTACATCATTGGTAAGGCTTCTGGTGGGAAGTAAATTGGTGACTAATAACTTCTTGGCACCTGCACCCAAGTAAAGTTTAAACAGCCAAAGCCCAGAGACAGAATTCTTTCTTTACAATTTTATTTACAAAATGTATTAAAACTTTGTACAATACCTCATGGCAATGAGGCTCCGTAATTTACGCCCACACATGCAATTTACGCTTTTACGGCCATTAGTTTGCTTGGCAATGTTTCTGTTCACTGAAGTACAGCTTTAACAACAAAAAGAAAATAATTGGAAAAAAAAATCTTCAAGTGACTACCGCCAAACTCCCGTAGCTTGAAGTTAGTAGCAGAAATTTGAAGCAATCAATGTTTCTTTAAACATGCAAGTTTTTAAAAAATAACAAACCAATTTACCCGCCTCTTCATTCCCAGTGAAGTTTCCTCTCTGAAAAATTGACTTGAGTCAACTAACATCCACTTCTCTTTAAACAGTGCCTATGAGAAGTTTGTGTGTAGGTCGGTTAGCTTCCCGCGCCGGAACATCATAGCATTCAGAAGTTGAAAAATCAGTTTCGTGAAAACAAAACAAAAACACAACAGCTTTCCTTTTTTGTTCAATACCATTTAAAATTTGACAGGTGAGTCGTTTGCTTATGACACAATTTTTTGGAATGAAAGTTTATATTACACTTTTCCGGAAACTTTTCGTTGGAAATGAGACTTGTACCTTTCTTTTCTGAAGACGAGCAAATGTGCAGCGAGTCAACTAGAGCATCTAAGGGTCACACTTGGGAAATGAATTTGAGCTCCCAGTTTTTACTGCCTGGAAACTTCCCAGTGCACGTCACTGATGAGAGCAAACTACTGAACTACAGAAAGCATACGTCGTTCTATTGGAGGTAATTAGTGAGCGGAGACTATTTCCTCTGACTGTTCTGATGATGCCAATGGCAGGTACGCAGTTAGTTACTTGATAGCCCGTGGAGCAGTGGAGCGATCTTCGGAGTCAGTAGAGAGACTGCTCCAAGCATGGACCTGGGAATGAGGCTGAGGCCCTCGGTTTAGCAGTAGGTTTGGGAATGCATTTTAGTCTTTGCAAACTAGAAAAGGACACATGCAGTCTGACGGAGAGCCATGGGCAATCACAGGCAACAGCTGGTAAGACAGACCTAGCAAGAGTAAAAGTTAGATGAGAACTGTGGTCTGAACCCACTGGCCCGCCTTGCAATGCGGTCCTGTCCCCGTGGTGTACGCTTGAAAGGCATACTTAGCAGAGAAAGCAGAGCTAAACACAGTGTTGTTTCTGAGAAAGATATTCCAAACACATTTGGGAGTGTCGGCAGCATTTCCCTCACCTCAATGCTAAATACTCAGCTGTCGTGACTTAAAACGCACACTGAAGCAAGAAAAACAGATCTGTGAGCTGAAATTCCAGGCTTCTCAGAAAGCCCCGGGGTCCGTTTTTAGGAAAGCACCGAGAGGTATGCTTAATAGTGCCCGTCCCTTGCTACACACAAGTCAATTTCGAAAGCTATGTGAATCCCTTCACCGAGTGGGAAGTTAGCAAAGCATTTTCACAAAACCATTTCAAAACACAGAAGTCACTGTTCAGTCCCTTTTCCAAAGTGTTTCAATTTTCTTAAGTGTTGCATTTACATTCTAAAGATATACACATTTCAGCAAAGTTGAAAGGAAATAGGGTGCACAGAACATCACCACCAACAGGAAATACCAAAAACATCTGGTCAGCAGATCCTAGAAGAAATGCCAGTCTGTCCTCCCAGACAGGGAGTCAGATTTGTTTTTTTTAAATCAGGAGGAATTATTTAAATCAGGAATAATTATTTTAGCTAAGATGGGCCGATTTGCTGAATTGGAATTTTAAATTTGTCTGTGTGTGTGTGTGTTAAAGAACATGGTGTTTGTATACTGTGCAGTGGTATCAAAGAATGGCTTTTGTTGAATTGACTTTTTTTAAAATAAGATTAGTTTTCGCATACTGGAATCTTGCATGTCCATTTTTTTGTTGATTTTATTTTAATTTTTTCAAGCAAAGCAAAAAGATTTCAGTGATGATTTGCATTGTCGCGAGTCTCAGAGTATTCCATAAGGCACTGAAGGAAAAAAAAAATCAGTTTTTCCTATTGAAAGGTCATTGCACCATCAGCAATATTCGTGTCATGCCCGACACCAAGGAGAGTGAAATCTGGCTCAGGATCCTTGAAGCAGCCACGTTTTCGGTGATTCCTCTTGTCACTTGCCTCCAGTGGGAAGGGATCTGCAAAGGCAAGGGGGAAATTTAAGTTTGAACGGGCTTTCTATTGGGAATGGAAGTTTACTATGGCTCAGTCTATCCTGGACAAAAACCACGGCTCTTTTCTCACACTGGCATCTCTGAGGCTGCACCCTGCTTGATTGGCTTTAGCCAACAGGTCTGTTTAAATTCTTTCACTTGAAGCAAATGCTTTGCAATAGGTTAAATTAGGTTCATTTTTTTACTATGCATTGTACCAAGGAATACACGGGCATTGCATGATGTCTAACTCAAAAAGCGTTCATCACTTAGGGTGTAGGTATACTAGAAAGCCTTCGTGGCATTTCAATATAGATTCTCAGGACAACGACACTGTAGAGTATATTCTGATTGCAGAACCTGTGACAGGACTGTTTACCTAGGACAGAGTGGAAGCAGTGTTCTACGGCTCGCTCAATTGAAATCCATTTGACTGCTCATTGCCAGAAAGGTCACAGCTTGTTTCTCTTCATATCTACAACCTTAGTTATTAAAGTCAGAAAATAGCACATGGACTGTAAAGAGACAGCACATTCCAGGAAGAGGCCAGAACAGTGATACCCACGAAGGGGATTGGCTTCCATGGGGGTGTTTGCCTTGATATTATGGGCCTGATTGAGATGTTGATGCTGCCCTCCTTTTGGAGGCATTAACTAGTGCAGGGAGTTCATTTGCCCCCAACTCTGAAAACTTAAGACCACTTTCATGACTCCTTTTCAAGCTCACATCCATCCTCTCCATCCTTTCCCTCTACACTAATGGGACCCTTCTTTTTCTCATGAGCTAATGCTGAATTTTATCCCAAAGGAATGACATGATCATTATCTACCACTGGCCCTGGAATAAAAGTATCTGTAAGAAGAATGTCAAAGATGCATCTGAAGGCCAAAAGCCCCAAAGAAGCAGAATAAGACTAACATAGAAGTGGGTAAACCTCTTCCTTGGAATCACTATGGTCCAGAGTCATATCTATCTCAGAAGTTTGGGGAAAGCTTATGTCTATGACAGGAAGATCAACCTTCTTCTCTCTCTATTGGCCATGGGATGTCATTTCCCACCTGCATAACTTTGGGAAAGCCACCTAATCTCTCAATGCCTCTGTTTCCTGTTTTTAAATGGGGGTAGACGAGATATTACCACTGAAGGAAAGGTCCTCTGGGAACAAAGAACATCACCCCTTCAGTTATCTAGAATGTTTTCCACTTAACGTAAGATGAACTCTTTAAAGCAGGAACGCTTCCCCAGCAAGAATGTCTATGGCTGCAGAAGGAAAATTGATTCTTTCGAAATGGGCGGCATGAACAAAGTTAATATTTTCTAGGAAGACTAAACAGAACTGTATTAGAGGAAAAATGGAAATCTTTTTCCTTAACCTCAGGCATTTTGAGGTCTTGAAAATAAGAAGGATTTCACAAATACTGAAGAAACCAAAGAAGCCAGAAGTAGTTGTGAACAGCAATGAGGAAATGGGAAAGAATTTCTTAAAACAGTGAGCAGAGTGAGCCCTAGGGTGCAGTGAATCTGGAACGCCTGATGGTTGGTCACCTGCCCAGGCATCCTGGGGGCCCCTCTTCCAGTGGGTGGCCAGTAACCCAAACAGGCAGCAGGTCATCAAGAGGCCGTCTGCTCCCCAGTGGGTGCTGGATCTGAGGCGTGTGTTCCCACAATGAGTCCAATAACCCGGACTCTACTCTCAGCCATGGCAAATGAGAGATGACCCCCTTCTCTTTCAAGGATGTCTTTTTGTTAACTAGATTCCACCTAGATCATATTTTTGCAGCTGATTTGCACTTGAGTCATTCTTCCTGAAGAATTACTGGTACCATAAACTGCTAAGGCTGGCTCTGATAATAACAATAAAAGTAAAATCTCAGGGTGCTTCTCCATCTCTGCGCCCCTGAATGGACCCTGACAGATCTAGGCCAGCTCAGAGAACCGGAAGCCTGATAACTAGGTAACAAGTCAGAAGGCACTAGGAGATATTCCAGAACTTCTTGGGAAATAAAAGATGAGTGAGCAAAGACCAACATTCCCCTAACGTTACATCACCACACTGGCTGAGGACAGCAGAGCGGTTTCTATTTCCTGCTCAGCCTGCTCTGTGCCTCGACTGACACACGTCAGGTTTTTTCTGGCATCCTCTGAGGCTTTTCCTCCTTGTCTTTCCCTCCATGACCTACATATTTACACATATATCCATCCCTCCTAAGGGCACCATTGATGATCTCTTGGCATCACTTATTAAACAGACATTTGCTCTTTAGGTGTCCCTGCTCAGAAAGGAGAAGTGAAGCCATGTAGAGCAGAGTATATCCCACATTCTCTCAGATCAATCGTACTACACCATGGATTCCTATATTTTTCAGGCCCAGAACAATACCCATAGTACAAATCCTTATCTCAACCCTTCTAGGATCACCATATGGGGGAATCAACTTGGTCATTAATTCACGAGCCCATTCTTTTTTCTTCTCCACTATGGGAAAACTCAGCACCCTCACGCCACTCTGTCCACATTTCTTTCATAAGATAGAATCCAACGTGGCTCCAAACTACCTATTTTAGGTATTTCCTGAAATCAACTTGAAAAATAAATTGGACAGTTCTTTTGAAACATATCAACATTTTTAGGGTTTTTTTTTTAATAAGCAGTTTCTACTTTCACAGGGGGAAAAACATGGTCTTCTTATCCTAAAACTGTCTTCATATGTAACACTGGCCATCACTAAGATGACACTGAACTTTGCAATGGCTTGTTTGCGGAGGCTTTCCCCAGGTTTTCATCCTAGGGATGATTGCCAAGGTGCTAGCTAACTGGGCTGTAACCACGTTGGCATCGATGTCTATTTGAGTGTGATTTTTGCCTCAGTTAGCCCGAATTTTGCTTCACAAAATGGGTCAGCCAAGATGACGAAAGGAAAGCCAGAGTACCAGAAGGTGTGGCAAGTTAATTTCTTATGCTCTTCCCCCAGGTTTAATGTTCTGGGCCTCCACTTCAGGACTGTAGCATTCTGCCCAAATTGCTGATCCCAGTTTGGTCTCCCTCTCTCCCTCTCTCCCCTCCTCTGTGTCTGTCTGCCTTTTTGTCACTCTCCTTCCCTTTCTCCCTCCCCCTTCCTTCAATTCCTTAAGTTACATCCTCTGAGACAGCTTTCTCTAGAATCTTACTACTCCCTAGACCAGCAGCATCAACACGACCTGTGAGCTTGTGAGAACTGTAGAACCTCAGGCCCCATCCCAGAGCAGCTGCCTCAGGACCTGCATTTTTATAAGATCCCCAGGTGGTTCATATGCATATTGCCAGTTGGGAAGCACTGCTCTGGGCCTTTAATGAGAGACTGAGGCTATAGGAGTTGGGGAGCAGGGACATAGATTCTCAGATGGAATGGCTGATAATAAAGAGGGTCTGGAGGCTGTGTGACCCTAAGCCCTGTTACAGAAAGCTTCCTTTTGGGGAACGTAGGAGCGATTGAATATACACCCTCATGTCAAGTGCATAAGAAGGAGGGCAAATGGAGGCTTGGTGAAGTCTCTCAAGACATTTTTGTAAAGAAGTGAGACATAGACTTAGGATCTGCTCTCCATTTGACAGGATCCCACTGGGGTTTCAAGGTTTCTGGAGAGCACCGGGCCACGCGTAGAGAGCGGTGGCGTGGTTTAGTGAAGAATACAGCTACAGGAGGAAGAAGAGCTGGGTTCTAGTCCCAGAACTGCCACTGCCTAGCTGTGTTGCCTTTAGCAAGTCATTTGATGTGGCTGGTACCTCGTTACCTGAAAGGGGAAATATTTTCTGCCCCATTACCTCAACTGAGGCAATAGATGTGAGAGCACTTGGAAAACTGATACGCAGATTTCAGGTGTATTATTTCTTTGGATGCCAATATCTCAGAATTTGGGATAAGTAAGCTAGGCTGAAATCACCCATGTACTCTCTTATGAGAAAGCAATAACATGCCCCCAATTGTAATGGGCCTATATAACCTACTCAAGAGTAAAATATTTTAAGCACGCTGGAACATGAAATGCTTGCATGCAAACAGTGCTAATTGCAGATGAATCCACGTATTGTCCATTCAACAATGCAATGGGAACACTTTGTTAGTGGGTTAGTCGGTGGCAAAAGGCTGCAGCCTGCAGCAGGAAAGAACAACCAGCAACTTCATCAAACAAGATAATGCCTTCCATGGTGAGGACAAATGATTTATGTGGATGAAATATCATTTAAAAATTGGCTGAATTTAGATCCGCACCATGAAATATAAGGTCAAAACACAGATGCATTTGTAGAAATTCAAACACATGGACATTGACTCAAGAGGTCAAAAATCTACCTAGAATAAGGGCTACGAAGTTTCTAATTGTTCTGTTCCACTTCGGATAGGTGTGTTACTGATGACAGATGCACGTGAAGGTAACACAACTATTTTCTCTTAAACACTTCCAGAATGGAGATGTTATCCTAACTCAAGCTTGCCTTTGAACATGTCTGAGTTATTGGTGAGTTTTAGCTATAGCTGCCAGAATCAAGGTGGCATCAGTCAGGTTCATTTAAGTATGAATTTGGGAACAGCCAGCAGCAGGGAACCTAGACTGTCCTTTGGGAGACACTTACCTCAATGAACATCAGTTCCAAGAAAGGGACAACAAAGGAACTCAAAGATTAAAGAAATTGTCTCAGGCTTATACTTAAGAGATCCACCACACCCCTATAGAAGCACTACCTTTCTCAAGGTAGCAGCTCCCCATTTCCATTCCTCATTTTAACATCAGTTCCAGAGAGCTGCTTTCTCTAGAGCTTCACTGTCCAATATGGTAGTCACCAGCCACATGTGACTATGGAACACTTGATATGTGGCTAGTGTGAATTGACATGTGCCATAAGTATAGAAGACACGCCTGATTTCTAAGACTTAGTATGAAGAAAAGAATGTAAGGGCTTCCCTGGTGGCGCAGTGGTTGAGAGTCCGCCTGCCGATGCAGGGGACACGGGTTCGTGCCCCGGTCCGGGAAGATCCCACATGCCGCGGAGCGGCTGGGCCCGTGAGCCATGGCCGCTGAGCCTGCGCGTCCGGTGCCTGTGCTCCGCAACGGGAGAGGCCACAACAGTGAGAGGCCCGTGTACCACAAAAAAAAAAAAAAAAAAAAAAAAAAATATATATATATATATATATATATATATATATATATATATAAAAGAATGTAAAACACTTCATTCACTTTTTACATTGATAACAAGTTGAAATGATAATACTTCGAATATACTGGGATAAATGAAATATATCATTAAATTAATTTTGCTTGTGTTACTTTAGAAAATGGCTAGAAGAGCACTTAAAATTACACATGTGGTTCACATGTGGCTTGCAAATGTTCCCACTGAACAGTGCTGCTCTAGAGAATTTCTTTTTCCTTTTGGGTCGCAGACCACAATTTAATTACAACTATGCTATTAGGAAAGCACCACTGTCTGACAAGAAAGCACAACCATTATTTTCAAAGAATCAAATGGTTGCAAAGAATAGACAATTCCTGAAACAACAAACCAAACTGAAAGACAACAAGAAAAGAAAAAGAGATTGACATACAGTAACATAAACTGATTAGTTTACTAGACCTTAACCGTACCCCTAGATCTTAACACTCTCTGTTCCATACACGTTGTAGCCTTCTCTGTATGTAGCGTAATTTTGAGTGTTGGTGGCAGGAGCAGGCTTAAAGTTTTGGGTGTTCTTTGTGAGTTTCATGCGTTTGGACTCTGCCCGTGATTTGTAACAGAATTCTATCAAAGCCACCATCATGGCCAGCCCCAGACCTCCGACAAGTATATAGAAAACGCCTGCCACATTGCTCAGGCTCAGAGCGCTGGTCTTGTCCTAAGAGAAATGAACAAGGTGATTAGTTCTTGGGGAAAACAAAGACAATGGGACATTATAATGCATTGCAACAGTATATGATAGTTCTAAGTTGTAAAATAGCTAAACATTGATGTAAATGCTATGACTCAACTCTGGCAACTGGCTGATGTTTCACAATGGCCAGCAAGATGGTAGATGGTGCTTCTGTTGACAGTTGTGGTCCTCCCCTAAATGTTCTTTTAGTTTGACTCCTTAAATCCATTAGTACCTCAAGATGGTGTCAACAACTAAATAAACAGCACTCGGCCATGGGAGCAAAAGTGGAAACACAAGCACAACTTAGTCCTCTGCCGGCTTCGATAAACACCATTTGCCAGAGTTGAGCTGTGACATCATCTCTGTCGATGTAACACTCTTTTCATTTGGGAACTTGAAGCACTCTTTCCCCTCTCTGCCCCGCAACACCTCTTTCTCCCTTGTCAACAACTGGTCTTTAAGATGACAGGTGAGAACGTTAGAGGTTCCTGATATTCATATCTGGGGAGTTACCTCACAAGGGTTTGTTTTAAAAGGATTAACTCTCCCCTTTCACCCAGTGGCTGAGAAATTGCTCCTTTGAGGACTGGTTGCTAAGGCCTCATCCTCAGCGCAGCAAGTCTTTGTGCTGCGGGAACAAGGGCACAGCACAAAGAATTGGCTCTGTTCCCTCTTCCTGAGAGTTTAAGGACCCGCTGGGTCCTGAATTGGCTCCATACAAATCAGAAAACTTTTCCAGGAGGCTGATGATTAAAAAAAAAATCCGGCTCATTTTTAGCTTTTACTCCAGGGAATGTAGAGAATAATTAGGAAAAAAACCCAAAACAAAACACCCCTATACTCATCTGCTCTCTATTTAAAATGGGGGGAACATCAAGGAAGCCGGTCAGTGACTTTCAGGTCAAACTGCAAATCTGACTAAGCTATCTGCCTGTATGAAAAAGCAGAAACTGAACTGCTGAACAACGGAAAGAAAAAAGTTGGTGCCTTGAGCCCTACCTTGAGGTAGGACACAGCAAGGGCCAGGAGCCTTTCTTTGAAAAAAATAAAATAAAGTAGCATTTTGTAGTCTTTTTAGAGGGAATGTAACCATTTTGCTGCTGAATACAACGGAATGGAATACCCAAATTGTCAAGCCAGTGAATTGAGTATCTTATTCAAATGATAGCACAGTGACCAGATGATGGCCATGGCTGACACTCAACACTGTGGCTCAGCCAGTCCTGGTATCACGTAAAGAATTAAATGCAAAGACAATATGGCCATGTCCTGATTCTGTTTTCATAGGAGCCAGTCCTGCACTTGTTTACCTTAATAAAAAGGCCAATTGGAATTAAGTCGCATGATCGGGAAGAGGGGTAGGGACATGCCTCATGTCTATAACAACCTTGCAAATAGTCACTCTTCTAGGATGAGTGACAGTTAGCTAGACAAGTGGTAAGAATTTCTATAACTTAGGAAACAATGGATCATCTCCTTAAGGAGGCAGGTGAAGCTGTCTGCAAGTATGTTCCACAGTCCATTAGGAAAAGGACCAATTTCTGGTAACCTGCCCTCTCCCATTAGATTTTTATATGTATGTGGTTTTTGATGGGGGAAAAAGTGTCCTTTACATCACCCATGTAAGCCGTAGCAACAAAGTTTCAAGTTCCATGTATTTAAGTTTCAAAGAATTCCCTGCTGTGGGATGTAGAAAACCAGTAGCAAAATGGTTCACTGCACAAGGAAAATGAGTGACATTTCATGAAATGAATTAACTGATACCACAATATTAGTTCAAAAAAAGGAAAGGCAAAAATTGAAACTAAAAAGGAACTTTCTTAGGGGAGCAAAGGGGGGCAGGAAGGAGGCGGGGAAGAGTGTTTCATGCTTATCAATGTGATGTTATCCTGAGAAGGTATACCCTTAAGGAGCATGCGACTGAATTTTAAAAGTATTACGTACAGAGATTCAAATGACACCTTTGGAAGAGAGAAGTGTGACAGACTTAATGAGATTCGAGATCCAAATAGATGCTGAACTCAATACGACAGCAGCTGAGAGGAGGCTGGCTAATCATTCTGCTTACAGAGACCAGTCTTTGTTATTGATTTCTTTGACTGTTTTCAGGTGGGATCGACATAATATATTCATAACCAAAGGCATTTACAACTACAAAGTCTCTGACACTGTAAGAGGTTAAGAAAAAGTACTGTCACAACTGGATCATTTTTTGTTTTTTGGGTTGTCGTTGTTGTTCTGTTTTCTCTTTGAACTTTCGAAATGTGAAATACAGTAAAACCCCCTTATAACACAGCTCGTGATTTTACTGCTTTGGGAACATGGTGGGTCAGATTGAGTTCCCTAATCGTAAGGATAGCTCGCCGGAGTCGATGACTGATGTCACGTGGCAGGCCTCTGAGACTGGTGTTTGCCTCATTCCCTCAGCGCTGGTGTTATAAAGGGGTCCCACTGTGTCAGGGAGTGTCTGTTGGGAAGGAAAGCCGTTTTAGGGTAGAAAATAAACAGTGGTTCAAAATGTGATTGCTAATCAGTACAAAAAGACCTTCAGCGACTGACCTTACTCCCGGAGTCCTTCGCTCCGCATTCCCCCTTATCGTACCACCATTTGTTTTTCAGCTTGTCTAAGATGCCTTGTTCACTGAGTTTCAATACTGCAAGGTTTACAGGCGTTCTTCACGTGGGAAATAACATAAATAACATTATATTATGTTATTTTATGTTATTCAAGCTTCAAACTACTTTAAAACTATAGAAAGCGATAAAGCAGGGGGCCCTGGCCACAGAGTAATTTTAGACACTGCAGGCAACCTGAGCATTACCTTATAAAAATTAACACTACAGCAACGCTATATTTACCAGGGCCTGCCCATATCGCTTTGAGTAATCGGCACACACTGTTAAATAATGAGGATAGAAAAAAGGCACTCCTCAGATAGGCTGTGTGGGGTGAGGAGGGTCTCCCCTCAAGTGACAATTGTCGGCGGCAGCTTGCAGTAGCTTTGTGACGGAGGTGTGTTAGGTTTGATCTAACTGGGTGTCTTGTTGTACTTCCAGACAGAAAGCAAGTTTTATGGAGGAGTGGGGAAGGGAACGGGACCAGAAGGGGAGACGTTTCCACATGTGGAGACAAAAGGATGAATCCGAACAGAATAGAAGATAGATTCTACGTGAATAACATGCCTTCTGATGAGTTGTCCTTTATTATACATATCTGTTGCCCAGCTGAAAATGAGCTCAGAAAGAACTGTACTACATACATGTCTTCACAAACTGCATTCTTATGCACATACTTGTCTTAGTATTAAAGGTATAACGTGGACCTCTGAGTTTTGGATAAGAGTACTTTCAACAATGGGAGAACTGGTCTATGGATTGTTTTTGAGTTACTGATCAGCTCTCTCTCTGATATGGTCATAAGTCTGTGAGCGACTCAGATCACCAAAAGGTGAACTAGATTGTTTAAAAATGGATTATTAATATGGCATGGCCTGAAATGGCAAGCTGACTGCCCCTATGGGTAGCGCTGTGGAGGAAGTTTAGATAAGCTGTTCTAGTGAGATAAGACTTCCTCAACTAAGAGGCTAATAAGTCCCCAGGAGGCCAGCCCACTGCTCCCTCGTCCTCCACCGCTTAAAGTGTGAGGACTTCTTTGAGAGCCAGTGGGCAAACGCAGGATACTCTCCTGGTTCTAGGATAACGATCTTCTCTCTTAGAAATTTCTTCAGCTGTAAAATGGGAATAATGACCTTTACTCTGTCTCCTTTCTAGAGCTAATGAATCTTAAATAAAGTATCTCTAATAACTTTAGATTAAAAATGCATTATTTACAGAGGGTGGCATATTTCTATTATGAGGCAATAAACTGCTGTGTGTTCAGATTCACGTGAACAATATTGCCAATACTAGTGCACGTTTTTCTGAATGCCACCAGTTTACCAGGAGGAAAACAGATATATTTATGTAACTATGAACATTCCATAGAATTTCTGAGCTTATTTTGGGTAACTTGGACCCACTAACATATCCAGTCATTGACAAGACTTCTGTTGTCACAGAGATCTGGCCTCTATCAGACCAAGTCCCCAAAGCCTATTTCCTTTCTTCTCCCCTTTGCTGTTGAGAGCAGAAGGACCATCTCATCTTGAGAATTCTGAGAAACATATCATCATTTAAAAATAATAGGCAATTTCAGAGTACTTGGGATTTGAAAGGCTGTAAACCTTTAGTGTCGCAGAGGTGACACTTTCTTGGGGAGTGCAGAGCTTGGCAGCCAGAATGTCTGCATTTTGTTTCTCACCAGGAAACTGAGGTCCTTTTATACTTTAAACAATTCCTTCAATCAGTGCTCAGAAGCTGAGGCTTCTCAAATGCTAGCCAGACTTGCTTGGAATGCAAAGCAACAAAAGATACTCAAATAAAAATTGGAGCCTCTTTAGGATATTACTGGCAGTGAAAGTTAAGTCTTAGACTTTTAAGGGACAGACAGGCCATCTATGGCCCTGAGATCAGTGTTGGAACTGCCTTCTCCCCTAATCCCCACTGTCTGGCCTCCTCCTCTCTCCTTTCCCCCTATTATTTTTTACTTTATCACCCCCACCTTTCTTCCAGTGCTGTGCCTTAAGCTAGGCACTGGGACCCAGGCTAAGGATTAGGACAGTCGGCTTAAGTTGCAGGGGAGATGCTTTCCAATGGCATATGGGTGACTGACTCCATCAGGACCTCAGGAAAAATTACAAAGCATTTTTTTCTTCCTTTCTGTGCTTCCTTTTTTCTTATTGTAAAGGGCCCAGTGTCTTCACGCTGCTCTCTAAGCCCTTACCAGGCCCCGACCTCCCTCAAGCTACTATACTCTTCAAATTACTTCATTCAATTTCTTTAGTACAGCTGCTCTTACTAGATCTCAGGAACAGAGCAGTCTGATTAAAGGCCCTCACACTAAGGTCCAAATAGAGACCTTTCCCTAGAGATCCTGGGTTTTAAAAAATTTGTCAACCCTTAAGTGAACTAGGTTGATAAAAGTGTGACATGTTCGTTTAGAACAATGGTTCTCAAAGTGTGGTCCAAGGACCCCTGGAGGATCCCTGAAAACTTTTCATCATAGGGTCTGTGAGGTCAAAACTATTTTTGTAATAATACTAAGGCATTCTTTGTCTTTCTTACTCTTATTCCCTCATGATGTACAGTGGAGTTTCCTGGAGGCTACATGACATGTAATATCACAACACATTGAATGAAGAAGCAGAAATGAGAATCCTATTCTCTTATATTAAGCCAGACGTTAAAGCTATTTGCAAAAATAGGACAATGCCGCTCCCCACTAATTTTTTTAAAAAGTTATTTTTCATAAAAAGTATGTTATTTATGTTAATATACATTGGGTTTATTATTTTTAAGGGAGTTAATACATTATTTTAAAATTCTTCAGTTTTAATTTCTGATATGTTAAGTGTTAATAGACTTAATACATATGAACAAAATCTTTTGGGGGTTCCCTATAACTTTTAAGTGTGTAAAGGGGTCCTGGGATAAAAAGGGTTGAGATGCACTGGTTTTAGAGGAGGGTAGATTTTTCCCCTGCTGGGGCCTAGTCTGGGCTGCCACCCTCCACTCCTGCCAAAACCCAGGCTGAGCATTTAAGCATCCAGGTCAGCAACTTAGCATCCTACTTTTCTGACAAATGGCCTACCCCTGCCTTAGGCCATCAGGTGGCTCCCACAGAATGGTTGGTAGCTGCTCTCTACGCCCATGGCATCCACGGTTACAGTAGAGGTTACCTTAGAGCAATGGTTCTCAATCGGGGGTCATTTTGTCCTCCAGGGGACACTGGACAATGTCTAGAGTCATTTTTCACTGTCACAACTGGGAGGGTGGGGAATGCTACAGGCATCTAGTGGGTAGAGGCCAGGGATGCTGTTAAACACCCTACTTGGCACGGGGAGGCCCTCCACAACAAAGCCCCAGATGTTAACAGTACCGAGGCGGAGAAACCCTGCCTTAGAGCGTCCAGACCTCATCTGTTGCCCCAGGGCTTTAGAGAAATCTAACAAATGATATACCCTTAGAAGTTTAGTCTTTGATCGGAAAAAAAAAAATCACAGGGCTTAAGGAACCTGGCAGGGAACCAATGTGCACTTGGGAACTTCTAAATAAAAATGAAGGAGAAAAACAAACATTTTAAGAAGTAGCACAGGCAAGGAGCATAAAAGCTGTAATCAGAAATCACAGATAATACCACTTAACAAGGTTAGGATAGCTGCCAGGAAAAGAAAGTACTTTAAAGGCCAAATCTCCTAGAATTGTATGTTGCTGTGGGGTGGAATAAATTCCCAAGATGGCAGAGAAAAACTGCTTGTAACCACGTAATTTTCTCTCTTACTGTACCTTACTGGATGTATTGCCAAACTCAATTCAAATCAACCAAATGTATTGACACCCTCCTCCCAACACACACACACACACACACACACACACACACACACACACACAATTTGGTATTTTAAAGGAAGTGGAATTAGGTGGACATCTGGTCATTTTAAATGTCACTTTCCTCATGATGCCATTTTTGTTTCTCACCCAATATTTTCTCTCCCTCCTCCTTCCTCTTCTACCTGGCCTTATTATTTGGGCCCAGGTCTTGTGTCTCCCTCTAGGCTGTGTTTCTCAAAGGGAGGCACCATGACTTATGTATTTGTATTCCCCACTTAGAATAGTTCTCTCAATAAATACTTGATTAGAAAACTCTCTTTTAGCTTTTGTTTTTCAGCCTAGTACTTCACACATAATAAAATTATTATTATTATCGGTCAAGTTCAATAATCACTTTAAGAAGGTAGATTTATGGTCTCTATAAGTAAAGAAATCGAGGCACAGATAGGTTAAGTAATCTGCTCAAAACTGCACAGCAAATTATGGGGCAGGCCAGAAGGCAAATTAACACGCATCCAACTCTGTACTGTACATTCTCCAATGGAACACACAGAAAAGGGGTAGCAGTCCTCATTGTTTTCATTCTTAGGGCTTGGATGTTCATAATGAATTTTTTCTTTAGGGATCACCATACTCCAACTGTCAGCCTAGCAAGGGTATATCTAGCAGCTGGGGCCTTTCACTGCGACGCAGCAATACGTCTCCAGGGGAATGTTTCAGAGCAATTACTGTAGGCCCTTAACTGGTACCTGAGAGAATTATAAGTCAGAAATATTTACTGTACTCACTTCAGTAGAGAAAAGAAAGAATTAAACAAAGTAGGTCAGATTCCTATCATGGAAATGAGGCAGGCATTCTCCCCTCTGAAGGGCTTGCTATGGACGTTTTGCTGAGTAGAGCACTCGTAAGACAAAAACACAGGTTGGCAAGCATAGGGAGAGAACAGGAGGGCTTTGTGATGTAATTTCAAGGGGTCTGGGAACATCCCCCTGTCCACAAGTATTTTCCTCACTGGTACCTTTATTTCCATCATGAGAATTTCACACCTTTAAGTTTGAGCAGCATTCCTTGTTAAAATACAAAGCTTCCTGGGAAATGGGAAAGGAAGCAAAGAGTAACTATTTCTAAACTCCAACTCTTTGTTCCATTTCGTTTAAAAAATGTTCGGGGGGGGGAAGGGTGTAAACTTCTCCTATGTAAAGGGTGTAAATTGCACCCATGTCATAAAACTGTATATGGGTTGTTGATCAGATGGAGAGGATGAGAGTGAATGTGAACTAGATAGTCAGTTAACAGCATGTGAAGGTAGCACAGACCTGTGGCAGGATGACTATTCCTGAATGCTGCCAACAGTCACGGAGTGGCATCTATTTTTTTTTTAATTGGGATAGTAATGTAATTCATAATGCCTTGAAAATGAGTTCTGTTTTTGAAGAAAACATAACTAACTGATACAAATTTCTGCTTATCTCTGCCATCCACACCTGGTAACAACTCAGCGACAAAGCACTGTGCTCATTAATCCAGGGCATCCAGCCCCGGGTGGCGATTGTCTAGGTTCCCAGCTTGTTCCTGGGAGCTATGAACCGGCCATTGCAAAGTTCAGTGTCATCTTAGTGATGGCCAGTGTTACATATGAAGACAGTTTTAGGATTAGAAGACCATTTTTTTTCCCCTGTGAAAGTAGAAACTGCTTATTAAAAAAAAAAAACCTAAAACTAAAAATGTTGATATATTTCAAAAGAACTGTCCAATTTATTTTTCAAGTTGATTTCAGGAAATACCTAAAATAGGTAGTTTGGAGCCACGTTGGATTCTTTCTCATGAAAGAGAGAAATGTGGACAGAGTGGCGTGAGGGTGCTGAGTTTTCCCATAGTGGAAAAGAAAAAAAAATGGGCCCGTGAATTAATGACCAAGTTGATTCCCCCATATGGTGATCCTAGAAGGGTTGAGATAAGGATTTGTACTATGGGTATTGTTCTGGGCCTGAAAAATATAGGAATCCATGATGTAGTACGATTGATCTGAGAGAATATGGGATATACTCTGCTCTACATGGCTTCACTTCTCCTTTCTGAGCAGGGACACCTAAAGAGCAAATGTCTGTTTAATAAATGATGCCAAGAGATCATCAATGGTGCCCTTAGGAGGGATGGATATATGTGTAAATATGTAGGTCATGGAGGGAAAGACAAGGAGATCACAGAGAAGTAAAAGAAATATGCGAGCAAGGATGGTGTATTTGCATAGTTAATTAGAAACTTGCTCTAAGAACACAATGTCTGAATGATGATAACAGAAACTTATCACAAGCTAAGCTGGAAGCCCATCCCTCATGCTATGCTTCATCTGAAGCTCACTCTAAGTTACTGCATTTGTTTCTTGGTACCTAGTGATTTCTTGGAACAACTTCTAAAAATTATCTTCGGCCCAGTGGAGGGAGAAAAGCCATCTTTCACTGGCTTTTCTACTGAATATATTTCAGGTTTTCACGGTGACAAGTCACCTTTCCGAATTGCTCACTTGCTTCCCTAGCCTTTTCAGGCAGGAAGGCAGTTACAGACATCTCTGCCCAGGCAGGGCTTGATTTATGAAGTTGAAGCCAATTGATAACCAAGCAAGAGAAGATTCTTTGTTGGATAAAAGGATTTATTCTACAGTCCTTTATATTCTTTTCCATAGGTTACCTTGGGAAATGTGTAGTAAAGGGATTTACCTCTCTACAGTAGCTGTTGGAGGCTGTGGAAGTTCAAAATATGCCCTAGACTACATTAGTATCTGGACCCCTTTAAAGAAGCTTTATCGATTTCTTTTCACAGGGGTTTCTGGATGCAGCATTCTAGGAGAATGAAGGTTTAAGTTATTTTAATCTTTCTACCCTTGGATCAGCCTGAGCTTTCTCCACAAGCTGGGAGCAGGCACATATGACTGCTGGCAATACTGGACTCTGGCCGCCCAAGTGACCCTCATTCCACAGGGGCAGCCACAATGATTTGCAGAGCTGTGCAGTGCTTAGCTGCTAGACGCTTCCTCTGAGACAGTATTTATATCATGTAGTTCACAAATGTAGCTCAAACCTATTTAACTCCTTGCTAATGAGATCATAATTTAATATAAGTGCAAAGAGGGAATTCAATAATGCATGCATATAACGTTAGGAGTTGAAAGCTGTGAGTTATTTTACTGAGGGCCCAACAATGCTAGTGATTGAAACCTATTGATGAGCATCTGTGCTAGAGAAGCAGCCCCCAAAGTCACTTGGAGATATGTGGATAAAACCAGGGCATTTCCAAATGATAACCTCTCAAATTCAAAGTGATAGATCCCTTGATTATACAAGTTGTGAGTTTCACTGATGGATTTCTGCCAAACTGGGCCTTTGTCCAATCTCTCCCTCTAGAACAGGAAACCTAAACCATTATGGGTTGTGGACTGTCTCACATAACCCAATTTGTCTGGAAAGACTTCTTACTCAATTTGTCCCTGACAGGGAGAAGGGGCTCAGGGAAGATGCTAAGCTTCTGGAGAAGCCAGTCTTGTTTAAGATGTGGCCACAGATAATTTCCCAAGTACATAATTCATATGATTCACTTGAAAAGTCTGTTTTGAGATCCATTAAAAATTCAAACTATCACACTTCGTTGGGTTTTATCACATACAAGGGTATTTTCTTTAGTTCATCCCAATGGTACTGAGAAAGAGAGGCATAGATTGAGAAGGACAGAAACCGACCAGAAACTCACATGACAAATGTTTCTGAAGACATCTAGTTCATTCTCCTGATTCTAGGCAAAATATTCATTGAGAGTTTAATCTCAATGATGGGTGCCAGCATCCTATTCCCCCCCGCAATGGCCCTCCGTTGACCATGACCCATAGAAAAATAATCAGTCTTAGCTTACACTCCAATAGATTGCAACAAATGGGGGTCTATATGTCAGATCTGAAAGCTGACTTCTGCTTGCTGCTCCAGGGTACATGCCACCCTCTTCCAGCGCGCATGCTAGCATCCACTTCTCTGCATTTCCAGCAGTGATGCTAGACAAGACACACTAGCAGAGTCAGTCTCTCCCTCTCTCTCTCTCTTTTTTTAATGTAACGTATGCTATTGTCTTAGGTCTATATTTTGAGAAATATTTGCTTCAAAGCCAGATGAAAGTAAGCTTTATGGTGAATCTAGCACTTGGACCACACTTTTGCCACCTTTGACAAATGGAGATTTGCCTCATGTGCCAAGGGCCAGATGCTATACCGCTCTCTAGGAAGTCAAAAGAGAATGGATTTCAGTTCTCCATAAAAGAAATCTGCCCCCCACCCTGTTCCACCAACCTCAGTTCCCACCCTCATCGAATGTATTTCAATCATTTCAAATCTTTCGTGTTTCTTTTCCATGGCTGTCCTACCTTTCAGAGAGTGTAGTTCTATACTCTTCTTTCCAAATGAAAGGAAACCAAATGATTTGGTCTTAGAGGGGCAGAAAGGGCATAGACATGCACCATTTAACTGTGCACTGCAGCGGTGTCTTTCTTCTTAGCAATTGTTCAACAGCATTCTTACCTTCAGGCTTTTCAGTCCTGCTCCTCTTTCTGTAGCTCTGGTGTTGGACATTTGCTCATTATTTGTCAATAAGAAACACATTCAAGTTATCAGGATAATACCAAAGGCAAACAATCACATCCTAATCATAGAAACCATGTTAAGGCCACGCAGTCAATTTGAAAAAAAAATTCATTAGAATGGATTAATTTTTTAAAATGTTTTCTTTCTGGATTACAATATATTTTTCCGGTGGTAGAATCTATTCTTTAACACCATCTGGTAAAATCAATGGTTTTGGTAGTCCCTGGACTGGTTCAGTTCTTAAGGCAAAAAGATCCCTTGTTTGAAGTAGCCACTTGAAAGAAAGTGAGGGTTTGCTCTTGGAAAGAAAACCTGAGTAAGTTCAAGGAGCACATTTAGTCACTATCAGGAAAGATAACTGTCAGTTTCTTCATACTTCCAGGAGGCGGCACCAGCATAGAGACATGCAAACCAACGAAGAGCATAATATACTCACCCTACTCCTTGATCCCAAACCAGTCTCGGTGATTCACAGGAACTTCTTCTAAGACCCAGGGAGTGCGATCAATCTGTAATGATTCTTGACTACACACATAACAGTGTCAATAGAGAGTCACTGGGATCCATCTTAACCCTGGGTATCCAAAATGTCTACCTTTAGGGATGGCTCCTGCCAATAAAAGGTCCATCTTGTTGCAGGTAAAAGACAGATGCAGATTCACATCAATTACCTAAGGCCCAAGAATGTCAAAGAGTTCTGGGTGTGGAAGAGAAGTGGTTAAGAGATGGTGGCATAGGAGAGGAGAATTGTAGACATACATGGAAGAAGAAGAAATACACACAAAACTGAGGATCTCATTTATATATATAGGAAACACAGTACCACATCATTCATCTCCGTACCACCAAACAGAAGCCAAGGACATTTGGAAATGTGCTGTCCTAAAGTATAAATTTTTTTCTATCTCTGAATAGGACACTTGCTAAGCAAATGTATGGGATTAAAAAAAAAGATTGTTAGTTATAGGGAGGAGGAACATGTTTGAATTTCTTAAGAGAACAACTCTTTTTAGGTACTTTAAAAGCACCCATGTGAAAGGAAGCACAACTAATTTTAATTGCAAGCCATTTTTGGAATTTACTAAAACAAGTTCCGTAAGTTCTTCCCTAGCATCACATTGGTTAGTTTATTCTAGTTCCTATGTATTTGCGAAGATAATAAAACTGCATTTCTCTGTCAATACTCTATAAATCATAATGGTCATCCAACCATTTATTTAATGGAAGTTTAAGTTCATATCCTATCCTTATCCCTTACTTGCCTATATGCCTTACAAGTTAAGGCAACTCTCATTGCAGTCAAGTAGTTCAGAATGGTCTCCTTTAAACATTCTGTTCCAGTGTCCCCCAAAGCACGCAAAGTGTGCTGATCTTCAGCGTGGAAAATATGCACACTGGAAGTCGATTTAAATCCCTGGATAGAACTAGAACCAGGACAATTCTAGGGTGAGGTGGGGTAGAGTTTATAATGCCTTATCACCCATCACAAATAGATTGTTTCAGTGACCAGCCCCCTTCAGGTAAGGTAAGGTTACATGGGGAAGCTAAGCTGGTGCCCTTTACCCAAGATTAAGGGAATGAAGCAGGGTGGGTGGGGGGATCAGAAGAATTTGAAAGTTTGAGGGGACAAGCAGCTGGGGAGGGAGGCTGATGTGGTAATTCAGCAGCTGAATCTCCATTCTGCTGTGATTTACAGCGACAGACTTTCACTGGCTGTGTCACAAACCCCTGGTGATTGGGGTTTATCGCTCTTTATTGGCTCTTAATTACGGCATTTGCACACACAGTGTAATAAAGCACTAACACAAAAGGGTGGTTTGCAGGTTAAAAATTCCCAAACCACAGCTCTAATTTCCCCGATCCTTGCCTGTGCATTTATAGTCCATCATGGAAGGATCAAGTCTGATTTGTTTAGGCCCAATTAGCCCAGGTTTAGGAAACTGGTAAAACCAAGCAGTATTTTAGTTCTAACCTGTAGGGCTGGCGCAGGGGCTACCCTGGTGACTGACCTTGTCTTTATTCATTGTATCAGAAAAATAAAAAAACTCTATTTCATTAGCTTAAGCGAGTGCACATTTAAAACAGCCTGATCATTGCTTGTTTCTTCCATAGAATAGTAACATTTTGTGAAAAGGCTTAGAATGTGTAATGTCTCATGTCAGGGGGGAAAAGTCAACAATTTAACATAATTGCCCGTTTATCATTATTTAAAGGTTGCAGGGGAGAAAGAGAGAGGGGGGAGGGGGAGAGGGGGAGAGAGAGAGGGAGGGGGGAGAGAGAGATGGGGGGGGAGAGCGAGATAAGTAATACATGCTTTTCTCTGTCTCCTGGTCTCAGAGATAATAGGTGTAGAAGCGTTTTTGAAAAAGTAAAAGCACTCATAAATGTCAGGCTTTGTGATTATTGTCATTTTTAGTCATCAGTACTGAGGGCTGGAATGGCTTAAATATGCTATTTGCCTTGTAACCAAGGTAGTTGAGAATAAACCTGATTTTTATGGAAATATATCACATGCAATCAGATTCACATTGCTCATTGGATGGGTAGATGTGATAAATTGCTGTCTACAATATTATCACCAGAGGTGGCCCTGAAAGTCAGCAGAGATTTGTGACAGCATTAGCTGTGTGACCTTCTCAAAGTCACCACCATCTCTGGGTCTCACTTTCTCTATGAAATGATGATCTGTTTGTCAATTGTCATGTTAACTGGGGATGGAATACAATAAAGAAATGTAATTCTCAAGCCATTTTACTAATACAGTTAAGACTCACTGATTTGGACTAACAGAGGTGAAGGATTATCTGAAGAAGAAAGTGCTGAATTACAAAATAGGTTCGAAGAATGACAGTTTCATTGCTTGAAGTCTGTTTTGTAATTCAAACTCACTCTAAAACATTGCCTTAGTGGAGGTCCTCGTGAGAACTGCTTTAGCAGATAAATTTGTATTGAATATGATTATATCTAAAACAATGCTTCCGACATTTGAAAAAGGTTTGTTCTCTTAAGGAAAAATTCAACTGGCAGTCTAGTCTAAACTCTTCATTTGCTTAACAAACCTCTCAACCTCTCTTAGACTGTAGACTGGTCCCTGTCCAGTTTATCTCAAATTATAAATTAGAGGGCTCCAAAGTAATGAGGTTCCACTGCCTTTTCTACCTTCTTCTCCATTGATTTGTTTTTGGCATCACCACTAAATAGTGGGAACAGATTCAAGTTCATCTCTTGCCCCTTCTCTTGCTCACTCTCAGAAAACTGCAGGTAGCAAGAAGGAAGGAGATAAAGGCAAGCTCCTTGGTAATCCAGAAACAGAATAAGCAATTGTTGGATAGGCAACACTGATCATACTATTATCCATAGTTGAGAAAGGGGTCGACTTATTTCCAAAGGTTGTCTGGAGGAATGACCAAAAAAAAGTGATTTGAAAGATGCCTGGCAAGTAGCACTATGGTCAGAGAAGTTGGAAATATCTAGGATCTACTGAAATATTTTTCTATTTGCATATCAAAAATCAGATAATCTGGAAATCGTGGGGCTGGCAACAAAGTTACTTGATAATTTTGCAGCAGTATTAGCTGAGGAAATATCTGGGTGAAAAGTAAAAATTCAGCCAGATGTGTGCAGGTTTTTTTGTTTATGTAACATCAAACATCTGGCTATTTGAGAACTTCGGGGCAGTTGGCATCCTGTGGATGTTTTAGAGTCATCTTGATACAGTCCATGGCTCCTTTTTAACCGTGCTGGGTATGAATGATGAATTCGTGACAGCCACGTATCCAATCCAGCTCAGTTTTTCACTCTGCAACTCACTTGAATGATATAATTAGGTTCTCCGTGGCCTGATAATAATATGAGAAAAAAGACCAGGAAGAAGGTTCTAAATACTCTAGGCATCAGGTGAGCCACTACAAAACTCAAATGAGCCACGTGAATGGCATCAGTTCACACTGGTGGGAGAGGAAGTTACTGCTTTTTGACACATGGTAAAACCTTGATTAATTGGAATCCATAAGGGATGGATGGAATTTTCAATAAGAATACTCATTTTGTCTCATTCTTAGCTAATCACACTTTTTGTTTTCTCAAAATGCTTGTATCCACTTTCTTGCCTCAGGCAAGCGGCCTCTAATGTTTGAGGGTCAATCCAGATGGAGAGAAGATAGAGGAGACAGAGCTGAGTGTGACCCAACCATGGGTCATCTCTTGGCAAGTGATTGAAAAAAAAATCAATTCCTTGCAGTCTTCTTTTCTGGTACTACTGCTGCTTCCTCATCAATGTGGAGTACTGAGGGGGGGGGCAATTCAGTTAGTTGGGGTACTGGTTAGGTGAGCTCTGGTTAATCAAGGTTTTACAATAAAAGACCTTGCCAATGCTTGGTAAGATTATGTCCTGAAGAAAGTCATTTTTAAATTTAGTTCTTGGAAAGTGCTCTGTGTTTCCAAACCCATATTATACTGCAGACTGGCAAACTAACTTTTCCGTCAGGGTCCTGAGGAGTGGAGAGAGAAAGAGAGGAGCAGAGGTGTAACCATTGTCTCTGAAGGAGAAAAGTTTCGGCTTGCCTGTCTGTTCGTCTCTGATTGGGAAACACTATTCTTCACCTTAAGACGCCCATGGTATCTTGGTCGTACAAGAGCCGATCGTACATGCTTCAATATAATTCTCATGCCCTTTGGGCCATGGAGGATTCTGTTTTCAGGTCCTCTCCTGTACTTACCCAACGTGTCTTTCCATCATTTGGTGTTGTGGCTTCTGAGCTCGCCCCTATTTCTTGTTGCTTGGTTGAAGGCTATTCATTCTTTCTAGCCCCGAATAGCATTAAGGAGCCGAAGGAATGCCAAGTAAGATGGTTTTTTCTCACAACGGTAGCCTGGATAACCATTACACCTACCTGAACTAAGAACACAGCTAAGGAGAAGCCACATCAGGGATGCACACACATAGAGTATCAGTTAGGTGACGCGCTTGTTTAAATATACAAAATATCTTTGTAAAGTCTATATATGTGGTGACTTATTGAAGAAAGACCCCATTTAACTTGAAACTGAGCTTGTTCTTTGGCTTTCAAGTTGAGTGGGGCCAGCTTAAATAGGCCATCACATATAGAGAGCAACGTCTCATCACTCATACACATGATGGAAGAAGCCAGCCAGCCACTGTAAGCAACCATCATACCGTCATGCCTTAGGGGAAAAAAGGCTGTAACCTGACTTTTCAGTAGATGGATTTGATTTCTCACACCACTCATCCGAGGCAGGTGGGGACAGTCTTAAGGAAAGCCTCGGGCTCTTGAAAGCCTAGGGCGTTGAAACCTACACCACAGCCTTCATAAGGCAAGCGGTCTGGTGTGTGAGGGGAGGGAAGGGGTGTGGATGGGAAGCCTCTGTCTGGGAGTTTAAGAAGGGACCCAAGTTAGATCAAAGCTGCGGGCGGTGCCCTGGAGCCTTTCTAGGTCCCAAAGCTGCCAGGCAAGGGAATAACCTGGTCATTCCACTTTATGTGTGAGTCTTGTGCTCTCTCCTCAATAATAAGATAACAGTCTTGCCGATTACTCGTCACTAAGGGTACCCGGTTGTGGTGACATTGAGGCTGACCTTGGAGTCACCGCCCCCGCTGCCGCACTCTCCTTTGTCGTACCACCATTTGTTTTTCAATTTGTCCAAGAGGCCTTGCTCATTCAGTTTTAATACTGCCAGGTTAACAGCATTTCTTGAAACGATAAAACATAACTTGTAAGAAAATGCACAAATGCTTAGGAAATCGTTAACGTATAAAAAGGAGCACAAGAGGACAAATTGGCTAAATTTCACAGAACGTGGAGCTATAAAAATGTCTGTACAGCAAATACAGGGTTAAATATTGGAAGGTGGCATGGAGGATAACATTTGCTCAAAACTGAAGTGTGCGGGATGGGGAGATTGTCTTTGATAAAGAAAGTAACAAGAACACCACATCCATGCAATTAACATTCGTCACATATGGTACCATAACTTGGCTTTTACCATTTAAATTGAAAAAGCCGTTGAACTGTAAAATTAAACAGCAACAAACAGTCAGAGAGGACAACACAGAGAGAGAACATTAAAAAAAAATGGATGCATTAAATAGATGAGACCATAATTTACCGTCTTATTTAACTCCATGGAATATTGTAGATTTTAAACTTTTAAAAGTTACCTCAAAATCCACAAGAAAGAAAATGACAACAAAATGCATCAGGGTAGGTGGAATACTATAACAACACGGATATTGTTATATTATTCCACCCACCTTAATGCTGAGCCTTTAGGGGTTGCCACACCATAGCCTTTGGAATCCAGATTTCCACCAACTTTCATCGTATCACACGGTTTTCTCTGCTCAATGTACTCATTCATGGTTGACTCCAGCAGGAAGGCGAACTTTCCCTTGGACTTCCGCACTCGGGCCACTCCGTCTGCTGTTGTTTTGGTAAACACAGATGGCTCTGCTGATTTCATGTAAGACCACATTTTCTCATAGACAGCAATCTTGGATCTCTGCAACAGAGATGAGAATTCTTAGAGCTACCAGATATTAAAACTGGAAGAGGCCTCAGTGCAGTGGTTTTCAAATAGTTTTGATTGCCACCCACAGTAAGAAAAGCACGTTACACTGCAACCCAGTAAGTACATTCATACGTATGTAAGCATGGTTCCAAAATAGGTTTCTCAAAACCACAGTCATCTTTGCTGTGTGTGATGCTCTCTGATATCTTCTATTCTATTTGAACCACAGTCACCTTTGCTGTGTGTAATGCTCTCTGATATCTTCTATTCTATTTGAATTCACTTAGAAAAATGCCAGTCAGGACCCACTACATTGATTTTATGGCTCCAATAATGGGTTTCAACACTTTGAAAAACACTTTCTTAGTTCAATCTTCCTCTCAATTCAGAAATCACTCCTACACTATCCTGCTATGTGATTACCCTTTACTGCCTGAAAAAGAAAAAAAAAAAACCAAAAAACGGCTATTGGAAGGGAGTATACAACCATTTTAGTTAGCCTACTCCAGTATGGGGCATTAAATATTCTAAGAAAGTACTTCCTTATTCTGACCTGAAATTTGTTTCTCTATGACTCCTACCCTTTACTACTATCCACTAGAGCTATGCAAAGTAATTCTGTTCCTTCTTCTACACGGTGGTCCTTCAGATATTGCAAGGTTGTTGTTATGTCCCCTCTTCATCTCTTCATCAGGTTAAACTCCACTGATGTCTAATACTATTCCCGGAAGCCTCATAGAACCCCATGGGTCTTTCTCCCATGGGGTTCTAGCTAGCAGTGTCTCTCTTAAACTGGAGTGTCTAGAAATAAGCATGGCATCCCTGTTATACGACAAGGACAGAATGAAAAAAACTGCTTCCCGTCATTGGAGCATTATTTTCTATCACTACTGCTTGAGCTTTCATTAACATATTTAGTCTTTCATCCATCCTTTCAACAAATACTTATTGAGCACCTGCTACATACAAACCACTCTGCTGGGGTGTGTGAAGAATATGTGAGTCCTTCCCTCAATTCAGATTGAGGTCAAACCCTCCAAACTGTTAGTTTTTTGTACCATGCCAAGTTTCCCTCATCCTTAGATTTTTGAATTTAATTCCATTAAATTTCAATTCAATTCAGGTGGTCCTTAGAACATGTACTAAATACTTACAGGTCTATGTTAGGCATTTTGGATAATATAAAGGAAGCATGGTCTCAGTGACCCCATGACTTACAATCGAGTTGGGAGCTAGATCCTTAGGAATGAAAACCCTAGAGAAAAATTAAAAAGAATCTTTGACCAGAAGTGAGATAGCCTGGTAGAAACTATAAACACATGCCATGTTTTCAAGCATCCTTTTATGGCGTTTTCTGGCCTCTACCTCAGCTTTTTGGATTGTTTATTTAGCTTCTCTTCTCTGGACTTTGGCCAGCTGCATTGTGTCTTTCTTGAGGCTTGCTTGGACCTGCTCAAATAATTCCAGAATTATTTGCACTCCCAGAACTATCACCATGGAAATTAAGCATTGTGTTTATGGCAGTCAGATCCTCAATGAGTCACTGAAATTATTCACTGAGTTGAAATATGCTTGATTTGCATAAAGAACAGGAAGAAAAGCCAATATGGCTGAAGCCGAATGAACAAAAGGGAGAAAGGTAGGCAAAGAGCTGAGAAGAATAATCAGAGGTCAGATCTTGTAGGGCCCTGTAGGTCATGGTAAAAAGTTTGGATTTGTTTTACATGTGATGGGAAACCATTGGAGGACTTGAGGAGGAGTGTGAGAAGATCAGATTTAAAAATTTAAAGCATTACTCTAGCTGCTGTATGGAGACTAGACTATGAGGTGGGCCAGAGTGGAAGCGAGGAGATTGGTTAGGAGGCTATCCTAATGATCCAGGGAAGAGATGGTTGTGACTTGGACTAGGCTGGGAGCAATGGAGGTAGAGGGAAGAGGTTGGATTCAGGATATGGTTTGGGGAGACAGCAAACAAGCCTTGCTGATGGACATCTTCACCTGATGGACCTAGAGATACTTTCAGATTAAACATTTCCAAACCAAACTTACTGTCTTCCTTGTACAGCCTGGTTCTCCTTCTAAATTCATCAGCAAACTACCTAACATCCAAGCTAGAAAGTTTGGTTTTTATTCTTTCTTCAGCCTCTCATTATGCCATGTTTATTCTAACATAGAAATGCCTGCAGGGTCTGTCCTTTTGTCTTCTTTTCATTCTCATTACCGTTGTCCTGGGGCAGGCTCTCCTGTTTTTGGTCTAGACTGCATTGCCTCCTAACTGGTCTCCCAGCCTCACCTCTCTCTTCAATTTATCCTCCAGTGTTCCTTTCAAATGTAAATCTCATCAGGTTACTTCATTCTTTAAAATTCTCCGATAGTTCCCTAATAGCTACAGGCCAAAATCCAAACTCTTACGTATGATACTCAAGAGTCTTTATGATCTTGACTACTCTCCTAGGAGCCAGTCACAATGGACTACTCACTGTTCACTGAAATACGCCACACATTTGCATATCTTCTACCTCTGGTTACGCTTTTGCTTCTGCCTGAATTATCCCTATTCACCCTACAAGATCCAGAGTGAATATCATGTCTTCTGTGAAATCTTTCTTGACTCACCTCAGTCCCCACAGAAGTGCTTCCTCAGCTAGTCTCCCAAAGTACTTTGTTCGTACGTTTGCTATAGAGCTTTTACTAAATTGCATTAAGGTGAGTTGGCTGTGGGTCTGTCTTCTCCATGTTTCTGGGTGATTTTGAGGACAAGTCCATGCCTGATTCATTTTGGTAGCCCTCTTGGAATCCAGCATAATGCCTGATGTATGGTAGGTACTCAAGATATATTTAATAACTGACCTTAGGCCTGATCAGAGTGACAACAAGATTCTTGGTCAAAGATATCAGAAGGTTGGTGAAAATGGCTACCAGCACTAATTTTATAGCACTGTAGAATTCTAGAGCTGAAGTTACTCTAAAGATCATTGGATCTTTCTTTTTTGTAAATAGGTTCATTAGAAAACAAACTTATGGTTACCAACAGGGAAAGGGGGGGGAAGGATAAATTGGGAGATTGGGATTGACATATACACACTACTCTATATAAAATAGATAGCTAATAAGAACCTGCTGTATAGCACAGGGAACTCTACTCAATACTCTGTAATGGCCTATATGGGAAAAGAATCTTAAAAAAAATGTATGTATGTATATGTATAATTTTTTTAACATCTTTATTGGAATATAATTGCTTTACAATTATATGTATGATTGAATCATTTTGCTGTACACCTGAAACTAACAACATTGTAAATCAACTATATTCCAATAAAAGTTAATTAAAAAAAAGATCATTGGATCTTTCTCAGCTAAACCACTCAGGATATATGTTTTATAATCCGTGGTTTGTTTGGTTTTTTGCCACTTAGCCTGCCTTTGATGTCCACCCTAATAACTTTCCTCCTAATAAGATTGAAATGAAATCTCATCCATTGAAATTTATGCTCATTTCACATCACGTTATCCTCATCTGACACATGAAACAATTTCTAAGCATCATAATGAAATATTCCCAATGACTTTATTTCATTTCAGTAGGAATTTCCTAGACAATTGCTCAAAGAATTTTTCAAAGCAGTAAATAATTCCGATGCACAGAAAGATACAAAAAATTATGTTAAGAACACCTGTGTACCTGCCACGAAACTTAAGAAATAAAATATTATGAAGTTAGTTGAAGTGTGCCTATGTATCCTCCCTAATTGCATACCCCTCCTCTGGGCCAAAAGTAATCTCTATACTGAATTTGGTCTTTATCATTCCCTTGCATCTCTTCATACTTTTTCTCCTTTGTAATGGCTGCATAGCATTTTAATCTACGAATATATCATACCTTATTTACCCAATCCCCTACTGAAGGACTCTTAGGCCAGTTCCAAGTTTTTGCTATTATAGACAACACTGTGGTGGGTGTGTACCTTTGTTCACTTACAAAGAGGCATTTTGTGTTCTTCGTCTTGGCCCAATCAAATCTAAGTGAAAGGGAGAGGGAGTTAGAACAATTTGTCTCTTACACAATTTGCAAATAGGCCATTGCTTCCAAAGGTAAATTTA
The DNA here is from genome assembly GCF_039906515.1 of Pseudorca crassidens. NCBI lineage: Eukaryota > Metazoa > Chordata > Mammalia > Artiodactyla > Delphinidae > Pseudorca > Pseudorca crassidens. The sequence goes on from NC_090317.1 coordinate 26,662,512, forward strand.
TAAGGCAAGGGCAAAGGGGTCCGTGAAATTTGATCTGAGTGTAGTATAGTTTGGACTCATTTACTTCATCATTTACTTGAGCTCTTTGATTGCTGATACAGGTTAAAAGGTTTATTCCTTTAGGTAATGATGCATTTCTAGGAGAAAAAATGGCAGTACTTGAAGTGGGTACTTTAAATGTGTGTGGTGTACATGCAACAGATATTAATGAATGCAGTAAATGAAAAGTTAGTTAGTGGCAGAAATGATTGGGTCCTGGTTGATGACTGATTTCTGAGGGACGTTAGAAAGGGGAAAAAGAAATGGCTCATCAGTGAGAAAAATTAAGCTGAAATGTTTACCTTCCTAACTAGTGTTTAAGTGACAGTATAACATTGAGAAAAAAATATCGCTAGCATTTTGGTTTTTTTTGCAGTCTGTCTTATTTTGGTTGAAATATTGAAGGCAATAAAAGGTATTGGATCTTAGCTCAATCATCTGGAAGAAATTTTAAAATTTATGGGCAGGATGTGTAACAGCAAATTCATTTTTCTCTAACCCACCACGATTCATTTATTTCATCCCACAGAGCACCATTTTGTACCTAAGAAGGAGTAGACAATGGTTATGTAGAGAGGCCATAAGAAATTCTCTTAGAACTGCTAGATAATTAGCAAATGAAATCCAGAAAGAGAAATACACGAATGGGGGAGGAACAGATTAACCCCAAACGGTAGCTAAAGTAGCACACTAGCATTCACGGATTCTACAGTCACTGTTCTGACGATCTGTGATAGACCATGAAGGTCAATGATATGGAGAAGTTTGCTTTTTTGTTGAGGTGAGAATTTGAATCTTGGGCTCTGTGAGGCTGGTGTGTGGAAGCAAGTGACTAGTGAGGGCGCTCAGCCCACCACTCAGCCCTTGGCTTTCTTTGCAATGGTGTTTGTTGCTCCTTGTCACTGTGCATAAAAGTGTTCCTCTGTAGACCCAGGTCAGTACAAGGTAACTGTATGGTGCAGTAGTTGAGAGTATGGAGTCACACTGCTTGTGTTATAATCCCATTTGCCTAGTGTATAAATGATCTGGCCCCTATGTGTCTCAATTTCCTCATCCATAAAATGGGATGATTTTTTTTAAAAGTGTCCACTTCAAAGGTTTATTGAGAGAAATTACATGAGTTAACACAAGCATCTCACTTAGAACAGTGCCTGACACACAGGAAGTGCTGAAAAACAATACATATATTTATAGTACAGAAAGCGTAATTTGTTTTAGTGGCAGAATTTAATAGCACTATAAATTACTTCAGTCTCATATTTACAGGAACATTACTTCATTTTATAAAGGAAATTATATGTGCAAGTATTATTCACGTATCTGGATCTTCAGACACATTCCTGGTGAATGTGCATGGTCTGCCGTCAGCGAAAATCATTATCATGTGATTTGGATTTAAAAATTTTTGTTGGTGGAGGAAAAATGGGTAGAATGGCAAATTTCCTTTTTTTTAACATCTTTATAGGAGTGTAATTGCTTTACAATGGTGTGTTAGTTTCTGCTGTATAACAAAGTGAATCAGCTATATGTATACATATATCCCCATAACCCCTCCCTCTTGCGTCTCTCTCCCTCCCACCCTCCCTATCCCACGCCTCTAGGTGGCCACAAAGCACCGAGCTGATCTCCCTGTGCTATGCGGCTGCTTCCCACTAGCTATCTAGCAAATTTCCTTTTAAATTTATGTTTTGTGGTTTAGTTGAGGTTCATACATTAAAATCCTCATTAGCCAGAACACCGCTACTGGGAAGACCTGGTGAATGAAATTTTCTGCTTCCCTCAGAGTTAAATTAGAATATTCACTTGGTCAATAGAACATCCAGTTGGAGTCAGTAGAGTAACAGACTTTTAGGGACAGAAGGGACCTTAAAAACCATCTGGTTCAGCCTTTCCCCCAGTGTTGCAATGGCTTCTCTGCTCAGATGCCTCTAGCGGTCAGGCACTCCCTAGCTCACAAGAGGCTCAGGAAGTAGCTTACTCCATGGTGGGACAGTTCAAGTTGATAGAAAGTTCTTTTTGTTGGGCTGACATCTCTCATGAGAGCCTCTCTCCCCTCCAGTCCTCCTTCTGCCTTTTGCTTGAATTGGGCAATCTCTCGGCTTCCATTTCTCCACTGCATGTAGTACTGATTTTACTGCCTTGTAATGGTCACCCCCAGTGGACTCTGAGCTTCTTCAGAGTAAGGATTACGTCTTTTTTTGTCTCTGTATTCCCACTGTCGAGCATAATGCCTGGCATGCAGGGAACTCTCACTACGGATCTGTGGAACGAATGAATGTTAAAATTGTAGTTCCACCCGCTGGTCCTAATTCTGCCCTCTGAAGTGATACTGAATAACTACGCTCTCTCTTCCACATGATGTACAGCATGAAGACTATCACCACCGTGTCACCTTTTAATTGTCTCTTATATAAGCTAAATATTTTAACGGGCTTCACTTGTTACTTGTATGACGTGAATTCCAGTCATCCCCTTCCCCTTCTGGTCACCATCTCCCAGATATGTATTTTTTTTAATTTTTCAAAGTCCCTCCTAAAATGTGGGCCCCAGAATTGACCACAATATCCTTGATATAGTGGTACTAGCACAAATGACAATGAGACCATTTCTTCCCACGATCTGGACATGAACACAATTTTTCACTCTGACAGGATTCAACAGGCATATTTAGATATGTTGATAGTTGAGAATTAACTGCATTCAGAAAACAGACCAATAAATTGAAAGCATAATTGTCCACAGAGGCATAATCTGCTAATTCACTTTATGGTATTAATTTACTGTCAGCTTGCAGGCAAAGTATTACATAATTTGTGAAGATAGTATTGGTGCTTGTGACATCTCTATGCCTCAAATGTGTCAGATGTGTTCTGAGTGAATAATTTGAGAGGGCAGAATGAAAGAAAGGTAAGGGGAAGACGGTTTTAGTTACTTCGTACTCCATTGTTCCTCAAAGGGGAATGGTCTAGCTTTATGTATTTATTAACTTTTCTTGGCCACTGTTGCCATCATGCCTATATTGTCCATTTGCATCACTGTATGTATAAGACTAGCCTTGTACAGACATGTCAAAAAGAGGCTAGATTGAGCTTCTAAATCCTCTCCCTTAACCATTGATATGTCCACCACTTAGGCTATCATTCCTTTAGCTATGTTTTGCTTTTTGCTGAAATACAAGTTCTCCTGCAAGGGGATCACACTTTTGGTTGTTTTCCATCATTTATTCCTCAGTGCATATGTTTCCAATTCTTTTCTGTGAGCAGGGGAGGGGAGGGGGAGGGCATCTTGTACCTGGTAAGGTAAATGGGGAAGAGGTGGTACTGCCCAGGTGGGGAAGTGACAAATGAAGTGCATCAGAAACAGTAAAAGTTAATTCAGTCTTGCTTGATAACAGCCCTAGTAGTACATTTTTATAGATATTCATTCTCAAAATAAAGAGAAAAAAATAATTTGTTGACTTCTTTTAAAAAGTGGGGCTTTCATGTGGGTTAAGGGCAAGACATCCTGGTCTCCAATCTCACATTTCAGGGAGGTATTAATAGAAATATCATGCCCCTTGAAGTTATGCTAAAGTATAGGCACCATTTCAAACAGAATTTATATGGATATGGTCCAGCCCTAGCATACGATTTACAACCACTACCTAACCCACCTGGGAACAGTGTACTGTTTGCGAGCACAGACTCTGGAGTCTGCGTGAGTGAGTTCCCAGCTCCTTCACCTACTAGCTGTATGGCCTTGGGCAAGTTACTTAATTTCTCTGTTTCTGCACTTTGAAAATTGGATAAAAATATAATCTATTTCATGGAGTTGTCATGAGTATTACATGAGTTAACACATGTAAAACCCCTAAAACAGAGCCTAGAACAAAGTATGAGCTCAATTAAGTGTTCATTATTATTGTTTTCCCGACTTAATGGTGGCTTTATCAAAACCCATAAAGTAGGGTTTCTCAATTGGGTAGCACTACTGATATTTGGAGCACTGTTGTTGATCATGATCATCGTTGGTTGTAGGGGTGTCTTGTGCATTGCAGGATGTTTAACAGCATCACTAGCATCTATCCGCTAGATTCCAGTAACGCCTCCTCTTCTCAGGTCGTGACAATAAAAAGAAAATGTCTCCAGATATTGCCAAATGCCTCCTGGGCGGCAAAATCATTGCTGATTGAGAGCCACAGGGGTAGAGGATACTGCGTCCCTTCCTCTATTCCCTCAGAATAGAGCAATAGGACCTTAGAACCACTTTCCCCAAGAGTTTGTTGACTCTGGCTTTCAAAGTCACAGAGCCACTGATGCTACTTTCAACCCATTGGACTATTAGCCTGACCTGACCAGAGACGCAGAAGACAAATCAGAATAATAATCTGACTTTGCATGCCAGGGAGGGACACCAGGAAGGTGACCGGAAACTGACCTGGGTTTTCACCTGCACCTTTGGAAAGGAGACATCTGCAATAGTATTTCTTGAGGTAGAAGGAAACCTGCCCCTGGACTTTAGAGCACAGCATGAAAACGTCAGGCAAAGGCACTTGGGATGTGTACTTGACGTTTGCAAGCAAAACTCAAATGTCTAGGCAAAAGGTGACCTCGCCTGCACTGACATTATCTAAAAGCCCAGCCCCCAAAATAACTCAGCCAGGATCATAGCACACCAAGAGAAAAACAAAGAACAGAAACCAGTATTCCATTCCCTTCCTCCCCCTACTTTCACTAAAACACAGTCACAGTGCAGCCACTGATTGTATGAGGCAAAAGGAAACTGACAAGCAGTCTGAATGTTTAGAAAGGTGTGAACTGACGTGAAGGAAATAAGGACAATGAAATTGGGGCTTCAGTCATGCTTTAGAAATGAAATCATTTCCTGTGTGCCTTGCTCCAAGTCAACATGGAAACCATTTCCTTTGCTTCAGGGAAAAAATGTGTAAAATTCAATGATTCCTTTTCGCAAATGTGCCTCATCAGAGCTACTGATTTCTTTAAAACGCGTGTCAGATGCATTTGGCAAGCCAGATGTGCTCTTCCTCTCTGCCCCAAATTGCTCTGATCCCTTCACGTGGTGAAGTGTGGACACCAGGGGCCTGTAGCAGCGTTACAGTGTGTGACAAGAATGTTCACTTATTCCAGTGCCTCAGTGGGAAGAGATTGCTGTTAATTTACAATTTGCCCCGACTTTAAACAAAACAAAACTTGAAGAAATAAACGTTTTTAAAGGTGAGTTGTTCACTTTCACCAGAAAGGATATGGTCAGTGTTAGAGCTGAAGAGGCTGGGCTTGTAGTGGAAAAAGTGTGTCTGTAGCCTTGAATTCAGCAGGCTTGGATGGGGTCTCAGCTTTGTTCCTCATTAACTGTGTGACCTGGGCAAGTTATTGAGCCAGTGGCAATCTCTGAATTTCTATATAGGAGGCCCTTCAGGGTGGCATTCTGGTTGGGATCTATCTGTAAACTATGTTTGCATAGCAAGCACAGTTTTTCCCAGACTTGTTTGTTTGGTGACTTTGGGGTGGATTGGTGGAAAAGAGCAGGTAGGTTAAAAGCCCTCTGTGGCCCCTCTTGACATCACTGGTATGTGCAATACAAACTAGAATCTGCAGACAGAGACCCAAAGCCACCTTTTTTTCATTTGTACCACCTAGTAATGCCACCTGAACCTTTATTAAAAGCAGAAATTTCAGAGGGGGCTAAGTAATTCAGAAGAGAAAGCAGATTATAGTTTATAATGATGTTCTCTTAATTAAAGGTATGATCTAGAGAAGAAATTGACCAAATTGTTAAGCAATAAATAGTCCACAGTAAAGTTAGAGAAGGCAAAAATGAGTGAGGGGAAGGCATTTTTGTTGGAAACTCTCGCCATTTTCCCCTTTCTTAGTGTCCTGTTCATAGGGCTGGTCTTCTCCAGCCTCTAGAAGGTACCTTATATGATACCAGGAAACCCACTCTCCTTTTCGGGACGTGAATCCCCTATTCAAACAAAAATTATCCCTTGCTCAAGGGTAACAGAAGCCCTTATAACATCAGTGAACACCTCCATGAGGACCAAGACTACTGATACCAGAAAAGGGGTACAGGATGGATAAGGAAGAAAGACAGTGAAATCAGGGGAGACAGAGGCTGAGAATCCTGAGAATCCATGACTCCCAAGCGATGGACTGGCTCTAGGGCTGCCATCACTATCGAGCACTACAAGGCCATTTCCCTCAGCTTGCTGGAGTTCTATCTGTCAATGAAACTTCATCTTCAGCAATCCGGAGCCTATAACCCTTGACCAATTGGACTTCACTTTCCAACTGTGTTTTTGTTTTCTATCAGTAAGATATTAAAAAGAGAAGTTCAATACTCTTATTATTCTTGAATCAATTAATTGTATTGCAGAGGGCAAACCTGACAATGCAGAGCCTAGAAAATGAGAGGAACAAATTCTCTTCTATTAAGGAGAAAAAGCTATCCTGGAATTGCAATTTTTTGAGTTTCCGCAGTGGCTGTTTTTTCCAGGTCCTTAGAACAAGAACTATTTTCGTACTAAGGGAAAAAAAGCAACAGAAAAGGGCTTCCCTGATGGTGCAGTGGTTGGGAGTCCGCCTGCCAATGCAGGGGACACGGGTTCGAGCCCTGGTCTGGGAGGATCCCACATGCCACGGGGCAACTAAGCCCATGCGCCACAACTGCTGAGCCTGTGCTCTAGAGCCCGTGAGCCACAACTACTGAGCCCGCGTGCCACAACTACTGAAGCCCGTGCACCTAAAGCCCGTGCTCTGCAACAAGAGAAGCCACCGCAATGAGAAGCCCGCGCACCGCAATGAAGAGTAGCCCACACTCACTGCTAGAGAAAGCCTGCATGCAACAAAGACCCAACACAGCCAAAAATAAATAAATTAAATAAATTAATTTTAAAAAAAAGCAACGGAAAAAAAGAAGCAATTTTGCTCAGGGATATCAAGAAGAGCCCAAATTTTCCCAATTTAGTTAGTTTCCCAAAAGGTGAGCTGGAACTAATCTGAAGAGTTCTGTTCTCTATCTGTAGGTAATACATACCTGGGAAGCTACTGATCACTGCTCCAGTGATTCTGATTTAATTGCGTGATGTGGGGCCTACATTGAAGAAAACTTCCTAGGTGATTCTAACATTCAACTTGGGTTTAGAACAGTCAACAAAGATTCTACAACAGCAACAACTGACTGCCAGTTATTTGCAATGGATACTGACAGTGAGAAGGCTACCATTTATAAGCACTTACATGTACAGGAACAGTGCTTCACACTTTACATACATTATTGAGAATCCTCAAAATGACCTGGTGAAACAAATATTATCCCCATTTTATTGATGAGGTAACTGATGCTTATAGAAGTTAATTTGCTGGTTCCAGATGATACAGCTGGTAAAATTTCTAGCCCTGACCTCTTTAAACTCCAGGCTCATTTATCCAACTGTCTACCTGACATCCCCACTTGGATATCTCATAGGCATCTCCAACTTAGCATGGCCAAAATGCAGCTCTTGATTCTTCCCCACCCCCGCTTGCTACTCCTCCAGGGTTCTCTATCAGAGAAAACGGCGCTACTATCCAGTTCTTCCAGTTGTGCAGGCCAAAATCTTTGCAGTCATCCTTGACTTTTCTCTTTGGTTGCACATTTCACAGCCTGTCAGTGCAATCTTCAAAATATATTCAAAATCCAACCTCTTCTTACCACCTTCATCTTAGTCCAAGCCAGTCACTTTTCACTTGAAGTCGTGCACTCATTTCTTAAGTGGTCTCCCTGCTCCTCAACTTTCACCCTCACCTAGCAGTCGGCAGCATCCTTTTGCACATTAATCGGATCATGTCACTCCTCTGCTCAAAGCCCTCAGAATGACTTCCTATCAAACATAGAATAAAATCCAAAGTCCTTACCAGGCTTTAGAAACCCATGACAACGGGCTCTGGGTTGTCTTTGCTGCTGTCATCTCTTTCCACTGTTTCCCTCTCTCACTTCACTCCTGCCACATGGGCCTTTAGCGTCAAACCTACCAAGCACATCCCCATGTCAGGACCTTTGCTCATGCTGTAACATCTTGAATGCATTTCTCCCCACCCCTACTCCACCTCGTATTTGTATAGCTGGCTCCCTCACTTCATTCAGGTGTCTGGTCCAATGTCACTTCAGCAGAGAGGTCTTCTTCCATCAGCTGAGATGAAATAGCACTCCCAACAATTTGTCTTCTTACCTACTTTTTTTTTTTTTCATTTTAACACCAACTGAAACATGTTATTTACATATTTATAGTTTTTGGTCTCATCCACTGCAATGAGTGCAAGGACTTTGTTTCGTTTGAGCACTTTGAGCAAGGGCTGTCACATAGAATATACTCAATAAATATTAACTGGATGAATAAATTATCTGAAAATATTAACTAGAGTAGCTGAGATTTAAACCCAGATCATTTGACACCAAAGTCTATATTCTTAATTACATTGTCATCATTGGTCTCCCTCCCACCCCGTTTCACACCTCAGAGAAGTCAAGTGGCAATTCCAAGGTTGCAAAGATGCGAAGTGGCAGAATTAGTACTCAACTCTAGGTATGTTGGCTTCCAAAGCCTATGCCTTTTCTACTATTCCATACTGCCTTCCAGTGGAGAGATTGCTAGGACGACATGAACCAAAATGCCCGTGAATTGATTGAGGTTTACTTCTTTGACCTGTCATTTTGACATGATTTTCTATAGCCTTAATCTTCTTTGGCTCAACTTTGAAGCCTGTGCAATATGCTATGAGGTAAAAGGCAACTATATAATACTCCACTAGCTTGTCACAAGGCCCTAAATCCTACCACTAGAGATCATGCCTTATTTGACTTAGACAAATTACTTAAATTTCTCTAAGACTCTAATAATTATCTCTGAAATGGGGATAGAATATTAAATGAGATGATTTATCTAAAGCCCTCATCACAGTTCCTGGCATGTAGTAAATCGTCAATAAATTAGATTATGCTATCATGGCGAATGGAAGGGTCACACAACACATCACCACCACATTTATATGACTTGGTTTGTTAGAGAATTTGTGCCAAAGGACTACTGGAGGGAAGGAGAATCAAGATAGTTCTTGGGGAGGGCAGGCAAGATGAGGTGTTACCCTGATAAGTCAGGGGGCAGATGAGGGCATGGGCACATGTAGATGGGCAGAAGGATGGTGCCAGGTTATGTGATGTCAGTGGGACTGAGGCACAGACTAGAATCAAAGCTAATTCACTAGGTGTTTAGCAGAGAATACCTTTTAAGGCCAAATGGGGCTACTAAAATGCTCAATTTCAATATAATCACATTTCACCCTCCCCTGCGGCTCTCAATATTTGAACTGTTGGGTTTAAGTTGTAAGTCTTTTCCTTCTTGATACGCAAGGAGTCTTCCGGTAAGTATTATTTCTAAAGGCGCTATGCCAAGTAAAAAATGTGGCTGGCTGGGGTTTTGTCTGGCAAACACACTGACTGTGAAAGCTGCAGGAAACTGGATTCTCTGGCATTTGCGTGTCCTGGCACAAGCTCTGTGGTATAGAAACTCAAGCTATAGAACCTTCTGGTAAGTGCAGCATGTGGAGGTGACTTCACAAAGTGATTAGGCTTCACTAACCTTCACCACTGGGGACCAAGGCAATGGTTCCCATATGCAAAATGGCAGATAAAACTACTAATTTAGAGAAGTAGTCAGATAGCCACTTAATTTGATATGCACACTCAAACACACATCAACATACTTTACACCCGTATTCTTCATGCTCAGTCCTTGATCCCAACCTGTCTTTATTCTGCTTTGGTCAAGCATGAGGGCTGTGGAGAAGCCACCCAGGCACCACTTGTTCTGCAAGAGGCTTGCTTGTCTATAGTGACTTGTTTTCTTTAGGTGCACAGAGCAGTGGTTAAGAGCATAGGTTCTGAAGTTATAAAGACCTGGCTTTGGTTCTTATTACCGGTGCGACTTTGGGCAAATAATTTAACCTCGTTGAGTCTCAGTTTCCTCATCTGGAAAATGAGGATGGTAATAGGACCCACCTCATAGTGTTCTTGCAATGATGAAATGAGAGATTGCTTATAATGAATTGAGCAGAGCTCTTGACAACATAGTAAGCACTGAGTTACTTAGTTAAGAAAGTTAAGTTAGAAACTTAGTAAAGTTTCTCCCACATTCAATAGTTGTTTCAGGCACTGTGGAAGGCTGCTGTAGGGGATGAAGATATTGGAAGACATGGTCCTTACGCTCAAGAAGCAAAGGGAACTAACAGTCAGAAACCCTGTCCAATAGCACGTTCTGAAATATTCTATGTGTCATCCTATATGGTAGCTTCTAGCCACACATGTCTGTTGAACACTTGGAATATGGCTAGTGTCACCAAGCAACAGAATTCTAAATTTAATTTTAATTACTTTAAATAGTCACATGTGGGTGCTAGTCACCATATTGTATAGTGCAGGTCTACAGCTTAAGTAAAGGAGAAGGCAGAGAGGTACCCAAAGGCAGCTCAGGGGCACCAAGAACTATTTTGCCTGCTTCACAATATTTTTCTTATTTTCCCTGATGATTGAAGTGATGGCTGCATGAAATGGAAGTCCTGCCTGCATCAGTTGGAGGGGTTGGCTATAGCCTAGGTCAAGGGGCAGGGGAGGAGGGGGAATAACTCCTGCCTTATTCAGGGCTAAACTGTAACTCTGGGATAGTTTACCCAGCCTGTGTTTATGGAAGGCCTCTCTAGAAAAAAGGTAAGCTGTATTATTCACGTGGGCAAAAATCCCTTGGGTGTACGTAGGAACTGTTTCCTTTAAATTTATCCTATTTGTGCAAAATTGAAAATAAATGAACTCCTGGGTCCAGGTACACCATGAAAGAATATTCTTTTTATTGCTGTCTGAGAACCATACTTTTCTTTAAAAGAGAAGATCATTATCCAAGGAAATATGTGTGCAAAAAAAATAGAGTGTGCTCCCTAAATTGCCACCCAGCCTGATTTTTCTCTTTGTGGCTCTGTGAGTTGCTACATTAAGTTGTTTGGACTCCCACTCTCTGATTCCCCTTTCCAAGGGAAGAATTACAACAGCAGTGGGCAGGCAAGTGACAACATTCACAATTTCCCCTGGTTTTTGAAAAATAGTACTTCCCTGTGTCAGCTCTGATAGATGGGTAGAAAGATGGAATATAATCAAAACGGAAAGAGCTAGAATCTCCAGAGATGCTTTCCTCTAAAAATTCCAAATAACTTTGTCAAGTACTCACTCCAAATGCCTCTGCCTAGCATTTTCAAACTGTGTTATAGTAACATTAAGGTCACAGATATAAATTTGCCTTTTCTGAGTCACCAAAGGAAGGATGGGACCAGCATTTGGTACAGAGTTAAGACTGGGGGAATTAGGTTGAAAGTTACAGTCATTCAGCTTGGTTACTGTCATACAGTGACCAGGGGCTTGAACCGAGGTATACCAAAAGCCCTACACTGAAACCAGTGCTGCCAAACTGCTTATTTGTAAATCAAAGTCCATTAGAAATTAAAAAAAAAAAGGAAACAGAATCATGAGCTGCAGCATGCAGTTTTTAAAAAAATCATCTGTAAAACTAGGTTGTTTTATTTTCAGGCCTGTGTATTTACTGCGACTATTGAACAGAAACAAAAGCAAAATAAGAAGACTCTCTAAAGTAAACTTAATCTGACAATTATTTCAATTGACTTGAATTTCTGATAGACTTGAACTTCTATTCAGTAAAGGTCAATAGTCAAATTGCAGAAGGAAGCCGTGTTGAATCCTAAAGGATTTAGAAGAGTAAAGGGAAATGGAAAGCCTAGTTTGCATTTCCAAATTTCATATATTTTCTAGAACCCATGAAATCTGTGGCCTGTGGGATAATTTATTAGCAATTGTTAGTTTGAAATGCATTTCTCTTAAGTTCCCGGGACCTTATTACCAAAGAAATACAGTAACTTAAAAACAGCCTCCTGTATCTCAAGCAAGACTGTTATTATCTGTTGCTATTTCAGAGAAGTCAATAGGCCAATAATACTTTTAAAAAATTATGTATTTCCTTAAAAATGACAACACTAATTCAAAAAGATACACGCACCCCAAATCTTCATAGCAGCACTATTTACAATATCCAAGACATGGAAGCAACCCAACTGTCCATCAACAGATGAATGGATAAAGAAGATGTAGTATATATTACATATACAATGGAGTACTACTCAGCCATAAAAAAGAATGGAATAATGCCATTTGCAGCAACACAGATGAACCTAGAGATTGTCATACTAAGTGAAGTAAGTCAGAACGAGAAAGACAAATACCATATGCTATCACTTATATGTGGAATCTAAAAACTAATACAAATGAATGTATATATAAAACAGAAACAGACTCACAGGTATAGAGAACAAACTAGTGTTTACCAGTGGGGAGAGGGAAGGGGGGATGGGCAAGATGGGGGCATGGGATTAAGAGGAATAAACTATGTATAAAGTAGATAAGCAACAAGGATATATTGTACGACACAGGGAAACATAGCTACTATCTTGTAATAACTTTTAATGGAGTATAATCTGTAAAAATACTGAATCACTACGTTGTACACCTGGGACTAACATAATATTCTAAATCAACTATACTTCAATTTAAAAGAGAAGAAAAAATATTTTCAGTTAGAAGTTATGTATGTTCCTTTAAGACTCTCCAGCTTGCCTTCTATTCCAACTCTGATCAGCCAATGGCAGACCTTTGTCAGTTGGACTGCTTACTACCCAGTACCTCCCGGACCTCCATCCTCAACAGGGTGCTACAAACAGCAGTTAACGCAACAGATTAAGAATGCTTAGGCAGATCCTTATGTTTTTTCAGAGCTCTTAAGGATAATCTGTGGCTAAGAGTTATCTGGTTTTCTTCTTCATAATTAAATGGCTTGTTTCTATTAACCCAAGATTTTAAAAGCCATTTGCAAATTTTAATTTCCATCAGAAGGACTTTTCTGTCACAGTCCTACATGTAAAGACAAGGCAATATTTAATTAAGAGTCCTCCTAGACAGTCATCTCTTTTTAAGGCCTGCTTTCTTTACCTTCTGCCTTGAAATTGCTTGCCGGTGTGGTAGACAAAGTAGATTTCCTCCCCCTTCTCTACCTGATGGCGATCTGCATTTCTACTGATTTCTATCCAGGTCATTCATTATTCACTCACTGAAGAGTATGTTATTAATGAGAAGCAGGTAGGAGTCATGCTGTCCTCCCCAGGTTTAAATGAATCTTTAAGATGGTACAATCAAGTGGATATGCAAAATAGGCCATTAATGCAACATTAAGTTTACAAATTTAAACACAAAATCAGGGACTGCAGAACTTTTAAAGTTTCTCATCATTTCTGCACTGGCAACGTGGGACATACTGAATATATAGCACAGCGTTAGGAAGACATGGAGTCACATTATTGAAAAATGACTGATGTTTGTAAGGGAGACTCCAAGATTAGCTACCAGACTTCTGGAATGCTGTAAACCATACCTACGTAGACTGGCTCAACCTCAATAAGTAAGTTTTCCAATGCCTTTGAACTTTCCTTCCCCAGGTTTGTGCCGCTTTGCCTACATTAGGAGCATGCCTTCCATCATGTAGGAGATAAATTCCTGGAAAAATCTGTGCCATAAATTAGATTCATTTTTGAAAAACAACTTTTATTTCTCTATCGATGCATGGGCTGTTTTATGTTTATTTCTGAAAGCCTGCCTCTTAGGTTTTTCTGACAAGTGGTTAATGATCTGTAAACACCAAAAGGCACTAGGGAGATCTCTGTTTTCCAGGAAAGAATATGTTTCTGATGTGAGGAATTACTATTTATTGCTTTAATCAGTCGTGAATTTTCTGGTATATGGATTACTTAAGGTAGGGTCTAGCTGTGTTTTGAATCCAAAGGTTTTGGAATAAAAGGGAAGCCTTAAAAGATAACAAATGGTTTTAGCTAGTCCTTGTTAATCTCTGGACTGGCAGAAGGGCAAGCCCAGTAACTGCCTGGGAAGACAAAAAAGCCAGTCCAAAGCGGTTCAAGGTGGGAGGTCCTGATATAATGCATAAGATGCTGCATCCCATCAGTGCCACTGGAAGAGGTATCCATGGTAACAGCAAGGGTCCTAGTGGAACGGAGTGGAAAAAGATCAGACACTAGCCTCACCAAAACTGATCTGGTCTTCATAAAAGAGAGAAATTACTCTTCAGCAAGGCGGGGAGGCTAGGGTTCTCTTTTCTGTAGCAATCGGGATCCACATTTCTATTTGGGAGATGACGGCACCCCAGAGGAGGTTAGAAAGAAGGAATGGTTCCTCTTACGTATTTGTTAGCATTGCAAATATCTGTGCTGGGAAAACTCTACCTACCTTGTTAACAGTTCCCCACACCAGCTTAACCCTGTATGAGTCTTATCAATGCCCACAGCTTGCACTCGATCAACTGCCTCTATAACCGATGCTGTGGATGAAGGCTGGGCAATCTGGCCTCGGGGCTGGAAGGCATTTCTCTCCTGCTTGGGAATTGGAACATTCCCACTACCACCCTGGTGCATCACACTTCTGTTTACCTAATACCCATAGCATGTAAAAATGGCAATGGCATTGTAGAATTAACAAAAGGAGGGAGGGAGGAAAGATCACAGCCATCTCACTTCTTTCTTTAAGGGCTAAGGAGCCAGCGTTTCAGTCTGGTTATAAATGTTTACTATACCACTCTTTTCTAGAAAGATAAGCTCTCACTAACCTTCCTTGGTAGATATACTAAAAGGATGGGTCCAGCTCAAATTCCCTCACCAATCACCTCCACTTACTCTCAGGAGGCGTCACCCTGCCATCCGGGTACTTGGGGCTGGCCACTCAACGAGTTTCCTACGTGGGGGAGGTTGAACCCCCGGTCTCCCTAATGCCTCCGTAAGAAATGAATGCAATTACATTGGTTGCCCAATGCCCAGTCCCAGCATTAGGGAATAGGGAGTGGTACATGAGAAAAGTTCTTCTGGCTGAAGGGCAGGATTTTCCTGACCCATGGTTTGTCTTTTCCCTCTGTACCAATTTTAGAATACATTCCTCTTCCTGATAGCATTTATGTCCTCTTCATTTTGAGCCGTTCCTGGTGGCCGGGTTCATGTCTACCCAGCTAAGTTGGTACCTTTGAGCCATGAGGCTCCCTGAAACCTCTGAAGAGTAGTAACACAGTACAGCTGCCTCATAATAAAAGGCATGGAAAAGGACCAAGAGGGAGGGAAGCGAGGGGTGATGTTATACTAGGAGAGAGCTTTGGCTAATGTCCAAGAGCTCAAAGCTCTCGTTGTAATTTCTCATTCTGCCCCTTCTCATTTTAAAAGGACATTTCTCTTGCCCATAGCTTCCAACTATATGTATATATATGTGTACATGTATATATATATATATACACTTGAAATATAGTTGATTTACAGTGTTATGTTAGTTTCAGGTGTACAGCACAGTGATTCAATTTTATATATATATATATATAAATAAATATATATATATAATATTCTTTACATATATAATAGTCTTTTTTAGATTCTTTTCCCTTATAGGTTATTACAAAACATTGAGTATAGTTCCCTGTGCTATACAGTAGGACCTTGTTGGTTATATATTTTATACATGGTAGTGTGTATATGTTAATCCCAAACTCCTAATTTATTCCTCCCCCCCTTTCCCCTTTTGTAACCATATGTTTTTCTATGTCTTTGGGTCTCTTTCTGTTTTGTAAATAAGTTCTTTTGTATTATTTCTTTAGATTCCACATATAAGTGATATAATATTTGTCTTTCTCTGTCTGGCTGACTTCACTTAGTATGATATCTCTAGGTCCATCCATGTTGTTGCAAATGGCATTATTTCATTCTTTTTTATTGGCTAAGTAGTATTGTACTGTATGTCTGTACCACATCTTCCTTATCCATTCATCTGTAGATGGACATGTAGGTTGTTTCCACGTCTTGGCTATTGTAAATACCAGCCATATTTTAATACTTGAACTTCCCCATGTGAAGCCCACCTCTTCTGTATGTCTACCTAACTGTCCTTTAGACCGGGGAATTTTGAAGCTTGGGATTCCTGGAAGCCTCTGTAAAAACACTGAAACCGCAGTCCTGGCCACCTGAGACCCTGCAGGTCAAATGGGGGAAAGTTAGAAGAAGGGCTGGTAGGACAGCTTCTGTCACGTTGGCAGATTTCAAGCTCCTGAGCAATCTTTGCCTTCCGTCCTATTGTTTTCTTTCTCCTTATGAAATTTTCTGTGCCCCTGCTTCTTTCCAGGTTCTATTGCCTTTGTTTTTCCATGCCGACTAGCACCTAGGGATGTTCACCTAAATTCTTCCAGGTAGGGACATTTGAGGCAAGAGGTTCTCTGAAGCCTCTGTAAAAGCATTAATGCAGCAGCCCTGACCACCCAAGACCCAGCAAGTAAAAGAAGGAAAGAGAAAGGGAGGCAAGGGCAGTTAAAGGAAATTAGGAGAGAGCTTGTCTCTAAAGGGTAGGAGTTTCCAGCTCCTAGTCTAGTACTTCTGTCCCATTTTTTTCCTAAGAAATTCTTCTTAACAACAACCTAGGACATCCTGATTGGAAATCTCCACTGATAACCAACACTTGGACCTGGCCACTTCCAGTCCTATAGGATGGGAAGTTTGAATCGTGTGGCTTGCTGAAGGGTCCCTAAAGACATTAACCCAACAGTCCTGGTCACCCAGGCCCCATCCTATAGATGAGGAATGGAAAAGGAATGGTGTCATATGGATTATAGGAAAAAAATTAGGTCAAAATTGTAAACACTTCAAGGCATCTGGGTATTATTCCCCTGCAGTCTCATTTCACTCTCACTTTTAATTTTCTTCTTTTTTTTCATGGAAAGGCATTTTATTTTAAATATAGCAGTGTGTACCGCTTTCAGTTTTCTTGGACTTTTATTGACCCTAGTCTCCAGCCCGATACCATTACTTGAGCTTCCCTGCACTTGGGGCACCCTCAATTCTCAGTGCCAGCTCAACCTCAGATTCCAGCCCCCGAAACAGTCATCTCCCATTGGTCCCTGTTGATCAGAGGAAGGTTTTCCCTTTCTCTCCCACCCCAACAGGAACACTCAGAGGAGGAGGCTACAACTCAGCCATCAGCTGTGACCATCCTCAAGATACTTCTGCTCAGACTTCCCTCTGTCCCACAGGCCTAGCCTCTAGCCTCTTCCCTGCATCTTTCACATAGGATTAATAGAAAGAAAAAAAAGCAAATCCAAATCGTCAAAGCAGAAATCCTCTGATACGTTGTATTGTCAAACGCTCTTCAAAGAGTGGCTCTTAGTCATCTGTGTTGCAATCACTTGGGGGTGCTCGTTTAAAAATGCACGTTAATGGAACCTATGGAATGAGCACCTTGGAGGGGGAGGTGTGAGAACCAATAATCTGTGTTTTAAAATAGCTCCCCAAATGATTTTCTCTGCAACCAGTGGTGGAAGACACTGGTCTAGTGTAGTCATTCATCAGATTATTGAGTTCCCAACTGAACATCTCCGACAAGTGGCCATTTGCCTATTCCTGGCCTATAGCCCTTCAAAGATGAACAGCTCACTATCTATGGAGACAGCCCAATCTATTTTTGTATTCCTTTATTAGAATGTTCTTTTTACAATGAGCTAAAATCTCTATCCCTGTAATAGCCACTCTTTGATTTTGGTTCTATCCCTTAGGGCCCCACAGAAGAAGTACAATTCATCTTCAAAGTTTCTACCCTTCAAATATTTGAAGATAATCCTAATATATCCTACTCCTGCATATTTTCTTCAGGCTAAATAGTCTCAATTCTTGTGATAGGGGAAACAATCTTGTAAAAAAGTGTAGACCAGTCCCCATAGGTCAGCTCTTTGGGCAATTCCAGATAGAAATGTTTTAAGACAAGACCAGTAGAGAACTATGAGAAGCCATGTTTTTCCTCTTGATGTCAACTCTAAAAATCTGGAGGTGTCCCTTACCTTTAACAACTTTCTATGGATCCATTTTGCATGAATTTATCCAAGCTTCCTTGAATTCATTTATATTTCTCCTCAGTCATTGACCATGCTATTCTCAACCTTCTTGTTTGTACAATTGGCTGAAACCCCAGGCCAAGAAAATAAAGCAAAAGTGTTCTTCAGGATCTTGCCAGTTTACTCCCTGGTACTTTCATATATAATAAACTTTAATTATTTGCTAATCACAATTACCCAAGTTGTGGGGCGTGTGCATGTGTGCACCTGCGTGTGTGCGTGTGTGTGTGTGTGTGACTGGAGGAAAGGGACAAGATACAAATATTTTGAAACCAAACTTCAAAATTTTGTGTAAAGGAGCTTTAATATGATTATCTTCATGATTATCCTATTAATACTACCACATCAGGAAAGGGGCTGTTTATTTTAGATGAAATAATGTCTAATATCATGGGGTTGTTTTTAAAGATGAAAGCTTCTTACAGTTCAATTTGATATTATTTGCCAAAGCATAGATGGATTTTGCTTTTCAATACTGGTTCCTCAAACTCATTTAAAAGAAGTAAAGTATTCTTCAGAGAAAGCAAGGTGTTCTTTTTAATGAACCCCATCTTCACGTGTGAGATGTGAATTATGAAACTAGAAATAAGACAGTGCTCAGAGCACCCTGGCCTTAAGCGGTGATTTCCAATTTACCCTTGGCAGTCTATTGATTTCTACTATGATACTATTGTTTCAAGGCAATAATTTTTTCTTGGAAACTGTTTTTTTTTCATCCTAAACTCCCACCCCACCCCAAACACATATACATACACTATTTTGTGCAAACAAATCTTAGTGTGAACACTAGAGAGAACTAACAGTTCTTCAGTCAGTAGTGGCCACAGTTTAACATGATATAAAGTCATGGTCTGTCTTGTTGTTTTGGTCACAAATACATTCTTACATATCCTTTGAACTATTTTTGAATTCTATTTTCTCTCCAGATATTTTTAAGATGCCCCCTTTTCCAGAAACCTTTTCTGACTAAGTCCCCTGACTCCTTTATTATCTGCATACTGAACTCAGGGGTTTGGATGGCATCTCCTGTTCATTCCCAGAGTGTCTAGGACAGAGTTCTTTACCCAGTGAGTTGGGAAAATCAATGTTACTATATGATACCAGAAATAGTCTGTAATCCAGACCACAGACTCATGGCAATTAAACTGAGAGTGAAATAAATCAGGCTGTGATCACATAAGAATTTTGATAAAAGTAGGAAGTAAGAATCAGTTCCGGAATGCAGGTTCCTCTAAGCATAGCAGCTAATTACTTTCAGGAAGTTCTTCATTTAGGGCACCAGAGAGTGTACAGATAGGAGATCAGTTTTGGGGATAACATACAAATACCTACAATCAGAACTGGAAAGAAATGCCATAGATCATCTCTATCCAAATCCCTCCCTTCAGACAGGTAACATTCTAAACCATTTAGAACAGGAGGGTGATGGGTTTCATTCTACCATCCATCACCTGCATTCTAGTGCAATCTTGCTGGGGCATCAGAATTGTAGCCCAAGCACAGAAAGAGGAAGCATGCTCCTCTAAGATTTTGCTACAAGCTGAAATCACTAGCTAAAATATCCAGGGCCCTCTGTACATATGTGTGGTGTGCAGTATAGACAGGAATTTAGGTCTTTTTCAACACATACATACATAGCATACCTCCCTCTCAACTTCAGTCATGTATCAAGATAAAACTTTGTGATATTAACTAAAGTTCTGTCCCCAATACCAGGTACCCAGTGATCTTCTTTCTATTGGGATGGGGGCATCAATGGCCTAAGAGAGGATTAGGAAGAAAATATCAATGGAACAGAAAATGCCCTCACCTTTGCTTTCCAAACAGACTTTCAGAAACTTACAGCAGAAAATAATAGAGCTGGCATATGATCCAGCAATTCCATTCCTAGGTATATACCAAAAGGAATTAAAAGCAGGGATTTGAACAGATGTTTGTACATCAGTGTTCATTGCAGCATTATTTACAATAGCCAAAAGGTGTAAACAACCCAAGTGTCCATTAAAAGACGAACGGATGAGCAGCCGCATAGCACAGGGAGATCAGCTGGGTGCTTTGTGACCACCTAGAGGGGTGGGATAGGGAGGGTGGGAGGGAGACGCAAGAGGGAGGAGATATGGGGATATATGTATACGTATAGCTGATTCACTTTGTTATACAGCAGAAACTAACACAACATAGTAAAGCAATTATACTCCAATAAAGATATTAAAAAAAGATGAATGGATAATCAAAATGTGGTATAGATAGATAAATTCAGCGATAAAAAGGAATGAAGTTCTGACACATGCTATAACATGGACGAACCCTGAAGACATTGTGCTAAGTGAAATAAGCCAGACACAAAAAGACAAATATTGTGTGATTCCATACAGATTCATAGAAATGGAAAGTAGAATAGTGGTTACTAGGGGCCGAGGGAGTGGGGGAATGGGAAGTTGTAGGGGAATGGGAAGTTATTGACTAAAGGTTACAGAGTTTCTGTTTGAGGTGATGAAAATGTTTTGGAAATAGACAGTGGGGATGGTTGCACAACATTGTAACTGTAATCAGTGCCACTGAACTGCATACTTAAAAATGGTTAAAATGGCAAATTTTATGTTATATATATTTTATTATAATTTTTAAACAATAATGTAACATACCAAAATTCATTGAACAGTACATTTTAAATGGGTGAATTGAATCTTAATTAAACTGTTTTTAAGAAGTCATAGCAGAGACAACACTACCTTGAAAGCCAAGTTTTAAATTAGTAAGAACCAAGCTTTCTGATAAAAAAGAAAGGTTTTTGAGTTTCCAAATTCTAATTCCCTTTAGAGGGAAATACGAAGTTTCTGCCATACTCAATAAATTGGAAAGCAGATGGATAAAGAGCCAGACTAACTACCCTAGGAGGCCAGATAAGAGCTGAGGCAGAGAGGAGTACAAGAGAAGTCAGACTGGGCTATACGGCTCTGAGAAAGGTCTCTGTGCCCTGCCCCCCATCTCCCACCCCCCACCCCAGCTCTCCAAAAGGGGGAGGGAGGATGGGACTCCCAGGGCAGAAGTAACGAGGCCTTACTTCCCGGGGTGTAGCATAGGGATGATAAATTGAAGAGAACAGCCCATGTCTAGCTTGGTGCTGGTATCGTAGAATAGCAATGGTTACATGAGATCTATGAGATCTCTAGGAGGAAGGTGCTGTCCTAGACTGGTGGAAGGAGAGAAGGAGACTATTCCAATAGCCCTATAACAGTGCAAGGGGTGGGGAGAGAGAGAGAGAGAGAGAGAGAGGGAGAGGGAGAGAGGGAGAGGGAGAGGGAGAGAGGGAGGGAGGGAGAGAGAGAGGGAGAGGGGGAGAGAGAGAGAGAGGGAGAGAGAGAGAGAGAGAGAGAGAGAGAGAGAGATCACGAGCTGAAATAAGTGCAGGGTTAGTTGGTCTGCAGAGGTCTTGTGGCCTGGATGAGGGGATGACGCAGCAAATGTCAGTGTGGAGGGGAAAGACTACTTGACATCCAAACTGGGTGGTGCAGCCCAATGGATGCCTGGAAATGATACTGATGATCTGGGGTTAGATGGCTGCCCCTGATGCCTGATACATTTTCACATGGCTACCTCTTATCCTGTAAAGTCCCTGCAACTTGGATATTATCCCAGGGAAGAGGGAGTGAAAAATCCTGAAATGACTAGGAAATCACTAAACTTGCCTGAATTTATCTGGGTGTATCTTTTCTGCCATGTGGCAAAAATGAGGTACCAGTAACAGGAGTATAAAGAAAGTTATGGTTTTGCAAAATGGAGTTAGTTAGTCATCTGTGAAAATCTACCTCTACCATAAATCGTCTTCTAAGAAGACGGCAATAAGACACAGTGAAGGCATGAATCATTAGGGGCTTCTGGACTTCTAAAATTTTTTGATGATTAACCTTAAGACTTCTTATTTTCTTACTTGGCAGAATTCCCTAACCAGCCCTAGTGTAAGTGTACCTTTTCAGCCCTTGTTATTACAGTTTACTTTGTTACTATAGTTTGCAGTTTACAGTTACTACAAGTATCCTTGAATCATTTAACGAATGTAGGACTTACAGATTTCATTAGTGACCACTGAAAAGGAAGGCCAAAAATCTGAGCCCTTCCACTTTGCTCACAAATGTTATCTAATTCATCAGCAAATTCTGTGACTCTCTCTCCAAAATATATCCTAAACCTGACCACTTTATACAATCTCCATCACTATAACTCTAGCATGTAATTCCAATCTTTAGTCACCCAGGTTGTCTTCCTGTCCCTTAAACATGCCAGGATTGTTTCTGCCCCAGGACCTTTGCACTTCTTATTCGTTCTGTTTAGAATACTCTTCCACCATATTTTCACATGGCTAACTCTTATTCAGGTCTTTAATTAAATATTACCTCCTTAAAGAGACTTTACCTGAACCCCTCCTTCCCAAGCTCCCAGTTAAAACAGTCCTAAGTCCTTCTCTATCATAATACATAGAGCACTTATTGGTGCCTGAAATTATTTTATGCATCTATTTGTTTACATGCTTACTGTTTCTCTCCTTCCAACAGAATGTGAGCTCCTTGAAGGTAGGGATTCGTTCATGTTTCCCCTACTGTATCCCAGCTGCCTAACTTGGTATTGTAGACACTGAATATTTCTTTATTCACTGGTTAAAAATGTAGAAGATGTTGAAGACTGGAATGAACCTGACCAGAGGCATTTGCTACTGCCTTTTTGAAAAAAAAAATTCACATCAAGGTTTTGTTTTTGTGAGTTTCCTTCTCCTTTCAAAAGCAGAGTGCAAGCAAGCATTCTAGTGAATTGAATGCTGTTGTGAGTTGAGTTTCAGTAAGTTGAAATTTTAGTTGGTCCTTATGGTCAACAATTTAGGCTTCTCATGGTGATGGAAGGGAATTGTAAATAATCAACCTGCTCAGGCTTGCCAGGTGAACTCAAGGAAAGTCTAATTGAACAGATGAGTCCCTGTCCTCTGATTGCAAGGCTATTAGGTGATTTGACTTTGTCAGACAAGAAAAGAAAGTGAGGTCCTGAGATGAGTTCCTCTAGGGAAGAGAGTTTCAGAATTGTCACAAAAATCTGGGAGTTCTGTGTGATGTTAATTATCCTGGTGTGGTCTGAGAAAGTTGGCAGCCTCAAAGATAACAAAGACTTAACCCCCTTAGGCTTTCTGAGCTGTGAAATGCTCTCATAAGCAAGTAGGTTACCTGGGAAGACTAACGGAGACAGGCTAATGAAGTCCATATGGTTGGTTACTTTGGGCAGATGGTCTGCATGCCACCTTGAAAGCACCTGAAGTTTCTAGGTGGTCTTTAAGGGCAGCTTTAAATTGTGCATGGTGAAGTTGTCGAATCTGCAGACCACAAAGGAATGGCTAAAGATGGACTAAGAGATGAAGTCAGTAGTCATATATATATATATATATATATATATATATATATATATATATGTTTTTTTGTTTTGCGGTACGCGGGCCTCTCACTGTTGTGGCCTCTCCCGTGGCAGAGCACAGGCTCCGGACGTGCAGGCTCAGCGGCCATGGCTCACGGGCCCAGCCGCTCCGCGACATGTGGGATCTTCCCGGACCAGGGCACGAACCCGTGTCCCCTGCATCGGCAGGCGGACTCTCAACCACTGCGCCACCAGGGAAGCCCTAGTAGTCATATTTTATAATAGGGGTAGGAATGGGATCAGGAGGAGGGGGGAAGGATATAAATGAGCTTTCTCTCTCCTCCCAAAGCCAGAAAAAAACCCCACCTCTCTTCCATTGAGCAAGCAGAGATTATTTTCTTTTATTTTTGAGAAATACCCCTCCCTCATGTCTCCACAGAGCCTTATTTGGACAGTCTCCATGCTTCAATTGCTCTATTGCTGGGCCCTTTTCTTAAAAGTCTCCTGGGATTTGTAGAACCCTTCATAGCGTTAAAGAGATTTTTCTGATATTCTAACTAAACCCATAAGGAAGATAGAGCAGGGAATATTTCCCTTGATAGATGAGGAAACTGAGACCAAATGACCCTTACCCAAAGAAAAACAAGAAAGGCATCAGTGGGTGTGGATTGCTGCATTTGTGGCATTCACTCTAGTTTTATGGACGCCTTCCTTTTCTTTGCCTTCTTATCTTGGGTCCTTTTGAGATTGTCAGGGCCTGGAAAAATGTCATTTAACAATGTGTATAGGTTTCCTTTTCTAATTGATCCATCAAGGGGAATAAAAACAAAGATCAACCAGGAGATGATACAGATGCCTTAACATGCGCTGTCCTAGAGGCTTGATTCGTGCATAGGACCCCATGTTTCTGTGAACACTCACACCAGAAAGGCACTGAGATGCAATGGGAAGAGGACCCAATCTGGACTCAGAATTCTAGCTTGTCCCCTCTGAGCTGAGCGACTTTCGACTTTCAGCAGGTCACAAGGTCATCTTGCCTCAGGTGTTTCCTCTCTGAAGGAGGTGTAATAATACCTGTTCTGGTTGCGTGGCAGGATTGTCGTGTGAATAGAGTATGGTAATGTATGTGAATATGTGTTGAAAATCTAGCCCACTAGATTGTGAGCTCCTAGGGGGTAGAGGCCATTTCTGTTTTATTCATCACTTAGCTGACCTTCCTCCTGGGGTTACAGAGGATCATTAACCCTACTCTTGTTCACCGAGAAGCATACCCAGAGACTGGCACATGCTGGGAAGTCGCTCCATAGAAATAAACACCATCAGCTACCCCGGAGGGATGATCGTCTAGTTCTCTGAGATGCCTATATTTTAAGTCAATCTGTTCCCCCAGATAACCTCCAAATATGGCGAAGAAACCTAAGTATTTTCATGTGATTTGGCAAAAGGCAGAAATTTAATTTCGTTTATGGAGATGGCTCTGCAGTGCTTAGCCTGGAGTTTGGCATATAGTAGGCACCTAAAAAGAGTTACTGAAAGAGTGATGAATAAGTAATAGAATCTAGGGCATTGTTATTAGCCTGTCTTTGTTGCCACATTTCCTCCATTCTCTCGGAGACAGACAGTGTTGTGTGCATTAGTTGTCAGGTCAACCTCTACTCCCTTGGTGAGTGTCCTTTCCACCCAGCTTGAGACTTGCCTGCAAGGAAGACCCAGGAAACCACAGATCCCTGACAGCTGAGGGATGGGAAAGGCTGACAGCTGTCTGAATGTACCATGTGGCCAGGCCTCAGCATCCTCACATCGTACCTGCTGCTCCACCTCCAGTCTTAACCTGGAGGTCTATGAGCCTTGCTGTGTTATGTATTATATGACATAGGAAAATAAGAGTTTTGGGGGGGGATAAGGCGGCATCAAAAGGACTATGTAAATAATTAAAAAACAATTTCTTTTTAAAAATTGTTAAGTAATACATACAATAAATGTCTCTGACCTACCATTCCTTGGTATCAACTCATCTCCTGTTGCTGCTGTTATGTGTTCCCTAGTGTGTAGTTGGCTGTGTCCGCAAGCATTCGGTCACATCCTGTATGTCTTCAAACTAATTAAATGTGGTTGCAGTTGTCCGGGTACAGTATCAAGCTCTCAAATTCTTCATGGTACTTGCCGAGAAAATTTTTAACAAAAGAATTTTTACATTTTGATGTGTTTCCTACGGTGAGGAGATGGGTAGGGTTAAGGGAGGTCTGTTGTGGTAAAGCTTAAAGATTAATGGTTAGTTTTCTTAATCATGTCCAAATGTCACCATACCTAGCATAGGGGAATTTGTGGAGAGATTGTTCTTCTTTCCCCATAAAGTTCAAAAGCCCTATAATAAATAACCAATAAATGTTGAAATGTGGACTCTGATTGAAAATGTGTTTGTGTGTGTGTGTGTGTGTGTGTGAGTGTGTGTGTGTGTGTGAGAGAGAGAGAGAGATTCAGAATGTATAAGGAGAATCTACATACTCTTGGGGACTACTTCCCCAAAAAATAATTTTTTTTGAAATACAGGGCTCTTCTTTATGCTGCCTGCATTTCAAAAAAATTTAAAAGTTAAAGTAAGCGATGACAACAGTAACAGTGTTGAGATAAAACATTCTTCATGAGTAATTCAACTGTGCTTCTTATGGCTTAGAATGTCTGCAACTCAGAAGACAGGGCAGTTCCCTTGGTGGTCTCCAGATAAAGTTCAGTTTTTCTGTCCTACCTGGGGTGCTGGGGCAAGGCACGTCTCTCCCCATTCCATTCCATTTATATTTATTTTCTTAAAGGGGTTTAAATTAGCATTAACACTTCAGTTTAAAAAGCAACATCCTTTTATACCCTGAACTATCTTCAGTGGGGATATGGCCAAGTATCTGGAAAAGAATTCACTTCGTTATAAAGCAGAAACTAACACACCATTGTAAAGCAATTATACTCCAATAAAAACATTAAAAAAAAAGAGTCAAGCATCATAGTGGTCTTCTAATATTTCTAGGGGTTTGAAGGCAGAGAGAATTTTGGAATTGCTTTTTCTCCCAGATCTACTTTTTAACCTGAACCTGCATCAGGTTAAAATTTCAAAACCTAGTGGAGAATGATTGTTTCGGTGTAGCTTTCCAAATCATAGTGGCATTTCTCTGGGCAATGACAATGAAGCTGTCGACTTGTTTTTTAGCATGGGTGCCTCCACCTCTGGTTGGGACATTTAGTTTTGGAGCTGCTGTCTAAGGAAATCAGTTTTCAAGTCAAGAGGGTTGTAATATTTCAGATGTCTCTTCCAGCTGCATGCATTTTGTTTGGTCCCTCCCTGCCTTTCCTGATGGAACAGGTCCCTCTGTGCCAGTGACTTTATGTGATTGTAAGATAGCAGCCGAGGATAGTTCAGAAAATGAGAGAAAAGAATCATTTAAAGATGTCATCATTTTAATGGCAGCCTTACCCAGGACAAGTTAAAACGTCTGCAGGGCAATTAGAAAGGAATTTTCTTTTATTTAATTTTCTCTAGAGGGCTGGCCCCGGGGCTGTTTTATGGTGTTACTAACTTGGTCCCTGTGGTTTTAATATGGAGTGAGAATGGGAAGAAATGAGCTCATGTTATGTTTGTAAATGTTGCATGTGATCCTGTTTTATCCTCTAAAGTTCAGAAGGCATGCCATCAGGGGTCCTCGATTTTTTTTTTTTTTTTTTGGCATGTGGAGGAGTTACTGCTCTTAAAATAGCCTTGAGATCTTGGAGGACTGAGAGGAAAGTGACATGCTGTGGCGGTTACATCCCTGAGTAGGAGACGATGTGTTCTTGCTGGCTGCCTTCTCTGATTTATGGGGTTCAAGGAGGGGTAAAGTAGAGGATTTTGAGAGGACAGATGGCTTGGAGACCAATTGATTGGGCCCCTCTGTATTATATGAATACCAAGCATTCCCTTTGTTGGGTTTACAGAACATTTTTCAGTACAAGCAGGCTAGGAGCTGCCTGTCCTATACTGCTCAGTTCCACTCTTAGATCATCAACTTTTTTGTGCTGTCCTAAAGAACTTCTCCAGAGTCCTTACTGCTGTCGCTAGCAACCAATTGAGGAAAAAGAAAAGTGGCGTGCGGGAATTAGAAAATGATTTGCGCTTCTTTATACCTAGAAATATCTGGCTCCTTTTCGAATCAGATTTTCAGAACAGTTCCATTTCCATACGAATTACTCATTGGCTGTAAAGGTCACTAGGAATTGCTGAGCATTGGAAACCGCAAACCAGTTAGAATGTGGCAATAGCTTTGCTCAGAATTGAATGTTGATTCAAGTTGGCTCTGGTAATAAGATTCTCTTTAATGAAACCATCATTGAATGGATTAATAGATGCTTTCCTAGTTTTTGAGAAAGATACAATATATGTGGGGGATGTGGTCTGGGCATGGGGACATTGACTACTTGGTCACAATTTCAAGCCTTTGTGTTAGTAAATCTTCCCAGAGAGCCTCCTTTGCCTGCAATATGGATGAATGGCCTTTGAAAGCTTAATGGGAATTGATGCCACCTATCGATTACCATTTAAAGCACACCTTCCTAATTTCTAATCATCGCTGAAGGAAATATGCTTTCTGGTGGAACAAGTATCCCTAATTGGAGGGTCCAAGTCTGGTGTCTTGATAGCTTAAGGGGTCCTTCTAGCAACTTGGTGCCTATTGGGTTGGTGAACGTAAGCTCTGCTGAAGGTTGATACTAAACCAGATTTCCGTGGAGCTGATTATGTGCTGAATACTCAGCGGATGGAAATCCCTGGCTTTCTGCCCTGAAATGTGTGAGTGATTTCATGAGGGCAGGGGATTATTCCCAGATAAGCTTCTGGAACTGCCAACGTAGTGAGGGTCAAGGCCAGGTTAGTTCCAGAGGATCTTCATATCATTTTGATGCTTCTAGTACTAGGCCCCTGTCCCTGGTTGGAGATTATGAACTGCTCGATAAATAGTGGTAGAGGTGAGATAGGGATATCCTGAGCCAATGAGATTTCTGGAAAGGGTCTCAGAATTAACCCTTTCTCCTTCAGGGAATGAAAACAGTTTTTAGTTAATTGCTATAATTTCAAGAAAAACACACTCCTCCTGCTTTCCCATGAAACAACTGGACAAATCCCATGATGATACATATAGAAATATATTTCTTACTGATTTCTTAAAGCAAGCTGGTTTAGAACCAGCGTTTGTTTACTGTGGATCTTTGAGGAAAAGTCAGTAATTATACCTGCCATCCGATAATTTGATTATTGGTTGGAGAGAATGACTAAACTTTTCTTCTCTACCTACTACACAAGTGGCTTCTGGATCACTGCTACAACCAGTTACATGGGTTACAGTAGCAGGCAGTGGTATGGATAGAATGGGTCCATTTTCTCACTGAAACCACCATATTTTCCTGGTTGGGACAACTGAAAAATCACGTGAGTTCTTAAACACTCCATTGGTAGCCTTTCTTATAGACCAGTTGCTACAGAACAAAGATATTGGTATTTTACGTAAAAGTGGTTTTGTTCATCATATTATCCTTCTATAATATTCTCCTTCGATCTTCTTTCTTCTTTCTCCTTGACAGTACTTACACTTTACTAACTTTTGCTAGTGAACAACTTGCTGTTTCCCCACCAAGATTTGGCCTATGTGCGGGTAGTGAGGGGGAAATAAATCTACTCAAGAAATTAAAACAGGGCTTCCCTGGTGGCACAGTGGTTGAGAGTCCACCTGCCGATGCAGGGGACACGGGTTCGTGCCCCGGTCCGGGAGGATCCCACATGCCGCGGAGCGGCTGGGCCCGTGAGCCATGGCCGCTGAGCCCGCGCGTCCGGAGCCTGTGCTCCGCAACGGGAGAGGCCACAACAGTGAGAGGCCCGCGTACCACAAAAAAAAAAAAAAAAAAGAAAAGAAAAAACAATTACCAGCTTCCCAGAAAATTGAATTATCAGCATGTACATGAATACTTGAAACAACTGTAATACATTTCAATAGAAAACCAATGTCTAAAATAGGATATGTAATTTTATAGTTCATCACTCCTCAGATTCTTAGAGTCAATTACCTAACTTCTGTGAACTGCTGAGACGTAAAATCACTGCTTTTGTAAAAGCTAAAAAGGAGAATAGATATTATTTAGTTCAATCCCCTCATTATTCAAGTAAGGGGACCAAGGCCGACAGAAGTTAAATGACTTGCCCAAGGACAAACGATCACTTTGTGGTAGGGTTGGGATTCAAACCTGTGAGTTCAAACTCAGTGCTCTTGACATGCCCCCTGTGATGTCGCGCAGGAGTCTTAGTTCTAAAGGACAATGAATTAGGTCACCAACCAAGTAGCTCTGTATTTAAGATGCTCTGCTTTGATAACATTCCCACCATTTCCCGATCCTCCCTTAAAACACTGTGAATCTGCCTTTGTGAGCAGATGATCAAATAAAATCCAGCAGGCCCAATTAACTGTAAAGCACTTACTCTGAAAAATTCTTTTGTTGAGCCGGAGTCCAGGGTCCCATATGCAATTTCAGTCTGCTTAGCTAAGTCTTCAGCACTCTCTATGGGAGAAACCATCCTCTCCACAGTCAGGAAAGCAGCGAGATTGGCCGTATAGGAAGAAATTATGATCAGGGTGAAGAACCACCAAACCCCTCCAACAATGCGCCCGGAGAGTGATCTACAAAACAAAGACCAATCCAGACCCAGAGGGGCCGGATTTCAGTTTAAGAAATCCTTATCTTTACTTTTGGAAAGAGGAATGGTTTCAGTGTAGCTGATGAAAGAGGGAAGTAAATGATGTCAGGGAATTAACACATCAAACAAAAGTGACATGTTGACAGTATCACCACATGTCATGATGGCGTGTGATGATGGTACATGCATAATGCTCTTCAGGCCTACATGGGTTTCAAAGTAGGATTATTTATTTAATCACGGGCAAAAATACCTTCTTTCTGCTAGTTCCTGCTTAGGTGTAATAATCGTACTTACCTGATTCTCCTCCTGTGAGCTTTTCTGGGCACACCTGTGGAAGACTGCTCTATTTCCTTTAAGGCAAGTGGTTCCCAGCCTTGCCTGTACCTTAGAATCACCTGGGATCTTTAAAAAAACTTCTCATGCTCAGACCCAGCCAAGACCAAAGAAATCAGAACCTGAGAGGTGGGACCCAGACATATGTATTTTTAAAATCTCTCCAGGCGATTACAATGTGCAGTCAAGGTTGAAAAACACTGATGTAAGGTGATGTCATGGGAGGAACACAGAGTCGAAAACCTTTGCATATTTGAAGAGAAATGATTAGGTGCTAGCTAGTAAACAAGCACGATGCACTATGAGTTTAACAAATTTAATATAGACATTGCCATTCTGTGGAGCTGATTACCCATAAGGCAAGGGGCCATAAGATAATATTTATTATTGTCTTCATATAAATGGCTAGTGGGGCTCAGGAGTTTAGATCCAGAGATTGAAACTCTTCCCTTTTACAAATTGAGACGTAGCACATAGGACAGGCCTCAAGTGAAGTAGGAAACTACCTGCTTAATAGGATTTGAGAAGCACTAAAAGCTTTGTCTGTACCCTCCCCCACCAAAATAATCAAAACAAACAAAACCATCCTCACTGGCCCGCCCTAGAAATTCTAACTATTGGAATTATCCTCTGAGCTTTCTTCAGGAGGCTTGGTCAAAATGAAACATTTTACTTCAACAGCATCTATTATCATATCCTGGATTAGTCTATGCAATAGTGGAGAATGGGACAGAGAAGATGGGTAAGTTTTAATCAGGGAAAATTTTGTTCTTAAATGGAACTGTGCATGGGCATTACTTGGGGTGTTTGTTAAAATGCTGATTCAGAATATGAGTGCTCAAAAATCTGGACTTCTCAGGCATCACTGGTGATTGCAGTGGTCTGCGGCCCAAACTGAGAAATATTGTTCTTCTTCTACATCAGTGATTCTCAACTCTGCCTGCACATCAATATCATTGGGGGAGTTCAAGACAACACAAAACAAAACACAATGACCAAAAAAATGCCTAGGCTCCACCCCAGGCCAATTAAATCAGAATCTCTGAGGGTTGGGCCTAAGCAGCAGCACTTTTTTTTTTTCTTACATCTTTATTGGAGTATAATTGCTTTACAATGGTGTGTTAGTTTCTGCTTTACAACAAAGTGAATCAGTTATACTCCGGGGCAGCCAAGATTGGGAGTCATGGTCCTACGTCATGAATGCTACTCAGGGAGAGGGTCTGTGGGCAGTTAGGGGGCAGTGTGAGGGCACTGAATGCCCAATGGGTAAGGGCTTGTAGTGAGGAAACTTCATCTCCTTCACAATGCTGCTGAAGGCTGGCTCTGTTTGCAGAAATGAAATCTGGTCACTAGGTTTTATAAAACATTGCCACATTATCCCGAGAATAGTTCTGCTCTGTGGTGGAGCTCCATCCTGGTTAGGCTGTGTTCTCTCATGCCCAGAAAAGCTCACAGGAATAGAACCCACTCTGTCATAGAGTCAAGAATAGGCGTAGGAGCCTGGCACATCTCCAGGCTCTGTGGGAAGAGGGCAGCTCTGGGCTGAAAGCTGGCAAGTCAAGCTCTTCTCTGTCTATACTCGCATTTTACCACTTTGAAGCAAATTTAAATTCCTGTGTCCCAAGATAACCTTTTTTTTAGCCTCTGGAAAATTCAGTTGTTTTAGATTTTACACCCTGATCAAATAATTTTGGCAGGTGTTTTGATAAAGAGTATTCTTTATTGATTAACTGTAACAAAGCTGTTTGGTTTCTTAAAGCCTGTAATTCCTGTTGGTCCCTGGATGCTTCACATAACCCTTATTTATTTATTTCTGAACATAATCACTTTTAGCGTTCGGGATGTGCAAATCTGCTTTGCAACAGATTTTCTAACTGATAGTTATACTCTCTCAGGATTTCACCTGGGAACATTTCCCTTTTAATCAGAAGATGTAAAAACATCTGGAGTCAGAAAGAATGTCACATCTGAATGCTAAAAGTGTACAGAATATTTCAGTTATGAATTTGAAACTTTCACAGTCTTTCTTCATTGTTAACATACACATTTTATTCTGGGTTGATCTGACTCTGGAAATAATTTTACTGTATAAAAGATGAATGCTCAAAGTAGCATTCGTAGTAATAGGGTAATAAAAATGATAATAATAGCTAACGTTTAAGGAGCACCTCCTATGTGCCAGACTCTGTTATAATTGTTTACATGTGTCAACTCCTTTAATCCTCCATCCCTTTACAGATAAGAAAATGGAGCATTCTACAGATAAAGAAATTGAGGCACAGAGAGGAGAAATAGGAAATAAATCATCTAGACTTATGCATTCGGAAAGACATGCCCACATTTCTGTAGTATAAAATACTCATGTTTTGTATAAGAAAACCCAAAATGGTGTGTAAATTATAGAAGGAGCAATTTTCCTACAAACATTGAGAAATATAGCTGCAGGAAAACCAAACATGTTTGGATAATTATTGTTTATTATCTGTTGTTCATTTGGAATGGAACTGTGAATGTCCTCCTTATTTGGGATGATGGGGTTTTACTGAGACCAAGGGGAAAACTGATTTTGGAGTATTTCCAGAATCATGGTTTGGTATGGAAAAGGGTGTATTCTGCTGCTGTGAATACTAATGGTAGTTTATGTATTATCTGCTTGAAATGTGGAGAACAACACAGTAATTTATGGAAATTACGTTTGTGCCATTCTATTGCAGCTAATGGACTGTGGCTGTGTCTGTGTGATCTAAAATCAAGCCTGCGCATCATAATCTGGCTCTTTTGGCCACCTTAATGGCTGACTCAGATGATCATGTGGTTGGTCTGTATGACTCAGCTGAAATTGGCTGTTGACATGACTGAAAATAAACCTAAAAGCAAAATGGTCTTTTTTTGTGGCCTCTTGTCTACATGGCTGTTGATTTTGGCAATTATGTGGTTAATACTGTGATAGACCTACGATCATGGAGAATTTTGGTGAATATCCACATAGAAATGGTAAAACAGTATCCACGAGCATCAGCATAGATGGAAAAAGGAGCTTCCTTGGAATCAGCGTTGAATGCACAAGCTTGCATTCAGCATTCTCCCTTCAAGACAGTAGTAGCTTTTGTGCCAGTTCAAGTAAGAATTTAACCTCTGTAAAATCTAAAAAAGCCAGACTTATAGAAAAACAGAAGAGAATATAGGTTTTCAGGGGATGGGAGGTGAGCAAAATAGGGGATGTTGGTCGAAGTGTACAAACTTCTAGTTATTAAGTGAATAAGTTCTGGGGATCTGATGTTTTTCAAAGGAATGGATTTTTTAAAAATATAAATAAAATTTTCTGTTCATCAAGAAAAGAAAAAAAAAAAAAGACAGTGGTAGCTTTGACAAGAGTCTTGGTGGAATTTCTACCACTTTCTTCCCTTGTATGTCATGGATGCCTAAATCCTTTCACTGAGAAAATGTGCAGTGGAACTCACAGGGAAGAAGCTCTATAAGAATTTTCACATTTCCCTTTTCTCATTAGTGAAACTAGAGCCTTTTAAATCCACATTTCACATGGAGGCTATATAAAAAGTGACTGATGGGTCAGCCCCGTCACATTTTTAAAAGGATCTATTAAAACAAGACAAGACTTTATAGTTGAGTTAGAAAGACCTGTCATTTCCCAGTATCTTTTCTTCCATTAATGCAGCTTCAAAATGTTTAACATTCAAGTAGTTTTGTTGCACAAGACAGATTTTGAGGTTAGCATAATGAAATGACCGTAAAATGCTGCCATTTAGTATTTATAAAAAATGCATTAAAGGAACATATCATACCTTTTGAAGAAATGTAAGAGGAGACATGAAGTTAATGAAAGTAAATTAGCAACAAGACAAAAACAGACATAACATTGCAAAATAATGCACAATGCTCATGTTACCTGTGATCATAAGAAACTAGAGTTTCCGAGTTAATAACAAAATGTATTTTACGGCCTATGAAATGATAATAAAAGTGAGCTGTGTGCTGGAACCTTCATCCTGTAAGTAAATTTTGAAATCGGCACTTTACTAGCTTCACAAGATGCAGACCCGGAACTGCAAACTGCCTCTCTCCTTTGCACAAACTCTATCATTCCTTTTCTCCCTCTTCTTTCTTCCACAGTAGGCATCATTTCTACACTGCATTCAATGCTGTGTCTATGACAGATTTTTAAAAAAATGTGCAGAGTCAATCTTTGGTTCTTATAGTCTTCTCTGATGGGAATAACTAACCATCTCCCAAAGACTGAAAACTACGGCCTTCAGCCAGAAAAGTCATGAAATAGTTGTAATAAAAATCCTGCTACTACAATTAATTTATTACCACACCACTACTGCTTTGAAGTGAATTTGCAGTTGCAGTAGGATGAAGACACTGGTCATACATCAGTAAAGGAAAGGCTATTGTTGCTTTAAACGGAGCCCCAAACTCTCCTATTGTCTTTGATCCCATTCATTTTTTACCCTTCGTATATTTTATTATTCTGCACATACTTTCCATTTAAAAAAGGAGGATCTATGTGTCAGCTAACCTGGACAGATCCCCTGCCTGCTTCTCCAAAGTGTTTGCTATCTGGAAAACTTAACAGGAGAATAATGCCCATGGAATAATCTATACACAGTAACCGGGTTCAAGTTAGTGTGCTCTTTCCATTTTCTCTGCTGCCATTCCCTGGAACCTTGTATCTTCAACTTGGCTAGCCCTCAGATGTCCCTGCAGCTTTAGAGAAAGTCAGCAGGGGGAGCATTTGTCTGGAAGGACTTGGACTCTGGCCTGCTTAGCAGTTCTGTCAACGTTTTACAAACGAAATAAATTTCAGATTAAAAAAAATTCCAGCCACCTGTCAATATCAGCAAGACATTGTGGAATAATACAATCAAAATGTTTGCAAGTTGTGTAATCCTTAAGGAAAGCACTTTATGGGTTCAAGAAGGAATGTTGTTGGTTATTTCTCATCAGAAAGCAGCTATTTGGCACTGACTAAAATTTTAACCGTATTTAGGAACTAAAATGCAAGTGCAATATGAACGATTAGTATTTGTGAAGCCAGGATGGTTAACAGCAGCTAGTTTAAAAATGATAATAGGTAACGTGTATTGAGAACTTACTATGTGTCAGGTACTGTGCTTTACATTTTATAGATGAGGAACTGAGCCTTAGCAAGTTTTAGTACCTCGCCCCACGTTACACAACAGCTAAGCGGATTGTGAATCTAGTGAGATGAACTCCAGGACCCGCATACCTAATCACTGTGCTCCCTCCATCTGGCTACACCCACTGGCTCTCTCCCCATCCCCCAATCAGGGGGAAGAGGATTGAATGCAATCTCCTCATACTTTCTTCTCCTGACTCCCCCCAACAAATTAGTTCGTGTATGAATATAACCTCAGCTTATTCATTGATTACTCAGTCTCCACTTGAATTGGTCACCCTGAACAATTGGGGTAGTTGAAAATATCAAACCTAATATTGACATAGACTCTTTAGGCTTCTAGGTTACTGTTCATAGCTTTATTTGATGGCAGTGGAATCATGCTCAGTTTTCCTCATGATGTCTTGTTGCTGATTTCCCAGTCTTTAACTTTGAGTGAACACATGTTCAGCAGCATTCTTAAATGCTCACTGCCTATTTTCTTAAACAGCCAGGGCAAAGGTACTGTTTCATCAGAGGTTGGGAGACTGAAAACATCTCTTGGGCATGAGCACGAGGAAAAGAATGGAACAAACAGTGCACCTTTAGGTCGGTAGTGGGAGGCTGTGTGTGGTAGTGGAAATAATTGTACTGCTGGCTCTTAGAGCCTCCGTGCCCTCGGGTTCCATGACATTATCTCTCCGGGTACTATTCCTTTCTCTATGATATGAGAAAAGCAGTATGAAGTGGAACGAGCACAGGTTCTGGAATTGGAGTTGGGTATGAGTACTGGCTTTGTCATTAGCTGTGTGACTGGGCAAATTACTTCACCTGAGCATCACCTTCACCTAAAAAATAAGTACGATGCCCACCTTGTGGTAGTGTTTTGAGGATTAGAATTCATATGATAATACAGGTAAAGTGCCCAGATGCAGTGGGAACTCAGAGAAAATTGTTCCTGGGCCCTCAGTAAACGGATGCAACTGGATTAATTTATCTCTGACATCTCCTCCTGCTATGATATTTGATAATTCTACTTTAAAATGTGGTCTCTTATGATGCCTTGAATTGCTCCAATTTTGAGAAAAGTCAGAGTGTACAATGCATGCTCACATTCTGGGCTTTCTGGAGAGTTTGCATTCCAAGGATGGCCATTGAACAGAAGTGGGGCTGTGTGCCCCATTGCTGGGTTGAGTTGTGACCAGCATTTAGAAAAAAAAAAAAGAGAATAGATAATATCAGAGTGCATGGCACACTGTAAGGGTAATTTCTGGTGAAATTTTGTTACGTACATATATGTGTACTGAGTTGTGATGGAAAATTTATCTCTGACCGAGGGTTGTGCTCAAAACATTTGAAAGCCATCACTCTCTAGGACAGTGTCTAGTGCAGAATAATAAAATCTCTACCTTGAAAAAAGCACTTGATATATTTCAGCGCCACAGAAGAGCCACAGCTTAAATTCTGCTACAAAAAATGAAAATAAAGAATCTTTCCAGCTTGTCATTTTCAGGCCATCATTTTTAAGTTATTACTTAATGAGGTAATATGCATAAATACTTCTAAAAACAAATGGCCTTTTAAGAGTCCTGTTTGAGTATGCACAGCAGCATGTAGCACTCCAGTGGGGATATCACAAATTTAGTTTTGAAAATGCACTTACAGAAACCAATAAAATCTCCAGCCTTAATAAGTCTTTAGCATTGTCTCAACACAGATTACCAGCCACGTTAAAATCATTCAATTACAGGATCATTCAGAAACCCTCATCTCTTGAAGTGAACATTTTAAAAAATCAGGAAAGAAAGAAACTAGCACAATTAACTCCCAGATGATATCACAAAACGACACACATCCCAAGCACAAAAGGAATAGGGAGTGAAATAATTTGGAGAATCTGACCAAGCAGATTGAGGGTGGCAAAAAAGAATGACAGATAAATGAGGCTTACCCCACACGTGTTATACTAAAAAGCTGCTGAAGATAGTTACCAGCGATGTATACTGCAAAACTCCATTTTAAATGTTTTGCGCTCCAAGTGGATAACCTCAAATGAAATATGCTATAAAAGCATGGTAGGTGACCTTCTGAGTCCTTCTAGTCTAAATGAAAATCCCTATATGTTTGTATAATTGACTCTGGTCAGTATTTGAATTAATGTTCAATTTTACCAAAGCTACAACTTTTTATTTCATTTTTTTCTGATTATAAAGATGTTACATTTGCTTACAGTATTTTATAATTATGCATTTGCCACCATTTTTGTTTAGGTGAGTCGACACTTTAAGTGGGTAAGATCTAGGATATTCACATTGAATATCTTCAATAGCTTCACTGAGGTAAAATATGCATACCATACAATTCACCAACACAAGTGTACAATTAATGATTTTAGTAAAGTTAGAGTTGTGCAACCATTGCCACAACCCAGTTTTGGAAAATTTCCAATACTCTGAAACGTTGCCTTGTGCCCTTTTGTGGTTAATCCTGATAGGAATGGGACTAGGGTGAGGCAAGTGAGGCATTTGCCCCCCACACAAAATTTAAGGGGGTGCCAAAATCTCATTAATCAAAATAAAGAGAATTTTAGTATATTTTTTTTAAAAAATCAAAATTAATTCAAGAAAATCCATGATTAACAAAATAGCAAATTTTAAAATAAAGATTGGATCTGACCCCTGTACTTGCTCTACTCAGCTTCACTTGCCTCACCCTAATCTTGATCCCCTCTCTGCTCCCTCCAAGGCCCCGGAGACCAACAACGTGCTTTCTGTCTCTATTGATTTGCCTATTCTGGACAAATGGAATAATACAATATGGGATAGTCAATAAATGGAATTCAAGTAATGGAATCATATGGTAAGTGGCCTTTTGCATCTGGCTTCTTTCATTTAGCATCATGTTATCAAAGTTAATTTAGTAGCATGTATCAGTTGTCCTTTTTTTAGTTGCTCAATAGTTTCCCATTCCAAATGTGGTACGGATATGCCACATTTTGTTTATCCATTCGTCTGTTGATGGACATTTGGGTTGTTTCCACTTTTGGCTATAGTAAATAAAGCTCCTATGAACATTTGTGTATAAGTCTTTGTGTGGATATATGTTTTCTTTTAGGTAAATAAGAGTGGAATTGCTGTGCCATATTTTAAGTGTATGTCTAATTATAAGAGACTGCCAAACCACTTTCCAATTTGGGTGTAGCATTTTGCATTCATGCTACTAATGGATGAGAGCTATAGTTATTCCACATCCTTGTCACCACTTGGTATTATCTGTCTTTTTGATTATAGCCATTCTAGAGGATGTGTAGAGCTGTCTCACTGTGATTTTAATTTGCATTTCCCTAATGACTAATGATGTTGAGCATCTTTTCATGTGATTATTAACCATTTGTATACCTTCTTTGGGGAAATATCTATTCAAATCTTTCATCCATTTTTAGAATTGGGTTGTTTATCTTCTTTTTATTAAGTTGCAAGAGATCTTTATATATTCTGGATACAAGTCCTTTATCACATGTATGATTTCCTAATATTTTCTCCCACTGTGGCTTGTCTTTTCATTTTCTTAATGATGTCTTTTGAAATGCAAAATTTTTGAATTTTGGTTAAGTCCAGTTTATCAATTTTTACAGTGGATTGTGCTTTTTGCGTTCTGGAAACTCTTTGTCCAATCCAAGGTCACACAGACTTCCTCCCATATTTTCTTCTAGAAGTTTTACTGTTTTAGTGATAAAGCTTGGGCAAGATACTACAGTGAAATAGTTCTAGGCAGTCAGAGAGAAAAAATGAAAAATGGAGGAGAAAGGGGAAGGTAGGAGGGTTTTAAAGAAGAGTTCTGTCTTTTAAATATTTTCTAGATCCAGTCTCTGGACAAATGAGAGAATGTTCTAGCTCAGTTAATGAGGAAACCATGCCTGTTTGTTCGGATCAAGATTTAGTGTTAGCTTTATCTGAATAATATCAATATTAGCTGGCAATGTTGCCTTTATCTGAGTTCAAATGTTTGCTATAATGTGTATAAATTGATGATACCATAGAAATGCATGAAAGACATTCAAAGCAACACCAATAACACACTCACTTCATGGACGCAAGCAAACAAAAATGGCTTGATGATAATTTGTCACTGGATGGAATGTTAAATGAAAGAAATCTGGACTTGAGATGGGTGAATATCAGATGTGCACGAATGGATCATGGCCATAACATGCAAGGAGGCATTGGGTATGACATGGAAACAAACCTTGGAGAAATATCACATCCTTGCTGCATAAAGGCACCCAAGGAAAACCAAAGACTGTTAAATATTCCAAATTCATTTGGAGGATCAGGAGGGCTTTGCGGGTCACGAGGTTCTTCATTGTTGTCTTCCAAGTGCCATTCGTAAGGGCTGAATCTGCTGACTAGGAAAAGAACTACACTGACTCCAATGTAAGCGAAGACGATGCACATCCAGATTTCGTAAGCCAAGGGATCCAGAAACGAGAACACTCCTGGTTTTGATTTCTGAGGCTTCTTTATCATGATGGAGATGCCCAGGCTCATAAACGGCTTTGAGAAATCTATGACTTCTTCACGGACCAGCGTTATAGTGAGTGGAGCAACAGCTATATCAGCCCTCTGGAAAAAAACATTTTTTGACTTTTAGAGACAGTATTTCCATTAGTCATTTGCCACTTAATATACCTCTTTGGTAGAAATATAAAGTCTTAAGTCACTATAGCCAGCTGATTTGTCAATGCTTTGGTTAGACAAGTAGTAGCATTCAGTGGGTCCTAAAATACTCTAACTTGATGGTAAGTTAAGGAAAAGACACTTCGTCCTCTGAGGCATATTGGCTTAGGGCACCTGATTCAATTTTTTGTCCTAAAATTCTTTTGCTACCTTGCAACTCAACTGCTACTCTCCTGTGACATACCACTGTTTAATTCTTATATTCTTATTTTAATTTTCATTCACTTATGTCATATCTCCCTTACCTGACCGGAAATTCTTGTGGGAAAAGCATAATAGTCTATACTTTTGATATGTGCCTCCCTCCCCACCATGAGGTGCAACACAGGACTACAGTACTCAGTTTAACACTTGAGTGTTTGCCATTATTCTTGACTTATTTCTTTGAGAGTATGTCTATTAAAAACATAAGTTCTTTGAAGGCAGGGGTTCAATTTCCTATTTTTGTATCTATCACTGCAAAAGATCCTAAACTAAAGAAACTGTAGATGCCTAAAAAATAAGCTCTTGACTATTGAATATGAAATATGCAAACATGAAAGAATTCTGCATGGGCAATAAGGGCAAAGCAGTTATCACAATACATATTAATTTATATAGTAAGCCATCATTTCTAGTGATAAATATCAGTGTAGCACTCACATGTATTGGATCAATAAAATAAACGTGTCAGTAGTGCACTGCATAATTAGTTCAGGCAAAGGCAGACGATGTTTTTATATTAGTCCCATGAAAATAGGCACTGGAACTTCTACGCTTATTTCTTTTGTCTTCCACACTAGTTCCCTTATGTCAGTGGTAGGTTTTAGTCTGGAGCCAGGCCTTAAAATGCATACTTAGAGAAATGCTCATAAGGAAAGGCTTTGGATGGTATATCAGGTATAAAGTGAAAACACCAATTTTGATGATCGTTTTTTCTTTGTTAAATAGTTATGCCTCAATATCCCTACCAGTAGGGGAAGAATGATGAAATCTGAGACAGGGTTTTTTTTTTTTTTTTAATGTTTTAGTACTTTGATTTACACATGGTGACTCAAACTGGTTAAGAAACACTCCTTAATTAATTGAAGGGGAAATGCAGTAATAAACAGCCGGCTAACATCGATTCAGTGCTTACTCTGTGTGAGGTGTTGTGCTAAGCCCCTTATATATATTTAATTCTCAAGGCAACCTTGAGGTTGGTCCATGATCATTCCCATGTTAGAGAAGGAGGAAGTGAGGTACTGAGAGGCTGGGATTAGAACCCTGGTCTTCAGATTCCAGAACTCACTCTCTTGACCACCATAATATTCTAACTCCAGAGATACTTGCACGTTTCTACTATATATTACCTTATGTACAATGATCAACCTCAGCCAACGCCTCTCGGGTTCATTCCAGTGTGTATCTGAGTGCCTATTCTGTGCCAAGCACTGTTCTTGGTGCTAGGGGTGTAGCAGTGAGTAAGACAAGCAGACAAAAATCTGCTGCAGAATGTATGCATTTATTGAAGCCAACAGCCTGCTGACCAAATCTACCTTGAAGGCTGACTACCATCTCAAACTCACCATTTCTAAAATTAAACCCATCATCTATCACCGTGAGGTTGATTCTTCTTTAAGTCTATGAATGATGCTTATTCCAAACGTTTCCCTAATCCTACGTACCCTCTCTGCAGATGATCTTGCCTCTTCCTTTACTGAGAAGATGGAAGCCACCTGATATGAGCTCTATCACCTCAGTGCCTTTCTTCTCTTCCTCAATATATTGCTGTATCTTTATCCCTGCTGTCATTCCCATCGCTTAGAAAATGAACTCTTTCTTTCTGAGATTTAATCTACGTATTCCTTGCATCTCATACTCTTCTGTCTCCTTAAAATTCAGCTGTTTATTCTCTTTTACTATTTTTTCCTTCTCAATCTATTCCAGTGGTTCTCAGTGTGTGATTCCCCAGACTTAGCAGCAACAGAGTCACCTGGGAACTTGTTAGAAATGCCAATTCTCAGGCCCCACGCCATGTTTATTAAATAAGAAACTGGGGGGGGGGGAAAAAAAAAAAAAAAAAAAAAAAAAAAAAAAAAAACCCAGGTAGCCCTCCAGGTGATTCTCATTCTTGCTGTAATTTGAAACCACTGACAGATCTTATTCACTTAATAATTACCTCATACTCAGGTAATTCCGTTTACTGACAAAGAAAAATGAAAGAAAAAAACACTTCTTCCTCCTTTTTTTTTTTTTGGGGGGGGGTTTTTTGGGGGGGTACGCGGGCCTCTCACTGTTGTGGCCTCTCCCGTTGCGGAGCAACAGGCTCCGGACGCGCAGGCTCAGCGGCCATGGCTCACAGCACAGCTGCTCCGCGGCATGTGGGATCTTCCCGGACCGGGGCACGAACCCGTGTCCCCTGCATCGGCAGGCGGACTCTCAACCACTGCGCCACCAGGGAAGCCCTTCCTCCTTTTTTTGATCCTACTACCCTCTTAACCATACAGCATCACTCCCTATCATCACCAATCTTCTTGAAAAATTCGTCTTTACTATCTCTTGATTTTAATACAATGTTTCCTTTATACACCTGTGCTGTAACTTCCATTCCCCTCCAATTTAGTGAAATTGCTTCTTGAACTATATGTTTGGTTACCAAATTCAAAGACCTTTCCGCAGACCGCTCATATGATACCACTGGCCCTTAGCACTATGTATATCCTCTTTCCTTAGCTCTCTGATGCTGAAAACTATGGGTTCTTCTCCTACCTTTCTGAATGTTCCTTTTCTGTCTTTGCTTCCTAGCTCTGCTCTCTCAGTGAAGATGTACGTTTGTACCTCCAGAGTCTATTCACGGGCCCTGGTTTGGTAGGTAATTTATGAAGGTTTGTGGAATAAGCAAGTCTCTTTAAGGTTCTGTTCTTCCTTTCTCCCCTCAGTATTATTACCTCTGGCTTCAACTCTTCCCTCATTGAGCTAACTCCTGAATCACCAGTTCCACATTTCTAACTGGAGGGGAGACAAACGCAGATTTTATCTATTTTACTCTTTTGCCTGGGGCCAGACCAGGTGGTAGAAACAAAAGCAACTGAGGAGAATGGAATTGGCCCAAAAGCTAGTGGGGTTTTTTGGCACAGAGAGTCTGAATCAGCTAGAAAGAACCTTGTCGTGCCAAGAGAATTCACAGATAAAGCCACCTTCTATCCCTGCCAACGTATTTCTACCTCCTGCTTAGAACGTGCAAATGCCCTGCTAGCAGCATTTCCCATTTGATCTCATTTGATTTAATTACTTCATTTAACTAGTTTTTTTTATCTTTAAAGTCAAAATACTAGATAGTTCTAAAAGAAATTGCCACTTCTTTGTTTTGGAAGGAAGAACTAAGGGACACTTGTGTGAGAAAATCACTTTGGATTGAGTTTAGGGGAATTAGGTTCTTTTTCAAGCACGTCAGGAAAGGATTTTGAGAATCTTGACACCCTTTAAGAGAAAAAAACCTAACTCAGTAACTGAAACAGTCACCAGATGATGAGCACAGCTAAATGCTAACAAGATGTGGCTAGATAGACAAAGCGGTGCTTCTTGTCTGGTTCCCAGGAACGTGCAGCAAAAGAACAGATTCCCAAAGAAAGCCATTTTTATTTTTTTTAAATTTTATTTATTTTTTGCCTGCCTGAGCATCTGTATTTTTTTTTTTTTTTTTTACTGAGGTATAACTACTGAAGCCTGTGCGCCTAGAGCCCGTGCTCTGCAAGAAGAGAATGCACCGCAGTGAGAAGCCTGCGCACCGCAATGAAGAGTAGCCCCCGTGCGCAGCAACGGAGACC
Organism: Pseudorca crassidens; assembly: GCF_039906515.1. Classification (NCBI taxonomy): domain Eukaryota; kingdom Metazoa; phylum Chordata; class Mammalia; order Artiodactyla; family Delphinidae; genus Pseudorca; species Pseudorca crassidens. Next base: position 26,706,706 of record NC_090317.1, read on the forward strand.
CAACGCAGCGAAAAAGAAAGCCATTTTTAGTTTGAAGTACTTTTGAAGTCACACAAGACAACAGGAAGAAGCTGCTCCCCTCAGGCACTTGCTCTTCAGCCCGGGCTTTTCTACCTTGACTGAATTGTTTCTTTCTAAGGAGCTTTTTCAGAGAGGGCAGTTTGTTTTCCTGGAGGGTGCTTCTTCAATGAGAGAACAGTGTTAAATCTGTGTGCAATTAAGCTTCATTGATGTGGACCTGCCTCCAAAATGAGAATTACCACGCTGAACCTGAAAAAAGACCTATACAGACAGAAATAGACAAAGGGATAGCAAAGAGCAGGTAGGAGAAGGCTCAACTGGTAGAGAAGGGAGCAACCCCTCCCACCTCTTGCATGCTTCGTGAAGCCAACGCAGCAGAACGGTCATATCAGCTCATAGCCAGCCTTGGAGAAACCCTTGCCCTCTGCCACCACTATCCCTTCCTCCATATGAAAAGGCTCTTGTCATGGTCTCTTATTTCAGAGCTCAAGGCCTGCTTGGCATAATGTCTGTGATGCAATCAACATACTTATTAGAGGAAATGGGGAGTAGCAGGTAACTAAGGAGTGTCAGAAAAGACCCATTTAGCTCTCCTGGGACAGCTGTAGCATGCAGATGAGCGGGAAGGTCATTTTCAGGTCAAGTTAAAGATTTCAGGTGCCAACACTGATGAAAAAGGCAACTCCCCAAATGCCATTGCTTTCCTGGTCTCGGCTCCTTATGAAAGCCAGCTGTGTCTGGGATCGAGCGCTAAGAATTCTCCATAGGGCTAGGGAGCAGCTGAAATTCGGACGCAGTAGTGAACTGTCTCACTTGTGGCATCCTGAGTCAGTCCAGCGGCCTTTTGTCCTCAAGCCTCTGCCTGTGCTAGTAACAGAAATCAGCAGGCCATTTTCAGAAACCTTGGTGGGGAAGTAGGTGGTGTGACGGTGCTCTGGGTGATGGACAAAACCCAGCAAATGGAAAGAGCTCAGGGTAAGAGTTCGCTAGCGCTTTTGCTTGCATCTTGACTACTTAAAGGATTTTCATCAAGCGGCTTAAGAGTGGCTGTGTGGGCTCAGTAAACACACAGAATTAGGTTTGATTTTTCCACTCACCAGTGGCAAACCCGGAGTAACTGCACTATTGCAGGGGATTTAGCTTGAGGGGATATATAATCCTTTTCATAGGTGGGTTGCCAAAGTCGTAAATTTCATAAAACTTAAAACCCAACAAACTCATATGTATAGGGACGATGCGCTTAAGAGTATGACAGGTTGAAGACAGAAATGATGCTTGTTTTATTTTTTTGTAACATCTTTATTGGGGTATAATTGCTCTACAATGGTGTGTTAGTTTCTGCTGTATAACAAAGTGAATCAGTTATACATATATCCCCATGTCTCCTCCCTCTTGCATCCCCCTCCCACTCTCCCTATCCCACCCCTCTAGGTGGACACAAAGCACCGACCTAATCTCCCTGTACCATGCGGCTGCTTCCCACTAGCTATCGGCTTTACATTTGGTAGTGTATATATGTCCACGCCACTCTCTCACTTCGTCCCAGTTTACCCTTCCCCCTCCCCGTGGCCTCAAGTCCATTCTCTACGTCTGTGTCTTTATTCCTGTACTGCCCCTAGGTTCTTTAGAACCATTTTTTTCCCCGCCTATAGCATTTGTTGTAAAGCTGGTTTGGTGGTGCTGAATTCTCTTAGCTTTGCTTGTCTGTAAAGGTTTTAATTTCTCCGTCGAATCTGAACGAGATCCTTGCCGGGTAATCTTGGTTGCAGGTTTTTCTCCTTCATCACTTTAAATATGTCCTGCCAGTCCCTTCTGGCTTGCAGAGTTTTTGCTGAAAGATCAGCTGTTGACCTTATGGGGATTCCCTTGTGTGTTATTTGTTGTTTTTCCCTTGCTGCTTTTATTATGTTTTCTTTGTATTTAATTTTTGATAGTTTGATTAATATGTGTCTTGGCATGTTTCTCCTTGGATTTATCCTGTATGGGACTCTCTGTGCTTTCTGGACTTGGTTAACTCTTTCCTTTCCCATATTAGGGAAGTTTTCAACTATAATCTCTTCAAATATTTTCTCAGTCCCTTTCTTTTTCTCTTCTTCTGGGACCCCTATAATTCAAGTGTTGGTGAGTTTAATGTCCCAGAGGTCTCTGAGACTGTCCTCAATTCTTTTCATTCTTTATTCTTTGTTCTGCTCTGCAGTAGTTATTTCCATTATTTTATCTTCAGGTCACTTATCCGTTCTTCTGCCTCAGTTATTCTGCTATTGATTCCTTCCAGAGAGCTTTTCATTTCATTTATTGTGTTGTTCATCGTTGCCTGTTTGCTCTTTAGTTCTTCTAGGTCCTTGTTAAACGTTTCTTGTGTTTTCTCCATTCTATTTCCAAGATTTTGGATCATCTTTACTCTCATTATTCTGAATTCTTTTTCAGGGAGACTGCCTATTTCCTCTTCATTTGTTAGGTCTGGTGGGTTTTTACCTTGCTCCTTCATCTGCTGTGTGTTTCTGTGTCTTCTCATTTTGCTTATCTTACTGTGTTTGGGGTCTCCTTTTCACAGGCTGGAGGTTCGTAGTTCCCGTTGTTTTTGGTGTCTGTCCCCAGTGGCTAAGGTTGGTTCAGTGGGTTGTGTAGGCTTCCTGGTGGAGGGGACTAGTGCCTGTGTTCTGGTGTATGAGGCTGGATCTTGTCTTTCTGGTGGGCAGGACCATGTCCGGTGGTGTGTTTTGGGGTGTCTGTGGCCTTATTATGATTTTAGGCAGCCTCTCTGCTAATGGGTGGGGTTGTGTTCCTGTCTTGCTGGTTGGTTGGCATAGGGTGTCCAGCACTGTAGCTTGCTGGTCGTTGAGTGGAGCTGGGTCTTAGCGTTGAGATGGAGATCTCTGGGAGATTTTCACCGTTTGATATTACGTGGAGCTCGGAGGTCTCTGGTGGACCAATGTCCTGAACTCGGCTCTCCCACCTCAGAGGCTCAGGCCTGATTCCCGGCTGGAGCACCAAGACCCTGTCAGCCACACGGCTCAGAAGAATAGTAGAAAAAAAAGAAAGAAAGAAAAATAAAATAAAATAAAATAAAGTTATTAAAATAAAGAATTAAAAAAATTAAAATGTAATTAAAAAAGAAAGAAGAGAACAACCAAACCAATAAACAAATCCACCAATGATAACAAGTGCTAAAAACTAAAATATGATAAACATATAAATCAGAAACTATTCAGTCTCATACAGCAAATCCCAAGACTACAGTTGCTCCCAAAGTCCACCTCCTCAATTTGGGATGATTCGTTGTGTGTTCAGGTATTCCACAGATGCAGGGTACATCAAGTTGATTGTGGAGTTTTAATCCGCTGCTCCTGAGGCTGCTGGGAGAGATTTCCCTTTCTCTTCTTTGTTGCACAGCTCCTGGGGTTCAGCTTTGGATTTGGACCCGCCTCTGCGTGTAGGTTGCCTGAGGGCGTCTGTTCCTGCCTGGACAGGACGGGGTTAAAGGAGCAGCTGATTCGGGGGCTCTGGCTCACTCAGGCCGGGGGGAGGGAGGGGCACGGATGCGCGGCGAGCCTGCGGCGGCAGAGGCTGGCGTGACGTCGCACCAGCCTGAGACAAGCTGTGTGTTCTCCCGGGGAAGTTGTCCCTGGATCACGAGACCCTGGCAGTGGCGGGCTGCACAGGCTCCTGGGAGGGAGGTGTGGAGAGTGACCTGTGCTCGCACACAGGCTTCTTGGTGGCGCAGCAGCAGCCTTAGCGTTTCATGCTCATCTGTGGTGTCCCACGCTGATAGCTGTGGCTTGTGCCCATCTCTGGAGCTCGTTTAGGCGGTGTTGTGAATCTCCTTTCCTCGGGTACCGCGAAACAATGGTCTCTTGACTCTTAGGCAGGTCCAGACTTTTTTCCCGGACTCCCTCCCGGCTAGCTGTGGCACACTAGCACCTTTCAGGCCATGCTCACACAACCGACCCCAGTCCTCTCCCTGGGATCTGACCTCTGATGCCATGATGCTTAGTTTAAATGTCATTTAAAACTTTTTTTTGAGCTGAAAGACTTATGTTATAGCTTAATCATCCGATGATCTGATGCAAAACGTAACCCACCTGGAGGCTGTGCGTGAGCAGGAGCTTGTCAGCTACAATTTTAAAGCACTTGTTGAAAGCAAGGGAGAGGATGAGAGAGAGTGGGTAGGCAATGCATTGGCGTGTAGTGCATAAGATATTATACGTCATCTGAGAGAAGAGGCAGACGTGACCTGACCCCTCATCCCTGTATCAACCATAAGGTTCTAGTAGCCTTTGGCAGACATGTTGTTTGGAAAGTTTAAATGTGTTGGAGAAAGGAGTGGGACAGAATCAAGTTAGACAATAGGAATATAATTGCTACCTGTTGGGGGCCTGGACTTAAACTGCGTTATTGGCTGTACTCTATGGGATGTTTAATGTCTGCAATTGTTTGGATCTGGAGAAAGGGATGAGGTCTATTTAAATCTCTGCAACAACAAGCAGTGTCACAACAGGATCTCCTCGTTTCTTTACACAGAACAGATGTCCCAGTCTGGATCTCTTGGTTAGGGCTCCCTGTCCTTGGGGAGCTGAGAGAGTTAAAGACAAAGTGAAGATAAAGGAGTGTCCCTGGAGCTGGGTAAAGGCCTCGTGAGACTAAATTTGGTTGGAAATATTTCCCCACCGTGTCTGCTCAGAATGGCAGACTTCCATGCATCATTAATGCTCCTTCCTGGAATTCATATGCCTCATTTGAAAGAGAGGGGTGCTTTTATCAAGCCATCAGCCCTCCTGCCAAAGCCCAGTGTAATCACCTGAAGAACAGAAGAGAATATTTGGCATCTGTTATTTCACCCTTGCTTCTCTGCCTTTTAGCTGGAAGGACAGATCGACTTTCTGTCTTTCTTAATGGAAAACGAATCTATTTTAGGATAGTGACAACTTAAGAGACAATTTCTTCTAGGTAGAGAAATGTCAGTGTGAATAGCATCTGTAAAATTGCCATTTGTCCCAGGAGTGTGAAGGAGTCTGAGGATGCCCAGGGGATGTGACCTGGAATCAATTGTCCTCCAGCCTCATCTCCATCCCCAAGCTCTCTGCTCTCTTGTAAGCCAGAGGTACCAATCTGGGTGGTATTTTGTCTGTCCTTTTCTATCCTTAGTTCTAAGTGCTAGGAACATAAGGAACATGGCAGCTGCCCACCGGGAGGTGTCCTTTTGTCAATTAGGACCTCAATTTCCTTCCAGCCCTTGTCCTGACTCTCTTTTTCTGTTAGATCATGTCTCCTCTCAAAGGGCAGAAACCCTCAGCTGCCTATCTGGGTTTTCAAATATTTCAAGTAATAACTAGAGATGTGTATTACATTATCCTGGAGGCCACAGATAAACAGGATGGGTATCTCAGATGGAAAAGCTCATAATCCAACTAGATTGTAAGCCCCTTGAAGGCAGGTAGGATTATCTTCCCATAATTGGACACGCTTAGTAAACTGAACCAATGACTCAGTGGACAGAGCACTGGACCAGGAATCATGAAACCTGAGTTATAGGCTAAGCTCTGCCAAGCTGTGTGATTTTGTGACTTTGTCACAGTACCTGCCACTATTACTGTCATCCCCATCCTATAGCAGGACTTGGTTTCCTGGTTTACCCAATGGGCAGTTCTAATGTTCAGTCCTGGCCAGTCTCCACATTTATGTGTAAAATGAATGAAAAGGTAGGCTAAAGAATATCTAAGAGCCCTGCTAGCAACAAAATGTTTTTAAATGTCCTCTTAAAACACATGCTATTTGGGAACCGTAAAAACTTGTGGTCTGAGGACAACTGCCATGTGGCGATGTTACAGACATTAAGCTCAAAATCAAAACTTCTAAAAGCAGGTGGACAGTTTCAAGTCCATAATGTTCTGAAGAGCTTATATAACGGGGGCACATTGTGTCCTACTGACATTTGTTTCAAAAATAGCCTTCTTAGCGATACAAGGTGGCCCAGACATCAACCTTGATTTGATTTTCTTTAGAGGAGGAAAAAAACATTTAGGACTCATCTGAAAAGAGGCTGATTGGCTTCTTTCTTCTTTAAGAAGTTTAATTTATTTTGACTCTTTCTTGAGACTTTATGGCAGATACTGAAATCTCCTTTGCGAAGCTTTTTTCATCTCTGCCTTTCTTCATTTTCTTTCCTACTCTGATCTGTTGTACATACTAAAAGTATAAGAGAAAATGCCCTAAAGATAAAGCTGTGTCTATCTGTGTAGTTTTCGTGTTATTGCAAGAAATACTTCCATGTTCTCCATCCTTTTGCTTATTAAGCACTTAGGGAAGTCACTGGGGGTGGGGGTTTGCCCTCTTTTTCTTAAGCAGCTTGCAAACCATAGGAGACCAGGCCTGCCAGAAATGAATGCCTGTTTTCACTTTTCTCCATTTCTATCAATGACAGAGAAGTTGCAAACTTCCCAATGCCGAAAGATGAAATCTTCTAAATGAAGAGGAAGACTCACTTAGCTTAGATCATCCTCCCTTACAGACAGCTCTCACTCTAAGCATGAGAAGAACGTCCATTTTTCATAGCCGCACGTCTTAGAGGAAAGTGGAACTTGGCAGTCCACTCAAATAGGTTGGTTTGTTCTCGGTTCCTGGGAATCACCTTGTGTTACAATCTCAGAAAGCACCGGACACTTGTTCTAGGTCAGGGGAGGGAGGAGGACATTTCTGTAAGAGCCTTCCCTGGCTATTGCTTTTATCTTTAGTAGAAAGAACTGGGTGAAAAAGATGGGTAGGCTCCTCCAGGAGAATTTGTACCTATTCAGCAGTAGAGAGTTGGTTTCTAAATTACTAAACAAATATGGGACCTGCTAATTCTCAAGCTCCCTCACTCACACATACACAAACTGGAAAGAGGAAGAGAATGTGGAGATTAAATGGTTGCAGTACAGAGGACATGCCAGAGGAGAAACCAAAATCCACTGAGAAAGCTGGTCTTTGTCTGAACAATGTCAAGAAATTTGCTTTGCTCTTCAGCACTGTGTTTAATGTCCTGTGCAGTGACAGGAGGGCACTGAGCTATGTACACAGCGTGACAGGCTTTCTCTTGAGACAGTAGAACGCTATGGCAATTGAGACATAATGGGCTGGTAGAGCCCATGCCAGTTACTCTGCCCTAGTGAAAACAGCCCCTAAATTCCTTGTCAGGTTTATGTGGCCAAATACTCTTCCCCCCAGAATGGCTAAGGCACCAGGGGCCTTTGCAGTATGTTTCAACTATCTTTCAGGATGGGATGGGTCTGCAACACTTGGCTGTTAGGCGGTATGCGGCAATGGTTAAAGAACACACGCTTCATAGTCAGAGACCTGGGTTCAGATCACTGTGTCAGAACAAGCTGTTTGGCCTTGATATGAGACTTCACCTCTCTAGGCTTCAATTTTCTCATCTGTAGAATGATGTTAATAGTGTTTTGAGGATTAGGTTACATAGTGCTTGTAAAGCACTTCGCACAATGCCTGGCGACCAGTAAATATGCAACAAATGGTAGCTAATAATAATAAAAACATTATAGGATTACCTCTCACCATGGACTCAATTTAATGGGTATTGGCTGGGCATTATTATGTGCCACCAGGCATTCATTCATTAAAGCAAAAAGTGAGTATCTCTTATGTCCCAGGTAATGTGCTAAGAGCAGGGGAGAGCTGTGAGCAAGACGGGACATCTTAGAGCCTGAGTGTTGGGCAGATTAGGGACAGGAAGTAGAAGAAGACTTGATCACCAACTTGTAAAGAGGTTACAGCTGTGTCAGGATGGTTCTAAGCTTCTCAGGTTTCTCAGAAAGCATGATGGGTGCTCTGTCCCTTCTTCAGCCCCTCTCTCTGGCCTTAGAAGTTCTTCTTTCTCATAACTGGGTTCACTTGCATCTTATCTGCAATTCAGCCCTGCCCCAGTTCCCAGGACCAGCCTTGACCCAAGACAGGGTCCAGCCCCACAGCTGGGGGCTGAGGTTCAAATCGCCTTGCAGCTTGTGTGACTGGAAGATGGTGCCTTGGTTTTGATACTTGAGGTCCAGTCTCATTTTAAGCCTTAATTCCCTTTGTGTGCCCTTATTTTTAGAAATGAGCTTCTGCCTTTGTGCTTGTTCTTTAGGACCTGTTCCAAAAACTTATTTAGCGACCCCAGGACTATCTTACGATTGGAGAGCTATACCTTATTCTTGTTAATTCCTGTCTCAAGCGCTAGAGTCCTTATCCTAAACCTCAGTCCAATAGCTAACTTGTGGACATTTGCTTCTTGCCAGACTCTTCTCAATATATCCACCCCCTAAATTCCTCTCCTTCCCCTAACCTGTTGTTTAGACAGGGACTGGTGGTTTCAAGTAACCTTTGTCTGTTAGAACTAAACCTCTGCCACTGCCACCTGCACTTGGGTTAGTTTTCTAAGGACTGGTTCACCCAATGGGTGGTTCTTATGTCCAGTTTTGTTTATTTCCATATGCCTCATTGGGTGGCCCAAGATCTGACCTTCCCAATCAGAGGCCAAAACCTTTTAAAGCTAAGCCCCTGAGGAGCTCTGAAGATACTACTGTACCCCTTTTAAAAAGCCCTAACTATTAGTATAATTCTTTTGTACTTCGCCCATGGGCAAGCCCTTGGCAGAGACATTCTGTTCATTCATTAATTCATTCAAGATCTATTTATTGGACTTCCATTATGTGTCAGGCCATGGCATACTGAAATGAATCAGATATGGCTTCTGTTTTCAAGGAGTTCATAGACTAGTTGGGACAGCTAAACTTGAAAACAGATCGTTATAATAAAGGTTCAAAAGTACTATGAGAGGGCTTTCCTGGTGGCGCAGTGGTTGAGAGTCCGCCTGCCGATGCAGGGGACACGGGTTCGTGCCCCGGTCCGGGAAGATCCCACATGCCGCGGAGCAGCTGGGCCCGTGAGCCATGGCCGCTGAGCCTGCGCGTCCGGAGCCTGTGCTCCGCAACGGGAGAGGCCACAACAGTGAGAGGCCCACGTACCGCAAAAAGAACAAACAAACAAAAAAAGTACTATGAGAAAGCAAAAAAAATACTATAAGGAAGCAAAAAGCAGGGGCAGCTAACCAGATTGCAGGTGGGTAAATGGGATTAGGGAAGGCTTCCTGAAAGAGGTGACACCTCTGAGTTCTGAAGGACTCGTAGGTGGTGTTAGCCAGCTGAAGAGAGGTGAAGGTCCTTCCAGGCCTGTCTTCAGGGAACAGTGCATACTTTGCTATAGCTGGAACATTGAGTGTGAAGGAGGAAGAGGACCCGATGAAACTAGAGAGGTAGGTGGGGGCCAGGTGACAAAGTGCCTTCTTTGCCATGCTAAGGAATTTGAATTTTATCCTGATTTCTAAAGTGAGAAACTACGATAATGTGGATTTGATTTGCCAGGGTAAGAGCAGAGGCAGGGAAACCATACAGTAAAGACTGTCAAATAGTTGCTTGAACCGTAACTAAGATGATGATGGTGGGAATGAAGAGTGTATCTGGATTTGAGAGACAGAAAAGTAGAATTGATAGGATATGGTGACTGACTGGATATGAGGGGAGCGATGAGGAAAGATGACCTGGTTGCTTAGGCAACTAGGTGGGTGGTGATTCTGCTGCCTGAGACAGGGAACACAGAAGGAACAGATTTTCAGTAGAGGGCAGGCTGTACTTAATGTTGCCAGATAAAGTTCTCCAATTCTACTTTCCTTTTAGTAAAATAATCCTGTTGCCCAAAGGATGCTATTGACAAGCTACCTTTACAGAATTCAACTGTAGAATAAAACGTTTTTCATACAGATCATATGAAAACTATACAATTGGATAAATACTGCACTTGAAAATTAAATTCCTCTATCTTTATTAGTTGGAAGGCATAGAAATAAATGAAAACAGAGTCGAAAAAAACTTACCCCATAGACAAGTTCCCCAACCATGCCGTTCCATATTTTAGTCTCCGGATCCCTTGCACCGTATTTCCCATCACCGACAATGGACAATTTGTATTTGATCCTTACATGTTTGGCTATTTCATAGGCTAAGTCTACACAATAGCCTTCATATCGCTCATTTCCTTCCAGTTGCTCGTGATTCTTCTTATACATTACATATGGTGATTCCTTTGAGACCAGAAGCAAGATCAAAGGATTACTCCTATACATTTTTCTAAGAGATAATAAATGTAATAATGAAGTTTTGTTCCCCTGTGGCTATTGAGGTTTGGTGTGTTAAGAGAGCCTTTAAAAATGTTTGCTTACTAAGCAGAAGAGCCTCAATCGACTATTCATGGGGGCACATATTCCTTGGAGTCCTTAATTGATGATTTAAGGAAATAGAGAAGAATTTAAGTTCTTTTTGAGAGTTTGAAAGAACCAGTTTCCACCTGTAGTCTTTGATTTAGTCAAGTTGGGCAGAGGTATTTCTTTTAGTTACATGAAGGTTAACTGCCTTTGATTTCTTGGGATTTACTATGTAAGAACCATAGCCAGCCTTGGCAAGCCCTAGGGAAGCACTGTGATCTTTGTGAGGTCAGAGTCTGTGGCTTATTCATTTTTATATCCTCAGGGCCTAGTACAGTACCTAGGACAAAGTGAGTGTTTGATAGGCGTGTTTAAATGAAAGAGAAACTTCAGCTGAATCTCCACTTAATTAATCACAATTTCAGACCTACTCATTTTCAGGCATATTCATTTTTAACCCGGGTTTGTACTTCGTTCAGTAATGAAACATACCAGGTTTTAGAAAAGCATTTGAAAATAAGTGAAAATACTATTTCACATCCCAATAGTGCTTTTGGTTTTTCAGAAAAGCTTTACATGGTGAATATTGCCTTGAAATGTCTTATGACATGGATAGGAGATTATTATGACGACCATTCCATAAGTTAAAAAATAACACAACCTGAGGCTCAGAGAAGTTGTGATTTGCACCGTTAAACTCAGGTTAGTGGTAGACCTAATATTAGAACCCTGACCTACTCTTTCCTCCATATAACGCTATCTCCCCCACAATGAAGAATTACATTTCAAGTCCAGATGAAGCATCAGTCCATGAGGTTAACGAGGAGGATAACAAGATCTAAAGCTATTGCGAATTCCTGTTCTTTTTCTTTATTTAAATGACATTCTGTTCCTCATCGTGGCAAGACATTTCGAAAGACTCCTAAGCTGACCTGTTGGAAGTTTCCACTGTTTGAACTTGAGGTCTTTCTTACTGGCTGAATAATGCTTTTCAGAAGACAGAAGTCTTGCTGTACAGAAAGCCCACCTACCTTCCATCCATACTTACCAGAATGGTGGTTACTACTATGGTCCGGTTCTCTGCAGATGCACTGTCATTGCTGATTTGCTGATCTGAGAAAGGCACAAATCTTTCATACTCATTCCAGTAGCCAGCCTAGAAAGAGCAGACATTTGACCTGGTTGCCTATTTTTCACTCAAAAAGTGCTGCACGAAATTCAAGTGCTGTAGTAGAATGAAACCTTTTTGTAGTTGCTTGAGCAACAGATGTGCTGTTCCTTCACCCTGGGGGTTCCCATCCCCACCTTGCTTTTACTGATATTTGGTGAGAATAAGTTAGCCCACTGTAGAATGATCAGCCTTTTTGATTCTTTAAACTCAGATAGCAGAAAAATTCTTTGCTTAAAACTGTAGGAAAGCTGGGTGGGCAATCAGTTGAGTATCCTGTAGAAATGGTACAAGATATTTTACGTTCTAAGGTTTTATTAAGTAACTACTAAGTTCCCACTTCCTGACTAACTCACTATTAGTATGATAGACGCCCAGTGGTTATTATGAAATTTAGCTGTAGGGAAAGGTACTTTGTCCAGAGGCGTTTTGGTGGGTGAGTTGGCCAAATGGAGAGATAGCCTACTTTCCAATTCTTTTGCTAAAATCATGTGTATCTCGGCAGCTTCTGTTTAAATAACATGCTATAAAATTTGTAACTCCTTCCCTGTATTGTAGGAAGCTGTTAATTAATCTTGAGTCTACCACTTTTAAAGGACCAGCCTCAGAGGGAGATAACTTTTAAAATGTGTAGATGGAACACTTTGATTACAAAACAGCTCTGCATCGTATCTACACTATTCACCAAACGGAAAGGCAAACATGATGTGTGGGAATTTGCTTTGGGTGTGTTTCCTAACACCTGTTTCCTTGCATCTGAGGGCTGTCACTTTCTGAGAGATTTTTTATTTGGATATCTGTTTGGGTTACTTACCTTCCGAGAGCCAGTGACTTTCATTTCATACACGTCGATGGTATAATTTGTCCTACGTCCGTAAGTGTCAAATTGGATGTTTCCAGTCATTCCTTGTACTTGCACCTGGTAGAAAGGGAAAAATGTAAAATTTAAAAATAGCGCCACATTATTGCCTGTTCGGTTTTTGCGATGAGGTCCGCTGACAGATCTTGGAATCTTGGAGAATGTTTATCTTGAGCCATTGAGCTATAGCCACCAGATCAGTCTATACAGATCTTCATTTCCTCTGCAGTATTTTCTAAGTATGTCTTTCAGTTAATGAAGCTTTGAGTGGGTGTGACAGGCAGTTTCTTAGATGATACAGTGAGGGCCCTACCACTACTTTTTCAAGGACCTGAAATTTCTTTTTTTTTTTAAATACTTAACTTTCTCTTTATTTACTGGTTTTCAGAATAAAAATCTTTCATAGAATTGTCTAAAGGTAACCCATGTTTTTAGTATTATTATCAACTCATAGATTTAAATGTATTTTGTGTATTTCAATCCCTTTTTTTAAACTGATTTTTTAAAATTAATTTTTATTGCAGTATGGTTGCTTTAGAATGTTGTGTTAGTCTCCACCGCACAACAAAATGAATCAGCCATACACATACAGATATCCCCTCCCTTTTGGATTTCCTTCCCATTTAGGTCACCACAGTGCATTAGGTAGAGTTCCCTGTGCTATACAGTGTGTTCTCATCAGTTGTCTCTTTTATACATAGTATCAATAATGCACGTGTCAATCCCAGTCTCCCAGTTCCTCCCACCCCACTCCTTTCCCCCTTGGTATCCATACATTTGTTCTCTACATCTGTGTCTCTATTTCTGCTTTGCAAATGAGATCACCTATACCATTTTTCTAGATTCCAAGGAACCTGAAATTTCTACCATTCATCTTTTCTGAAGGGAGTTGCCTGAAGAGTATTCTTAACTAGGATAATGCGTTCTTCTGAACTGTGAGTTCCACTATTGCCAACATCCAAACATAAACCAGCTTCAGTAACGTGGGCTCTGGAGCTCCTGGATTCATACTCTAACTTCATCACTTACTAACTGTATGACCTTGGGGATGTTCCTTAATGCTTTTATACCTCAGTGTCCTAATCTGTAAAATGGGAAATCCTAGTAGTACCTGTCCCATGGAGTTGTTAGGAGGATTAAATGAGTTATACATATGTAGTGTTTAGATCAGTGTCTGGCATGTAGTGAGCATTGCAATACATGCTAGCTCTATTAATAATAATAATTATTAATCAAAATGAATTTAGTTCTGTTTCTTGAGGGGTTTACACATTTATCAGCTACCATAGTAACAGGGATGAGTTTTTCCTCTTATTTAACCTATGCCCAGTTCCAGACAGGTAGTGGAGAGCTAGGCCGTGGAGGGATAATCCGTAGACTGATGAAATTTGTTAAGTCTAGGGAATCAGGAGTATTGAATACTATATAGAACAGATAGAGGTACTAGAATAGCCCAGACACCTAGTTGGGAGGCCAAATGCAGATGCATGTATGCCACAATTTTTCCTGGGTCTGGGCCCCGTATTATGAATTCATACGAGGCCATCTCTACTGGGTGGAGAGATTTCCTTACCTGTTTTACAGTTCAAGGACACTGGATGAAAGACCTTCTATAAATATGTCATTATTGTTACCCACTTGAATTACTTATCTGGTGAGTATGGGTCAAGGAATTTGCTTCAAAGAAAAAGAATCTGTCATTCTCCCAAGATGAAAGAATGGAATACTTTTTCATCTCTTATAGAAAAGTGACAAGCTGTTTGTTAAGCAAGTGAGAAGCGGTAATGGGCTTGTGCTGCAGAAGAGAAAATTGATGGCAAATAGTAGGGAGCATCTTTTTAAAGGAACAGGGCTTGTTCGCCACCAGTAGGAGACCATGGAATATCTGTTGAAGGAGAAATGCTCCAATGTGACTCCCTGAAGACAAGATGATTGTCCTACTAAATGAACAAACCTAAGCACTACTGTCAGCTTAGGCTTGCAGACAAGGTGACGTCATGCTTCTGGCTAAAGAAAAGGTCCTTTGTTGAGATAGAAGTTGCTTATCCAGTAGGATGGGTCTGTGATGCATGAAGGGTTCTTTACACTCTATTTTGGGCACTGAATTCTAGGAGAGGAGATAGGCAGGGTAGAGACACTGGCAGAGGAAATTATTAAGGAAATCCTTTGTGAGTGAAAATAGCAAAGTCTTCAGTCTCATTAAGAATTGTATATTTCTAAAGATTCAGCCTATCTGAGCATGATCTGCAAACTGGACAGTAGCCTAAGCTGATTAGAACTTTTGGTGAGCAGAAGTCGAATTGGACTACCATTCAGAGACAAGTCTATTTTTAAGGATGTGAATGTCAGTGACAGTTTCCCACCATCCCATCTGGGATCCCTTCTTTAATCCTCTCCACCCCGCACCTCAGTCTATATTAGGTGCTTCTCCTCTGGGTTCCCATAGCATTCCGTGTGGAGCTTCACCATAACATTTTAATCTATGTATTTCTAGCTCCCCTGCTAGATTGGGAGCACCTCAAGATGAAAGACATTTTTTTTCTGTGTTCTCAGCAACTAATCCAGAGCCTGGGATAGAGCAGGTGTTCAATAAGTGTTTACTGAACAAGTTGACAAGTTTCGATGACTTAGAATTGTGACATATTTCAGTAGACCAGGTTGAGGCTAATCTTTGCACCATCGATAGATTGAAAGGATGATGATTACCCAATCTGCAAGTAGCTTTAAGGTTTTTAAAAGCACTTGTTTACATATTAACAATTTAAATTTGAGCTCCCCTCATCTTATTTCATGTTTGCATTTTAACTTGGAGCCTGATACATAGTCCTTGGTGCTCAACAAATATTTGTTTAATGAATGGTGTGATTATTTATTCATTAAAACAGGCCCCTTAGGAGACTCTTTCAGGTAATGATTTTGTTTGCCAGATTTCTTTGAAGGAAGAGAATGATTGACTGAGCAGCAATTATGTGCTAGTCACAATGAGGGATGCTTTTACATCATGTATCCTCACTTTTAGTTAACTTAAATAAAATGGGATTTCTTTTATATGGTAGAAACCTTTAGTACTTCAGACCACCCTCTCTTGCAGTCCTCTGAAAAGTGGAGTTTCACTGATCATTTGTCACAAGGCAACATGTACCTTTGGCAGAGGCTGATACTTTCCAGCCTCTCTGAAGCCTTAGAAAGAGGCTGGCCTATGGAAAGAGGGAAAGCATCCTTTCTGTTGAGTGTTTGATCATGAGGGCCTGGGGAGGAAGGTTACTTACCTGGCTTACAGCTTGAGCTATGTCAGTGAGTTAGACATGTGGAAACTTTGTGCAATAATATGATCAATCTAATGTTTTTCTTGCCAAATTCTTTCTTGTCCTTCACTCTGGCAGCCAGTTTTGTATTTGGGGAAGAGAGTCATTTGTGTCATGGATGGGGAGTCAGTCGAAGACGCTGGTACTTGCCCCTTGAGGTTTTGATGAAAACTCCTTTTGGTTCACTCTGAGGGAGTTTTATATTTCACTCATCATTATGTTTCACCTGACAATACAAATCTTGTAACAGCTATGAAGGTTGAATCTAATTAACTGTTCTTCAAAAATTGTGCAGTGCTACCTCCATAAAACTACACTTAGGGCATTTGTTAGGGAACTGACATAATGACATAAAAATCTGCATGATGGGAGAATGAGTCATATCTCTTTCTTGGAGAGAGACACAGTGGCTACTAACCCCTTTCTACTGAATGCTTCCAACTTGGCAAATTTAAGGCAGCAGTAAGAGAGCCAGCTACACAAAATGATGGACATTACGAGGCCATTACAGATTCCTGGTTGCTGGGTTGTGCACAGAATTATCTTATCATTGCCTATCTCTTTGTTGATTTGGATGTTCTAAACATCAGGATAATTAAAGAAGTAGAAATAAGAGAGTCTTGTACTCTCCAAGGCTTATTTTAATGCATGCAGGCGTGTGTAGCTTAATGCAAAATATTCAGGAAAGAGCTCTTGCTTGGAAAGCTACACTGAATGGGCGATGCTACTCCTAGTGTAAATAATGGAATCTGTTCAAAGGATACTGCTCAAAGCCTTAAATGCTCTCCCACCCAGTAAATACTAAAAACAAGTGACCTATTTGACTCTCTGCCCATTGATTCCTTGTACTTTCCTTCAGGCTTTTTCTCTAGGGCATTGGGGAAATAACTCTTAAGTAGGCCTAGAATGGACTGTGTTCCTGCATTTCACCATGTAGAATAGTATAAAGGTTCTTTTTGACAAATAGAAATACTATCACACTGGCTCAGTTCCACAGTCCATCCAGGCTAATAATTTGTCTGATGAGCCAGAGGATGCTGGTAATGTCTACGCTGAAGTTAGGAGTTTCCTGGAGAATATCCCAGTCCCCCTAAGCAACACAATTTTCTGGAAAGTCTGAATTTTTTGAAGCCATTTACATGTTCAATCCATAACTTTCAAGGGTACTGAGTTTGATTTACTATCCCCACTTTAGTACAGAGCTAAATATTCATTTGCCCTAAATTTACCATTTCTCAAGCTTCAAGGAAGAATCTTCTAGTTTTAGATTTCTAGATTTTGGTGAATAAATATCGATGCTTATCTTTCTGTACACTTTGAACATTCTACAGACTCTGATCCTATTCCCTTTAGGTTATCTTTTCTCAAGATTGAGGTCTTACTCTTTTTGTGTCTTTATAAGGTGCCCCCAACCAAATAACCCACTGTGGTCATTACCATTTTCAGAGCTCTCTCGATATCAATTCCTTGACTCCAGGGCACAGCAGGGTTTGCTAAGCAGTCTCCAGCACTGCCTCTCCGGGACACATCCACTCGCTGCCTCCTCAGATAGCGGAAAGCTTCTGCTATGACCAGTATTGCATCGTGCGTCAATGCAGATGTGTACTGCAATGGATGTATGGAAAACAAGATATCATGACAAACGATGCCCCCAAAACTTGCCTCGTTTCTTATAATTTTCATTCATCTCCAACTCTTGTTCTATGAAGTCACCCTCTTAATTACTTGAATCAAGAGATCTCTCTGGGCAAGCTTGACTTTGATCCATTCTAGAATGATGCATCTTACCTCATGTGTGCACATGTTAAGATTATTAAGATCAAATGGCTCAAGGGAATCTCTCTCTTACTCTCAATACTGTGTTTCGTATTGAGTGAGTGACTGCCAAAAGGCCAGCTCCTTTATAGAGAGCAAAATATGTGGGAAGTTAAAGGATGGCATATGTAGATTGGAGAGGAAACGGCATATCCTAAAGCAAGACTGAGTTATCGCTGTTTGTAATAGAAAATTCAGATCTGGTGTTTACTTAGGGGAAAATGGAAATAACTAAGTTAGACAGCTTGAAATTAATTTGGAGGGAAACATTAATCATTTCTGTCTGGACCACGTTTCTGGTGAACTAGGACCTCTGGCCAGCAATAAATCAGTTTTTGTTTCCTTGGGAGAGCAAAATCCAAAGCTGGTTTTTGACTGTAGAAAATTACAATTGTTATTGAGTTTTAAATCTGATAACATTGACAATGCATAGGCAATACTTCGTGATGCTGCCTTTTCCAGGCCAGAACACTTACTTTCTATTTCTTGGATATACTGTACTGATACACTGCTAAGGATGAGGCCAGTCATTTAACACAAGGGATTTGATTATCTGCAATTTGACATGGTGGATGCCTTTTCATTAATGAATCAACAAAGTGTGATTAAAATTAGCTGGCCCCTGTTTTGCAGGGGTGACAAATACTGGTAGAATACAGAATTCTGTTGATTTCTAAAAAAAAATGAAGCAAAATGCCCTGGGGGGAATTTTCTGTCTACATAGTGTGTCCCAGTACAATTGTGAGTGAATGCATTGTCATCTTTACAACTATCAATTTACTTTTCTGACTTTTCTCATGTTACTTTTCTTTCAGGGCCAAGTCATCAAGTATGACTGTAACAGGGGGCATATGTTCTTTCATGAAAAAAAAATATCTGTGTCTGCCCGTGCTAGCACTACATAAAGCCAACGTGGTGGTGCTTTTTTTCCAGCTGACTGCATAAACTGTCAGCGATCTTAATGTAGTCCTTTCCAAGCCATGCCCAAATGGCTATTCAATTTTCTACTTTTTCAGCTTCTACGGACCAATGTGTGACCATCTAAAAAAAAAAAGACCCCAAAGGAAATGTTCATAAAATATAGAATAAATTAAGCATCAGGATTTTAATCTCTAGACACTTTTATTTCCTAATCAAAAATATTGTACATAATTTTTTAACATGGGCTTTTTGTCTGTTTGACATAGAGACAGGTTCCATAATGACTAGTACAAGTCAAAGTAATCAGAAAGTTGTAACCACCTATTTAAGTATTTCGTTTTCTTAAGTTATTTGAAGGGTTTTGCTTATAAGCCTGAACAATTCTTCTCAATAAGTTCTAAGAACTTTACATTACACATATCATGAGTTACCAATGAATAATCCAGAGCTGAGATTGTCTTCCTTCTCTTTTGTACACCTCTACAACTTCTGAACAGGCATAAATGACTCTGTAGCACCCTTTTCATACTTTTACTCTTGTCCATTTTTTGTGCCTAGCATAGTGCCTGACATTGTGTAGGTAACCCATAAAATATTGAATAAATGAGTTTTTTCCCTCTACCTATTGCCTGCTAAATCTAAGGATGGCAAAACAGCGGATAGGCAGTTGTATGAAAATATAAATTAATATAAGCTCACCTAAATGTAGTGGGCAGATTTAGTCCATAAAAAAAAGATTTGAATCATCAAAGAAATGCAAATCAAAACCCAAGTGAGGGACTTCCCAGGTGGCACAGTGGTTAAGAATCCACCTGCCAACGCAGGGGACACGGGTTCGAGCCCTGGTCCGGGAAGATCCCACATGCCACAGAGCAACGAAGCCCATGCGCCACAACCACTGAGCCTGTGCTCTAGAGCCCGCGAGCCACAACTACTGAGCCTGGGAGCCGCAGCTACTGAAGCCCGCATGCCTAGAGCCCTTGCCCTGCAACAAGAGAAGCCACTGCAATGAGAAGCCTGTGCACTGCAATGAAGAGTAGCCCCCGCTCGCCGCAACTAGAGAAAGCCTGCGCGCAGCAACAAAGACCCAACGCAGCCAAAAATAAATAAATAAATAAGATGAATAAATTTAAAAAAAACCCCACAATGAGATAGTACCTCACACCTGTCAAAATGGCTATTATCTGGGGCTTCCCTGGTGGCGCAGTGGTTGAGAGTCCACCTGCCGATGCAGGGGACACGGGTTCATGCCCCGGTCTGGGAGGATCACACATGCCTTGGAGCGGCTGGGCCCGTGGGCCATGGCCGCTGAGCCTGCGCGTCCGGAGCCTGTGCTCCGCAACGGGAGAGGCCACAACAGTGAGAGGCCCACGTAACGGGAAAAAAAAAAATGCTATTATCAAAAAGACATGAAACAACAAGCATTGATGAAGATGTGGAGAAAAGGGAACCCTCATGCACTGTTGATAGGAATGTAAATTGGCGCAGTCACTGTGGAAAACAATAGGGAGGTTCCTGAAAAAATTAAGAATAGAACTACCATATGATCCAGCAATTCCACTCCTGGGTATCTATCTGAAGGAAATAAAATCACTGTCTCAAAGAGATATCTGCGCCCCCATGTTCACTGCAGCATTATTTACAATAGTGAACACGTGGAACAAACCCGTGTTCATCAAATCATCAAATGATGAATGGATAAAGAAAGTGATATACACCCACACATATATACATATATAAAGTCATGTCAGTTATATTTCAACAAAAATATATATGCACACACAGACACACATACAATGGAATATTATTCAGCCATAAAAAGAAATCCTGCCATTTGTGACACACAGGTGGACCTTGAGGGCATTATGCTAAGTGAAATAAGTCAGACAGAGAAAGACAAATACTGTATGATCTCACTTATACATGGAATCCAAAAAAAAAAAAAAACTCATAGAAACAGAGAACAGAATGATGGCTGTCAGAGGTCAAGGCTGGGGAATAGGGAAAATGAATGAAGGTGGTCAAAAGGTACAATCTTCCAGTTATAAGTTCTGGGAATGTAATGTATAGCATCGTGATTATAGTTAACAATCCTGCACTGTAGTTTTTGAAAGTTGTGAAGAGAGTAGATCTTAAAAGTTCTCATCATAAGAAAAAATTTGTAGCTGTGGTGGTGATAGATGTTAACTGAACTTATTGTGGTGATCATTTTGCAATACATACATACATCAAATCAGTATGTGGTATACTTAAGAGTAATACAATGTCAATCATATCTCAATAAAAAATAAAATCATCATCTTAAAAAAATGATTTGACTACAAAGGATTCCTCATAGGAATTGTGGCCATATTTACTGAAACATATGAGGACACCTGGAAAAAGCTGGCATGTGTAATGTAATCACTACAACTACAGAGGACCACTTAGCTAGTGAGTGGCTTAAATTAATACAAAAAGATGTTTAACTTACGACTTTTCTAGAACATACCAATTGCATAAAGTAAGGTCCCACTTGTATTGTGTTGATGTGACCCATTCAGGGTGGACCTGCGTAGGTGATTCAGAATGTGTCTCTTTTCTATGTCCCATCGTTCCTCCTTCTTCTGTTCTTGCCAGGGAGGAAGGATATGAGGATGGGTATCTTGAAACCATGAGAAAGGAAATGTCCCCTCCCCTTTCCTTTTTTAGGGAGGGGCCTTGAGCCTTGACTCTGCTTTGATCCCTCATCTTGATCACAAGGATCCCACAGCCATGGTATATACGTACTTTCACGTACATATCAGGAAGAAAGAATTTAAAGTCTGTTTCATACTTGGATCAATGCACTGAGGGAATGGGTTACTTAAAAAAGATACATTGGAAGGATCCTTTGTGTAACATGAATAACTTTCCCCCCATTTATCTGTTTTAATTCCTGATTTTTAAATAATAGGATTTCTAGCCATAGGGGAACACATGAAAAATGTGTACTTTAAGCATGACTTTCTGCTTTCAGTGTTCTTATCTTGATTTCATGAAAATGAGCAACTTAGGTAATCTAATTATTTAAAGATACTTTTGCAGGCAGGAAAATATTTCCATTCAATATACGTATAGGCAACATGCACTCTGTATTAGAGCCTAATTCACTTGGGTGTACTGAGATTCATGAAACTTATTAACACAAAGTAATCACATAAATAATGTAAAATCTAATTTTCTGTTTCAGACTATCAATTTTCCTTACCTATTCCCACTGCCCCCACTCTTTGCCTGATTCAGGTTCTTGTAATATTGTAAATTATGAGCATATTAAAAATGAAATTCATTAAAAAATTAAGTTAACCTTCCCAAACGCTGGGTTTTAAAAGACCTCCTTCTCAATAGCTTCTTTATTTGGGAATTTAGTTTTCAAGTGCAGCAGTAGTATCTGCAGTTGTGTTTTAGCATCCTTGAAACACTTCTGAGGGGCGACCACTTGATCACTGGATGGCCGTAAATATATAAAGGCCATACTGAGATGCTCTGAAAAGCTGGCCTAAGGTTTCTACATGTCGTGGAACATTACCTTTAGAGGTGCATTCTTGGCTTCAGGGAATTCCCTTTCATCCAGCCTCACCCAGCGCTGTATGAACTGCTGAACCATAGGGTTTTCGTTGTTGACAATCTGGAATCCTGTAATGTTGGCTCCCCCGTGCATGACTCTTTCTAGCAAAATATCAGTAAAACCCTAGAAAGAGATTGAAAGAGAATAATGTTTGTGGGAGGTCATGCATTCGTACTCACTGTATCTGTTGGTTAGAGCGCTAAGGAGGAAATGAAAGTTCCTTCCCCAGGATTCTTCTTTAGCAATCAAGGAAAACCTGGACAGATTGTTATATGTCAATTATATCTCAATAAAAACCAAAACCACAACAAACAAACAACCCTGATATGGACTAATTCTTAGGACACTCTGGCTCTGAAACTACAAGCATGGTGGAGAAAATATACATCCTTCCATTTTAGTGCCTATGTCTTTAGTGTAGCTGCTGCAACGACAAACATAGGTGTCAACTTCAAATGTTTTTATTTCTTTCATTTACCTGTATTTTTAGTTTTTCTTCATTGAGTACAAATACAATGATTCATATAACTGGAAAATGTTGAAAACGTTGACCCTAGCTAGAGGTATCAAAAACTCTTCTTCAGCTTAACATGCCGAATGCAGCAGATTGCTTCAGACTCTAATAATGAATACTTTCGACATTTGTAATTTACAGAAATGCCAAAAAGCGAAACTGACAGCTTGGTTGTATATGATGGTACAAACCCCGGGGTATGTCTCACATGTGTCCCTGAACGTGTTTTGACATCTACTTCATAGCATCCACCATTTTCTTCTTCTTTTGTCTCTTGCCAATTGCTGCTGATGCACTTGGGTCTTCAATGGGCTCGAGCCAATTTATATCCATAAAGAAACGGGAAGAATTCTTCCTCTTCCCTTTAGATTCTCCCCCCAACATTTACATGTAAAAATTTTCAAATATACAGAAAAGTTGAAAGAATTGTACAGTCCCTTCAGATTTTACAATTAATATTTTTCTATCCATCATCAATCCATTTCATTTTTTAGATACCTTTCAAAGTAAGTTGCAGATATTAGTATACTTCATACCAAAAGACTTCAGCACGCAGGCCATTAACTAGAGTTCAGTGTTTGCAGTTTCCATCCATCCTTCCTTCCTTCCTTTCCTTCTATCTTTCGGTAAAATTTACATCCAGTAAAATGCACAAATCTTAAATGTGCCACTCGATGAGTTGATAAATGCACACACTATATTACTCAAATCCCTACTATTTCTCTAAAGTTTTCTTTTTTTACATTCTAAGTTTTCATTGAAGTATAATAATCATATAGAAAAGGGTATACATGTTTATTTTTTTCTTTTTTTAGAATGATAAGGTTTTTCTTTTTTTTCTTTTTGGCTGCTTTGGGTCTTCGTTGCTGCGCGTGGGCTTTCTCTAGTTGCAGCGAGCAAGGGCTACTCTTCGTTGTGGTGCACAGGCTTCTCATTGCAGTGGCTTCTCTTGTTGCAGAGCACAGGCTCTATGCGGGCGGGCTCAGTAGTTGTGGCTTGCGGGCTCTAGAGCACAGGCTCAGTAGCTGTGGCGCATGGGCTTAGTTGCTCTGCAGCATGTAGGATCTTCCCGGACCAGGGCTCGAACCCGTGTCCCCAGCATTGACAGGTGGATTCTTAACCACTGCACCACCAGGGAAGTCCCAGTGCACACATCTTTAAATACAGCCTGATGAATTTTCACAACCTGAACACATGAATGTAACCAATATCCTGTACACCTCTCTCTCTAGTCACCATCCCTACAACTGCTTCTTTTAATTCTGCATTTCTTTAACATGGTCAACAAGGCAGTCATAGAAAATATTTTAGTGAAGCAGCTTTTTCAGTTATTACTCTCAGCCCCATTCCTCTTCCTTTCATAAGTGGGATATGAGCCAATGGAGACTGGACAAAGGGACAAATAGTTTGCATCACTGAGAACCATTCCTCCTTTCCAGTGACCCCAAAGTACTTTTCAAAATTAACATTAACTTGTTAGGATGAGTTTTCTCCTAAAGGCCTCCTTCCTGAAAGAAACTGAGACTCAGTGTTTTCTCCCGTTTGCTCCCCTCTGCACTGCAATCAGCAGAGAGGCTTGCCTGTGTGTAAAGCCTAGCAGAGGCTCCAGATGGGGCTTAAGCCTAACTGTTATCCAACTCCCAACTCTCACCCCCTAAACAAATACACAAATAAAGAGCTGAGGGCAAAACGTTAACAAATGGCTTTAAGTCGTTTACTGTGCCAAACCAAACTTGCCAGTTAACAAGTATTACACAAGAAGAGCATTGAGCAACTACCCATCTGTCTGCTGGCAGGGGTGAAGAGTGGGCTCTCTGGGGCTCTCCTGTGTCCTAAAAGCCTGGCCTGCGAGGTGGAGCCCCCTTCCTTGAAAGAAAGGGGTTGAGAATGCTTCTGCCACCATGTTGGTTCCCAGGGTCAATGGCCACAGTCTGCACTAGGAAGTAGTATTTCTTGTGTCTTTTATACTTTGATAAGCATCACACCCCTGTTTACCTCATACCTTAGCATGTTAAAATGGCAACACAGGATTAACAAAAAGGAGGGCGAGAGAAAGGATCCCAGAAATCTCACGTCTGCCTTAAGGCATAAGAGCCAGCACTTCAGTCTGGTTACTCACCGTACCACTCCTTTCCAGAAACATTTTACCTCACTACCTTTTTCTTACAAGAGACACTAGAGGGGTCCAACTCAAATTTACCTCACCAGTCACCTCTGCTTACTTCCAGGAGGCTTCACTCTGCCACACAGGCCCCGTGTATTCCCATTTGGCTGTCTTTCTCTGCAGTAGCATACCATACCACTGAGGACCTAGGAGTTTCTCAGTCAACCCGTGTTTTATGACAGCTGTATCTGGGATTAAGTTCTGGCACCCCTCAGACTGGAACCAGCCCGGCTGTCCTCGTGGGATTAAATGCGTCCACGGCAGCACAGATCAAGCCAGGGGAAGGTCACCTCAAATGGCTCTTCTGTCTAGCAAGACCTGCGCAACACTAGCTCCTACTAACTGCCCTGAAGATTTACCCGTCCACATGTGCAGAATGCCTAACACAGCCCCGTGGACAAAATGGAGAGAGCAGAAGTGTGGTAGAAAAAGAAAGGAGACACTGTAATAGGCTTTTTTTGTTTTCCTTTCATTCTCATATATTTATTTTCATGACAAAGGTTTCACAGTGCTTACAATAACTGTAACAACGATAATTGTAAAATGGGAATACTGCTGATGAGGAACCCCTTCTATTTTAGTAAGAAGTCTGATGAAAAGTAGTTTTTCCAATAAAATTGTACTTTTTATTTTTATTTATTTTTTTAACATCTTTATTGGAGTATAATTGCTTTACAATGATGTGTTAGTTTCTGCTTTATAACAAAGTGAATCAGCTATACATATACATATGTTCCCATATCACTTCCCTCTTGCATCTCCCTCCCTCCCACCCTCCCTATCCCACCCCTCTAGGTGGTCACAAAGCACCGAGCTGATCTCCCTGTGCTATGCGGCTGCTTCCCACTATCTATCTGTTTTACATTTGGTAGTGTATATATGTCCATGCCACTCTCTCACTTCGTCCCAGCTTACCCTTCCCCCTCCCCGTGTCCTCAGGTCCATTTTCTATGTCTATGTCTTTATTCCTGTCCTGCCCCTAGGTTCTTTAGAACCTTTTTTTTTTTTTTTTAGATTCCATATATATGTGTTAGCATACGGTATTTGTTAT
Organism: Pseudorca crassidens; assembly: GCF_039906515.1. Taxonomy (NCBI): domain Eukaryota; kingdom Metazoa; phylum Chordata; class Mammalia; order Artiodactyla; family Delphinidae; genus Pseudorca; species Pseudorca crassidens. The sequence continues at coordinate 26,732,344 of NC_090317.1, forward strand.
TCTCTTTCTGACTTACTTCACTCTGTATGACAGACTCTAGGTCCATCCACCTCACTACAAATAACTCAATTTCGTTTCTTTTTATGGCTGAGTAATATTCCATTGTATATATGTGCCACATCTTCTTTATCCATTCATCTGTCGATGCACACTTAGGTTGCTTCCATGCCCTGGCTATTGTGACATATGACTCTTCTTGAATTATGGCTTTCTCAGGGTATATGCCCAGTAGTGGGATTGCTGGGTCGTATGGTAGTTCTATTTTTAGTTTTTTAAGGCACCTCCATACTGTTCTCCATAGTGGCTGTACCAATTCACATTCCCACCAGCAGTGCAAGAGGGTTCCCTTTTCTCCGCACCCTCTCCAGCATTTATTGTTTCTAGATTTTTTGATGATGGCCATTCTGACTGGTGTGAGATGATATCTCACTGTAGTTTTGATTTGCATTTCTCTAATGATTAATGATGTTGAGCATTCTTTCATGTGTTTGTTGGCGATCTGTATATCTTCTTTGGAGAAATGTGCATTTAGGTCTTCTGCCCATTTTTGGATTGGGTTGTTTGTTTTTTTGTTATTGAGCTGCATGAGCTGCTTGTAAATTTTGGAGATTAATCCTTTGTCAGTTGCTTCATTTGCAAATACTTTCTCCCATTCTGAGGGTTGTCTTTTCATCTTATTTATGGTTTCCTTTGCTGTGCAGAAGCTTTGAAGTTTCATTAGGTCCCATTTGTTCATTTTTGTTTTTATTTCCATATCTCTAGGAGGTGGGTCAGAAAGGATCTTGCTGTGATTTTTGTCTGCCTATAGTTCTGCCTGTGTTTTGTAATAGGCTTTTCTGGAGATGAAAGGAGAGATCTTGTTGCTAAAGGGCAAGAGCTGGCTGGCTGTTGGTCCTGATTCTCCCTCTGGCCTCTTTGTGTGCGTTTTGCTTGTTTGTAATCTCTACTCGGATTCTATGGCTTGGATGTTGCCCCGGTGCCCAGCATTTAGATGCAGCAAGTCACAGTTCTCAAGGTTGAGATAATCAAGGCTGCATTCTCCCTAATCCCTCTGCAAAAGCACTAATATGACACAGCTAACCAACAATTATCAAGGACACAGAAGGGAAAAGGAGAAAAGAGGTGAATGGCAGAGAAGGGGATGTAAGGAAAACTGTCTGACTGAAAGGCAGGAGTTGGTTGACTCTTGATTGTCCTATTTCTGATACCTTTTCTTCAAAAAGAATTATCTTTTTGTATCAAATATTGCTAAATTCCATGGTTCAAGTGGCACTGACAGTCTACAAGATTGTAAAACTTAAAGCTTGATTCTTTCTACAGCCTCTTCAGAGACACTAATGCGGCAGAGCTGACATCCAACAGGTAGGAGAGGAAAGGAGGAAAGAGAGAGAGAAGGATGATGACAGTTCAGAGAAACGTTCTGCTTATGGGCAGGTTTGGGTGGACTCTAGTCTTCTCCTCCTATCCCACCATTTTAAGGCATTACACCATCCCATAATAACCTTTAATGGATTTTTATCGTTATGACATCTATAACCCTAAAAGCAGGCCAAAGACCCCCCCCAAACTTGTGTAAAGAGCAGGGGGTAAGTGGTAGGAAGATGGAAGTTAGGAGAGAAGTATGGGCTACTCCTCCTCCTATCCCATTATTATTATTATTATTTTGGTACTAAATTTATTAAAAACAATTTTCTTTTGGCCATCCCATGCAGCATTCTGGGATCCTAGTTCCCTGACCAGGGACTGAACCCGGGCCCTTGGCAGTGGAAGCCCAGAGTCCTAACCACTGCGCCACCAGGGAATTCCCAGTACTAAATTTATTTTTAAAAATCAAAATGGAGGGACTTCCCTGGTGGTCCAGTGGTTAAGACTTTGCGCTTCCACTGCAGGGTCTCGGGTTCAGTCCCTGGTCGGGGAACTAAGATTCCACATGCTGCACTGCGTGGAAAGAGATATTAGAAAAGATATTAAAAAAAATCAAAATGGAGATTTAACATACCTTCCTCAATTATTGACAAAGCAAATAGAAAACAAAGACACAGAAATGGGAAGATTATAATAATACATTTTGATTCAACAGATTATCCCATAATTTTAAAGCATTTCATCCATTCATAGCCTCTGGTTAGATCTCCTCCTTAGGCTGGTGAACCACAGTCTTCAAAGTGGTAAAATTGAGGCTGAGTCTCTTAAAACCTCTCAAAAGACATTGACACAAAAGCGATGATCACCAAACATATGGATGGTATAAGGGGAGAATAAAAGGGGAGAGGTCAGTGGTAGAAAGATGGAGGTTAGGAGAGAGGAGATGGTTAAGAAGGGAGATTTTGCTGGTTCCTGGTTCACCTCCTATATCTATCCCATTGTTTTTTATTTCTAGAAGAAGTTGCTATTTTTTTCTAGAAGAAGTTGCTAGAATCTATGATCATGTACAACCATAATTGGGAAAGTTGTAAATTGGGGCCTAAGTATACCCATAGCTTCATTGAAATAACCAACACAACAAAGCTGACCAGCAAACACACGACAGGTAGGCAGGAAAAAAGGAAGGGGAGTGAGATGGATTCTGGCCGAAAAGTAAGAGGTGCCAGGGTACTGGTCCTCCTCCTCCTCTGATATCTAAATTTATGACACTGCACTTTTCTAGAATACGTTGCTAGATTTTTGTTGTTGTGCTGGTCACACCCCCTCATGTATCCCTGAAACCCATGTAAAGACACTGAAGCAGAACAAGAAAATAAACCATGCAGAGTGTATAGAAAAGGAAATAAAATGACTGTGGCAGGGAGTATTCTGGTAGGATGATGGAAGTTAGGAGAAATGTCTTGATTCAGGGGAGAAGTTGGCTGTCTCCTGGTTCACTTTCTCTACCTTTGTGATTATTTTAAGACATCCCACTTGTCCATACCTCTTGCCAGAATTCACGGCTTGAGTTGGCTACAGTAGAGACCCTGAGGTGGGAAGATGTCTGTCTAAGAACTCTGAGCAGGAACTAATGCAACAGAAATGACCTTCAACCATCTGGATGATAAAGGGGAAAACAGAAGATGAAAGACAGTTACAGAAATTTGAAGTTGGGATACAAGTTCTAGCTATGGAGCAGGAATTGGCTGGCCCTTGGTCCATGGTCACCTCTTATCTCATTATTTTAAGGCATTGCATTTGTTCACAACTCTTGCTAGTGTTCTCTTTATGACCTGGTCACAGAAGGGCCTCAAGTTGAGAACACTGGCACTGAGTCTCTCCAAAATCTCTGTTAGACACTAGCACAACCAGAATGAACGTTAAACATGTGGGTGATAAAGGGGAAAATAAAGGGAGGAAGGTCGGTGAACAGCAGTAGTGCAGTGACCAGACAGTAACACATGTGAATACAGATGGATTTTTTTATTATTATCACAAAATCCTTGTCTTTCGAAAAAGTATAAGTTTGACTACCAATCTAAATATGTGATAAGAAAGTTTGCAAGTTTTTACTTTTTAACTCATATCCTTGGCTCAGAACAAAAGTAATATTTAAAGTTCTTTAAGTCTTTTTAGTTCGTTCTCATTTTTGTTTCAGGGTTTAAGTGCCTGGCGCAAGCACTTCTTCCAATAGTAACTGCTTAAAAAAGGACAGAAAACCCATATCCTTTTATTTAATACATGCATTTAAACATGTCTGACTTCAAAGGAAATTTCTGTGTCATGAATTCTGTTTCCTCGCTGAGCTTCGTCTACTATTAAAAATTATATACTTTAAAATAATATAGTTTGACCGAAGACAAAATGCATTCCAGTAGATTTCTTTGATATTTTTGTGGGAAAGGATGGCTCATTTTTTTTCAGCAGGTTGCTGTTTTATAGCAATTGCTCTATTGCTTCACTGAATCATAGCAGTTCATTTGTTGCTTAAAAATCAGTTTCTTCTTCTGGCATCTCCCATCTAACCAAAGATATTAGAATTTCTTCATTTTCTTTCTCTTCACCTTTTTCCATTTAAAATTTTGAGTGTGTGTGTATGTTGGGGGGCAGTAGATAATCATGATTCTCACATAGCTGGGCTCTGAGAATCAACGTTTTTAACATAAATGTTACTCGGTTATGATAAATAACATTTATGATACATAAAATACCTCAGCCAATGAATTTGTTACATTTTAAGGCTTAGAGTCTATAAAACAAATTAATTTCTTGTTTTCTTTTGGAATTTTCAACTCGAATTCACTTTTTTTTTTTTTTTTTTTTTGTGGTACGCGGGTCTCTCACTGTTGTGGCCTCTCCCGTTGCGGAGCACAGGCTCCGGATGCGCAGGCTCAGCGGCCATGGCTCACGGGCCCAGCCGCTCCGCGGCATGTGGGATCTTCCTGGACTGGGGCACGAACCCGTGTCCCCTGCATCGGCAGGCGGACTCTCAACCACTGCACCACCAGGGAAGCTCCGGAAGCCCCCTTGAATTCACTTTGAATGAGCCACCAATGAGTTTCCAATTAGAACCTCTCTTATACTCTAGAACCCCCTTTTCTGTCTACCAACTAAATTGACTTCCTTATTCCATGTGTGTCTTAAAAAGAATGTGCCCCAAAGCAAAGTTGTTATATTCCCTTAAAATCTCTTCCTCTTCCTGTATTCCTTCTTTAATTAATGGCACTTTAAGCCTATTGGGTCACTGGGTATGGGGCCCAAGCACCTTTTTTTTTTTTTAAATAAATTCAACAGGTGACTTTGAAGCACAAGTGGGTTTGAGGACCACCAGCCTAGTTTATCATCCTGGCTTCCTAGGTGGTGCTCCAACTTCCAGTTCTTTACCTTTCCAGTTTATTTTTTGCATAATAAATTTATCTTCCTAAAATATCTGTTAGAGCATAATACTCCTTTCCTCAAATCACTGCAATGATTCCCTGCTTTCTACAGACATACTGACAGCTGAATATCTTGACTTGACCTTCAAGGATTTCCATTATCTGTTATCTTTTGTTCTTTTGGCCTTATCCACACCTTTTCCTTCAAGAGACCTCATGCTCTAGCCACATCGCTCCCCTTTAATCCTTGGTACCTTTGTTCTGTAAGGGCCCTCACTTCATCACTTATAGCTCTGGGTGTCTACTGAAATTTCATTCTTCAAGGGCCATTTCAATTAGTAAAATAATGACTAAGAAACATCTATATTAAATTTGTCTCTGTATTCTCTACCAGATAGTAATAAGGCCAGTTGTGTCCCCTTTTGCCAGTTATTACATAGGCTCTTGCACATCGTTGATTGCTTATGGGCTCTTGTCCTCCTTCATTGTCGCATGCCTTCCCATGCTTTCCATGTAATACGTTTATGTGTAAACTCCACACTATTATTGCTAAGTGACTCCGAGTTTCCAAATCCCCGGCTGTACTGAGTGGAATTTCTGTTGAGCCCATTTTATTATTTCATAGGGATTTTAATAACTAGAAATGATGATCAGATACTCAATGATTTTTGTGTGTTTAGATTAGATATCAAATTCTAGTGCTCCTTACATTTCACCAATTTGGTTTGCTTGAAATTGTGTTTTGTTCGTTTTGTTTTTTGCTCACTGCCATGATGGTCTCCTTTCCTTTGGTTGGTCCAGTAAACTGTATGCAGAGGGAGAGATTAAAGGAGATGAGAGAAGGCAGAGAAAGGTTGGAGGCAATCCTAGTGCTCACAGATAGGGCGAGTTGAAACTCTACTTCCTCACTTTCTATGTTCTAAGTGTCTGTACACTTGACTATTTGCCTCTGTGCAACAATGGCAACATTTGTTGGAAATATGAAGTTATTCCTCTGAGAAGGAAACTACTCATTTAGATTTGTAAGCTCTGCTATAGTTCATCAATTGCATTGCTTCTCAGTCACATCACATCTGTTTGAGCCAGTGACTGTTGCCCACATCTGAACCCAGCAGTATAAAACCAACCGTGACCTCTGTGCCTAATGCAAGGCCTTGTAAGCTACCTTTGATCAATTCTCCAAGGCCATCTTTTACACAGACACTAATTACACAACTGGCATCCGAAGAGAGATTGTCCTTGATTTGAGAATAGCCAGACAACTCAGTCTTCCAAGGATCCAGATGACTTTGGTATCATCCTGTCTCCCTTGATTCATACATATAGTACCACAATTCAGTTTCCTTCTGGTAAGATAATTGAGGTTTGGAAATAGATATATTCAAGGCTTACTTTTAGAGCACTTATTTTTAAGATATTAGGTGGCGATTTCCTTCGTATAATATTATTGTTAGGGTACATTTTGTACAGAGAGGAAAACAGAGACAAGATGAGTTGGGTGACTTTCACTGAGTTGATGGTAGATTATGGGTGAGAAATGAGAAAGGTGGCTTGCCTATATGGAAGATAAAAGCAACAGAATGAGGGGTGGAAGGCTGCCAAGGAGGAGTATCTGTCTCAATTTGGATGAAGGCTGGCTCTGCCTTTAGTGCCGTCTGAATTGTTCATCTGGGTGATGCTTTGATGGGGAAATGCATGGTAATTGTGGTGACTCAAGTTATCAGATTGCTAATGAGAGACACAAGTCTTTTTCTAGAAGCAGATCCATCCTCCTGGGAGGATGTAATGCCTAGAGTTAAAGATTACACCATATAAATTAGCACTCGATTACAGGTTGCTTGTATTGTTCACTCACTGTTTTATTCTCTAATCCAATTAACAAACGTACTTCGAAACCTTCTAAGTGCTATCTGTTGGTACAGTGGCGAGCCATATCCAACTTGGTCCCTAACCTCACAACACTTTAGTCCAGTGGGAGTTATCTGTATGAATATACAAATAATTACAAGTTGACATAAATGTTATTAGTGGGAAAAATAGGCACTGATCTCTTTTTTATTAACAGTTATATTGAGGTATAATTTAAATACCATAAGATCCATCCATTTGACACTGATTTTTTTTTTAAAGCAAAAATCAGATCATGTCTCTCCCCTGCTTGAAATTCTTCAGTGGCTTTCTGATGCTGTTGAAAAGAGCTAAAACTTAACCCGGCAGTAGCCTTAGATAATCCAGATCTTGAGGCTCACTCTGCTGTAGCCAAAATTGCCTTCTAACAGTTCAGAGAGGTATCACACTCTTTTCTGCCTTAGGACCTTGGCACATGTTGTTCCCTATGCATTACATGAACTTTCCCTGATTCTTCATATAATTAGACCGTTCTCACCATTCAGATCATTGTTTCAAAGTCACCTTCTCTGAAAGCCCTTCTCTGGCCATACTATGCAGAGTTTTGACTCCCCACCCTCTGTCCTCTCTTCATTCCCAGCACAGGTCCCAGCACCTGTTCTACCTCCATGCCAGTGATCCTAAGTTGTGCCAGTTTGGTCTGTTCAATATGTTTATACGGTTCTTAAAGAGACCACCTTCTGTCTTCCTTGTAGTAGAGTGAACAAGGTATTGGGCATATACGTGGTATATAGAAAAACGAACTTGTTATAAAAATCTTTAGAGTAATACTAACCGAAGTATGTGTGGACTGGTGCTGGTCTGCTGTTTGTTACCAGTCAGGGATGATAGAAGGAGAGAAACTGAATATAAGCCTTTAGTTTATAAGCAAGTTGACAGAGTAATATGGCTGTTGAATCTAATACTAAAAAATCTTGGGCTTGTATTTTATATGTCTTGTTTTGTTTATTTCATGTTTTTTAGTAATTTATTGTTGTGCTTTTATTGTGTGAATATTTTGGGGAAAATCTGGCCCTTCTTCACAGATAATTTGAGAAGCACTGTTTTAGCAGATATGATGTGGGAGGGGCCCGGGGGAGAAAACAGAATTTTTTCAATGCATCTTGCTAGAACATTGAGTAGGAAGTGATCTTTCCTTGTTAATTTCAGGTGGGGGGTGTGTGGGGGGGAGGCAGGGATGGTTGACTATGATGGAGGCATTTTTGGAGAGGGGGAATGAGAGTCTCGAAGTTGGCTACTCTAAGCTGACAATTGCCTGTGTCTTTCTAAATGCATGGTAGGGCGTTGGACCCCTGCCCAGTCCCCACCCCTCACTCCCTTGATACTCTGCTGTATCCTGTCTTCATTTGGAGAAGAAAATGAATCCTGAACCACCAGAGAAGCTGTGTACCCAGGGGAGGTGACTGGGCTCCTGGCATTGGGGACCAGGGGGGATTTTCCCCTTCAAGCTCACCTCCTTTGCCTGTAAGGCTGGGCTCCAGCCCAGAGCTCTGTGTTTACATGCTATCTGCTGAGGTGTCAGTGATCACAACACGTGACTTTGAGCATTTGAATTTTTATTTAGAACATTAAAAATGGAAGTACAAAGAAAGGGAAAGAGTAGAGAACAGAACAAGAAGACCTGGGAGGGGAAGGGAGCAGAAGGGAACAGTTGTTATTGGCAAGCAAAACAGCATGATTCAATCTCATTCAAACTTGTTTTCTCTTTAAACAAAGTGGGCCCCTCTCTGTTTCAGGTACAGCCCTAGATCTGGGAAGCTGCAGAGTTCACTTCTCCAAGCTCCAGTTACTCCTGGATGCTTCTTTGGAGTTCTATTTTTTGACTAATGCTTTTGTTTTAGTAAAATTTTAGAAAAATTAGATATAATCTAGTACTCCCCATCGTTATTTTCTGGCATACTAATCATATGAATGGGGCAGATGGTGAGGGAAGGAGAGAAGAGAGAGCAATAGAAAGAAGAGGGATGAGGGAGCAGGGGAGAGGAGTGTGTGTGTGTGTGTGTGTGTGTGTGTGTGTGTGTGTGTGGGAGAGAGAGAGACAGGATGAATATGAATGTAGCAGGGGAGAAGACAGTGATGGAGATGTAACTGGTGCCTGCTAAGATACATTTCATATTGGCCCATTGGACGCGTTTCAAACCCAGATTCACAAAGCTGTCCTTGTTTTTTTAAGTCTTTTTCTCTCTGATTACTTCACCCTCATAAGTTTATAGTTTATACGTCATTCATATACATTTATGTCTCTGCAGATGTTCTTATGTGACCTTTGTGGGGCTGGCCTTCTGTCTCACTGAGATGCTTGGGTGGGTAAAATGAGAGGAGCGAGGTGCTCTTGGGAAAGTGTCTGACCAGCCTGGACTGGAAGCCTAGCTTGGCAGTGGATTAGCTGTGAGACTTCAGACAAGGCATGTATTTTTTCTGAGCCTGTTTCCTGATCTCTAAAAAGCTTGGGGGAAATGGGTGGGTAGGAAGTCTCTCCTCACTGGAGACATTAAAGGAAAAGCCTAAAGAGAACAGCTAGCCCAGCAGGGAGGAGTCTCAGCTAGGCAGCTCTCCTCCCCCTTTGTCTCCAGCTAGCCCAGCAGGGAGGAGTCTCAGCTAGGCAGCTCTCCTCCCCCTTTGTCTCCTGGCACAATGGCTAACTTGATCACCGGTCCTACGGCCCTCTCCCGCTGGCAGCTGACATTACCTAACTTCCACTTGTAGGGTCCACAACTGTCCCCGACCCTGGGACCAGCCTCAGCCTAGGCAAGGAAACCGTCGGGTCTTCTAAGGCAGAGGTTAACTGGCGCAGCACTGAATGAGTCCTACCGTGGCTTACAGTTTCCCCTGGCGCCTCAAATGTTTGGGGATTTTTGGTTTATTTGGGGGGCTGGGTACTGAACATCTGTTGTTGGATCATCTCAACCCGGATCCAGTTTGTTCTGTGGCAACTATTAAATGGCTTTGATTGATCTTTTAGAGCTGCAGCTCTGTTTAGAATGTAGCTAAGGGCACTCAACACCTTGCTTGGCTTTTGCCCCCCTGGACTGATTTGAAGTCTGCTCTATGACAATACCCCAAGGCTAACAGGGCTCTGCCTGTGCTCCGCCACTTATGTCCTCTATATTCACCCAGCTGCTGCGCCTACACTCTCACTCCTGGCCTTCCCTTGTCCAAACTGACCCTCCACGAGGGAAGAAATGTAGAGCTGGAAGTCACCTTGGAGTGTTTTTCAAATTTTAGCCTCTAATATACCCCCTTTACAGGGTTTTTTTGCCACATGGGTGGATCATCTGAACTAGTCTTTACCTCATATATTTTCTTTACATCGACTAAGCTTTTTAATCTAAATATCTAATTTAGCTTCATAGAATTGACGGGAGAGTTATCTTTTTTGAATACACATTTAATATAAATTCAAAACTAATCAGTCTAAGAAGTTTTGCCATATACTACCTCAAATCATCTCATGTGCAAATAGCACACTTTGGGAAACACTGATCTGGTCTATCTCTTCATTTTACAGATTAAGAAACAGGTTCAGAGAGGTTTGGTTTGTCACAGGCTAGTTAGATCAATTCTTGGGATTCGAACCTATCTCCTAGCTCCTGGTCTAGTGCTTTTTTTCTTTATTATGCCTAGGGTTAGTCTAGGGGTCTGCACACTATTATTATTTTTTTTGTTTTTGTTTTTGTTTTTTGCGGTCCGCGGGCCTCTCACTGTTGTGGCCTCTCCCGTTGCGGAGCACAGGCTCCAGACGCGCAGGCTCAGCGGCCATGGCTCATGGGCCCAGCCGCTCCGCGGCATGTGGGATCTTCCCGGACCGGGGCACGAACCCGTGTCCCCTGCATCGGCAGGCGGACTCTCAACCACTGCGCCCCCAGGGAAGCCCAATGCACACTGTTACTGACATATATGAAACAAATCACAATACACAACATGCCTGGGAATGCAGTGGAAAGGATCCTGATCCAGGACCTTACCATGAAAGAGAGAGAGGTTGCTTGACTGACAAATTGTATACCTGCTGGTTACCTCTGGTACTAAAGTAGAGACACATTACCACCTTAGGGAGAGTTCTGGAAGAGGAAATAACAATCAATTGTGGAACAACCCCTAAAAAGAAATGACACCACTGACTGATACAGAATTTGTAAGAGACTTACTAACTCTTTGATTCTTGGCATGTCCACTTCTGGCCTGAGCAGATCACATCTCTGGCCTGTGCTCCCGATGAAATCTTTTGTTTCTTCCAGGGGTTTCAACAAGTTAGAGCTTTCTGCAGCTTGTTGTCCATTCTGAAATGTACACCTTGACCTATGAAAGGTCTTTGTTGAAGCATTTACAGAATATCCAGGTCTTGTCACTTTAGGATTGCTACCAGGGAAGGTCCATGCAAAAGCACATAGAAGTCATTGCTGGATAGATGGGACTTAGTAGCAAAGGGGACACTTGGGGCTCTGGTGCAGGTGGTTCCAGAAAGCTTAGGTAGGCAGTGTGAGTGTTTTTGATTTTGCATCGGTATAAGAAGGCAGTGGTTCTGTGCTGTTGTTACACCAAGATTCAGATGAGAACTTCTTCCCCTGTGCATGTGTCCTCAGCTTTCATCCAGCTGGCTCATCTTGAAAGGAAACATCTTCTTAGCTCCACTTACCCGTTTTTGATCATCTAAATGACTTCTAAATAGTTTTAGTTTGCTGTGTGTATATATGTATATGTGTTTTGGGGGTATTTTTAGCTGCTTAAAAAAATCTGGTAACCACGGAAGGCATAATGTGGCTCATTGTTTTATCAGAGGTTAGTAACGGTTCCTATCTGTATTGCCCATATGCAATTTGATATAGAGAACAGGGACTTATGGAGACACGTGGCTGTGTTCAAATGGAAAGAAGGTCACTAGAGGAAGAGAAGGGGTGGCAGCTCAAAGCATGGTAAATGAATTCATGTTTTCATTATCCAGACTGACATGACACTATATATTACATTCTTTCTGAGGGAACAGACTTTGCTTATTCTTGTAGTAGGCATCTTTCCAAGGTTTCATAATTCTGAGTTCTGTGTTAGGCATCCAGTTTACCATTCTTTTCCCCAACCTTGTCCTAGTGATTTTCTCTTGCAGTTCTGTCACTCTACATGCTTTCACTTCTGTCAGGTCTGGGTCTCAAAATTGAAACCAAAGTTCTGAAGGATTGTCAGTAGGATTAGAGAGGCCCAGTTAGAAATCCAGAATGGGAAAGGTCTTTATAGATCATCTGGTCACCTTACGCCAACTGAGACAGCCATTGATGTGCAGGGCTCAGACTTAGATCTTTTAACATAGAACCTGCCTCCAGGACATGAGTTAGCCGACAGTCTCCAGCTTCAGGCGCCTTCAGGATTTACCCCAGCTCGCAAGCGGGAGGTGGGTGCTTCCCAGGCAGTTGCCAGCCAGTGGCTGCGCAAGGTCGGGGTACAGTGGCTTGCCATTTGGGGGCAGCATGGGCCTCCTCCACGTGGAGTTGTTGCACTGTAGCTCCCAGGTGTGCTAGCCCATGGTCTGAAGATCTTTTTTTTTAACTTTTAATTTTATATTGGAGCATAGTTGATTAACAACGTTGTGTTAGTTTCAGGTGTACAGCAAAGTGATTCAGTTATATACATACATGTATCTATTCTTTTCCCATTTAGGTTGTTACATAAATATTGAGCAGAGTTCCCTATGCTGTACAGTAGGTCCTTGTTGGTTAAACATTTTAAATATAGCAGTGTGTACGTGTCAATCCCAAACTCCCTAACTATCCCTCAAACTTCCTTCCTTTTCCCCTCCTTCGCTGATATCAGACCTGAATTGTGGTCTGAAGGGCTCCCTTGCTACTTGTGTCCCTCTCCCTTTTATTTTTCACAGGCATTACTCCCAATAAATGTCTTGCACTTCTATTTATATCTCAGCATCTGCTTCTAAAGGATCCAACCAATACATCAATGAACTCCCCACTCCCATCTGAGTTTTACAGTATGGAAACTGAGGTCCTCAAAGGTGAGGTGACTTATCCAACATCCCATAGCTAGTGAGTAGCAAAGTCAGTAGGACAACCCAAAGTCTCTGACCCCTAGTTCAATGCTCTTTCCCAAACTTCAGTCATCCATGTAGCACCACAACTGCATATACCCCAAACAGATTTTACTGTATCTGTTTATAGCAACATGCTATTGTTTACTTGACACATTTGACATAAACAATTATTTCATTTGTTGTTAAATCTCTAGCCCTGTATGAAGTAATAACATCCATAAAATTTGGGTTTTGATGTGCTAGTTTTATGTTATTCTAGTACATAGTAAATAAATACATTTACCATTGTAATAAAAAAAAGTTCGTGTGTGCACTGCCTAAAGTTGTCTCATGTACCATCAGTGCTGAGTGAACCCTAGGCAGAGGAGAAGAGGAAGGGAGAGGGAAGAAGGAAGGAAGAGAGGAAGGAAGGAAGGAGAACAAAATACTTTTGGGTGAGAAAGAAATGGTAAAAATCCATCAATACCTGCCTCAGATACCTTGCTATAACCTCCATGTTTCCTGCCAAAGCCTGGCCTAACCCCCAGCGAGTCAACAAACATCCTTTACCTATCAGTTGTCTAAAAACAAATTGGATGTACTCAGATGTAAATTAAGAATCAAGATTTCTTCTAAAAGAGTCGATTCATGTGTCCCTACAATGGACTGAAGCGCTCCACTTTGAGTAATTTATTGGACAAGATGCACACAACATTTCAAAGCAGTAGCTCTAATCTTCATCTTATAAAGTGTTTGAGTGCACACACTTCTTAAGGAGGTTTAAGTAACATTTCCTTTCTCATTTAAAAATATTCATTATTAAAATAAGATTTTTTTCTTTGATTTAAGAAATCTAAGAATATAATTACGATAATCTTTCACCTTTGTTGCTATTCTTTTGGTTTAAGAGCTCTATAATGATTCTGATTCTCTTGTGCTAATGAAATAAAGTTGGGGCTAGAACTCATGTCATGTAATAATTTAATAGATTCTTAGTATCAGAGTGATAATTTACCATTCCTCTTTCATTACAGGGAGATAGTATTATTCAGAACCTCTGCCAAACATATATTACGGATTTAGAAGCCACTTTGTTAATTCCTAAACCAATTGTCCTTTTAGAGAAAGAAGACCTATAAACCAACCGTAGTAAAAAGTAATTTCTAGAATGTCACAAATTTTAAAGGCATGGGGAGTTTGAAGTTGAAGATGCAAGTTGTGTTTTGGTATACGTAGAAAGATGGCTATACACTTTGACAGGACTACTTAATTGTTCTGTGTTCAAACCTACTGCTCACATCTGGTTTGAAAAGATTTGGTAGTGGCCTGTTTCTAGAAAGACAAATCCAATACTAATGTGCACATACACTTGGATTAATTGGGGAAAGAGTCGGTTTCTTGTGTCCCCTGTCCTTTGTTTTACATTTGAAACCTGATTAAAATGGTTGACGTTTCAACTCCAAATTAAATCTAAGAATAATCAGTGAAGAATCATATCAAATTATTAGTTTTTCAACGAGGAGAGGATATAAGCTTCACAGCTAAAACAGACACAGCATAATTGAAAACAAGGCTATTGCATTCAGGTTTTAGTATTTACTGACCCATTTCTCGAAGTGTCTGGAGAACACATTAGGTTCTTCTTGTATTTCTTTTAGGGATAATTACAGGTGACACAAACTAAATAGAATATAATGCCCTGGAAACTTAAGCTCTGCTTGTTCTTACCAGGTTAGCAAGCATGTAGTGGTAACCCCTTGAATGCTTCCCCAGGATCACAACCTGCAGAAATAAAAAATAAGAAATATTGCTTATTCAAGGACATTTTCAATTGCACAGTCATTGGGATGGCTAGAGCAAATTACTTTTAAATAATCGACAAAGTGTTAGGTCATTTATATATAGTAAATCATAGTTAGTTGGGCCAGATTTCTTTTTGTTGCATTTTACTTTCAGGCATAGGATACAGGGAGAATTGCTAATACGAAAGTTAAAAATGTCAACAGCAAGGGAAGAAAGCTCTCTAAACTTCCAGGTCGGTGGCATCATTATCACTTAAAATAGATGGCAAAAGTGATGAAACTGATGATCCCTCACCCATGAACTGGATTTCTGTACTCAGCTGTTGAGCTGGAAAATGGGCTGAACTTTGCATACAAATTAGAAAATAGAATGTATGGTACATTTTTCTTTCTTTATCTGGAATGCTTAGGGAATAGAACACTCAAGGAATGGGGTTAATGTGATTTTTCAGGTTAATCAAGGTTGCTTTTGCTTATTGAAAACTTTTCTAGCAGAAGCAGTTGAGAAAAAAAAACCTTTTCTAAAATGCTTGCCTTCCTTTTCTTACCTTAATATGAAAGACTTGTGAACATCTGTACATCTTTTGGTGCTGAATGTGCCTTAAGGTAGTGGGGGAAGGGATTTTTCCCCTAGGGGTTATTTGGCAATGCCTGGAGACATCTTGATTGTCCCATCTAGGAGGGGTGACTGGTATCTAGTGAGTAGAGGCCAGAGATGCTGCTAAATGTCCTATAATGCACAGGGCAGTCCCCACAGCAAAGAACCATCCAGCCAAGAGTGTCAGTAGTGCCGAGACTGAGAAACCCTGCTTTAGGGTCATCACTCTTCTCATAATTTTCATGAGTAGCACTGTATTAATACTAAGCTTTACAGTTTACAAAGCGCATTTTTATTATCTCAAAATATGTAAGTGGATTGAATATTTTCCAACTAAATATATTGGTTGGCAGTTGAAAGGTTTTCACAGAATACCTGACATAAGCTTATTTCCTTATAGTTAAGCACAGCAAAAATTCTGGTTAATTGAAGATTTTACAAAATGTCATTGTTTTGAGTACTGACTGTACAGTACTGACTGTATGCAGGAGTGGGAGTGAGGAGGGGGATATGATAGAGGTTAAAGACACAACCAGAGGCACAACCAGGTTTTGTGCAGGCCTGAAGCTATTATCACTTTAAGAGCCTTCTTTAAGAAAAATAATACAAAATTATGAATACAGTATTTGGAATAAGACCTCAGAGAGAACCTGTGCAAGTAAGGGGCCATTAAACTTCATCATATATTCCTCTATGGACACAGCTGTCAAGGGTCTAAAAACAGTTTGAGAAAACAATGTACACATATCAAACCAGAACTATATATAAAAGGTCATAATGATAATATTAAAAACAATTGCCCTTAATTGAGTTCCTAGTATATGCCAGGCACTGCGCTAGGTGCTGTATTTAATCCCTAGAACAATTAAACAGATTAAGTATCATAAGTTTCATTTTACAGATGAGGTATCTCAACCAAAGAGAATTTAAGTAATTTACCCAAGGCCACACAGCTAAGAAATGCTAAAGCTGGAATTAGAACCTAGGTCTGTGTACCTCTAGAACCCACGCTCTTGGCAGTACATTACATGGTTTCTTAATATGTGCTAAATGTCAAATATCAAGAATTACTCTAGGTTCTCGGAGAAGAGGAAGAAGAGATGTCTAAGGCCTGCTGGGATGGATAGGGAAGGCTCCCTGGAGGAGATGAGGTTTAAGCTGGCCCAGAGGTGTGGAACCACATATTTAAATATCATGCTTATTTCAATTCATTTTAAGTACTGCGAGAGAGAGAAAGAGAGAGAGAGAGAGAGAGCGAGCGAGCGAGCGCTATTTTTGATTAATTTAAAATATGAGCCACGTATCTGACTGATTATTTACGGAGGAAATGAAAGGTTAATGAATGTCTTGAGGAGGTGATTTCTCACACCACTGTGACACAAAATGAGCTGTTAGGTATCTGCTGGGATGTATTCTTCAGTGTTCGCTTGTGAGAAACATCCTTCCTGGTGATGTTTGTTAACTTTGATGGCAAGTTGGGACCATACATTTGTTGAATTTTTAATTCCCTGAGAACCTTCAACATAATATAATCAGAGGGTTTTGAGTTCTGTTAGAAAAATGAGCATGATTCCTAAGGACATCTGGCAGAGCTTGGAGAGAAATAAAGAAGCAAGCCCAAAGGAAAGAGAGTAAGTCTGTCTCACCAGAGGCAGGGTTTAGTGTTCTTCTGAGCATAAGAAAGGCAACAGGGAGCCACAGAAAACATAAGTGTTAGACGACCCCTGAAAGAGAACCCAGGAGCCCAGCCTTGTCACATACTCAGTTTGATTGTGGGCAAATCACTCAACTTTCTCCAGCCTCCATTTCCTTACCTGTAATCTGGGACCATGAGCCTGGCCTTTCCTATCTCAGCACTGTTGTCAGAATTAAACTGAATAACATCTACAGAAGTGTTTGGGATGTGCGTTATGTAATTGCGTGGGGTTAAATAACCGTGGAGAGAGGTCATTCACTAAGATAGTGTTTTTCAGGTTCAGAAAAACTTGAAGCTATTAGAATATCCCCTTTAATCCATGCCCAGATGGTCTGTGCAAAGCAAACTCACTTATTTGAAGGTAGCTCTCTCACAGCACTACCCTTTCAAAATTTAGTTTAAACTGGAAGAGGTGGCAAAGTTATCTAAAGGGAGGAGCCTCTGGGTGTCACAAAGCTGTTGTGTTAAAAGCCGTAGTTATTTCCTCATCCTCACTTTCAGTGCCTTCTTAACTCTTATTTAACATACAGTTCTTACCAATTTTGGTTTTCTAGTTCACAGTAAGTGAAAAGCTACACATTAGAAGGGGTGTGTATGGAGGGGGGTGGTGACATTAGACAGAGGCACATTAGCAGCAGAGGAAGTGACAAACTGACTTAAAGGGGAAGGAGGAGTCCCCCCCAAAAGCAGACAGCACTGTACTACGGCACAGTGTAATCATGGATGTTCATCCTGAGTGCCTGAGTCATCAGGGTATGGCTTATTGCGTTCAGTAATTTCTGCTGAAAAACCTAAGGAAATTATAATACATCCGAGGGAAGGTTTCCATCAGAAATGCTCAAATTCCCGATACTTAAGAGAGTACATCTCAATTATCTTGAAATGTGACTCACGTAGGGCAGCAATGATTCTACTGATGTGAGCTAAGTGAGGCCTCACTGCCAAAAGTGTCATGTTTTGCTCCTGATCTTTCCTTTCTTTGAATTTTTGGTGCAGGGCTTATCAGAGTAGGGGTGGGCTGGGAGGCTTGTGCGTAACACGGTGCACAAAGGAACAAGTTAATGGGAGCGCTTCTTGTTCAGTTAGTCTTAAATCTTTTTTCTTTCCATCTGTTACAGATGAACAAGGCATAAATTGTACCCTCAGTTCTTTAATGACTTTGGTAACCAAGAGAATATTCAACTTTGCTTTTACAGTAATTATAATCGCTCTTTCTGAACTAGTTTCAGAACTTCAAGTATAAAAGCCGTTTTACCGTCTACTGTGTGAAATTTAAGGAGGAAATATCAAGCTCCCAGATCCATGTTGTGTGTTCACTGTGCCTTTGTCAGACTTGTTGGAGAAGATGGATAGCTTGATACGATGGTAGATATGGTAAAGGCAATAAGGGAATATGTGTGAAATGTAGACAAAATTCATTGTTTTAAGGAGATTTAGTTTTACGCCCACAAATAGGGCGTAAAGAAATAATGCCACAATCCTCATTCACTGAAACTTAAACAGCAGATTCATTCACTGAACCATGCAGGTGGCAGAGCATTAAATTATTTGTTGAAGGTCAGGGAATCATAGTCTACCCATTTGGGGGAGAACCTCCCTTTACTGACTCCTCCATCCACTTCTCTGTGAAATTGGGGGCTGGGTATCACTGAGCAGTTAAAAATAATTCAGAAGATGTTCAGCTGGTTTTCCAGAGGCCCTTTCTCTTCCAATTTAATGCTTAATCTAGACATTTTCGTAATTTTAGAAATCTGAAGTTAAATTCCTCCATGAGACTACTCGAGAGAGGCCCACAGACCCTTTGGGGGCAAAAGCATCTGTTTTTCTATGCTCATATTTAAAAAAAATATGTGTGTGGAAAAGTGTCTATGTTTTTTCCCTTAGATCCATCTGGTATGCAGATTAGGTTATTTGCAGACCTAAGTATCTCCATGTTTGGATTTTCTACATCGGTGCCAAAAAAGGATCTATGTATAATGATTGATCTTGCTTTGAGTACAGAACATTCCTTGCCGTTCACCTTAATCTGTTTCTCTTTGATTTAGGTACCCTGAGAACATGTGGTGGGCTGGGGGGAGAAATGAGGGAGGTTTCTGGTTTTAATTCACCTGTTTATAGGTATTTTCTCTTTAAGAAAAAGCTATTAGACCACATTTTTTGGTGTGTGTTCAAAGAGAAGACATTTCTTCAGCGCCCCCCCTTCCCTTTTCTACTTCCTCAGTTACAAAAAGATACTGCTGTCCTACGGCAACCTATCTGATTTCAGCTGTGTTGGGAGTTAAGTGGTGGTAAGCTACAGAAATCAGCCTCAGAATATGCCAGACTTCCCAAAAGAAGTCTTCCATCAGATATGATAAAAGCCGTTCATTTTCTTGAGTGAAAACCCCGAGCTACTAAATTGCTTTGGTCTTAGGAAAAATATATCAGAAGTCCATTCCTTTAGAATTATTTTTCTAATAATCTCAATCTGCACACACACGCTCTCCAACCGAATGACAGTGCTTCATATTGCGGTCATCTCACTTGAATAAATGCGCTGGATGAGTGAGGCCGAGAAGAGACAATCACCCAAAGCCAGCCCAGTAGTGGGGGTGGCACAGATGGAAAACGAAAGGTTGAAGCTTTTCATAAAGAAGGAAAACGGGAGTATAACTGAGAAATCTCATCACTGTGTATACTGTCTTCAGGGGAAGCTTATGCAGAGAGAAGGCAACTGAATAGAAAATAAAATCTATTTTATCAAATCTAAAATTGTCAACTAAAATGCTAGGATGTGAAGATGAGAGGACAAGGATTTCACCAAAGAACATGTCTTTGGGAAGTTTCACTTCCCAGACTTCAATATGGCATTCACTAAGACGAATGGAGTATGCGGAAGATGTAAACAGTGGGAGAGGCAAAGAGAACATACAAATAAGAGGCAGTAAATGGCCACAAGTAAGTTAAAGGAGCAACAGATTATTCCTGCTCGTACGAATAAGGGACCATTTCAATGCATGTTGATCTTGGTGGGAACACCTCATTGTATTAGCCCTTAAACATCATTTCTCGAATTTCATTTCCTTACAAACTTCCTTAACAATCTGTGATCTATCCACATACCACAATACTATTATTTTCTTAATATTTATCTTTATAGCTACTCATTTACTTAAAGGTAGCGGTGTCCAAAGCAATAATATCCATGAAACTACATACAAGAAAATAAATACAACTGTGTGAAAATAGAATCTATTCATCCAGACGTCACTGAAAATCCTCTGGTGTGCCATCAGGAGTGGTGGGTAATATTGCCTGAACGCAGTCGTGTCTTTAGGGAAGAGAATAAAGATCATGTCTTCCTGTCCAGATAAAATACGGTTAATTTGCCTTATGGTTCAAATCTTAAAAGAGTATCCCCATCTACTTTCAAAGGTTCACGAGTCTTATAAGGGAGCAAAATGATGGGCAGTCTGGGAGGTAGCAGATAATGCCTGGGACTGCATACAAATGACCAATGTGGAAACTTACAAAGCCTTTCCTAAGGCAATTTCCATGTACTGCCCCACCTAGGAAGCCCAGCACCTTTGATCAGCTAGAGTCCTTGGTCATAGGGCCAATAATAAATACTTAAAACATCTGGACCTTTCCATCAGCTAACTTCCTGTAATGTGATGCATTTCCAAACACTGTGTCTTTTCTTGGAGCATCTCATCTAGAAGGCCTTTCACAGCACCCTATTTTTATTTGGAAATAACTCTAGATGTTTTCTCCGGGAGGTGAGGTAGGGGTGATTTTAACTAGTATTCAACCTAGAATAATAGAGCAAAAAGAATATTAGTTTCTCTTCAACGTAGCCATATGTATGACTTTTGTAGTCTCTGCATTTTGCATTGGCTATCCCCCCAAATCAGCGATAATTTATTTTAAACAATACATTTAAAATAACAGTGTTCTTTATGCATACTTTTATGAAATTTACTGTCACCTATTTTATGTTCACACTTATAGCAACTTTTGTTTTAATATTTACAACCTTATTCTAAATATCAAGTTGTATCTTTTTTCTTTTCTCTGCAGATCTTACAAAATTGTTTGGGCCCAAAGCACTATAATCCTGAATTTCAAGATCTACTTGAAGGACTGTATGAGTGGTAAGTAGAAGGCTTGGCAGTGCCACTAGACTCATTATTTGTATTTAAAAAAGAAAAAAAGGAAAGGCAACATCTGGCATAAGGCTGAGCAGTCACTCCAACATGTGTCTTTTCCAGCCACAACCACTAGAGGATGGGTGGGATAACGCGGGACTTCTTCATTGGCCCAGGAGTCACAGTTTTCCATCTTTAGATATTTATCAGGATCAACAACTCTAGTATCTCACCTGAAATGACACCTTATAGAATTGAAACTTGTAAGAGTCTAAAACTCTCTATAGATGTGATCTGAATCACCCTTAAAGCTTAGAACAAATAGGTATTTATTAAAGGTGATGTACTAGAAAGAGCCGTGAACATTGAAGTCAGATGGTTCTGGATTCAAATCCTGCCATTTACTTAACTAGCTCCGTTACTGTGTGCAAAACTGAACCATGGACGGTTGGGTAGACTTTTAGCGACCCAGGTTCAGCCCAGGATGTTGAGGCCTTCAAGTCAGGAGGGGAGAGGAACAAACATGGTGTGGGGATGTGTCGAATGAGATGTTCTCCTTAGAACTCCCTGATTTTGCCTCTGTGAATGCACTTTCTGTCCGTGCGATGCTTCCAACATTTGATACCCTAATCTGTGAAATTTTCTGTTGGCTGAAGGAAGCAAGTGAATGTGTTTTTATTTTCAAGTAAAAGTAAATATCTCTCAGAAACGCAGTGTGTTTCTCGGGCCTTTGGTTTTCAGGATAGTTGCTTACTTGGCAGGTTTCTCTCTCTTCTGGGAGCCATGTCATTTAAGTTTATCTCAACTTGCAAATGGACGACAAATGATAGAGGCTTAGTTCCTGGGAGGTAAAACACAGAATTCTCCTAATTCACAAATGTTTGGGCTGGTCTTTAACTCTGGCTATTTGAATTTCCATTCTCTTCTTCATCTGATAGCTCATCCACCTTTGTGATCACACTGACACGATAAACTATTGGTAGCTTGAAGTCAGCCATGGTGGAAGTATTTACACCACAGAAATCAGCCAACACTACAAATCAGGGCTTTTCCCCTCACCTTGAGGGCCAGTTTACCTGCATACCACTGGATTCAGAAGGAATATAGACTGAAGTCCCTAGTGGATGGAAGCGTTGTTTCTCTTAACCACATTCCATTCGTTTCTTCTTTCAGTGAACATTTGTTGAATGCCTGCTCTGTACCAATCCTGGGGCCAGACACAGGGGAGACAGAGGTCACCAAAACCTGGTCCCTAGCCTGGAGGGTCTCACCATTAGGGTAGGAAAGACTGCCAAGTTCACAGACAACTATAACCCAGCAGAAGTGTGAGAACAGAAATATGTACAGCAGACTGAGGAGAGAATGGTTAACTCATAACCTGTTAGAGATAGAAAGTACTTTGTCTCCAACTAAAGACCTAAAGAATTTTTTCCCTGTGGTTTTTATAAGTGGGAGCCTGACAAACAGGTGACTTAAAGAGAACGCTATTTTGAAAACAAAGAGAGATGTATTTCAGAGGGCTATTTCTCTTGATTTCAGGAGAGCCTTGTTGTTTCACAGTGCTTACACACTAGAGGGAAGATTTTTATTTGGACCAACTATAGGCATTTGTTGTGATGGTAAGCCAGGGCTGGCTCTATAAGAAATTGTGACTGAAATGATTCACTGGAAAAACTAAGTTAGAAGGGGTATCAATGGTTATACAGTAAATAAAAGGCGATCCGCTAAGGCCAATGCATCCCAGCTTTGCCAATTACAAGCTACGTAACCTTAGGCAAGTTACTTAAACTCTCAGTGTCAGTTTTCCATCTGTAAAACAGGGAATATAGTAGTTGAGAGGCAGCGAAGTAGGGTGGTCAAGAGTATAGGCTAGACTGCCTGGGTTTGGGTCCCTACTTTGCCCTTTTATAGCTGTGTGACTTTGGACAGTTAACTTAAACTCTCTGTTTCAGTGTCCTCATTTGTCAAATGGGTCTATCACTAGCACCTACTTTACAGACTTGCAGTGAGGAATAAATGAAATAATGTATCCAAAGCTCTTAACGCAGTGCCCGATGCTTATCCTACCTATATTAGTTAGGTTTTCCCTGCCTTATTCCTATTGCAGTGCTCCCTCCCTCTGTCCTCCCCTGTGGCAATCACATCTATCCTTCAAGGCCCAGCTTACATGCAGCCTCTTCCATGAAGCCTTCCCTGATTTTATGTCCTCACTCTTAAAATGTAGAGAAATAGTTTCCTGCCACTATGGGGTGAGGGATTTGGAGAGGTATCAGAGCTTGTTGCAGGGGGGTATTGAGGACACTGGTTAGGATAGCACTGGGTTGGAGGCACAGGAAAGGAGCTGAGGTTTGCAGTTGGAGTTCAGGCGGATAAGCTGAACTGGGGGTTAACCAACAACAAAGTAACTCACATTGCTACCCTCCACCGCCCCTTCCTTCCCTGCCTGCATCATTGATCAAAACCATGAATTCAAACCACACAGAAACCGTTGCTCTGAAGAAGATGTGTGTGGGGAGGTAGGGGATTGTTCTGCCCAGAGACAAAGGAGCACAGGCCATAACCTAATTCTTCATGTGTAGTCATCACAGTGTTTCTACCACAGGAGAGAACAGGGGCTGGGGCCGGGTGGCGAGAGGCGTGAGAGCAGAAATTCGGCAGGGTCAGGAAGGTGGATCTCTCCTCTGCATTATACGCCGTTGCTCAGGAGTCTCGGGCCGCCCCACTCTGACAGTAACAACTGGACTTGGCTCATCTACGCTTCATTTCAGGAGCAAGGAGGCATAGCTATTCCAGGCTTTCTCACTTGAATCCGCAGAGGCCTTGGCTGTAGAGAGAACACTAAGGAACACCATTCACATTCCTGGTGGCTCAGCCTCGGGAATGTCTTAGGACAGTGTTTCTCAGAGTGGATGCTGTGTGGGTCAGCTGGAGAATCTGTGAAGATGCAAGCACCTGGGCACCCCTCTCTAGAGGTTCTGATTCACAAAGTCTAGGTGAGGGCCACGGAGGCTGCATGTTAACACTCAGATGATTCTGCTGCACACTGAACTCAAAGAACTGCCTTTCCATATGATAATAAATGCACTTTGAAAAGCTAACAGCAGGACTGTCAATGATGGATTCTCATGAAAACAGGTAGGAAGGGAGATATTGAGCTTACGGGGGTGCTCCCTTGGGGACCTCCCATGGGAAGCCGTGGGCAGGCAGGGGGCAGCCTGAGAACACCCACCCAGACTCCTGGGAAAGGTGCCAAAGGAGGAATTTCTCGGTAAACCCTGAGACAGAGATTTGAGGGTCAGTGGTTTAATTGGGAGTTGATTCCAGGATGTGCTGGCAGGGGAATGAGGACATGGGACAGCAAAGGGAAAGAAACCAGCACAGGTGCATGAATAAGCAGGATGGGTCTGAGCCCTCTGGGAGTGGCGTGCCGCACGCCCACCTGAAGGGCCAGGAAGCTGAGGTCTGAGTCTTTCAATTCCCATTCACCACTGGCTGGTAGCTTCTGTCAGGAGGATTAATTCCTCCCCAACACTTCTGACTTGTCTGACTCTCAGGCTGAGAGAAAGTCTTCAAGTGGAGAATCGCATGTGTTTACAATAGGATGCCATTGGCATGTATGGAAACGGCTAGTGCCAAACATGGGTAGGGCACCAACAGCATCTGCTATAACTGCAGTGGCTTTATGTCACATATATTGTACTTTATCGTTTACATATTGCTTTGATATGCGTCACTGCAATTGATAAAAAAAAAATGAGGTGGGTAGTAAAACATGATGGTGGTGGGAGTGGCCTCTGGAGTCAGACCGACCTAGAACTGACCTAGTTCTTCCTCTTTGTAGCTGAGTGACCTTGGACAAGTCATTTTCCCTCGCTGATGCTCACTTTCCACATCTATAAAGTAGGGATCATAATGGCAGCTATTTCTTAAGGTTATTGTAAGGCCTAGATGCAGAAATGCAGAATTCCCAACAGAATGCCCATGATATTAGGGGATTCAACCAATATTCCTTCCCTTTCTTCCACCCCTCTCTCTCTTTACTCATCTTTTTCCCCACAGCACACAGCCCCAGTGTATGGCGCCAAGGTGGTGCTTAATAAATGTTTCTAACACGGAAGGCTTCAGTACACCCTGAAGAAAAGTCCACATTGCTTATGAGGCAGTAGACTGAAGGTGCCATTTAAAATAATATAAAATCTAGAAAAATGTACTGCGGGGATGGGCATTGAACAAGCTCAGATGCAAGGAAGGCTTCCGCCCTGGAGAGGAAGATGTCTTTTAGACTAGATTTTGAATGATGCAGGGGAACTGTTTTTGGCAGAGAGAAGGGAAGGAGGAGCCCAGGTGGGAAGATGCCCTGGACAAAGGCCTGGTGGTGGGACAGAGACAAACATAAGCTAACATTTATTGAGCACTTACTGTGTACAAGGCACTGTGTAAAGTGATTTTTGTACATGCTTTATTTCATCAAATCCTTACACAACCCTGCAAGTTAGGCACTACAATTAATTTCATCTTCCATGTTAGGAAATTGAAGCACAGAGAAGTTGGGCAACTTGCCTGAGGCCTTACAGGCAGAACATGATGGAGCCTGGAGTCAAAATCATATGTGTCTGACTCCAAGCCCAGTCACTAAGTGTTAGCGGCTATAATGATAGTTACGAATCATAAGAACTATCATTGTTTCTGTGGAATGATCAGCTCCCACCATGGATTCAATAAAGACTGAGTACCTACATTTATTATGTATTATTACCTAAGTACGGAGCAGTTATAGCCTCAACGTTCAGAAATTCTCCTTTATTGTGGAGCATCCTGGGAAATTCCCCTTTGGTTTCCCCTAAGTATTTCTCAAAGCCTTGGGCTTGGTTCATATGATTATGACTCCCATTTTCGATTCCCTATCAGCATATGACATGAGTTGTCATTGTTTAATCACAAGCTGCACTTGCGATAAATGTTGGATAATCAGAACAAAAGCACAGGAAAAATAATTAGAGGGAACCAAAGGGAAGAGGCTCACAGCCTTGAACAAGAGACTGTGTGAAGGTTTCTAAGACTCAGTCCCTGAAGCTCTGACAATGCATTTTGATCCTTGTCTTAATGCAAATGAATGACTCCATCAAATCATAGGCAGTTTGTCACAGTGCAGGTTATTTAGCTAGTTAATTAAAAGTCTGAATGAGCTGGTGCCTCTCTGCACTGGGCTCTGAAGATAACCAAACTGTGTTCTGACCAGGCAAGTTAATTTAAAATAAGTGACCTCAATTGGGTAATGGCTGCAAGTTCAAATTCAAGAATTGCTATAATTAGTCCCAGATGGATCTTAATTGTTCTTTCAGGAAACAGAGTGAGGAAGGGGGAAAGAGAAATGCCCAAGCCCCAAGTAGATGTTATTTGCCATATCTTTCAAAAGCAGGGGAGCTGACTGGGTTAGGGCATAGTTACTATGGTATAGCAAGACTTCCATTGCTGCTTTCCAAATGCATCCTTCTAGACGTAAAATGGGTGTAGCTGTTTTGGAAACAAGAACTAGAATTCAGCTCTCTTAATGATGTGATCTCAGGCAAGCTATTTAACCTTCTTATGTCTGTTTCTCATCTATGTAATGGAGAAAACACTATTAACCCTACCAATCTCAGAGGATGGAAGGAGATACTTTGCAAAACTGCTTTGAAAAAAAATATATAAAGCTCTACAAGGCTGTATTTATTCTTGCTTTAATCCAGGCAAGTTTCATAATCAGAGACTTTTGATTTTAGAGTATAATACTACTCTAGGTGTGTTTCTCTTTTTATTTTTTCCTTCTACTCTGCCATAAACCGAGTACCTTCTGAACTGCACCCCTTGAGAGGTGAAAGGATCACAGCAGGCAGTATGTTCAGCACCGTATCTGTGTGGTGGTACGCGATGTTCTCATTTCTTAGGAGGTGTGCCCGCAGAGCTGAAAATGATTTCAGCTTTGTGTGCTTTTGGGAGAAGTCAGAGAGCACACACACTTAGCATTTCTTTTTTATTACAAAATCGGATCCTTCTCCATTCATGTTAATATAAATCTTTGACTTGAAATTACATGCTGGTACAGCACTGTGGTACCACGAGGTTAGTGTAAGTCACAGTGAGGGCAGGATGGCTTTATCTTCTCTTATTTTTTTATGTGAATGCTTGGTTTCCCTTCACTGTTCTGATACATTCCAATTACACATATCTTCCCAAGCTCTGGAAGCCAAAGGTAATAAGAATTTGTACAATGATAAAGATAAATAAGCGACAAAATCATAACCCAGTACAAAGCCTTGGAAGACCAAGAACTTGACCATTTGGGGATGCACAAATAACTGCTTTTGAAGCTACTTTTCTTTCTGGATTCCACTTTTTAAAGGGAATCGTATTGTGAAGCCCGCTTGAGTCCCCCTTAATGGAATGTAAGCATCTAAGACAGAGATTTACAACCTATACCTACTAACAGTAATCGCAACTGTTTATCATTTAAGCCTAACCAAAACTCGTTAAAGGAGCTTGCTTTGAAATCAGAATCTGTGTTCTGCCTTGTTAGATGAGCCAAGCAAATAATGGAGTCATGTCTCCCAGAATTGCATTGCTATCAAAGGGCTGTGCCTTTTGCTGAAAAGAGTTTGAGGTCATAATGAACAAATAAACAAACAAAAAACCCTGGTTCCACATTACCCTTCATCGCTGGGAAACACCCATCCATGGGAGCTGCAGAAGGCACAGATTGGCAAGGCTTTTGCAAAGGTTTAAGCCATAGGCTGAGCAGTCGTTTCTACAAGTCTCCCTGGGGAGTTTATGTGGTGCACCATGAGTAAAAGCCGCCAATATGCAGTGCACACAGGACTGGGAATTATTCTCCAAGTGATAAACGTCCGGACTTTTCTCCCCCTGGAAAATGTCAAGAAGCTATTTATTTAATTCAACAGATATTTATTGACCACTTACTAGGTTCCAAACTGTTTTAGGTGCTGGGGATATGGCAGTGAACAAAACACAAAGCACCCTGCCCTCATGAAGCCTATATTTTAGTTTGGTTGTCTGGTGATCACTCCCTCCTGTGAATTCCTATATTGTTTCTACCTCTCATCCTTCCCTCAGACTACTAAGTATTTACCCAAACTAGGCATGTGTCCGGCCATCCCAGTAAGTCCTCGAGGGTAGGGCCCCAGTTTAAACTCATTAGTGTGTACATCATTCAACACGGTGCCCTGTAGGCAGGTGTTCAGTCAGTGTTTGTGGATGATGAGAAAGAAGACGACTCCAAATACAAGGAAAAAGGATGAGAATTTATATTAACTTCAAATGTTATCTTTCTGGTTTAGTATGTTTTCTTACCAGACTCTTAACCTAAACACTAATTCCAGGCAGTTGGGTGGGAAGTGGGATGGGGGTGAGAAGGCAGGTGGCCTTTTCAGGGGAACCCATATGTAGATATCTATTTGGTCCCTGTATTGGCATAGTCTTGGGTGGTGTGGCACAAGGAAGATGGACATTGGAATCAGATCTGGGTTCGAATCTGTGTTTTTTCACTCACTACTTGTATGGCCACTATGTATTAGTCCCTCTCTCGGCACCTCAGTTTCTTCATTGTAAAATGATGGGATAGTTTAATTCCTAAGCAGAACCTTCTCGTTTCAGATATCAAGTTACTGTATTTCCTAGTGGAAAAAATTCTGTTTCTTGAGGATCAAAAGTCATGATGAAAGGTAGAGTCGTGTTCTGGTCAATATAGCCTATCTTCTTTTTTTTTTTTTTTGCGGTACGCGGGCCTCTCACTGTTGTGGCCTCTCCCGTTGCGGAGCACAGGCTCCGGACGCGCAGGCTCAGCGGCCATGGCTCACGGGCCCAGCCGCTCCGCGGCATGTGGGATGTTCCTGGACCGGGGCACGAACCCGGCAGGCGGACTCTCAGCCACTGCGCCACGAGGGAAGCCCAGCTTATCTTCTTACTGGTATCAAGTTTCAACCATTCTGCTTTATGACGTCTGAGTTATTCTCAGTTTCCTAATTGGCACTGCTTATTAGCATTCACTCTGACAAGTGAGCTTGTCATACCTATGCAAATATAAATTTCCACCCCCTTCCACCAACCCAGGTGAACTATTGGCCCCTGAAGACTCAGTTCAACAAATCATCAGGAGAAAGCCTCCCTGCTCTCCGAGTCAGGCATGTTTCTTGTGCGTTCCCATTAGGATCTGTGTTCCCCTCTGTCATTGCCCTTAGACCTGATCATCTGTTTACTTCCTGCTTCCCTACTAACCCACGAGCTCCTTGAGGGCTGCAACAATGTCTTATTTGTTTTTCACTTTTTCTTTAAACTTATTACTAGCTCTTATCCAGGACAACAGACACAGACAGCATGGATAGGAATGTCTTACTTTCAAGGACAGCTTAAAACAGTCTCTTTACATTTCAGCAGTTCTACTGGAAAGGATTGTGCAGAAGAGCCTTCTGTTTCCTTTTTTCATGCAGTTGAGAAGATAAAACCATTCACTTGTTTCTGCCACTTCAAATATTATTCTTACTTATGTAGATTCTATGAAGAGGACATTTGAGTAGCGGGTCCTTTCCAGTTTCCACAAAGAATCGAGTCTGTACTAGTCCTCTTTACGCAAAAAAAGTCTTTGTTAGATGTGTTGAGTTCTGCTGCAGTGAGATTGCAAACGAAACCATCCCCATCTTCCTCTGGAGTATGGTAAAGGGAAATTCATCTCCATCTGACAACTCTTCAGCTGAGCTCTCTGAGCAAAGCCAGTAATATGGAACTCATGAAAACAGTTTGAAGACTGAGCAGCTTTCTCTATATGTGGAGAAACCGTACCATTTTCTCTTGGCTCCTAAATCCTCCAGTACCTGGACCATTATTAACATTGCTCTTTTTCTTTAAAAATAGAGTTTGATGGTGAGATTATCATGCATGCATTCTTGACATGAGTTAAGAAAGTGAAGAGAATGAGTTGTAGGTCGCTGAGTGGTAGGGACCATAAAAGGAAGTGGCTAGGATTTCACGTGTATTGTTTTTTGGGGTGTTGAGGTCACTGCCTGTAATTCAGCAAGCAAGATGTTGTGGTGGAGGCTGCAGTGTACCGAATCACTGGGGAAGACTACTACTGGGAAGTTGTCTCGGGCAAAAAGTGCCCTCCTACTTAGTTTCAACATTTCATAATTGGTGTTTTAGCTTCAACAGGTTGGGTGTGAGAAGCAGCCCCTAACTCTTCTGGGGAGGAGAATGAACAACATTACCCCTCCCTAATGAAAGCAAATGCCTGAGGATTCAGGGATGGGTCTTCTGCTACCTGTTATCAAGGGAACTAATAATGTAGGAGAGTTAATGGCTCTGTTGGGAGATGCGCTTTCCCGCCACTCCTTGCAACTCTCTCTGAGCAGCTGGTGGTGGTTGCCATGGACACCAAGTAGCAAATGGGCTAGGGTCAGAGTTTGAAGGATTGTGGCTGTGCTTGAGTGGGTGAGACTGAAATTAAGTTAATGTATGTACAAATAAGATGTGTTTCTTTCCGCTGTGCCTTTGAGAAAATGGCAACCAAGCGGTCTGTCAAGCAGCAATTGATTTGATATTGGCCAGGGAAGAGGGAGGAGAAGCAATTTATTGAGTAGGAGGTTCTCAAGTTAAGCACAGACAGTAGTTTGAAATAGGTCAAGGGAAGTGAAAAGGGCTCTCAGAGCTGCTGAAGAGATAGTAATGATGGAAAGGCACTTAAGAATCGCCATTAAGAAGCTTTCTATAGTATCTTCTTAGACTGTCCATTGCTTCAGGGCCCCTGGATCCTCATTTCTTAATCTAAGACCGAGTGTTACTGAGATTTCACTCCATTTGGTTCTGCGCTCTTATTTACCTCTGCAAGTGTGTGTGTGTGTGTGTGTGTGTGTGTGTGTGTGTGTGTGTGTCTTTTAGATAGCATTGTTTCAGATCAGTTCACCCACTTTTCCCTTTTCTATGTCCCCATTCTTAAGATGGGTGGGCACACTTTCTGCCAATGCTGAGCTCTGAAAGAGACTGCACCCTTCCTGCCCCTGTCCTCAATAATGATCCAGTTATAGCTAGAGCCAAAATTTCCACTGTTGGGACAATGAAAAGCATGGAAACAATTTAAGTTAAAGCACAGAAGTTTGAATACAGCACTCTTGTTTATGACCAGTTAACCCCACTACGGTAGGACAGTCCTGTTTGGCCCACAAAACCATAATCAAAGCACTTGCCACCCTCTTGGTAGCACTCCCAGATCCAAACCTTTAAGAAGATCATAGAAAAGTAACAGCACACCGTCAAAGACAATATGAAGACTCCAAATATCTGGGGAGCATGTCCTAACCACCAAAAACTCTTCTCTTACTCCACCACGTCAGTCTCCCTCTCTTGAGACCCGCCTCAGATTACAGAAGGAGCTTAAATGCTCTGAGTTTTCAGGCTCGGTGACCACACGGTCCTTTCTTTGTTCATTTTCTCCTCCTTAAGAAATGAGGTGCAGTGACTCTAATTATAATGCTTGATATTTGTGGACTTGCCAGGGATTCTCTCCAGGGAATCTTCGAATACCTTAGAGAAATTGTCTGATTCATCTTAATGTCATTCTGGTAAGGCAGGGAAGGCTTTTTCTGTTTTATGGCTAGGATGACGAGAGGTGACTTGGCGGTTGCAAGGTCACCCAGGGATCTTGAGATAGAACTCAGCCGCCTTTCTGGTCTTTGGCCTATAGTGCTAGATGACTTCAGAAGATATTTGTCAATTGCTATTCTTTTTCAGAGTAGGGTGTTGGCTGTATGTGTACATCTGGAAGGCTGCTTGGTAGTTATATATATTTTTCAAAAGGTTGGACAGAGAACAGTGGTGTCTGACTACTAATCCCTTCCACTTTAGC
This sequence comes from Pseudorca crassidens, assembly GCF_039906515.1. Lineage (NCBI taxonomy): Eukaryota > Metazoa > Chordata > Mammalia > Artiodactyla > Delphinidae > Pseudorca > Pseudorca crassidens. The sequence continues at coordinate 26,764,157 of NC_090317.1, forward strand.
TCTACCTCTAGTGACATGACGTTAATTACCACCAGTCTCCCCAAGCCCTGGCCCAGGCCCGTTGAATTGTGCCCCTCACTTGTCAATTTGTTATAACCTTTGGGCAGAGACAAGTCTGACCCTGTCAAATCTGGACAGAAAGAAAGTTGCTCCAACAAGGGTGGGATTGATTTGACTAAAAGATCCAGGTGGGTGGTTGGTAACAATGGCATCAAACTGATCGAGGGCTCTTTCCCACCCTCAGTCTCATCAGAGTTCAGACCTTGGCATGGATCCGTCAGTGGCCTTTGCCCTTCCGTGTTAGTGCAGGAAAGAACTCGAGTGTGCACATTTTGTTTTATTTTTTTGTTACCACACTTATTTTGCATCGGCTTGGTGTCTCTCTGTAAGGGAGTCTAGAGGTCTCAATTATTTAAAATATAAGCGTCCTGTGGCAATGTGAGCTTGAATGATAAGTAGCTTTTGTGTTGCTGTTGTAAACTGTGGTTCTTGCAGCCCTTATGAAACCGTTTGTTACAGCATCTGTTAGAATCTAGGACAAGACTCCTGTAATCAGGCAGCTGTGTGATGAACCTTCTAATTGCTATATTTTTGTTGCTCTTAATCTGGGAAATTTTCCTAATAAAGCTGGATGATGATTCTAAAAAAATCATTAATGTTTACAAGCCAGTAACTCTAACCCACAGGACCTTGTCAACCTCTCGGTGCCTGCAAAGGCTTAACTGGGACACTCACAGTGTCAGCCATATAAAGGAACAGGTGTCAGGGTGTTTTCCTCCCATGCCAATTGAAAACATATTCATGGCCTGTGGAGGGATAAAATAGTTATCTATGGTTAATGTTTCCTTTCTTTCTATTTTTTTTAAAGAATGGATCTGAGGTCCCACTTGATCTAAGTGATGAGATTAACTCAAATCAAAGGAGGGTATTTGTATTTTATTTTTCCATTTGAATTGGTTCATATTTTTATAATTTTAGAATAAGGTACCAGCCTTGGTCCTAAAATGTTGGTGTTAATGGGTGGGAGAGAAGGTCTTTTGACTTAATAAATCTTTACTGCAATCTACTCTACTTTTCTACGTGCACAGGGCATCCAAGCAAGATTTTCAGTCAGCAAAGAAACATTCAGTGATGGTCACCAGCCTGGAAATCTGAGAAAGCAGGAAAGCTGAGTCACACATTTTTAGATACTCATCATACTCTGCCTTCCAGAATTATTGCGTTGCCGTATCACCCCTACTACTGTAGCATGGAAAACCTGTCCTCTCCCCCTCCCACCATATCTAGCACTGGGTATGGTAAAATGGCTCAGGACTCAATCAGTAGTTCTTGAATTGAATTTCTTACCTTGTTTTTCACAGCACTGGGAATCATAGCCTGTTGGGATGGGAAGGGACCATCATATTCAACACATTTATTTTTACAGTTTAGGAAATGGAGGCACAGAGCGGTAGGGTGACTTTTCGAAGTCATACAGCTTGGGGCTAGCACCTAGGTCTCCTGCCTCAAGACTTCCGGACTCTGCTTTATAAAAATCCAGGATGTTTCCAGTCATCCCAAGGACTCTCGTGAGGTTCCCTAATGAAAATTTATTTGAATTTGCATTTATTTTTTAAAGTAAAACCTCCAAACCGCATAGGAAATAATCAAGCATATAATGAGGTATTACAGTTTTTAAAAATGGGAGAACGGGAGGGAACTGTTGGTTGAACAGGAGCATTTCCTTTTTGAGACCAAAGTGTCTAGCATCTGAAATAAACAAGAGTCTTGCTGTTTCAAAGTAAGGATCTTGAATGAGTTTTTTCTCTTTATTTTCCCAGAGGGGATTTGCTTCTAAATATTCAGGAAGCCAGTCTAGTGTGAAGTATGACCAGAGAATCAGACCGTCCTTTTTAATAAGCCAGAGATTAAAATCTCTAAATATAGAATACTGACGTCTGCTACTAACTCTTAGGATAAATATCTTTGCATTTTCGGGAACAAGTTTATTTAAGGCTGCCAGTGAGTGTTAAAATCACCTAACATGTTGAAGGTTTTTACTGCAAGTACAGGGTCCTACTCACTTAGAGTCTGGAGAATGGTAGGCTGGACTTCAGAGAAACCACATCTGCAGTGAGCATCTTTAAGAAATCCAACCATAGGTTTTGCTTTTTTGGGGACACTGTTCTGCAATTTTGCGGTGCGTTTTTGCTTCAGAATGTTTATTAGGGTAGTCTGAGATATGTTAAGTAATAGGATTAAATCACCACGTCATTAGGGTAAGAAATAGAGACCACTGGACACCGTGATCGGTGAGGTAAGAAAAAGGGTCCCTGAAAGGGATGAATGAGGCAACCAATTGATAGAGAGAAGCCTGGAATGGCTGGAGGTGGGGAAGGAAATGGTACATCTAGTAACATACAGTAAGAGATGAAGGAAGGCCGGTGGGTATGCTTCGCTATGTATTCGTCTATGTCTGGAAGCATGCCCATTAGGAGACTGGGGAGCAGGGAAAGCAAAGAGGAATGGGATCTCTTTTTTTACATATGGGCCTGAACGTGTGCCTGGGAGAAGAAGATGGAGAGGCATAGGTCTTAGAAAGCCTTTGACCTCACATTTTATGATTTCATGATTAGTTTACTCATGTACAAAAATAAGCTGCAGGCTTTTCTGATTCCTTTTATTCTACAGCGTGTATGTGCCTAGACTTGATTATATTATTTTACATTTGGTGAGGTGTTGTTCTCTAACTTGATTCACCTTGCTAGGGGCTGTTACAAATTTTAAAAAGGGAAGAAAGAACGAGAAATTTTGTTTCTCCTAATAGTGCCCAGTATAGTACTCTGAATATAAGCCCTTGTGTGATGTTAATCTCAGAACAGTTGACTGGCCCTTGTCTGGGAAATTTTCCCTGTAAATTATAATACCTGTTCTAGAGGTCTGATACCTTTGCCTTCCTTCTTTTTCGTGAGTTGCCTCTTTCGTGATTATGCAGTGATTTCTTAGGTGGCTAGGCAATTTTATCCACTCCAAGAGGTCCTACTCTGTATGGCATCTTGTTTCTCTGTCGTGCAGGTATGACCTCAGATTGCCCTTTGAAATCCAGGTAAGTAACACCTGCCAAATCCCCTACCTGTGTTTGTCTTTTGAAGATTCTGAAAGACGTCTCCTTCAGTCCACCTGTAGACACAGGCTGGTAAATAAATGGCGTCCTGCTTTGGTTCAGGGGGTCTCCAGTGTAGCTGTACTGTCTCCTATCTAGTATGCAGCCCACCATATAATGTGACTATCGTGGAGCACACAGACCTAAGTGTGAAGTATAGAACCACTACTACGTGGTGGTGGAAAAGTGTTTAAGTCTCAGCTTCTAACCATGCCTCTGAAAGCAGGTCTCTAGAAGAACTCTGGAATGCTAAGTATAGAGAATCTTTCTTAGACAACCTCTAGTGTTGAAAAGGATCTGACCAGACATATGGTGGGTTGTGGCGATGGGCACAGAAAGGAGGAGGAGAAATCTGAGTAACTTACTTCTCTGTCGCTGCCCCTTCAGACCTCTAATTTATCCTAACCATGTCCCCTAACCATGTCCATCTTCTTTTTTTGACTTTGGGTAGGGTGAAAGGGAATATCTATGGAATAAAGCAAAAAATGCAAGAGCATCGGGAAGATTCTCTGGAGGAGCTTGTACCCACCCCTGAGAGAGAGAAGTAGGATAAAAATATCCCGGTTCACTCGCTATCCCAGTTCTACCAGATACTTGATTAACTTTCCCTAGCATTTAAGCTAGTCAGAGATTCCATTACTGTGCAGAAGCACCCTCCTCAACCCTGCCTCACCAGGCAAACATCACGATAGGTGATTGGAAGAGCTACGTTCACACTGAATGAGACTATTCAGAAAAAACCTACTCTCCAGGAATAAATTGGACATTTTGACAGGGGCATTTATGTTCTTAGGCCATGAGAGAGACAGGAGCAGGCTCACCCCTAACATTTTGGGGGCCCACAGCAAGAGTACAAATGGAGGACTGCATACCACACACCTAAATGTTACAAAGTCCAAAAGCAAGATATGCCTTGGCCTGGTCTGTGTATCCACCTGTCAACCTAACTAAAGAGATAAACTGAGGTAAGCTCAAACTACGAGAAATTGAGTTTCTTTGGAAATAGTAGAGAAACTGCAGTTCAGGAAATACAAACTGTAGCAAGCTACAGAGGACTCTGTTGAGGGTTTGGGGTGGGCTGCATTTATGGGCAAGGAGAACAAAGAGGGGAGCACAAGAGGGGAACTTGTCCAACCAGAGCACAAGCAGTAAGTTCACTGGCTTGAGGACGGTAGGAGATCCTTGGCGGAAGCTCGTTGTCGGGAGATAAGGCTTGGAGGTCTGTAAATTAGGCACTTATGGGAAATCAGTCTCTCAGTTCTTGAGTTTCATTTTCCTGAGGACACACACATGAGATTCTCTAGCTCATATACCCTGTTGGGGCAGGGTAGGGCAGGGTGGGGTGGAAGCTGGGCCCAGGGCTCAGAACTCCTGGGTGGACACTGGATCTACCTGAAAGCAGGATGGCGTGGACCTGTCAAGTTCTCCAAGAAGCCAAGGACAGTAAGTTCCCCAATCCCAACGGCTCACTTTTCTGACTTGGAGTTGCCGAGCAATTCTACGTGTCTGCCCAAACTCTCATTCAAGTAGTATACAGGGAGCGAGTGCAGTTATCTGGAAAAACGTATCTGCCAGACCCCTTCACTTAGAGGGATTTGGGGAGGCCAATTTTAAACAAAATTAGCCATTTTTCTCTGGCTTCCTGTGGCATGAGTTGTCATTTTCTCCTTCACTGCCCCTGCCCTTGACCCCATGTGCCTTTTTGCTCTGATCTGGGAGCCCAGTTTGGCTTATGTGTCCTTTTCCTTTCTCCCCATGATGTTCAACCAGCTACTAACCTTTCAAAAACTCTGAAGACCAAAAAGAAAAAAATGTCTTTGCGTTCCAGTGTTTATGATATCAGGGCCCTCTGAAGCGTGGAGCTCGAGGCGGTAGTCCTTATCACCTGGGTTTAAGGGTGATACTGGGTGCTCAAGTCTAGTGGCCCAGAAAAGCTGAGCACCCGCCCCAAATACTTACCCTATGGGCATTTATGCTTTTCCAGAACCAGTCTTATTTTAGGCTTGCTTTCCCAGGAGTTAATGGAGGGAAGGGGAGTTGTACCTTCCGGACTTTGCCAGTTACCTTCAAGTTATTCCCTAGTAAGGGAAGGAGGAAATGCGCAACCCCTAGGGCAGTTTTTGGTAAAATCATGAAGATTGTGGTTCTTTATCTGAGAATGAACGCACGCAGATGGAAATTCTAGGTGTACGTACATACCACTCTGAGAAAGCACCCTCTCAACTTACCCCTACTCCTGTGGGGCCCCTTGCAGTTAGATTGTTTTCGAGCCACAAGTGAATGAACCTGGGTGGGTGTAAGGGGCACATTTTCAATTCCGTGTGTTAATGGAATATGTCAAGCGGAGAAAACATCTGTGAAATTCTTGTTGTCTAACAATGCTTGTTGTAAACAGAGCAGCTGCTCCAGGTTTCATCAGGACGCTTATCTCTTATCACCTCTGGCTGAATCCATTCCGATTGAAAGCCTCTGTCAGATGCAGGGCTGAGGAGTCTAGTGATTAACAGCATTTGGAGCCGGCTTCCCTGGGTTCAAACTCTAGCTCCACCAATTATTAGCCGTATGACCTCTAAGTCTCAATTCCTCCATCTGTTAAATGGAGATAATATTCCCATCTGCCTTTTAGGGCTAATATGAGGATTAACTCACATGAGATATAGAAATGGGCCCGTATCCGCCCACATTGATTAAAATAGTATCTGGAACATTGTAAGCACTTAATACATCCTTGTTATTAAAAATACCCAGTTGTCATATGTAGCTCAAGGCTGTAGTGTCTTTAATTATTTTAAGTGACGCTGAAAAATCGGGTTAATTCTCAGATAGTCCTTGGGCTTATCAATCAATGTGTCTTACCCATTATTACACTGGAGAAAAACCAGGTTGTCTAGCATGCTAAACATATTAGTGAGAGCTCAGCATAGCTCAAGTCTTAGACTTTGTTCTCATGATAAGACCTTAGACTGAGCTGATATCTTGGAAGATCCATGAGGACACTGTTCCTGAACAGCAGTCCCTAAATAACTCATCTTCATAAGCACAAAAACCTACCACTCATGAGCAAATAGCTATGGTTACCAGTTATTAAGTGCCTACTGGGTGCCAAGCACTGTGCCAGGTGCTCTCCCCATGCTACCTTGTTTGAGCCTCCCAATTCATGAGGATCCCATGAAGGGAAGGTAGTGGAATAGTCTTTTAAGATGAGAAAATTGAGCCTCAAAAAATTGTCACTTTCCTCAATGTCATGCAACAGGGAGGTGAGGGAGCTAGGATTTGAAGTCACGTCTGTTTGATTCCCAAGTTTATGTTTATTCAACCATACCACACAACGTTCCAAGAAGAGAAGACGATACCCTCAAACCGTCATATGGACTGGCAAGTCAGCTCAATGTTGCACAAGGATCGTTGAGAGTAAGGGCTGAGACAGAGTGGGAGCAAAAAGGGGAGAGGAACTGGACAGTGCCAGTATGTGCTGAGTGGAGGGTGAAGCAAGGAGAGGACGTAAGCCTCTAACGTTTTTATTTCACTTGACTGACGTCTAGCCATTGGCAACAGTGCTGTAAGTGACCAAAAGGGCTAGACATATTTTGGAGTGAGCAGTGTGTCCTTTGTGTTATAGCCTTATACTTTACAAGGGCCCCTAATATTGTTCATCTTGTTTAAACTGTTATCTTTAGAAACTTGACTTACTAACTTGGATGTTTCGTTTCTTAAAATGACTGTTTTTGAAGTGACAGTCAAGGTCCAATGAAAGGAACTTAAGAGATTGACCTGCTTCAGGATTCTGTCCTTAAGAAGCACTACTTTCCATGAGGAGGTGATTTTAGCTCGAAATATTTCTGGGGGAAATCAGACTTTCTATATTTTTTCTGCACAGCACATTGAAACATATTGGTTTGGACTCCATTAAGTTTGCATATGCTATAATTCAAGCAGGGGCTATGCTGAGATTTACCTTTGAATTATCTATGGAAAAAATAAAAACATGGTAAAGACCGAAGGGGGGGACTTCCCTGGTGGTCCAGCGGTTAAGACACTGCGCTTCCACTGCAGGCGCGGGGGTGAGGGTGGGGTGCACGGGTTCAATCCCTGGCCCTGGTGGGGGAACTAAGATCCCACATGCTGCATGGTGAGGCCAAAAAAAAAAAAAAAAAAACAGGGAAAAGATATCCAATGAATAGGCAATTAGGAAATATTGTTACCTATTTAATAAGTCTTCTATAAGGATATTTACTTATCAACACAGAGGATTAACTTGGAATACTTGTATATTCCTGAAAACAATCTTAAAACTATTCTAGAACTGACTATTCTAATTCAGAATGGCCTCACATTCATATAGCCCTAGCTGGTGAGATTTTTTTTTTTAACATCCTTATTGGAGTATAATTGCTTTACAATGTTGTGTTAGTTTCTGCTGTATAACAAAGTGAATCAGCGATATGTATACATATATCCCCATATCCCCTCCCTCTTGCATCTCCCTCCCACCCTCCCTATCCCACCCCTCTAGGTGGTCACAAAGCACCGAGCTGATCTCCCTGTGCTATGCGGCTGCTTCCCACTAGCTATCTGTTTTACGTTTGGTAGTGTGTATATGTCCATGCCACTCTCATTTCGTCCCTAGCTGGTGAGCTTTTACTTTCCTCCAGTTTCCTCTCTCCTGTAATGAGTACTTTCTGATGCTGACACTCTCCCTAGTCTAGTTAAGCTTATTTGCTCTGGTACTGTCCTCAGGCCTGCAGAACGGTTGGTCAGTGCTCTCTTTATGATAACTCTTTATACTTGAGGATAGTAATTAAACTGCCTCTTGGGTCTCTTTCACCAGGCTAAACAACGCCAGCTCATTTAGCCTTTCCTCATAGGCCCTATTTTCTAATGCTTTTATCGTTTTTTGCTGAGCTTCTCAGGATCTTGTCCAATCGCTTTTCAATTGTTCTAAGATGTAACCTGATGAACGGGCCTAATCTAGGGTTTGGCATTGGCTAAATATTTAATAAATGACTTAAAATTAAGGAAGATGGTTTAGTGCAGGCGTAAGAGCACTGGACTAGGAGTCAGAAGACTTGAGTTTCGTCCTTGCTCTGCCACTTACTAGGATTGGGCAGAGAGCCACATTTGGACAAATCATCTAAATGTCTCTAAGCATCAATTTATCCATCAATTTATCATCTGTAAATTTAGGATAAACACATCTGCCCTGCCTGCCTCCCATAGTGAGGCTCAAATGAAATAATCTATGTGAAAACCCTTTGTTTGGCATCAAAGCACGATGTAAACACTATGTGTCAGGAAATTTTCTGAATGCTTTGCATATATTAACTCACTGAGGTACAGTTAACATTTCCATTTTACAACCAGGAAATGGAGGCTCAGAGAGTTAAGTAACTGGCTCTAGGTCACACAGCTAGTAAGTGACAGAATCCATGCAGATAAATATTAAACATCCAACAGAGACATTCATTTTATGGGGCCTGACCTTCAAAAGCAGTCCACAGGTAGACACACCACTGGGATGGGGGATCTATTCAGTCATGGGTAGATAACTCTATGAGAGGCAACTTTTTCAAAAGTGAATGTTTAGGTTGGTCATTGAAGAAGGGCAGCTGTCCACCAGTGGGGGGGCCTCATGAATACAACACAGTAATAGGAATGCTGTATCAGGTCAGGTCAATGGTTCATTCTTCCTAGGACACCTAAATCTTCCTATGGAAAGTGCTCTTAATTCTTGGATTCAAGATCTGCAGTTTCTAAATATTCTCTATGAGTTCTGACAACCCTTCATGGTTTCAACTGTCTCTAGCTCTGCCCTTTTGTGTGTTAATTCTTGCAGCTATAAGTTTGGAATACTTTCCTCATAGATTAACTGTTAAGGAGAAATATTAAAGACAGAATAGCACCTAATTGAATCTTTTTCCGGCTGCGGTCTGAAGAGTTGAAAGAGATTTAAAAAAAAAAAGAGCTTTGGAAAGAAACATTGGAATAATTTTGATTTACCTCATAAATGTTTGAACATTCATAGCGAAAATTAGAACTTAAATCATGAAATGGGGAGGTTATGCTATATAGTAGTATATTGAAAACCTGCTTATATTTGAAAAATTGTGCCATATTGAGGTCTTTGCATTAACACCATTAGATATAGAATACAATATGAATTTACTTTATGCCAAAATCTCATCTATAGGGAATAGGGTTGTAGTGGTGTAACAGGTTCTTCTACCTCAAATAGTTGCACGAAGTATCATTTTATGGGAGACTATAGAAGTTGCCTTCCATGAAAATAAACTCAAAGTTGAAAATACCTTTGGAGGATGGGAGCATTTTGGGGGAGGATTTGATACTATTTGAGTTATAAATGTTATCTTTCTAACTAGAATCTGTATAGTGAATTACGATGTTTGTCAAGAATGGTTGGGAACCAATAAGAAAAAGTGGGTATCTCTGTATCTTAGTAGTCAATTTATTTAAAAAAAAGTTTACTCTAAAGAAATATTATGTTGAATTTGTTGCTTTTAATAATTCATTTAGTGAGAAATCTATTTTTATATAAAGAAATAAATTTTGGCAAATTCATGATATCAGAACAAGCTTGAGCACAGAGCTACCATCTTAAACCTTTGAGAAAAGGTGTACTTTAATAATCACATCATGTGGCGGTAGGCACCATTTTGCCTCTTGATGGAAGCACAGCAAAATCACAGTAGAACTTACTGAAATGTGCTCGTTCAATAATCGTCCATCTAGCCATTCATCCACCCATCCATCTTTCCATCCAACACGGTGTGCCAGGTACCCTACTGGACACTGAATATACAGTAGTGAACAAGACAAACATGATTCCTACCTCACAGTACTTAATGGCCTAGTAGAAATTCCTTAAATGGTGAAGAAAGCAATCATGAGTAGATAGTTTTATGACAGTTTTTTGAAAGAGGGGAAAGAATAAGTGAAAGTAACTCTCTAGCCATAATTGAATGTTGTTAAAACTTTTCTTTGAACAATGTTCCCTGAAAAATTGTATAGAAAGTATTATGAGAGATGCTGTGAATGTGCATACGGAAGAAAGGAAGATAGTGAGACATTAAAAGAGAGGACAGGGAGTTAGCTTCAAGATGGCGGAAGAGTAAGACGTGGAGATCAACTTCCTCCCCACAAATACATCAGAAATACATCTACATGTGGAACATCTCCTACAGAACACCTACTGAAAGCTGGCAGAAGACCTCAGACCTCCCAAAAGGCAAGAAACTCCCCACGTACCTGGGAAGAGGGGATTAAGAGCGCTGCTTAAAGGAGCTCCAGAGACGGGCGCGAGCCGCGACTATCAGCGCGGACCCCAGAGACTGGCATGAGACGCTAAGGCTGCTGCTGCCGCCACCAAGAAGCCTGTGTGCGAGCACAGGTCACGCTCCACAACCGCCCTCCCGGCAGCCTGTGCAGCCCGCCACTGCCAGGGTCCCGAGATCCAGGGACAACTTCCCCGGGAGGACGCACGGTGCGCCTCAGGCTGGTGCAACGTCACGCCGGCCTCTGCCGCCGCAGGCCCGCCCCGCACTCCGTGCCCCTCCCTCCCCCCGGCCTGAGTGAGCCAGAGCCCCCGAATCAGCGGCTCCTTTAACCCCGTCCTGTCTGAGCGAAGAACAGACGCCCTCCGGCGACCTACGCGCAGAGGCGGGGCCAAATCCAAAGCTGAGCCCCTGGGAGCTGTGAGAACAAAGAAGAGAAAGGGAAATCTCTCCCAGCAGCCTCAGAAGCAGCGGATTAAAGCTCCACAATGAACTTGATGCACCCTGCATCTGTGGAATACATGAATAGACAAAGAATCATCCCAAATTGAGGAGGGGGACTTTGGGAGCAAAGATATATAGATTCTCCCCCCTTTTTTCTCTTTTTGTGAGTGTGTATGTGTATACTTCTGTGAGAGATTTTGTCTGTATAGCTTTGCTTTTATCTTTTGTCCTAGGGTTCTGTCAGTCCGTTTTTTGTTTTTTTTTTGGTTTTTTGTTTGGTATAGTTTTTAGCACTTGTTATCATTGGTGGATTTGATTTTTGGTTTGGTTGCTCTCTTCTTTCTTTTTCTTATTACTTAAATTTTTTAATAATTTTTTATTTTAATAACTTTATTTTATTTTACTTTATTTTATCTTCCTCTTTCTTTCTTTCTTTCTTTCTTTCTTTCTTTCTTTCTTTCTTTCTTTCTTTCTTTTCTCCCTTTTATTCTGAGCCATGTGGAGGACAGGCTCTTGCTGCTCCAGCCAGGTGTCAGTGCTGTGCCTCTGAAGTGGGAGAGCCAAGTTCAGGACACTGGTCCACAAGAGACCTCCCAGTTCCACATAATATCAAACAGCGAAAGTCTCCCAGAGATCTCCATCTCAACGCAAACACCCAGCTTCACTCAAGGACCAGCAAGCTACAGTGCTGGACACCCTATGCCAAACAAATAGCAAGACAGGAACACAACCCCATCCATTAGCAGAGACGCTGCCTAAAATCATAATAAGGTCACAGACACCCCAAAACACACCACCAGACGTGGACCTGCCCAGCAGAAAGACAAGATCCAGCCTCATCCACCAGAACACAGGCATTAGTCCCCTCTACCAGGAAGCCTACACAACCCACTGAACCAACCGTAGCCACTGGGGACAGACACCAAAAACAATGGGAACAACGAACCTTCAGCCTGCGAAAAGGAGACCCCAAACACAGTAAGATAAGCAAAATGAGAAGACAGAAAAACACACAGCAGATGAAGGAGCAAGCTAAAAACCCACCAGACCTAACAAATGGAGAGGAAATAGGCAGTCTACCTGAAAAAGAATTCAGAGTAATGATAGTAAAGATGATCCCAAATCTTGGAAATAGGATGGAGAAAATACAAGAAACGTTCAACAAGGACCTAGAAGAACTAAAGAGCAAACAAACAGTGATGAACAACACAATAAATGAAATTAAAAATTCTCCAGAAGGGACCAGTAGTAGAATTACTGAGGCAGAAGAATAGATAAGTGACCTGGAAGATAAAAGAGTGGAAATAACTACTGCAGAGCAGAATAAAGAAAAAAGAATGAAAAGAATTGAGGACATTCTCAGAGACCTCTGGGACAACATTAAACGCACAAACATTCGAATTATAGGGGTCCCAGAAGAAAAAGGGGAAGAGAAACGGTCTGAGAAAATATTTGAAGAGATTATAGTTGAAAACTTCCCAAATGTGGGAAAGGAAATAGTCAAGTCCAGGAAGCACAGAGAGTCCCATACAGGATAAATTGAAGGAGAAACACACCAAGACACATATTAATCAAACTATCAAAAATTAAATACAAAGAAGAAATATTAAAAGCAGCAAGGGAAAAATAACACACAAGGGAATCCCCATAAGGTTAACAGCTGACCTTTCAGCAGAAACTCTGCAAGCCAGAAGGGAGTGGCAGGAGATAATTAAAGTGATGAAGGAGAAGAACCTACAACCAAGATTACTCTACCCAGCAAGGATCTCGTTCAGATTCAATGGAGAAATTAAAAACTTTACAGACAAGCAAAAGCTAAGAGAATTCAGCACCACTAAACCAGCTTTACAACAAATGCTAAAGGAACTTCTCTAGGCAGGAAAAACAAGAGAAGGAAAAGACCTACAATAACAAATGCAAAACAATTAAGAAAATGGTAATAGGAACATACATATTGATAATTACCTTAAATGTAAATGGACTAAAAGCTCCAACCAAAAGACATAGACTGGCTGAATGGATACAAAAACAAGACCGGTATATATGCTATCTACAAGAAACCCACTTCAGACCTAGGGACACATACAGACTGAAAGTGAGGGGGATGGAAAAAGATATTCCATGCAAATGGAAATCAAAAGAAAGCTGGAGTAGCAATTCTCATATCAGACAAAATAGACTTTAAAATAAAGACTATTACAAGAGACAAAGAAGGACATACATAATGATCAAGGGATGGATCCAAGAAGAAGATATAACAATTGTAAATATTTATGCACCCAACATAGGAGCACCTCAATACATAAGGCAAATGCTAACAGCCATAAAAGGGGAAATCGACGGTAACACAATCATAGTAGGGGACTTTAACACCCCACTTTCACCAATGGACAGATCATCCAAAATGAAAATAAGTAAGGAAACACAAGCTTTAAATGATACATTAAACAGGATGGACTTAATTGATATTTATAGGACATTCCATCCAAAAACAACAGAATAATCATTCTTCTCAAGTGCTCATGGAACATTCTCCAGGATAGATCATATCTTGGGTCACAAATCAAGCCTTGGTAAATTTAAGAAAATTGAAATCATATCAAGTATCTTTTCCGACCACAACGCTATGAGACTAGATATCAATTTCAGGAAAAAATCTGTAAAAAATACAAATACATGGAGGCTAAACAGTACACTACTTAATAACGAAGAGATTACTGAGGAAATCAAAGAGAAAATCAAAAATTACCTCGAAACAAATGACAATGAAAACACGATGACCCAAAACCTATGGGATGCAGCAAAAGCAGTTCTAAGAGGGAAGTTTATAGCAATACAATCCTACCTCAAGAAACAAGAAACATCTCAAATAAATGACCTAACCTTACACCTAAAGCAATTAGAGAAAGAAGAACAAAACAGCCCAAAGTTAGCAGAAGGAAAGAAATCATAAAGATCAGATCAGAAATAAATGAAAAAGAAATGAGGAAACAATAGCAAACATCAGTAAAACTAAAAGCTGGTTCTTTGAGAAGATAAAGAAAATTGATAAACCAGTAGCCAGACTCATCAAGAATAAAAGGGAGAAGACTCAAATCAAGAATTAGACATGAAAAAGGAGAAGTAACAACTGACAGTGCAGAAATACAAAGGATCATGCGAGATTACTACAAGCAACTCTATGCCAAAAAAATGGACAACCTGGAAGAAATGGACAAATTCTTAGAAAAGCACAACCTTCCAAGACTGAACCAGGAAGAAATAGAAACTATAAACAGACCAATCACAAGCACTGAAATTGAAACTGTGATTAAATATCTTCCAACAAACAAAACCCCAGGACCAGGTGGCTTCACAGGCGAATTCTGTCAAACATTTACAGAAGAGCTAACACCTATCCTTCTCAAACTCTTCCGAAATATAGCACAGGGAGGAACACTCCCAAACTCATTCTATAAGGCCTCCATCACCCTGATACCAAAACCAGACAAAGATGTCACAAAGAAAGAAAACACCAGGCCAAGATCTCTGATGAGCATAGATGCAAAAATCCTCAACAAAATACTAGCAAACAGAATCCAACAGCACATTAAAAGGATCATACACCATGATCAAGTGGGGTTTATCCCAGGAATGCAAGGATTCTTCAGTGTACACAAATCAATCAACGTGATACACCATATTAACAGATCGAAGGAGAAAAACCATATGATCATCTCAATAGATGCAGAGAAAGCTTTCGAGAAAATTCAACACCCATTTATGATAAAAACCCTGCAGAAAGTAGGCATAGAGGGAACTTTCCTCAACATAATAAAGGCCATCTATGACAAACCCACAGCCAACATCGTCCTCAATGGTGAAAAACTGAAAGCATTTCCACTAAGATCAGGAACAGGACAAGGTTGCCCACTCTCACCACTCTTATTCAACATAGTTTTGGAAGTTTAAGCCACAGCCGTCAGAGAAGAAAAAGAAATAAAAGGAATCCAAATTGGAAAAGAAGTAAAGCTCTCACTGTTTGCAGATGACATGATACTATACGTAGAGAATCCTAAAGATGCTACCAGAAAACTCCTAGAGCTAATCAATGAATTTGGTAAAGTAGCAGGATACAAAATTAATGCACAGAAATCTCTTGCATTCCTGTATATTAATGATGAAAAATCTGAAAGTGAAATTAAGAAAACACTCCCATTTACTGTTGCAACAAAAAGAATAAACTATCTAGGAATAAACCTACCTAAGGAGACAAAAGACCTGTATGCAGAAAGTTATAAGACACTGGTGAAAGAAATTAAAGATGATGCAAACAGATGGAGAGATATACCATGTTCTTGGATTGGAAGAATCAACATCATGAAAATGACTCTACTACCCAAAGCAATCTACAGATTCAGTTCAATCCCTATCAAACTACAAATGGCATTTTTCACAGAACTAGAGCAAAAAATTTCACAATTTGTATGGAAATACAAAAGACCCAGAATAGCCAAAGCAATCTTAATAAAGAAAAACAGAGCTGGAGGCTCCCTGACTTCAGACTATACTACAAAGCTACAGTAATCAAGACAGTATGGTACTGGCACAAAAACAGAAATAGACATCAATGGAACAGGATAGAAAGGCCAGAGATAAACCCACACATATAAGGTCACCTTATCTTTGATAAAGGAAGCAAGAATATACAGTGGAGAAAAGACAGCCTCTTCAATAAGTGGTGCTGGGAAAACTGGACAGCTACATGTAAAAGAATGACAGTAGACACTCCCTAACACCGTACACAAAAATAAACTCAAAATGAATTAAAGTCCTAAATGTATGGCCAGACACTATAAAACTCTTAGAGGAAAACGTAGGCAGAACACTCTATGATATAAATCACAGCCAGATCCTTTTTGACCCACCTCCTAGAGAAATGGAAATAAAAACAAAAATGAACAAACGAGACCTAATGAAACTTAAAAGCTTTTCACAGCAAAGGAAACCATAAACAAGATGAAAAGATAACCCTCAGAATGGGAGAAAATATTTTCAAACAAAACAACTGACAAAGGATTAATCTCCAAAATTTACAAGCAGCTCATGCAGCTCAATATCAAAAAAACAAACAACCCAATCCAAAAATGGGCAGAAGACCTAAATAGACATTTATGTGAAGAAGATGTACAGGTTGCCAACAAACACATGAAAGGATGCTCAACATCACTAATCATTAGAGAAATGCAAATCAAAACTACAATGAGGTATCACCTCACATCAGTCAGAATGGCCATCATCAAAAAACCTACAAACAATAAATGCTGGAGAGGGTGTGGAGAAAAGGGAACCCTCTTGCACTGTTGGTGGGAATGTAAATTGATACAGCCACTATGGAGAACAGTATGGATGTTCCTTAAAAAACTAAAAACAGAGCTACCATACGACCCAGCAATCCCACTACTGGGCATATACCCTGAGAAAACCATACTTCAAAAAGAGTCATGTACCACAATGTTCATTTCAGCTCTATTTACAGTAGCCAGGGCATGAAAGCAACCTAAGTGTCCATCGACAGATGAATGGATAAAGAAGATGTGGCACATATATACAATGGAATATTACTCAGCCATAAAAAGTAACGAAACTGAGTTATTTGTAATGAGGTAGATGGACCTAGAGTCTGTCATACAGAGTGAAGTAAGTCAGAAAGAGAAAAATAAATACCGTATGCCAACACATATATATGGAATCTAAAAACAAAAAGGTCATGAAGAACCTAGGGGCAAGAAAGGAATAAAGACACAGACCTACTAGAGAATAGACTTGAGGATATGGGGAGGGGGAAGGGTAAGCTGGGACAAAGCGAGAGAGTGGAATGGACGTATGTACACTGTCAAACGTAAAATAGATAGGTAGTGGGAAGCAGCCGCATAGCACAGGGAGATCAGCTTGGTGCTTTGTGACCACCTAGAGGGGTGGGATAGGGAGTGTGGGAAGGAGGGAGACACAAGAGGGAAGAGATATGGGGACATATGTATATGTATAACTGATTCACTTTGTTATAAAGCAGAAACTAACACACCATTGTAAAGTAATTATACTCCAATAAAGATGTTTTTTTTAAAAAAAGAGAGGATGGGGTTTTCGAATAATGTTAGTTTAGTTTTCCTGAAAATATTTAGTAATAATGATTTTTTTTCTATAGCATTTTACGCTTCTCAAAGCAATTATACCAATCATGTGAGGAAGAGCAAATTTTATTGCCCATTATGTAGATGACACAACTGAGGCATAGATATTTTAAGTTCTCAAGATCCCACATCTATATCGAATTCACAGCTCTACCCACTGCTTTTTCTACTACGTCATGCTGAAAAATTCCAGACTCCAGTATAAGGTCCTATAAAACCCCAAAGAGTTATCAGAGTGTACACTATTCAAGAAGCCTAAGTCAGTAGCACAAAAGAAGGAAAACAAAGTATGACAAGGAGGATGTTCCTCTGCTTTAGGCTATTAAGTAGGTCACCCAGTAAGAGGCTATTTTGGTTTAAAATTTTAGAGGGCATGTAGTACATACACCAGCATCACTGACCTGATTCTTCACTTTCAAGATCTAAGAAAATCAGACAGTTTTTTTTTCTTTTGGAAGGGAGGGGTGTATCATTGGGGGAGCTTAAGAGAATGTTAGTTGGGAAATTTGATTTAGCCAGGCTAGTGCTCTAGATTTTTTGTGAGGTTGATTCACTAGAGATGGGGACAGCTTTGTATCTCTGTGATGCAGTCAGTGCTTCCCTCCTTCCTTCCTTCCTTCCTTCCTTCCTTCCTTCCTTCCTTCCCTCCCTCCCTCCTTCCTTCCTTCCTTCCTTCCTTCCTTCCTTCCTTCCCTCCCTCCCTCCTTCCTTCCTTCCTTCCTTCCTTCCTTCCTTCCTTCCTTCCTTCCTCATTCTTCTTCTCTCTCATCCCCTCCCTTCACTTTTCTTACTGCTGTTTTTTTTTCTTTGTATTCTTTTCTTATGGGGGCATATCTGACAAATTGTTAATATTTAATTTGCTATAAAACAGCTCTCCCAAGCAATGGGTGCTCACTATAATTTCAATCTCTGAAGCTGTTTTGGCTCCTAGGTACACTGGGATCGAATTAGAATGGAAATGTTTCCCTTACAGTTTTGTTTATGGCAGCATAGGCACTTTGTTATTAACTGGCAAACTGAGACTTCTAAGGAAAATAATAAACTTTCACCACATTTCTATTTGACTCTTTACTCCAAACAGAATATCCCTCTGGCTTAGGGTAAAACAACTCTTCTAATATGTTTCAGTCTTAAATTTAAATATCCAAGATTAATAATGAATATATTTTGATCCATTGAATT
The DNA here is from genome assembly GCF_039906515.1 of Pseudorca crassidens. Lineage (NCBI taxonomy): Eukaryota > Metazoa > Chordata > Mammalia > Artiodactyla > Delphinidae > Pseudorca > Pseudorca crassidens. The sequence goes on from NC_090317.1 coordinate 26,782,387, forward strand.
GTATTTTTCCCCAGTCTGGTGCTTTTTCACTTTTTTTCACATTTTAAAAACCATAAACATTTTTTTCTCATATGCCATCTTACTTTAAAAATGGTCTGCAATTATATATATACATATTCCCATTCATTCTCTCTTGCTCTCTCTTTCAAACCAGAGCGATATTCTTCCAAACTACCCACAAATTCAAACCTAGTGAATACTGCTCTGATACTTTGCAACTAGGCCCCTGAAACAAAAACCCTACCCTTCTGCCCTGCCTAATCCCTTGTCTGTTCCTTGCTGGGAGGGAGGTGTCGAAAGGAAGGGGTTTAGTTTGAAATAGACAGCTAACTATGAAACAGAGGTGTGAAAGGGTGTGTTTATCTGATAAGTAGCATTAAATTGCAGAGACTACCAGATTAATCATGGTATGCAATTTTCAACAGCTTAGATTTTCTTTTATTTCTCTCTCTCCTTTTCTGCAGCCACTGGGGAGGAAAAAAGGAATAGAGAGACTATCAAAACTGTTGGCAAGTTTAATCTGTTGGCTACTTAATTTATTAGCAGATATGGGAACTGCCTCAGGTTGATGATTTAACAGGTTGGCTGGGCGTGGAATAAATCTCAAACGTACCTGTTCCAAAATTGTGTTAATCCTTTCAACTTCGCAGTCAATCAAGTATCGCTTTTCCTGCCTCCTGTCCATTTCTTCAATGATGCGCCTGAATTCTTGGACGTCCTTTATGTTTCCCACAGACCTTGCTGTCACTTGCCAGTTGTTTTGCACTGCTGCTTCCATAATCGCTTGGAGGATGGAAAATCCTGAACGAAGGGAAGACAGCTACATTGATTATTTTTTCTTTTAAAAATCTTTCCATAGGTGTTAAAGGTTCTACTGAGTTTTTATGTGCAGTCTATTGGGTCCCCTTAGACCTTATCCACTGTGGACAGCAGGCTTACTCATAACCTCAGCCTTATTAACTTCCAGACAGTTGGCATCTCTATCCTGATTGAAAGGAAAGAAGATTCTTCAACTTGTGGGCACCGGGCTAGGTGTTTATCAAGCCTGTACTTAAGCAGTCACAACTGAATTATAGTACCTAATTGTTTTCATTGACAGGCATTATCAAAATATTTATGGAATGAATGCCAGTAGCTTCTTTCTTATTTCTGGCCACAGTCTGTCCTATTGCGGTTGAAGCTCATTTCTTTCATCTTCACAACAACAATATTCAGAATTAGAAATAGCTTTAGTAGAGATAGAAGCTGATTATTATATGACTTATCCTTACATGGATATGACTATCCAACAAGGTAAATTATGTCTCCCAAGCCACATAACTCTCAGAAAACCTGACAAGAACAGTCTATAACAAAGGTGTCATACTGTTTCTTTGTTCACAGTATTATGAAAAAGTTCAATCATATTAAGTCTTCCTAAGTTCTTCCCCTTTCTCAATTCATTTGATTAGAGATTCTTGGTTCCTTTTTAGTTAATTTATATCAGACAGCTATTAACTACTAACACTCTGGATCTGTGCTGCATGGGAAAGAGAAAAGATCTGATGCTTGAGTTTTGGGTAACCTTTTTGGAGTCAGGGTTTGAGAAGTTGGAAAGAACAGTATATCTGTATGAACCACAAAAGAGCACAAGGATTTCGTATGTACTGGTCTTTTAGTGTATTCATGTCTCTAATGTTACATCATGTCTATATTTTTGCTTCTGGTATGAATTCATAATCTGAGTATAGTTTCATCAGGTATAGACATCATTTTATTGGGATATGGTCAAAAGCAGCTCCTTTTGCCCCATTAAATTTAAATTGTTTTCCATTTGTATTTAGGTAATGACTAATGGGAGTGGGTAATGCGGATGCTTTCCAAGACCAAAATGATCTGTGGCCTAATAATTTGACTACTGGAGGAGTAGCGAATGGAGGATGCTGCCCTCTGAACACTTTGCAGGTTCTGTGCCACCTCACGCTCACCCTGTACTTTAAGCAGATTATGGTTGGGAATCTTCTTCACTGCACCATGGAAAATGGTATTGACATTTGGAGAACACGCTTCGGGGAGATGGCAGCAGTGACTCAGCCAGTCATTACGACTCCTCTGTGTGCTGGGTGTATGCAGGAAGAAGATCACAAATGAGACCCAAGCACTTGGTAATTTCCAAATGAGCAATTTCAGCATAGGAGCTCAAAATTACAGATCAGAGTAAATTACCATTGCTTTAAATGTTAATTCTTACTCTTTTCAAACCAACCACACATATTTATTTCTCAGATTTACATTTTTGTGTGGGTTTTCAAGGTGCTATCTGCTTCAGTGGGAGTTGAAGGCACATGGTGTGCCAAAGCATGAGATTAAGCAATAAACATAGGAAGGAAAAGATTAAAGTATTTGAAAACCTTTCTTCAGAAATGTGCAATGAGGCCTCATTATTTTGAATCCCAGTAATTAAGAATTTATGAAAATTCAGCAAGGACTAGGTTGAATTTTACTTCTATTTATGAAGAAAGCATTGGCTGAATAACACTGGTAATGAAATCACACAGGGCATCTTTGCTATATTTAAACTAAACTTTAAAAAATACCCTTTAGGAGGACCTTCAAGATGGCGGAGGAGTAAGACTTGGAGATCACCTTCCTCCTCACAAATTACATCAAAAATACATCTACATGTGGAACAACTCCTACAGAAAATCTACAGAACGCTGGCAGAAGACCTCAGACTTCCCAAAAGCCATGTGGCTGACAGGGTCTTGATGCTCTGGCCAGGTGTCAGGCCTGAGCCTCTGAGGTGGGAGAGCTGAATTCAGGATATAGGAATACCAGAGACATCCTGGCCCCACGTAATATCAATTGGCTAGAGCTCTCCCAGAGATCTCCGACTCAATGCTAAGACCCAGTACACTCAACGACCAGCAAGCTCCAGTGCTGGGCACCCTAGGCCAAACAACTAGCAAGACAGGAACACAACCCCACCCATTAGCAGAGAGGCTGCCTAAAAGCATAATAAGGTCACAGACACCACTAAACAAACCACGCGATGTGGTCCTGCCCACCAGAAAGACAAGAACAAGCCTCATCCACCAGAGCACAGGCACCAGTCCCCTCCACCAGGAAGCCTACACAACCCACTAAACCAACCTTACCCACTGGGGGCAGACAGCAAAAACAATGGGAACTACAAACCTGCAGCCTGCAAAAAGGAGACACCAAACACAGTAAGTTAAGCAAAATGAGAAGACACAGAAACACACAGTAGATGAAGAAGCAAGATAAAAACCCACCAGACCTAACAAATGAAGAGGAAATAGGCAGTCTACCTGAAAAAGAATTCAGAATAATGATAGTAAAGATGATCCAAAATCTTGGAAATAGAATGGAGAAAATGCAAGAAATGTTTAAAAAGGACCTCAAGAACTAAGGTGCAAACAAACAATGATGAACAACACAATACATGAAATTAAAAATATTCTATAAGGAATCAATAGCAGAATAACTGAGGCAGAAGAACGGATAAGTGGCCTGGAAGATAAAATAGTGGAAATAACTGCTGCAGGGCAGAATAAAGAAAAAAGAATGAAAAGAATTGAGGACAGTCTCGGAGACTTCTGGGACAACATTAAATGCACCAATATTCAAATTAAAGGGGTCCCAGAAGAAGAAGAGAAAAAGAAAGGGTCTGAGAAAATATTTGAAGAGATTATAGTTGAAAACTTCCCTAATGTGGGAAAGGAAATAGTCAATCAAGTCCAGGAAGCACAGAGAGTCCCATACAGGATAAATCCAAGGAGAAACACGCTAAGACACATATTAATCAAACTATCAAAAATTAAATACAAAGAAAAAAATATTAAAAGCAGCAAGGGAAAAACAACAAATAACACACAAGGAAATCCCCATAAGGTTAACAGCTGATCTTTCAGCAGAAACTCTGCAAGCCAGAAGGGAGTGGCAGGACATATTTAAAGTGATGAAAGGGAAAAACCTACAACCAAGATTACTCTACCCAGCAAGGATCTCGTTCAGATTCAATGGAGAAATTAAAAACTTTACAGACAAGCAAAAGCTAAGAGAATTCAGCACCACCAAACCAGCTTTACAACAAATGCTAAAGGGACTTCTCTAGGCAGGAAACACAAGAGAAGGAGAAGACCTACAGTAACAAACCCAAAACAATTAAGAAAATGGTCACAGGAACATAGTATCGATAATTACAGTAAATGTAAATGGATTAAATGTAAATGGATTAAATGCTCGCACAAAAGACATAGACTGGCTGAATGGATACAAAAACAAGACCGGTATACATCCTGTATACAAGAGACCGACTTCAGACCTAGGGACATATACAGACTGAAAGTGAGGGGATGGAAAACGATATTCCATGCAAGTGGAAATCAAAAGAAAGCTGGAGTAGCAATTCTCATATCGGACAAAATAGACTTTAAAATAAAGACTATTACAAGAGACAAAGATGGACATACATAATGATCAAGGGATCAATCCAAGAAGAAGATATAACAACTGTACATATTTATGCATCTAACATAGGAGCACCTCAATACATAAGGAAAATGCTAACAGCCATAAAAGGGGAAATTGACAGTAACACAATAATACTAGGAGATTTTAACACCCCACTTTCACCAACAGACAGATCAACCAAAATGAAAATAAATAAGGAAACACGAGCTTTAAATGATACATTAAACAAGATGGCCTAAATTGATATTTATAGGAAATTCCATCCAAAAACAACAGAACACACTTTCTTCTCATGTGTTCATGGAATATTCTCCAGGATAGGTCATATCTTGGGTCACAAATCAAGCCTTGGTAAATTTAAGAAAATTGAAATCGTATCAGGTATCTTTTCCGACAACAACGCTATGAGACTAGATATCAATTACAGGAAAAAAACTAAAAAAATACAAACACATGGAGGCTAAACAATATACTACTAAATAACCAAGAGATCACTGAAGAAATCAAAGAGAAAATGAAAAAATACGTCGAAACAAATGACAATGAAAACATGACAGCCCAAAACCTATGGGACAGAGCAAAAGCAGTTCTAAGAGGGAAGTTTATAGCAATATACTCCTACCTCAAGAAACAAGAAACGTCTCAAATAAACAACCTAACCTTACACCTAAAGCAATTAGAGAAAGAAGAATGAAAAAACCCCCAAAGTTAGCAGAAGGAAAGAAATAATAAAGATCAGATCAGAAATAAATGAAAAAGAAATCAAGGAAACAATAGCAAAGATCAATAAAACTAAAACCTGGTTCTTTGAGAAGATAAACAAAATTGATAAGCCATTAGCCAGACTCTTCAAGAAAAGAGTCTGGCTTCAAGAAAAGGGAGAAGACTCAAATCGAAAGAATTAGACATGAAAAAGGAGAAGTAACAACTGACAGTGCAGAAATACAAAGGATCATGAGAGATTACTACAAGCTACTCTATGCCAATAAAATGGACAACCTGGAAGAAATAGACAAATTCTTAGAAAAGCACAACCTTCCAAGACTGAACTAGGAAGAAATAGAAAGTATAAACAGACCAATCACAAGCACTGAAATTGAGACTGTGAGTAAACACCTTCCAACAAACAAAAGCCCAGGACCAGATGGCTTCACAGGCGAATTCTATCAAACATTTACAGAAGAGCTAACACCTATCCTTCTCAAAATCTTCCAAAATATAGTAGAGGGAGGAACAACCCCAAACTCATTCTACGAGGCCACCATCACCCTGATGCCAAAACCAGACAAAGATGTCACAAAGAAAGAAAACACCAGGCCAAGATCTCTGATGAACATAGATGCAAAAATCCTCAGCAAAATACTAGCAAACAGAATCCAGCAGCACATTAAAAGAATCATACAACATGATCAAGTGGGGTTTATCCCAGGAATGCAAGCATTCTTCAATATATGCAAATCAATCAATGTGATAAAACAGATTAACAAACTGAAGGAGAGAAACCATATATTTATCTCAATAGATGCAGAAAAACCTTTTGAGAAAATTCAACACCCATTTATGATAAAAACCCTCCAGAAAGTAGGCATAGAGGGAACTTACCTCAACATAATAAAGACCATATATGACAAACCCACAGCCAACATCGTTCTCAATGGTGAAAACATTTCCTCTAAGATCAGGAACAAGACAAGGTTGTTCACTCTCACCACTCTTATTCAGCATAGTTTTGGAAGTTTTAGCCACAGCAATCAGAGAAGAAAAAGAAATAAAAGGAATCCAAATCGGAAAAGAAGTAAAGCTGTCACTGTTTGCAGAAGACATGGTACTATACATAGAGAACCCTAAAGATGCTACCAGAAAACTACTAGAGCTGATCAATGAATTTGGTAAAGTAGCAGGATACAAAATTAATGCACAAAAGTCTCTGGCATTCCTATACACTAATGATGAAAAATCTGAAAGTGAAATTAAGAAAACACTCTCATTTACCATTGCAACAAAAAGAATAAAATATCTAGGAGTAAACCTACCTAAGGAGACAAAAGACCTGTATGCAGAAACCTATAAGACACTGCTGAAAGAAATTAAAAATGATACAAACAGATGGAGAGATATACCATGTTCTTGGATTGGAAGAATCAACATTGTGAAAATGACTCTACTACCCAAAGCAATCTACAGATTCAGTTCAATCCCTATCAAACTACCAATGGCATTTTTTACAGAACTAGAACAAAAAATTTCACAATTTGTATGGAAACACAAAAGACCCCGAATTGCCAAAGCAATCCTTAGAAAGAAAAATGGAGCTGGAGGAATCAGGCTCCCTGACTTCAGAGTATACTACAAAGCTACAGTAATCAAGACAGTATGGTACTGCCACCAAAACAGAAATATAGAGCAATGGAACAGGATAGAAAGGCCAGAGATAAACCCACACACATAGGGTCACCTTATCTTTGATAAAGGAGGCAATAATACACAATGGAGAAAAGACAGCCTCTTCAAGAAGTGGTGCTGGGAAAACTGGACAGCTACATGTAAAAGAATGAAATTAGAACCCTCCCTAATATCATACATAAAAATAAACTCAAAATGGATTAAAGACCTAAATGTAAGGCCAGACACTATAAAACTCTTAGAGGAAAACATAGGCAGAACACTCTATGACATAAATCACAGCCAGATCCTTTTTGACCCACCTCCTAGAGAAATGGAAATAAAAACAAAAATGAACAAATGGGACCTAATGAAACTGAAAAGCTTTTGCACAGCAAAGGAAACCATAAACAAGATGAAAAGATAACCCTCATAATGGGAGAAAATATTTTCAAACAAAACAACTGACAAAGGATTAATCTCCAAAATATACAAGCAGCTCATGGAGCTCAATATCAAAAAAACAAACAACCCAATCCAAAAATGGGCAGAAGACCTAAATAGACATTTCTCCAAAGAAGATATACAGGTTGCCAACAAACACATGAAAGGATGCTCAACATCACAAATCATTAGAGAAATGCAAATCAGAACTACAATGAGGTATCACCTCACATCAGTCAGAATGGCCATCATCAAAAAACCTACAAACAATAAATGCTCGAGAGGGTGTGGAGAAAAGGGAACCCTCTTGCACTGTTGGTGGGAATGTAAATCGATACAGCCACTATGGAGAACAGTATGGACATTCCTTAAAAAACTAAAAATAGAGCTACCATGCGACCCAGCAATCCCACTACTGGGCATATACCCTGAGAAAACCATACTTCAAAAAGAGTCATGTACCACAATGTTCATTTCAGCTCTATTTACAGTAGCCAGGGCATGGAAGCAACCTAAGTGTCCATCAACAGATGAATGGATAAAGAAGATGTGGCACATATATACAATGGAATATTGCTCCGCCATAAAAAGTAACGAAACTGAGTTATTTGTAGTGAAGTGGATGGACCTAGAGACTGTCATACAGAGTGAAGTAAGTCAGAAAGAGAAAAGCAAATACTGTATGCTAACACATATATATGGAATCAAAAAAAAAAAAAAAAGGTTCTGAAGAACCTAGGGACAGGACAGGAATAAAGACACAGACGTAGAAAATGGATTTGAGGACACAGGGAGGGGGAAGGGTAAGCTGGGACAAAGTGAGAGAGTGGCATGGACATATATACACTACCAAATGTAAAACAGATAGCTAGTGGGAAGCAGCTGCATAGCACAGGGAGATCAGGTCGGTGCTTTGTGACCACCTAGAGGGGTGGGGTAGGGAGGGTGGGAGGGAGATGCAAGAGGGAGGGGATATGGGGATATATGTATACGTATAGCTTATTCACTTTGTTATACAGCAGCAACTAACACAACAATGTAAAGCAATTTTACTCCAATAAATTTGTTAAATAAAAAAAAACACCCTTTAGCAAAATACAAGTTTTTGCCTGTTGAGTCAAAACCTACATTCTTGTAATCTCTGCTTGTTAGTCCTATTCTACCATTTTGGAACCAAAGAGACAAATTTAACCCCTTTTCCATGTGACAGTCCTTCACATTTTTAAAAACAGCATATGCCTATCTCCCATTATCTTTCTTTTCTTCAGGCTAAAAAATGTCCCAGTCCTTCAACAATTAGTTCATGACATGATAATAGGTTCCCTTGCTGTTCTGTGTCTCTCCTGTGGACATCTGTCAGTATTTTATTGATCCTGATAATTCACATGTGATTTAACCAATGTTGGTTATTGCTTGCTTTGGATATGTGCTGTTATTTTAGCAGCCTAGGCTTGCTAATACTTCTAAATAGCCGCATTATATTGTTAATCAATTTCAAGCTTGGATTCAGCTAAAGCATGTTAATTCTCTTCATAAAACCTTTGCTCTATAACAACTCACCATCCATGTATCAAGACTCATTCCATTCCAACCTGCTTTTATCTCCCTTGTTTTTAAAACCCTTCACCCCAGCCCCGTCTCCATTTCTCCCCTATTTTCACATTTGCTCAAATCTGGAAGACGGTCTTGCCCACTTATGCACTGCTCTCATTGTTACCTACTCAAGGCAATTGCACCTGTCTGTCCCTTTTCCTGACATCTCCTACTACCTAGAGACCTTTGTGGATGCCTCTTCCACGAAGCTTCCATTACTGAGTAGTCATAAATTCTCCAGAGATGAGTAAAGTCAAGGTAAATCAGTTACAAGCAGTGGAGAAACCAATTTGAAGAATTGTACAACAGACATTTAAAAATTCAAAATAGAACTGGATAAATAAATTATAGCATATATACATGGAATACTATGCTACTGTTAAAAAGATAGTTCAATCTCTATATAACAAAGAAAACATTTTTTCAATATACTGTTAGAAAAAAGCTGCAAAATAGCATTTATAGTGTAGTTCCATTTTTGTAAAAAAAAATACACACTTGTATGTGTATAGAAGAAAAATTGAAGGAATTGTCAGTAGTTACCTCGGAGGTGTAGAATTACCAAGAACTTCTACTTGCACTGTCATTTATTTATGTAATGTTTGATTTTTTTTTCATTTTTTACAAGAAGCAGGTATTATTTTCTGTAAGTACAAAAGCAGTAAAGATTAAAAAATACAACTCATGCTGTCCTCTCAGCGTGTAAGCTCCTGGAAGACATGGATGACAAATGAGTGTTGCCTCTTTATGCTGCCTGCTGCCACAAAGGCGAGGCCTCTTAATAAACACTGATTTTATAGATCTTTTTATACTTTTGTTCTTTGAACCATGTAGATGAATTACGTATTCAAAAATTAAATAGAAAAAGCATACTGATTTCTTAATGAGCTTGGGTCTGGGGCCTTCTGGGCCTTTCTGAGCAAGTCAGAACTGTAGCTTGACGCTGCAGTATCTTCTTACCATGAAGAGTTTCTCTGTGTCTGCTAGGGCATGTGGCTGTGTACTCAAGAACGCTGGGGAGAAATGGTCACCTCGGTTCAGTACATGTCAGTGAGCAATCCACAGAGAAAAGCGCTTTCATTTGTTTTCATACCTAATTTATTATAGTTTGACTGTTTCCTGTTACAGCTGACCAAAGAGAGTAATATGAGTGTGAGGGAGGAAAAAAAAGAAAAAAGTTTGACTCTGGAGGCAGAGCAGAAGCAGGCGCTGGTGCTTGTAGAAGGTGAGGCTTTGTGAAAAATAAGCCTGCTGCTTTAGCAGCTTCGGAATTGTCCCTTACTCTGTGTGAGCTTTCATGCGCCCAGCTTTGCAATACTGAAAGCTACTTTTATTTGAGCAGCGAATTCTCTCAGTCTGACTCCAAACCACTGCTGCTGTCCAACTTCTGTTTCTTTTTCAGTTTAAAGAATGGGAGTTACCACATAGGTAACTGGGTGAACGCTAGATTGTCATCTGCATTCAACCAAGATAACATAGGAACATGACAATAGAGGAGTGGCAAGGTGATTATGGATGAAGTGTTGGGCCACAGCTATGACCAATCCAATCATGCTGGACTGGTTGTTGGGCTACTCTTGCTAAACAAGGAGGCCATATTGGTGATGGCTAGTGTCGGGATGCTGTGCTGTACCACCCAGATTCCCCTTCAGCACCAAAGGACTTATTCCTTCAGCTTCTGGGAAAGTTGTTGGCCGAGGAGAGCTGCCTAGCTTAGAGTAATACTCCCTTCCCAGGGAAGCCTGCATCCAGTGACTGGTTGTTATGGGGAATCGAGGCATAACCTCTTCACTCCAAATGGGGTAACTCTAATGGGCCATCCCAACTTCAGGGCTCCCTGAAGGGTAGGTTGAGGTCTTGTTAGGACTGCACCATCTTCTCCTTCTGCCCAAACTTGCTTCCTTCTTTTCCTCCCACAAGTGTGTGTTTTTTTTTAATTTTGATTTTTTTGGAGTATAGTTTACTTACAATGTTGTGTTAGTTAAAGGTGTATGGCAAAGTGACTCAGTTATACATATTCATGTATTCATTCTTTTTCAGATTCTTTCCCCATATAGGTTATTACAGAATATTGAATAGAGTTCCCTGTGTTACACAGTAGGTCCTTGTTGGTTCCCACAAGTGTTTTTAATGAGAGTATTCCCCAGTAAAATTTTGCATGCAAATTTCCATCTCAGAACCTACTCCTAAGGAATTCAATCTGTGACTGTTAGGTTGACCTCATGACAGGAATGACAGCGGATACCAAAAAACCCCAAAATCTCAAATCTACAATTGTCAAAATCATTTTCACAGGGGGAACAAAGGCCAGGATTTTGTTCAATGTACAAACAAAATGAAAAGCTGCTCTATGCTGAAGAAATTTAGTATTTGATCTGAAAACACAGAAGAATAAGAAATAGGATATAGACATATGGATGTTGGTAACGAAGACACCCAAGGAAATATAGCTGAGGATAATTTTCTCCTTTCTGCTTTATGTCTTCCAGCAAGGGCTAGCAACAGCTGTTGTTCCTCATGAACCTGTACCAGGTCTCTCTGAGCCACACCATCTGTACTTCTGACAGGGTCTCTAGCAGTCCCCACATGATGGGGGTCTCTGATATTGACAGATGGGCTCCACAGGAGTGCTGGCATTTATAGCATTCTGTGCCTGACTAGAACTCTTGGAATCTTCCATAAAGCCCCCAGAGGGATTGGTGACCCTCTCGAAATGTTCTAGAGAGGGAAATTGATCTTTCCCAGAGGGTAATTCAATATTTGTCCCATTGGCCTGTGATAGAAACTGCCTTTTCAGTATTTGCAGGTTGAAAAAGAGAGGCTCAAAATGACCCATATAAATTCTTGTGGTTTGCATGTTTTAGTCATAGAATCACAGCATTACGGGCTAGACGGACTCTTACAGATGACTCAGAGAAGTCCTACAGAATTTTGTATTGTTAACAGTAAAAAAGTATTGTTAACTGTAGTTAATGTACACCATGCTGTACCTTAGATCTCCAGAACTTCTTCGTCTTGCAAAACTGAAACTTTGTACCCTTTGACCAACATATCCTCACTACCCCCACCCCCCAAGAAGGCACTTTCTCAGGGTTGTGCAAATGTATCCTCACTTGCCTCACCCTAGACCTGGCCCTGGAAGCAAGTCTCTTCACTTCCAATTTAGTGCTCTTTCAAGTATGTGATGCTGCTAAGCCTACTTTATGGGTCTCATTTCAGGATGCCCTTGGCAGTGTTACGAAGTGGACAGAGCCCTTTCATCTTCTTGATGCCACACAAGAACCTGATGTTCCCTGTCTACCCAATACCCCAACTGGACCTATCACCACCACTTCTGGCTTTTTCTTTCCTCCTTCCCCACATCAAAACTTCCTTGTCCTGTGTCCCATTCTCTCAGCATTCTGTCCTCTTCTAGGTGCCGGCGTAAGAATGGCTAGTGGCTTATTGTGTTACCCCTCCAGCTAACACAGTTGCCTTTTAGTGGTGGCCTTAACACAAGTGAGTTTGGAAGGAAAGGAAAAGAGGACGTTTCGCATCGTTTTGGGGTCTGCCCATCTCCTGGTGTCATTCAGATAATGAATGTCAAAGTTGGTGATGTGCTTTATGATCTCTAGGCTATGGCATTAACAGATGAACAGCTGATACCTTGTGGGTATTTCAGGGCCAGTGCTGTGAAAGATCCTCCACGGGTCAGTGTCAGTCCTTCCTATCTTGCTCAACTGAATCCAGCCGAAGAAAGCATTACTCTCTTTTTCTGTATCTTCACTTACCTCTGTGTTTCTCAACTCTGGTTGTACATTATAATCACCTTGGGAGCTTTAAAATATTGATGTCCAAGCTTCACCCTGGACCAATTAAATCGGTATCACTGAAAGTGATTTCTGGCTTTGTTTTGCTTTATTTTGAACTCCTTGGGTGATTCCCATGTACAGTCAGAGTTGAGAACCACTGACCTATTGTAATGGCTACCCAATACAAATGAGGTTTATGGAAGCAGGTCTCTTTACTTAGGTGTCCTTCATGACTGGCAGTAAAGTTCTGGGTAAGAAAAGCATGATTCAAGAAGGGCTATATACCATCCAGAAATAAGCAGACAAAGGCACAGAGTCTAGGGGGAAGCCTCAGGCCAGGGTTACAAATTGCTTTTTACTGTGGTAGATGAGGAACCTGGGAACATTGTGTGGGAAGCAGACTCTAATGGACTCAAAGCACTTTGCAAATGTCTTTCTTCTTCTGAGGTAGCATCTGTGTTTTTCTAAGTACAAAATCCACATGTGCTCATTTTGGACATTTGAGAAGACACAAAAATGAAAAAAAAAAGTATGGGTGACTCTTGCTCAGGGATAACCACTGTTAACATTTGATGTATTTCTTTCCATTCTATTTAAAATAAATATACTGCACAGTTTTTATTTTAGTAAAATGGATTGAACAATTTGTGTCCTATTTTTAAAAAATTTAACATTATATCTTGGACATTTTCTTATGTTATTAAATGTTTTTGAATGTGATTTTAATGGCTACACAATATTCCATCCATCAGACATACTGTAATTTTTTTTATAACATGCACATAATATGCAGGAAAGTTCCAAGTGTACTTAACTATATAATTACAGCTTTCAGAATCCTTTGTTGAAGACTGTTATAGGTAATTGTGTTTATTTTATTTTTGGTTTTTTTAAAATTTTTATTTTATTTTTATACAGCAGGTTCTTATTAGTTATATATTATATATATATATATATATATATCTATATTGGTGTATATGTGTCAGTCACGGTCTCCCAATTCATCTCACCACCACCACCCTCTCCCTGGTAGACACACTATAATTTATTTAGCCATTCCCCAACGTGAACATTTCAACTGTTTCTAATCTCTACCTATTGAGTGATGCTGTGATGACAACAGACATACAGCATCTCTAATTACTTCCATAGGATAAATGTCTAGAGGTAGGAATGTCAGGCCAAACATTTGTGAACGTTTTCAAGGCTTTTGATATATATTGCCAATTTGCCCTCCAGAAAGGTTGTACCACTTCATGTTCCCATCAGCAGAATATGAGAGTACTTGTCTCTCTGCCCCCTGCCTAGCATTGAATAATATATTTGCCCATTTGATAGGGGAATATAAAAAGATTCTTTTTTGTTAGCATTTCCTTTATTATTAGTAAAGTTCGTGACTTTTTTCATTTCTGTGTCCATATTTATGCCTTATTTTGAGAATTTCCCATTTATTTCCTTCATTCAGATTTCTATTGTGATGTTAGAATATATGTGTCTTATTGATTTATAAGAGTCTTTATATATTCATGATATTGTCTGTAATATATGTCACATATATTTTAATTCAGTTTATTTGACATTTAATGTTGTTTGTGATATACTGTAATTAACAGAAGTTTGACATTTTATGAAATTAATATTCTTATTCATCAAAAAATTATGTGAGATGAAAGGAGGCAAATGCAAATTCCTCTCCTGATCTTATTCTAGTGCTCACCTGGGCTTTGAACCCAAACCCTATGCAAACCACTCTCTCCATTTCTTGCAACTGCTTTGGTCTCCATGGAATTTCAGACAAATTTCTCTCGTATATTGTGGCAAGGTAAGTGATTGGCAGAAGCTACATATGGAATCTGAAGGTGACTGCTGAGATACAGTGAAGAGCACAAAAAGAGGCAGAGGAAAGAGAGAGATAATGAGTCCAATTCAGTTATTTTGTGTTATATTTTGCCATATCTAAAAAACCTGATATTTAAAAAACCTAAACGCAAATGCAATACTTCAGGATACAATTATTCCTATTACAAAATGTACTTTTCTTTAAAAAGAATTCACGGAAAGATTCCCATAGCACATTTGAATCCACATTTTGTTTGTTTTGTTTTTGTTTTAACTTGTTTTAAACATATTTGTTTTCCACAAAAATCAATATAGTGATTGTCTAAATTTGACATGCTAGTGCAGAAACTCTTCTGTGTGTGAGGAGTTTGAGATGGAAGATCAAGAAACCCTCTGTGTTTGCATGTGGATGTCAGTCTGTGGATTTTATGGAACAGGATAAAAAACAAATATTCATCCACACCCAGCCCAATTTACCCATGGCAAACTAAGATTTCCCTGAGGTCTTCATTCCTCATAATTGTGTTTGTTTAAGTTCCCCTTTAATTAAGAGCTGACCCTCTGCAAATCTTCTCTTCCTTGCAGCGGCATTATTAGGATGGGACCTTAGCTAATTTGTAGAGTCAGTGAACAGAAAGTGCCCCCAGTGTCCCAGTTCTGTGTCCTTTTCCTTTCCCCCAATACAAATCCTCCATTATTCCAAATCCAACCCTTTACTCATACTAGACTGTCCATGACTGATTAAAGCTTCCATTGTGATCCCCTCCATGAAGAATTTATGCTTTAAATTAGGATCAAAGCCTTAAAGCAAAAGGGCAACTGTAATGGAAGAAATTGTAGACTACAGTAGGTAGGCAAGTATTGTTTGGCAGCTTGAGGTATTCCTGATTCCAAATATCCCACAGAGGAGGCAACTTCCAACTACTTGTCAAGTTTAAAGTTGGCCCTGAAGCTAGCTGTGCATGTAATCCTGCCTTTTCCATTTTTCTTTTTCATCCAGTTCTTCATTATGAACTTTGTCTCCCTGCTGGTGAATTATGTGGCCCCATTCTCCACACCATAAGCTGAGAAAGTATACCCAAATAGTTATGTCAGTGTCGTTGAGTGAAAGTAAATTTGCTTTGTATTGTCAGCTGAAAGGAAATTTAAAAGACTGTCTGGAGTAGATTTGCTTAAGGTCTGGGAAAAGCAGAAGAGGCAAGCCTTTTGATCCTCAACCACACAGCGTCTGATATAAAAAAGTAAAGAATAAAAACAACTGAGAGCAACTGGAGTTTGGATGAAAGGGGCTACTGCAGTGCTTGGGTACAGTTTCTTCGCGTTTCTGTTTGGTATGTAGATAATTGTCCTGGAATAGACTACCTGCAATGCAAACTCACAGAGGGTACGAGTCATCTCAAAGTTGCTCTGTGGACTGCTGCGCAGTTAATAGATGTCATGGGATGATTGATCATGCCCATTAATGGGGTTTCTTATATAACATTTCCTCACTTGGCTTTTAATCCCCTTGAAATCAGTAATTTTCAGCACAGATCACATGACCGAACCTGCCAGCCAAGCAAGTAGTGAGCAGTCTGGGTGTCAGCAGGCACTTTACGGGCACCTGGAAGAGACAGCTGGCTGCAGATCTCAAGCAAAGAATGCACTTGCCAGCCCTGGTTGTGTGGTGGTGGGGAGAAGGCTTTATGCATGATTAAAAAGGGGCTCCACTTACAGGTCGGGGGAAGAAGTGCTACCAGTCAGCCACATTTTACCTTCTTCCCAGGTCTGATTTATTCCGAATAGAACCTAGTGGCCACGATTATGAAGATGGTTCCTCACCCTGCTACCCCTCCTTCAGCAGGGGAGAACTGCGAGTTGGTTCCCAGAAGTGGGTGTATTTTGCATTGAGCTTTCACATCCTGGGCTTCCCTTTGTACACAGTATTTACATGGTGGCCTGTGTGTATAGAGTAGTAAAGTGAATTGACCCAGCTGGGACTTGAGTTCAGAAAATATGTGCTTGCTTTCCATTAAGCAAAAGGCTTCATATCAGGAAAGTAACTTATCTGGAAACATTCTTCAGTATTCTCAATTTTGAGAAAGCAAGGCCAAACCAAACCTCTTAACATTTCTGAGCTTCTGGGAGGGGGAGGTGTGGATGATGACTAACAGAAATAAAGAAAGGCCGCGGAAAGTGGGGGTGAGTTTATGTCAAAGATTAAAGGGGTCTGGATCTGACTGCAAACGACTGTGGCTTATTCTGCCTGCTGGAGCGGCTGAGGCTTCTTGATCCTGATACTGTCAAAGGTAATATTAAGGTCAAGCTTTAGCCTGGAGGAAACAGAGGGGTGAAATATACAGTCCTGAGGACAATGGAGAACACACTTTTCCCTTGAGGAAAAAAGTTTCCTTTGACTTAATACTGTAGTCTAAAAACTGTTTGGGAAACATCCAAAGAGGGATGTGCAAAACTTACAAGGTAGGTTAAGAATTTTCATATGCCTTCCCCCATACTAAAAAAGGAAACACACATCTAATGACATCACCAAGATCAACTCATTTTAATTAGTTGTTTTCTTTAAATTGAGTTTTTCCAGTGGGGATATGAGAGTGGATTCAGAAGTATGGAGGAGGCTTACAGGCTAATGTTTCATGTTGTGCAGGCCTTGGGCTCCAGGAAGAGTGACTGAATCTTGCCTAAGCTGCAAAGAAGTTAGGTTGTCTCAGGTGTCCAGAATTCTCGTGAGTCTCTTAGAATTTTCAAACACGAGAGCCACAATTTAGTGATGGTCCCAATCTCTGCATTGTAGAAATGAGAAACTGAAGTCCAGAGAGAGAAAATGGTTTACCCGGGGGTAGATCTCAACTTGAATATAACCACAATGCTTTTCGTGTTTTAACTTTCAATATTAATGTAGAATGATGTTTCAGTTGTGTTTTCTGGATAAAGATTCGTTTTGGTATTGAGTAAAAGTAAAAATCCAACAGGAAGGGCTTCCCTGGTGGCGCGGTGGTTGGGAGTCCGCCTGCCGATGCAGGGGACACGGATTCGTGCCCTGGTCCGGGAGGATCCCACATGCCGCGGAGCGGCTGGGCCCGTGAGCCATGGCCGCTGAGCCTGCGCGTCCGGAGCCTGTGCTCCGCAGCGGGAGAGGCCACAGCGGTGGGTGGCCCGCGTACCGCAAAAAAAAAAAAAAAAAAAAAGCCAACAGGAAAATCATTATGAATATCCCTTGTAGATTTGCCTACAAGACTTCTGTGACTTCCTTAAGGGCTCTGCTCATTCCTTCAATACTTTTGCATAGGGGAGCCCAAGATTCCACAAGTAAGTTTGTGTATTAGAGCACATCTTCCTCCTCAAATCTAGCTGGGACTCCCATTTGCTACCGGGGCCCACTCTAATCTATACAGGCTTCAAACGCATGGTTTAGCTCATCCTCGTCAGGGCACAGCCCTCTCCAGCATCTTCAGTCTCCAGTGATTAACTCTGGCTGCCCTTGACACCTAGAAAAGCCTCCCTCCCATAACATAAACCTCTCCTCATTCATTAAGACTCAGCTCAAGTATACACGCTACTATATATGAAATAGATAACTAATAAGACCCTACTGTATAGCACAGGGAGCTCTACTCAATACCCTGTAATGACCTATATGGGAAAAGAATCTAAAAAAGAGTGGATATATGTATGTGTATAACTGATTCACTTTGCTGTACAGCAGAAACTAACACAACATTGTAAATCAACTATAATCCAATAAAAATTAATTTAAAAAACACAGCAATAAAGAGCATTGTTGCAAAGGAAAAAAAAAAGGAAGACTCGGCTCAAAACATATCTCACCAAACAGATCTCCTGATTGAGATGGAGGGAAATGAAGGTCCCAAGCTCTCACAACCCTCCTCTATTAGCCTGAGAAACTTGGGCAACAGGGGGTGACCATTGTCTCTCAGGGGTTATGGTGTGACACCTTTAAATCATTGTTGGAATAATAGAGTTTTTTGGTACCGTTATGTATAAATTTTTCATTCTCATTACTCATTTTATGTTAAACCCCCTTTCCTTCCACTGTCAAGTTTGGGACAGAAGTATAAAGTATAAAGGCATTCATTGAATGCCTACTTTGGACTGGGCACTGTGCTAAGGCATTTATACACATTATTACATTTAATCCTCCCAACAACCCTAAGCATAGGTAGTTATCCCCAATTAACAGATGAGGAAATTGAGTCTCAGAGAGGTACAGGTTTATGAATAAAAGCACATAACTAGTAAATTTCGGAGCTGGGATCTACACCCAGGTTTGGCTTCGAAGCTCATATTCTTTTTTTCCTCATCAGTGGCTGAAATTACTCTGATATGTGTAGTTGCCCAGGAAAGATGAAATCATTCATTTTTCTAAATGTTTCTCCGTGACAGGGAGGACTCTAGAACACATTGCTGTATAACTACCAGAAGGCACCCCAGGACTTTTCAGGCCCACTAGGATGCATGCTGTGCAGTCAACCGTAAGTGAATGCTTAACAGAAACACAGTCAGAGTTCTCTGGATAATGGCATATCTCTCATCAGTTAATCACCACCTTGGGAGCAGAGCTGGAGTTACTAGACTGGGTGGGTTTTATCACTGCTTGTGTCCTTATTTCTCACTCTGTCTCAGATGCCCTCTGCCTCCAAAGCAACTGTTTTTTCCTGATTTCCCTATTTCTGTCAAATTTCCCAGTTATCAAATCTGAGCATTATCTTTGACTCTTCCATTGCCCTAGGCAAACATGAAGTCAAATTAGTTCATCCTTTCTGTGTCTTCCCCCTTCTTTACATTCCCATTACTACCAGTTATTTTGAAGTAATTATTGGTATTTTCTTGGGCTACTGCAACAGTCCTTCCCCTTATATCCAAGCTGCTCACTAAGACCGGCTTTAACCTTCTCACTCTTGATTATGTAATAGCCATGCTCGTTCTCAAAAATCTTCAAAAGTTTTTCTTTGCCCATAGGATAAAGTTCAGAGGAGGTATTATAAACGTTTCAACTTGCTTGCAATCTAGGATTTATCTTCTAAGAAAGCCTTGAGAGGCTTATTAAATTGGATGAGCATGTGGTTGTTCCTTTCCCATTCTGGGACTCAGTTTCTTCAATATTCTATTTTGAGGGATTCCTTAGGATTGTATAAATAGGTACTGTCAGACAGTTTGGAAGGTAGATCAAGAACATTCTATTCTGATAATAGGCAATTGGAGGCTAGGACTGATAGAAAAGGAAAGATAACCTGAAAGAGGGACAGATAGAGAAAACTTCTTTCTAAACATTTCTGCTCACTTACCCTCATGGTTCCTAATTAGTGTTTCACTTGGAAGTTGATCCTTTGGCTACAGCTATGAGCATAAAGCAAAGAGATGTAAACAAAGTCAGCTCCACTATTGGGCCCAGCCTCCTTTGCCACCGATGGTACAGGTTACTAAGAACGTTGCCTGGCCAAGATGGAGGAAAAAGTCTGGACCTGTGGACTAGAGGAAAGCTAATTGGCCCAAGAAGACATCAAAGTCATGGCCTTGTGGCTTCATTTAGCCACAAGATCTACCCAACTGTTAACTAGTTGCAAAGGACAAGCATATGGCTATGACTGAATTTAGGAGTGCTTCAGCAAACTAGAATCTGGGAGGTTTACAGAGGGAGAGTCCTGAATCACTTAGAGTTACGATGCCTACCCTAGTCATGAACTGTTGGGGAATTGCAACGGCTAAAAATTTATTTGAATAAAATAAATCTAATTAGGAGCCATGTAGCTAGTCATTAAATGATTGGGTTAGTGGAGGGACTAGTCAACCATGCCCAGAAAGCTTCTGTGTTCATTTAGGCAAAGTGCTCGGTGACAGAACATATCAAAATGGCTAAGTGAGTTCCTCTTGGCTGGGAATTTGATCCCACTGGCTAGTGTGCTAGGTCTTACATATCATTTGGAAGGAAAAGTGGAGTTTTAGAGTCCTGTGCAGATGAAAGTATTTATTAAACTCTCCAGAAGAGGTAAGTAACCAGCTTAGGAGGGCACTGGCAGTGGACAAGAGGGAAACACTTAATGATAAACATTTCTTTAGCTGGGAGACTCCACCAGAGCCAGCAATGGGCCAGTCCAGCAAGACTCGTGCCCATGCAGCCACCAGGGAGTGTAGGTGTGGGACCGTTCTGGATCCTCAAGTAGGCCTACTTTTAAAACCTTCTTAAATTTGCCAGTGTGTTTTTAAAACACTGTTTGACAACCCCCTTAGGCCATAAAACATGTTTATATTTTGGATCAAACCACATCATCATAATGCTCTGGAATCTTCTTAGGGGAACCTTCCCATCTGCAGTGTTTAGCTCTGGAAATATCAATGTAACAGAGCACCCCTTAAGCCGAATACAAATATTCTTTAAGGTTTATTTTGAGCAAAGAACACAATCAGCAGCAATGCTGAAGGGGAAAGGGTTTAGGAATTACTTTGGGAGAGGGAGAAACAAGGCGGTGAATTTCTCCAGCTAATTTTTGTTTTAACAACCCCAGGAGTTATACACCTTGTGCCTCAGAGGAGAAATGGACATGCTCTGTCCAGCATGGCATTGATGCGCTAACGACATCTGGTGCCTCCTCAAGGGGTACATTGCTCTCCACTGAGGAGCTAAATAGAGCAAAAGGCATATTTCCTATAACCTTAAAGCTATGGCAACTGCCCAGAACTTAGCTGGCCCCACTTGGATAGAAGATTGTTTTCTTCAGCGTGAAATAAATGGATTGTGCCTTTGATGATGGAGCTGTTTCTGTTGTCTTAACCACGGATGCAGATCACAGCATGAGTGATGGGGCAGTAGCAGCCATCCAGAGCCACTGTGAAAGTGGAGGCTATGAACGGAGTGGCTGGACCCAAAGTAAGTTTGGCCTGCACAATTGGCTTCAGGAAGCAGGGCGGGTGCCCGGGAAGGCTTATTCAAGTAACCCGGCTCCCAAGAAAAATAGTCTATGCCAAGGTCCAGATTTGCCACACCCTCTGCACAGCTCTGGTTACACTAAAGGATGTTTTTAGCCTCCATATAAAAGGATGCTATCGTTAACTGCTAAGAAGAGGGGTCACAATCTCTTTCTCCAAACAGCACAGTTGGGTGTAGCTCATTCAGAAGATGGTATGTGTTCTTGCTACTTAAAGTGTGGCCCCTGGATGAGCATATTGATGATAGAAGATCCTAAAGATGCTGTACTGACACCTTTGCAGCATAAAGTATGGTCCATGGATAGC
Organism: Pseudorca crassidens; assembly: GCF_039906515.1. Taxonomy (NCBI): domain Eukaryota; kingdom Metazoa; phylum Chordata; class Mammalia; order Artiodactyla; family Delphinidae; genus Pseudorca; species Pseudorca crassidens. Next base: position 26,804,160 of record NC_090317.1, read on the forward strand.
AACACTGGTCATCACCAAGGCTGCTTGTTAAAAATGCAGACTCTCGGGCTTCCCTGGTGGCGCAGTGGTTGAGAGTCCGCCTGCCGGTGCAGGGGATGCGGGTTCGTGCCCCGGTCCGGGAAGATCCCACATGCCGCGGAGCGGTTGGGCCCGTGAGCCATGGCCGCTGAACCTGCGCGTCTAGAGCCTGTGCTCCGCAACGGGAAAGGCCACAACAGTGAGAGGCCCGTGTACCGCAAAAAAAAAAAAAAAAATGCAGACTCTCAGGTCCCACGTCAGACTTAAATGAATCAGAATCTGCATTTTAACAAGGTTCCCAGGTGATTTGTAATCACATAACAATTTAAGAAGCACTAGTCTGGTCCTTATTATGTATCTGCTGAGAACCACACTTTAGATGGTTAGCACAGATGGGTGATTCAGGAGGGAGAGCCCAGGCTTAGTAGAGGTAATGGATGGGAAGTGAAGAGTGTAGGGCTAGAAGGGGACAAGGGAATGAACTGACAAAGGTTGGAGATTGACTCTCTTACTCAACCTAGGCCCAGGACAAGCCTCTTGACAACATGCTGAGAAATTTATGTTGATGGCTCTGTGACATACTGAGTAGCAAGTCAGGGTTCTTATCTACTGGGCAGACCCAGGGAAAATCCTAGCATTACTGGGCTGGAAGGAACTCTTTAGTACTCAGTCCAAATGGGCAGCCTAATCTCATCTGTGACTCTGTTGTCTTCCCTTTCCCATCAGCCTTGGTGGCTCACAAGGGCTGTAGCCTAAGAGTTCTTGGAAGGGAGACTATAGAGCATAGTGGTTTCCCATACAGGTACGAAGGGCTGCATGTAGGGCAGACCTTGGACTGAATCCTGCAGTAAGGAGGAACAAAAGATCCAGAGGACGGTACCCAGCCCTATTTGCCTAGGCAGCATGGAGGCTGTAGATACCTGACGGGAAACTCAAACGTGCTCAGAGGTGGGGAATGGGGAGTTAAAGCCACCAGAGGAAGTGCTGCAGTATTGTTAGCCCTCAGTTTTGTCTCTGTCCTATGCGAAATGCTGTGAGTCAGTTCCAGTTTTCAAAATACTCCCGAAGTTTTGCCTCCAGTGGTTGTGGTCAAACAACAAATTCCATAAATCCCAGATCAAATCCTACCAACCTGAGCCATTCAGTTTTTGTTTTCCTTGAACCAACCATAAAATCATGATGATACAAAGAGAAATGCTAGATCCTATTAGCATCCCCCACCCTTAGCCCGACCCCAATTTAGTCAACAAGAGCTATGGAGCTATGCAAAATTTGACAGCTGATGGGATGTTTGATTAAAATTGATTTTAATCAATTGATTAAAATTCTGAAGGTGGTCCTCAAGGCCTCCCAAGGTTGCTTCAAGAGTGAAGATGCTGTGAGGTCTTTGTCCTGACTTTGCCTTGGTGGTGGCTGCTGGGAGGTGAAAGGCTTGTAAGCTGTTTCCTGTCCCTAGAGCCTAACAGTCCCCTGTGCCATTTTAATTCGATCTTTTTGGATTGGAACAGAATGAACAAGCAGGGGAGGTTAATTATCCTAATTAGAAAAGAAGTAAAGTCATGGCCCTTCTAGGTCAGACACTTGGACAAATCTCCCCTGGCTCCAAGCTTGGGGCATTAGCTCGTCACTTGAATGCCAGAGGATACACAAAGCATCCTCTCCAATCTTCTGCCAGAGTCCCTAGAGCAAGACAGAGGAGATCTTTTCAGGAGATCGTGTGTGATAAGCCTGTGCCCGTGGGCCTGAGAGAGGGTTATCTGAAGGTGGTAGATATGTGGGCACAGCTGGATGGGTACATGTGTGTTGGTTCAACCCCAGGTTTCCCTTCTCTGTAGGGCCAAGCAAGCTCAATGTAGCTTGCTTGAAATGTGGTCATTTCAAAAGATATGCGTCTTTCCCCAAGCCTCTTGATATCCTATGTTTAGCTGGCTCAGGATGTTGGTATCTTTCTGGAAGGTAAACTCCTCTGGTACTCTGGTGGTCCTCCTTAGGTCAATATATTGCTGTTGGATTTATTGATTCCCAGATGCAACACCTTCCTTATCCTCCACTCTCCAAAAACCTTCTATTCTCTAAATAGATCAATCCTGCTCCCAGTATAGAACTTGCTTTAGATGATGTACGTGAAAGTTCCTACCAGTGTCTGGCACATAGTAGGTCTCATTTAATGTTAGTTTACTCCCTTTCTTCCTACAGAGAAAAGTGTCTGGGACACAGCCACAATAGTCACTTGTTCTGCTCTCTGAGCCTTGTATTTGATGTATGATATTTGATCGATTTGTGATCTGGTGACAAAGGGAAGCATAAAGCATTAGATAAAGCCAGAGAGTAGTGACTGTATAATATTAAAGATCAAACTGGCCAATTAGCCTGACATGCCCAACAGATATGTCTAGCATTTGCCTTTGAAATATTCACATACCCAAGGGATGAATAAGAAAAGAACTTAAACTCCATCTTTCAAAATAGGCCTCAGATTGTTGAATGATCAATCTGTGGATCTATTAGAATTTGCCTTATTCATACAGAATATTCCGAGAACATCAATGACTCCTAACAAAATGATAGAATAAGTGGAGGTCTCAGTAGACCGTTTAGTCTACCCAACCCTGCTTCCCCTGGCCTCCCAACTCCAGCCATCCTGTCTACCTGCTCTTTAAATTTACTCTTCTCGATCCAAGGGTGTGAATCCAAGGTGTGAATAGTACCAAATAATGAATACCCTTCAATTGACTTGTATTTAATTTTAGAATCTTTTTTATACTTTGTAATTGAATATGTGTCTGCATGATAATGGGAATTAATTTAAATATAAAGGCCTGGTGCTAGAGGAAATGGGAACCATCCCAGTTTCTTATAGGACTTATCACCTGTGCGTCTTGTACTCGCAACTATTTCCATGCTCATCTCTCAGACCTTACAAGATACTCACCCACATAGCATTGCCCTCTCTCAAAGCTTCCCTAGTGCAGAGGGGGTGGCTGTCAGGTTTAAAAGATAAATGGACAGTAAATAGAGGACGTTTGAGATTTGGGGGAAAACAGTAATTAAAAATGGATGCTATGGGACATCCCTGGTGGCGCAGTGGTTAAGAATCCACCTGCCAATGCAGGGGACACGGGTTCGACCCCTGATCTGGGAAGATTCCCACATGCTGCGGAGTAACTAAGTCCATGTGCCACAACTACTGAAGCCTGTGCTCTAGAGCCCGCGAGCCACAACTACTGAGCCTGCGAGCCACAACTACTGAAGCCTGTGCACCTAGAACCCGTGCTCCGCAACAAGAGAAGCCACTTTAATGAGAAGCCCGCGCACCGCTATGAAGAGTAGCTCCCTCTCGTCACAACTAGAGAAAGCCTGCGCACAGCAACAAAGACCCAACGCAGCCACAAATAAATAAATTAATTAATTAAAAAAATGGATGTTGATGGTCACACTCAAAAGCAGTATTGGTATTGTGGATAACCACTCCCTATAAGTGGATGAGGATGATGCAGGAGACAAGTCCTCTGAAGGCTTGGTGTTTATTGTTGGTATGAGAAGTATCTTTTGGATCTGTGTGGAAAATCTACATGTGGGGGTATAGAACTTATACAGATAATACAGTACTCGCACAGTCATTTTTCTGATGTCTTGGTCTTATTTATTTTTTGCTCTGTTTTGTTAGTTTCTAAGTCTTGGCATCACACTCTTCAGTAACTGGAACAAGTCACTCTCCAGTAGTCAGAATTGGCAGCAGAATTTTACTTTGTGTTTGGGTGGGTGTGAGTTCAAAATTAGGTCATCGGGTATAAACTTCATTTGAAAGAAACTTTTCCTTAGCCTCCTAGAAGCTTAAGTCCCAAGTTTGACGACTGTGGCACAGGCAAGCCTCTGAGAGCAAGTTTTTCTTGTGGGAGGAAGTATCCAGATGCTAGATTTATTTGGGGAGGGGTGAGTTATGTCCTCAGAAATATTTAATATTCTAGAACTTTCAAGTTTCTCTTTTTTGTCATTGAAGCTTTATACTATCACCATTTAGGGAAGAGAGGAACAGAAATGCATTCCAAACGTGCTGAGAGTTGACAGAGAAAATCTTAAGAAGTTAAGGCATTTTTTTGTTAAGACTGCCACCAAATCCCAAGATTGCCTGTAGCATTATTGACAATAAGTAAAATCTTCTCTTTATTTATTTTATCTGATTTATTCCAAGACTCTCTTCTTGCCTTTCAATTAATAATACAAACTTAATTTCAAATTAGCTCCAGGCCAGTATACCCTCTTGGAGACAGTTGCCAAATTTATTTAGCTCTTATTTAATATTTCTATGCTTGTCAGATGGATTTCTGTCCTTACATGGGAGTTGGCCTCATCAGCCATCAAAGGGACTCTGATAGACTTCCACAGATGGGATCAGCAAAATCTCTGTTCTTAGTCAACTTAGGCTAACAGTCCTCCCTGGCCTTTGGTACTTCAGAGTCACTGAATGAGAGTGGGACCCTCGGAGGAACTATTTTCCTCTGAGGTAGGCCCTGCTAGAATTACACATAATGCCCAAAATATAGAGGCCATGCAAAAGATCATAGAGGTGACATAATCATGGAGCATCAGAATGGAAAGGGATCTTAGGTATCATGTAATCTAAGCTTTTTATTTTACAGATGCACACACTAAGGGCCAGAGGGGAGTGTGGCATGCTCAGAGAATTGTAAAGGGAGGGGTAGGGGAGAAGTGCTTTCCACTAACGTGTATGGAATTTTCTGGGTACCTGAGCACTTGACAGAAAGTCCTTGTTGCTGTTATTGAAATGCTATTGAAATGTCTCGAATGCATGCAAGCCCACTCTTCTTCCTTAATAAATATAACCAAGTGAATATTGCAGAATCTTTCTCGGTGCCCAAGGATCTTGCAGTATCTCAGGGTCATCATTCTGAACAGAGATATTCATTGCCCAGGACTGGGGAAGTCGAACGTAGAAGCAGTTGGCCAAATGTGTGCTGACCCTGGAGCAGCCCAAAGAAACTGTCACTTTTACTAAATCTCTGATATCACCTGCTCTTTTTTTTTTTTTAATCATTTGTTTCTTTCCTAAAAGCTCTGGGCAGAAATTCTGTCTCTTTGAAGATTCTGACCCATCAGATTCTGACTGATCAGATTTTACTATCAACAGATATCTAAAGGTTATTTTGGAACCTGAAATTAGGGCAGATACACGGTATACGTTCATTGGATTCTCCTTGGGCTTAGCACTAAAACTGAGGCCTTTGGGGTTATGGGAGATCCTCCCCACAGAAGAAGTGCCTGGAGCAAGCCAGAATGCTCCTGGGGCATGGAAGCTGGAAGTTGGGGTAGAATGGTCAAGACTGTGGGGCTGAAGAGCCATGGCCTTACTGCAAAGAGCGGCACTAAATCAGGACGGACCCTGCCTGAAATCAGCAATGCAAAGCATTGAGCATAGCCAACTTCAGGGAAAGAGATGGACCTTTTAACCACAGTGCCTTCCCAGCTACACGTTTCCTTAAAATGTTTAAATAGTAAAGCATGTGACTCTCATAAGTGGAGGAACAGACCATTCCCAGCAGATGTGCCACTGGATAAATTACACATTTTAATTCAACTTAATATCTTTTCCCATATTACAGCACATTGTCACCCAAACCATGATGACAAATACTCGTTGGAAGCGTCCTTTTATTTCTCCAGATCATCCCTGACTAGGGAGAACTAAGCTTTCCTACCTGGACCAAAGCGCTTCTCTAAAAACGAGTGATTTTATGGCATGTTTAGTCGATCAAATGACAAACCTGGATCCTTCCCACTCCTGAGAAACTGTGCTTCCTGTGTGATTGGTCAGGAGCCTGGACACACCCTTTCTAGATCCCACAGCCTACTTTTCCATCAAGGTGCCACAGAGCATATCTGAAAAATATCTAAATGCACTAAAATTAGTTGGATTTTAAAGAAATTTTACAGTAGTCCTTGAAAGTAGGAGGAGACCCTTCAGAGGTGAGAAAATGGTGAAAGGATTGGCAGTAGAAATTTCAGGCTTGAAAACTGGAATTTGAAACAGTCCCTGGGCACCCAGGCCATAGGACAGAAATCCTATTGCAGGTATGTAATATTGGACACTTGTCCTTTTAGGTTTAGACAGAGGATGGAATCGCCAAGGGGAAAGTCATGACCTTTGAAATAGCTACTTCCCCAGCCTTTCTCTGACCTTTTCAAAAGATTAAAGCTCCTCAGTGGAAAATTCTGGCTTATAGGAAAAGATGTCGGGAGGAAATTGAGGCCCCGGAGAGGAGCATGTTTTGGCCAAGGTCACCCAGCTTCTGAGTGCTCATTCCACCTCATTGGAGACCGAGGAGGAGAAAACTGGTGTGGGTGAAAGATGCTTTCAAAACTGTAAAGAATATATTGGGGTTGGAAAGAATTTAAATACCATCCAATCAATTTTCCGTTACAGATATGGAAGGATACTGATTGACTCAAGGTCACAGAGAAGAGAGCTTAGCCAAAATTTTAACACTGAATTCATCTTTTCTGGACAAGAACCTGGGTTAAAAAGAACCCAAATCTATTCTCTAATCCAGTGACATCTGATTCCATGGCTAAAATATGATTCCAAACCATCCTGAACATTTTCAATATGTCTTTTTAAAGGTGTGGTTTATAAAGAAACCCTGTTAATTACATAATGGGCTCATCAGGGCCCATTACCTTTATTCTGGGCCTTGGGTACAGCCTGTGCCCCTTACTCTTGTCAGCTATCTAGGAAGTCCCTGCCACTGGTCATGAAGTTATCCAGGTGGAAGGGTGTGAATTATTGGGTGAAGCCATACCCACTAGTCAAAAAACAAAAGTTTTTATGAACTTTGTTGCAAATAGTGACATCTGCTTGAAAACTTATATGAAGACATCACAACAAACATTTCCAGCTAATTGTCTAATTCTTGCGTACGCCCAGCACCCACAGGAGGATTTGATTCACAAGTCATTTCAGAAGTTTGGATTTACAATGGTTTTCCTCTCCTTCCAGGGGTACATTTAAAGGTATGTACCAGAATTACGAATGTGGGCTCTCTGGTCGCTCAAAGCAGTGTTCAAGTTCTAGCTCTACCACTTATAAGCTGTGGGACTTTGGAAAAGTTATTTAATTTTTCTGTGAATCAGTTTCCCCATTTATAAAATAAAAATAGTAATATCTGACATTTATTGGATAGTTACTATGTGCTGGGCATTGTTCTAAGTGTTTCATGCATATCCACTCCTTGAATTCTCATAGGTAGGTATCCTCTGAGGTAAGTGCTACTATTATTCCATTTTATAGGTAAGGAAATTAAGGCACAGAGAGTTTAAATATCTTGCCCATGATCACACAGCTAGTAAATAGTAAAGGCAGGATTCAAACCCAGACCATCTGATTTCAGAGGTGGTGCCACTCAGCCACTACACTGTATCTAATTCGCTGAGTTAATGTGAGGATAAGTGGGATAATATATTGAAAAGTGAAACCTAGGGCTTTGACAAAGAGAGGCACTTGATAAACATTAGCTCTTGTTACCAGTTTTCCTTACTGCCTCAAATACTGGTTGGTAACCTGTGAATAATGCCATTTCCAAAAAGCCTTCCCTAAATAATCCAACCCACCTGATCTTCCCTATGACTGCATTGTTGCAATATAAAGCTCATAATTGAGAACTAGATTATATATTGTCCCGAGTAAAAGCCATGTCTTTTCCTTCTTCTATATTCTCAGTAGAGCCTAATAAACCCAGAGGGGCTCAAGAAGTGTTTGTGCACCAGAACATTCAGTGTGACTATTGGTGTGTGGTGACAGGACCAACAACTGTTCCCATAGCGCAGTGCTGCTCAAGCTTTCATGTACACGTGAATCACATCAGAATCTTGTGAATGTGGATTCTGATTCCATAGGTCTGTAGTGGAGTCTACATTTCTGACAAGCTCCCAGATGATGCTGAGGCTTCTGGTCTATGAACCACACTTTAAAGTAGCAAGGCTATAGGGTACGGCACCTTTAGGGTCTTCTCCATAACTGCTATGTTTTGGTAGAGGCATGCTTGAATCCATCTAATAAACTAAGGCATATAAAGACATATCACAATATAAGGTGAAATCAAGCATTTTATTCTCATGGAATAAACAATAATAGGGAAATTTGAGGCTGGTCATGAGCGGCCATTCATTTAACAAGCCCTCATTAAAAACCCTACTACATGCAAAGTTTTGTGCAAATAGTTACCGTAGACCATATAAAGATGAGTTTAAGGCATAGGCTGTGTATTGCCATGTGGATTGTCAACTTTGGTAAAGGCTTCTTCTGCTTTCTGCTCCAGCGAACTAAGTGGACTTTGCATGTCCAAACTGAAATTTGGAAGGGAAGTAGTGTAATTATTTATTTGTGTGCAAGAATTAGTAATGCCAATTAAGACCATTTAAATTTCCTGATTGTACTTAACACTGTATTTTCCACTGTTTATTATTGGAGTAATTGTTTGTGTCAAAGTAATTTCGGAGGGAACATAGTGTAATTTTATCTCAAGTCCCAGTTAGATGAGCTGGATGTTTCAGCCTCTTGCGTAGCAGCAGGAGACACGGGCTTTTAAATGGCATGTAGAGGTGGGTTGGGAGATGGAGAGGGTGCTGGTAACAGGACTGGGGAGATGAACCAGTTTGATTCATGAGCACAGGGCAAGAAAACAACATCCTAGATATTTATGTACATACCTTTCTGAAAGTAAATTAACCAGGGGCAGCACAGGCTATAGAGAGCATAGTTCAGTAGTAAGAACATTGGACCAGAAGTTAGGAGACCTACAATCTAGTCTGTCCTCTATATTGATCTACTGTGGGACTTTGGGTAAGTTGCCCTACCTCTCCAAGCCAGCCAAGTAGAGTTAATCGTACCATTCTTAGTGGTCAGATCTGTTGCCAGGCAGAAGTGGCATAAAAAGTCAAGGGAGCATTAGCAATGATTGTGCATACATTTAATAATCAAAATTTGTTCTTCAAACTTCCTACGTATATGATGGAAAATCAAAGCCCATTCTCCATTTATTCCAAGATGTGAGTGGGAGAAATACTGTTTCACTTACAGAATACCTTTTATGCTAGAGAAGGAAGGGGTCTCTACCCACATATCATTTATCTTAGTGACACATTCCAACACTTTTAAGGATGGAGATAGAAAAGAGGTTTAGGAGATTGGACCCTCTCTCAAGTTTCTACCAAATATGTCCTTGATCAGAAAAAACAAAAGATAATATGAGCCTCATGTGTGCCTGTGTGCGATTTGCCTCTTACGTGTAAAAATTGGAATGTGCCAGAAACCCAGTCAGCACTAACAAATGTTTCTGATCAATCTACTCCTTAGCCAGCTTGGGTTTTACTGGAATAATTATTTGTTTCCTTTCTTTTTTTACTTAATTAATTAACTTTTGGCTGTGTTGGGTCTTCGTTGCTGTGTGTGGGCTTTCTCTAGTTGCAGTGAGCGGGGGCTACTCTTTGTTGCAGTGCACAGGCTTCTCATTGTGGTGGCTTGTCTTTGTTGTGGAGCACGGGCTCTAGGTGTACGGGCTTCAGGAGTTGTGGCACATGGGCTCAGTAGTGTGGCTTGCGGGCTCTAGAGCACAGGCTCAGTAGTCGTGGTGCATGGACTTAGTTACTCCGCGGCATGTGGGATCTTCCCCGACCAGGGCTCGAACACATGTCCCCTGCATTGGCAGGTGTATTCTTAACAACTGTGCCACCAGGGAAGCCCTTGTTTCCTTTCCTAAAGATCCTAATTCTGACTCAGTGGGCGTCTGGCTCCAGCTTAAATCATAATGTACTTCGAAATTGTGCTCCTCTTGTGGGGTGACTATAACTCAGAACCCTTCCTGGGTATGCTATTTAAATATCCAATGCAGCATCCTGCGTTATAAAGAATCCCTCCGTGCCATTTGTTATGATAGGTGCTGTGAGGCACGACTCTGATTCTGGGGACTCAAGTGTATAATAAAATCCGACTACACTCTGCTGGCAGTGCACGTAATTATAAAATATGCAGAATGCTTGTTATTAACTAGTCTCATGGAGAAGATCTACCGTGTCATGAAGGATAAATTTTGGAATAGAGCTACAAACAGTGATTGATTTTTTAAAATTCACGTCTCTCCTATCCTTTTAATCATTCAACCTCTAAGAACGAGCAAACATTTATAGACATTTAATGAATGGGAAGCAAGGCCCATTCGCAAAGGCTGATAAAAATTGTTTGCCTCTTAAGTGAAGATTAAGTTCCAGTTTTGTTTTTAATATGAAATTATTTAACATAGCATTTCTATGGTGTCTATGCAGAAATAGAGACCAACCTATAAATCAGCTGGAAATTATCAAGGGAGCCTCCTACTAGTTATAAAAACAATGAAAGCCGTTCATAATCTTTAACCGTTTGAATCCCAACTGGATAGGCTATCATTCTTTGGCCAATATTTATTCCCAGGAGACAGGCTTTCATGTACGTTAAAAATAAAACAAGAAAATCACCAAAAACATAAACACAATTCCTTCTGCAGTGAAGCTACAGCAATCAATTGTATGTGAGATCCTTGCAGAAGAAGGAATGCTCATAGGGATTGACCGAAAGCCCTGAGGATGATGCCAGACTCCATTGTAGTGAGAGGCTGCAGGCATGTAAGAACAGTGATAGGCTTTGCTCAGTGGATGCTGGCTCATGAACCTTGCGATGGTGCTTCCCAGGGTGGGATGCTACTGGTCTCCTGTTCCAGGAAATATTCCAGGCCATAGCTACAGAGATACATGCCTTCATCATGGCTTCTTCCTTCTCCCAAAGGGAGTCTCTTTGGGCACAGGAAATGCTAGAGCTAACTTCTGTTAGTGCTAAGGGACTCCTCACTGGAGACTCAAGGCTGCAAGGCATCAGAAAGAACAGTTTCCCAAGATTAAGGAGCCTCCAAACACGTGCTCACCTGTGTAGCAGGTGATTTCTTGGAAATATGAAAGGGTGTCTATAACTTTATCAGGTTACTCATTAAAAGGACACTTGCAGGGCTTCCCTGGTGGCGCAGTGGTTGGGGGTCCGCCTGCCGATGCGGGGGACACGGGTTCGTGCCCCGGTCCGTGAGGATCCCACGTGCCACGGAGCAGCTGGGCCCGTGAGCCATGGCCGCTGAGCCTGCGCGTCCAGAGCCTGTGCTCCGCAACGGGAGAGGCCGCAACAGTGAGAGGCCTGCGTACCGCAAAAAAAAAAAAAAAAAAAAAAAAAAAGGGAGAGTTGCAATTCAGCTGCCCTCAGTTTCTGCTATTCACTCTTGATTGGTGACATTCTCTTCTTCTATCTATTTGTCCACCAAAGATTGGTATAGTTGTTACGAGCAGAGTCTGGAGTCAGTCTGGAGTCAGTTTATCTCCCAGCTCTGCTACCTATTAGCTGCATGACTCTGGGTCAGTTATTTAACTTCTCTGTGCTCCAGCTTCTTCATTTTCAAAACAGGGATAATAATAACAGTACTTAACATACTGGGTTGTCAGGATTAAATAAAACAATGTCTATAAAGCACTTAAGCCAGTGTCTTCTCCATGTTGAAAACAGCCAATAGATGTTGGTTTTTTAAAAAAATTAGTAAAGACTCTTTGGATACAAGGGACAGAAACTTGACTTAAAACGACTTTTTTAAAAAAGGGCATTATTGGTTTAAGTAACGGAAAAGTCTAGAGATCAAATGACACCAGGACTCAGTCTCTTTCTTCGTTGCTTGGTCTTTTGCTTTACAGATATCAAATTTGGACTTCAACTCTCTGTGCCTCCATTTCAGTCTGTAAAATGGGGTGATAATAATAATAAATCTACTTCATAAGATCATTGAGAATTAAATGAGTTAATGCATGTGAGGTGCTTCCAACAGCACTTGGTACATAGCAGGCCTTACATAGGTGTTAACTATTATTAGTGTTACTGTTGTTAGTATTATTTTAATATCCAACGTCTGTCCTTTCTGTCTTCCCTTTACCTCTTGACATCCCTTCTCCCTTTTGCTTCTGCCCTCAGCTGCTTCTTTTATTCTCCTCCCTATGTCCCTTCCCTACCTGTTCTATTCATCCTACTCCCCAAGTTATTATCACCCTCTCCACCCACAAATTCCAATGCCTCTATCCATAGAGATGCTGTGTTGAGTGGGATTTCATACCAGGTATGGGCAAGCAAAAGCACAGGGGATGCACTGGGTGGCACAGAGTAGGAATGAACGCTTTTATTTATTCCACTGAGGTTCTGCCCTTCCATCAGCCATATCCTCCCCCTCAAATTTCTTCATGCAATCTATTAGATACTTTCTGTAAGTAAAGTAAGACACTGCGCTGGCTGCTTTGCTACACTCTGCTTCACTTAAGAAATGGCCTAAAGACCCCAGTATGGATATACTTCTCTGATTTAAACAGAAAATTTGCAAGGACAAGTGTCATGACTGTCTACTCATTCCAGGGCCCTGCCACTCTCCTGCGCCTCTCTCAGCACCCTCTCTCCCCAGGAGTCCCATGGCCACCTGCTCTTCGTGCCTGTCCTAGACTTCCTCCTAACACCTCATTGAGTTCTGCCTGGGCCCTAACTTACAAACCATCTCTTTCCTATTCCTCAAAAAAAAAGTGCCCATTTTATGTGCCTTAACTTTGGAGCCCTGATCTCATCTGGGTGACAATGGGCCAATCAGATAAACTAATCCCAGGTAACATGTTATCCTTACCTGAAAATGGAGTGCACCTGTCACCAGAAGGCCCTTAAGAAGCAACATTAATGGGACTTTCACCTCAATAGACCATGGAAAATGAAATCTGTGGGCAAGAAGTTCCTTTTCAAATCACATCCCGTAGGTAGTTTTGCCAACCTGCAGGAAGGCTCATTTTGTAGAGTTTATGCAATGTGATACTACTGGGCTCTCCCAGACTTCCCCAAAGTCCTTTTCCATTCTGCCTTTACTAAAAACAAATGCTACCGAGCTTGGGTTTCAAACTGCAGGGATTAGCTGGTTGGCTCCATCCTCATCAAAGCAGCAAAGATCCTTTCTTTCCTGAGAGCCATTTATTCATCTTTCCTGGGGGAGAGAATCCCCAGGAACAGACCCTTAATTGAAATCATTCTAGAGCTCTTAATCACTTTGCCTTTGCTTTTTTTGAGGGGCAGAGGTCTTCAAAGCTCGTTTTCAGGTTACAAGAAGTCTTTTGTACTGACCAGTCAACAAGTAGGATGAAATTGGAGGCTGTGTGGGTAAAGGTAGGGAGGCGAGCTGGCACCTGAGGCGCCTGTTCCATTGTACTGCTGTCCATAGCTGGAACCTATTCTGCAGTCCATCTTCAAAAGCAATTTGCAGTATATCCAGGCACAAATCCAATTAAAGAGCAGAAAGAGATTTGCATGCATAAAATAACTCCAACGCACAGCTTTATAAAATGACCCTGATAGCTAAAATTCAAAGGTCTTTCTTTGTGAAGGTCCATATCTAGAGCGGGTTAGCTGATGTTTGAGTGTCTGCCCCAAAGTATCTGAAAGATTAGATGAAATGACATTCTCAAAGCTCAGTGTAGCTTGGTGGCTAGGAACAAAATAAAACTTGACACATAGCTAGATGTTCATTTTAGTAATTCACCCCTGTGAAGAAGCTTCATTCTTTGAATTCTGGATAGCCTGAGGCAAAAGCCAGATGTCAGAGCACATGGCACAGTGTCTGGCACCTCATAGGTGCCCAGTGAGTATCGGTTGAACTGAATGAGAGTAGCCAAAGCTCTCCTTTGGTCTTTGGCAGGCACTGTTTGTTGTCTACCCAAGATCAATTTCCCTCTTCTTTGCTAGCATAATCCTGGTTTTGTTTAATGTGGCGATGTGCCCAGCTAAAGACTCCCATTCCCAGTCTCCCTTGCAACTGGTGTTGGGTAGGTGGGGCACGTAACATAGTTCTAGCCAAGAACATTTAAATGGAAGTCTATTGGGGGTTTCTGGCAAAGATTTTGTTTTCCTGATAAAAGGTAATAGATGTGGTGGTACTGCTCTTTCCTCATCTTCCTGCCTCTTTGGAGCTCTGATGTCACAGCCATCTTGTGACCATGAGGTAACAATCATGAAGGTTAAAGCCAATGTGCTAAGGATGGTGACGCAGAAGAGAAAGCTTAGGTCTCTGATGGCATTCTTGAGCTATAGAACTGATGCCTGCAACTACCTACTTGGAGGCCTCTGTTATATATTTTTAAAATCCCTATTTGTTTAAACCGCTGATAGGGTTTTGTTACTTGCAGCCTAATATGATCCTAATAGCTATATTTGGCTTGGTCAAAAAGTTCATTCAGGTTTTTCCATAGGATGTTAAGGAAACACCTGAATGAGCTTTATGGCCAAGCCCAACATATCTCCCTGCTGCTTGGCTTCCAGGACCTTAAAGTTAGTTCCTGGCTGTTCAGTGTGCCTCACTAGGGCATTTCACCCAGGTCAGCCTGCTATCCCAGTGTGCCCAGCTTCAGGCCTTTCCTGACCTCTATCCACTACCACCAATAAAGCTAAAACATGTTCTGTGTCCTATTTCCTCAGGGCCTTGAGAAGTGATAGAATCAAATAAATGCCTGTGTGTTAAAGCTTTAACTTATAGTTCTCCAATGTGTTAGCCTCAAAGGGTGGCTCCTTCTCCTCCAACAATTGGGTTTTGATAGTTGTTGCAGGGACATCAAAGGACACATTTTGGGCCAGAGAAAGATTTTGGGTATCCATCAAGTCCATGTTGGAAATGGTCACCTTCAAAAGATCTGGCTCCATATGGAACAATTGTGGGGATGACTTTTTATTCCTTTCACAGATTTTATTTAGTTGTCAATAACACTTGCATGATTCTGAAAAGTAATGCCAAAAAGAGCACTGGATATGATTCTCTACAGAATTGTAAAGTTACTATGCTGTATAAATTGAGAACATGATTACGATGTCTAATGCAAATACATTTTCCCAAACATTCACTCTCTTTTACACACACGCACACGCACACACACACACACACCTTGAGGAGAGGGAGCAAGAGAAACAGAATTTAGAAACTTGTTAAAGCTGAGCATTGATGAATTGCATGTGGCGGGACGCCCTCCCATACAAAGGACTCACTTGTTTGGTTCTATGTCTCTGTGTCCTAGCAACCTATGCCCCCAGTGGTGTTATCTGACCTTCATTAGTTAATCCACTGTGTGTGGATCTGTATTGAGAAAACCATAATGAAAAAAACACAGATTATACAGTGACTAGCCCAGGAGACACAAAAGATATACTTGCTCTAACTTGACAATGAACCAAAAAGTAAAAACACTGGCAGGCTTATAGCTGCCAAAGCAAATGAAAGGACTGCATTTCACCCCCAAAATTCCAAGTCTTCCCCGTTCTAGAAAGATAGAAAGAGGAACATGCCAAGTAATGAACTGACGATATTTTAGTGCGATAGAAGGGGAGTTCCAACCCTTGTGTCTGACTGTCTTTCTAATCAAAGTTGCTCTCAGTTATTTTCCTCCCCACTTTCCTCTCTCTCTCTCTCTCTCTCTCTCTCTCTCTCTCTGTCTCTCTTGCTCTCTTTTTCTCTCGTATCTTATTGCATCATTTCAATATAAGCTATGGCATTTCTCAGAACACTAAAAAGACTAAAGTCACTATGGAATATAAATGGCTTTGAAACAGCTCCAGAATGTGTCATAAAGAAGCAGGAGGGAGAAAAATTTAAAGCGAGAGAGGTATAAACATAAAATAAAAGCATCTTTAAAAAATAGAAGAATCTTTTCCTCACTCAGTGGAATTTGTCAGGGACTTAGGTGTGTGTGCTTTAGCTACCTGAGAAATGGCCCAGGCAAATGGATTCATATGGGTTTGGGGGGCGGGTTCTGTGGAAAGGTGAAGGAGGGAGGGGCTGGTATCTCTCCCCATCTCACGTGGTTTCTTATGGGACATGTAGGTCCAGGAAAGGTGTAGTGGTGGTCAGTTCAGAGAAACGAGACTTCCTTAGGGTCTTCGTCCAAACTAATATTGGGTAAATCCTTTTTCTAGGGCTTCGCCAACTTTCGTGTGCATCAGAAATGCCAATGACCTGGGGCACGTAAGGCCCCACATCCCCAGGTCTTACCTTGGTCTGCAGTGGGTCCTATAATTTCCATTCTTAATAAATACCCCTGGCAATTCTGCCACTGTTGATTTGGGGATCAGACTTTGAGAAGCACTGCCTTATCCAGTGGGGAGACAGATGATTCTCTCTGCCACCTACTTCTGGACTCCAAAGCAGAGGCCTTTTGTATTTCTTGATAAAACAGGCCGTGAAGGAAGCAAATGCTTCCATCTGAAATGGTGCCAGCCAATGCATTTGCAGTAAGAAAATGGGATTGTTTTTCCGGGGCCAGGGAGATTTCTTTCTGTGACTGAGGTGTGTGGACGCGTGGCCCTGTGTTGGTAGGTGAAGGAACAGATGAAGAGGGCACCAGGGAGGCAATAGTACACCACAGAGAATTTTGTTTTCTTGTGTTCTATTTTTCTTTCACAGATGTATTCTGAAATACCTCTTTTAAACCCTAAGACAACCATAAGATTTAAAAGGATGCCTAGGCTAATGGTTCCCAGAGTGTGATCCTTGGACTAGAAGCATCAGCATCACCAGGGAACTTGTTAAAAAGGCAGATTCTTGGGAATTCCCTGGCTCTCCGGTGGTTAGGACTTCACGCTTTCACTGCCGAGGGCCCAGGTTCGATTCCTGGTTGGGGAACTAAGATCCCATAAGCCACGTGGTGCGGCGAAAAAAGTGCAGATTCTTGGTCTCTACTTCTAAACCTATTTAAGCAGAAACTCTAGGGCTAGGGACCAGTAATTGGTGTTTTAACAAGCCGTTCAGATGGTTCTGATGCTTGTTAGAGTTCGACAACCATTGACTTAGCAACAAACTACCTTGTAAACTCTCCAAGGCCAGTAGAAGTCCTGTGCGTGTTGTGTGTCCCCATTCCCGCTCCACCTCCAACAAGGGATATGGTGCTGATCATAGAGTATGATCATGAAATTGTTGCTCTAAGCAGCTGCCATTCTCTAGGGTCTTACTTGCTTCACTGTCAGTAATAAAATTAAAATTAATATTAGTTGATCTTGAATAATAATCTTATGAGGTTGATAGGGCAGACAATTTTACAAATTGATCTATCAGTCAATTGATATATCCTCTTCATTTCGAGTCTCATCCCTAGAAATTCTGATTCAGTATGTTTGGGATGGAGCTGGGAAAGCTGTATTTGTAACAAGCTCCCAGGGCATTCTGAGGAAAAGTGACCTTTGGTGAGCGCCATAGGGGAAAGGTATGTGCAGCTGGGGTTGGGATACCATGACGACTTAGCTGAATCTCAGGACCCACTCTGTAAAATGGGACCATGATACCTGCTCTACCAACTTCCTAAGATTACTATAAAGATCAGTGGAGATGATTTATTTTTATTACTTAAAGGACATACAAAGAATCTCAGATCATACGTTCTCCTTTCTTTTCAAATATTAGCATTTTTTTTTGCCACTCAGAAGTCAAGCACTGTATCTTTGGAGACATCAAAACCTTCCCAAAGAAAATGTATCCCCACAGACAGTGATACTACAGACAAGTAAAGTGTCCTCCACAGAAGGATGCAAATAGTATTTAGTATGCCAAGATCATATTATGCAAAATAAATAGCTCTCAACTGGGATGCTTAAGGACACTATTATCATGGCAACTGTTATTATCTTAGCTATGATTTTCACCTAAGCTATTCTGAGTGCTACAAAAGTTGAGCACACATTCAGATATTTCTCCAACTGTGATGAGATTAGCTGAGCCCTGTGTGGCCTGATTGGGAGGAAGTCAATACAAATATAGTGAAAGTATAATTAAAATGGGTATCACAGTGTGATGAGCTGACAGAAGCACTTGAATGAGACTTCAGATGCTTGATATACTAATCTTAGCTTTGGACAAGCCCCAGAGCCTCTCTAGGCCTCAGTTTATAAAACGAGGAATCTGCTTCCTAAGAGTGTCATGGGGATCAAATGTGATGCAGGCGTGAAAGTCTATGGAAAAGGTAAAAGTATTGTTACATTAATTTTGCTTAACCAGAACCTTCAATTAACAGGATTTTCCTCTTCCTATGCCCTTGATTTAAAAGAGGCAATAGATAATAAACCTTTGAAATTGGAGATTTCATCAAAGCTATGTCCTGACCTCAGTCTGTGTTGTCGCTGTATCTATCTTCATTTCTCCTCCTGGACATTGAGAACAGATGTACAAAATGATAACCCCAAAGGCCTGCAAGAGCCTCAAATACCAAAAAAAAGGTTCAATAATATCTTTAAGGCAGGGACGTGAAAGCAGACATTTCAGAAAATTTGCCGAAAGTAGACCAAACTAAATGGATTGTTTCAACATACTTTTAATTTCACCCAAACAGTTTATCAGAAGATTCTGTTAATTAGAACAGTCCATTCCCCTAGAATTTTGATTAACTAATCCTCAGCTGCCTGACTTTTAATAAAAATAGAAGTGTACTTAATTTGGCTTTCTGCCATAGAAACGGTTTGATAGCCAAACCCTGAAGCACCACAAAAAAAGATTAAATGTTTTTGCACAGTTTAGGGGCAACAGTTGAACAAGAAATAAGGTGAGAATATAGTGGAAAGAAAAAAAACATCTGCAGGATCTGTTTTGGTTTTCGTGTCCAGAACCTTGGGTTGTCTTTTCGAGACGGACTCAGGAGTGTGGCCATGACTGATGATCCAGGCAGAGGTGATTGGTTTGCCCTGGGAGCCCTTTTTGGAGCTATGACATTTGTTTATGAAGTGAGAGCTACTGATCCCCATTTGATTCTTTTCCTCTGGTTGTAAGATGGAATTACAGATACCCACAATCCTGCAAATTGTGTCTCATGCAGTTGGGAATGGGGTTCCTTGATTCATCAAATATTCTAGTTTAACAGAATGCTTCCCTAGTCATCCTTCAGGAATTTCTGATTTTTAAAGTGTGAATATAAGGCAAAATATCATTAATAATATTGCATCAGGTTGAGTGTAATTTTGTCTTTCTTTGGTAACTTAAGTAAGTACTTCAAGGCCTTGAAGGATTCCTGAGCCACGAGATGGAATGTCAGGTTTCCATGTGTTGTTGATATGAAGAAGGGCTGGCTAACACAGAGGTCTTTGGGGGATTACAGTGCTGGGAAATAAGCTTTTGCTGTGCTATTCTACTGGGGCCCAACAGGATGCTATCTGAATTAGTTAGAATATTCCCCTCCATTTCTCTTTCCCTCTGCCAGCTTCTTGCAGCTGTCTTCACCTTGTATACCTCTTACTTCCATCTGCCTGCTGTTTTGAAACTTCCATTTCCTTGAAATTAAGCCATTTTGTGTGACAGGAGAAACCTTTGAACCAACATCCAAAGTCTAAATCCATTGGTGCTGTTTAATGACTTATTCTGAGGACAGTCAAAATGCATGGTGGGGGACTTCCCTGGTAGTACAGAGGTTAAGAAACTGCCTGCCAATGCAGGGGACACGAGTTCAATCCCTGGTCTGGGAAGATCCCACATGCCGCAGAGCGACTAAGCGTATGAGCCACAACTACTGAGCCTGCGCTCTAGAGCCCACGAGCCACAACTGCCGAGCCTGTGCGCCATAACTACTGAAGCACATGTGCCCTAGAGCCCGTGGGCCACAACTACTGAGCCCACGTGCCGCAACTACTGAAGCCCAGGCGCCTAGAGCCTCTGCTCCGCAATAAGAGAACCCACCAAAATGAAAAGCCCGCGCACCGCAATGAAGCGTAGCCCCCGCTCACCACAATTAGAGAAAGCCCGCGCGCAGCAATGAAGACCCAGCACGCCAAAAAAAAAAAAAAAAAAAAGCATGGTGGTATAGTCCCAGGCTGGAGATTCTGGGTGCATCTGTCACTCGGTGGAGACAGACTCTGCCAGGAAGCCAACACCAACCCTGCACTCTCATCAGTGATGCTGCTTGGGAATCTGGGCTCACTATGACGGATGCAACACTGGCTACTGGTGAAGCCTGCAGCCTGCTGTGAGGACCTAGGTAAGGATCTTGCCCAAACTGACTTCTGACCTTTCTTACTATGGGTCACGGATTGAAGTTCAAAGCTGGAAGGAACCTCAAAGGTCATGTAGTTAAATGACTTTCAACCCTGGCTACTCCCTAAAATCACACGAAGGATTTTAAAGCCCAGATCCTACCCTAGACCGTTATCTCACTTTCCTCATTATCATAACTGATTGTCACACAAATCTGGAGAGTAAGTATTATTGGCTCTGTTTTACAGAGAGGCAAACAGAAGCTCAATGATGTTAAGTGGCCGTGCCCAATATTATACACTAATAAGTGGCAGTGCTGTGATTTGAGCATAGGTCCTTGACTCCATTCCGAATGTGAGATCTTTCTTTTTCCTGTAAGCATTGGAACCCTTCCTGTAAGTGCTGGGGAGCACCCAGTCAACAGGGTGACACACTGTTCTGACCTCTCTGGTTATTTAATCAGACTTCCTGAAAGAGACGCGTTTGAGTCAGGTCTCAACATGCACTGGTTCTATCTGTTCTTAGGAAGGAAGTCCATTGTGCCCTGCTGGCTGGGGCCTGACTTCCTTCGCGTGGCATAGAAGGCTCCTGCCCCTTCCTCCAGTCTCAGTTTGTACTCCTCATTTACTGCCTTTCTGCTGAAAAGTTGGTAGAGATCAGAGTGCGGAACATGTGAAACACCAGGAAGAGGTGTTCAAATTTTAGTCTCTAGAGCAGTGCTGTCCAATAGAACTTTCTGCGATGATGGAAATGTTCTCTATTTGTGCTGGCCAATATGGCAGCCACTTTCTGCATGTGGCTTTTGAGCACTTGAAATGTGGTTAATGGGACTGAGGAACTGTGTTTTAAATTTTATTTCATTTTAATTAATTTAAAGTTATGTTTAAACAGCCACATGTGTCTAGTATCTTCCATAGTGGACAGCAAATATCTAGAGGCGGTAGGCAAGGACATAATAATGACATAGTTTAAGAAAAGCACTCTGGCAGCAGTGGGTCAGATGTTCCAAGGGGGATCTTGAAAAGACTAAGAGCATGGACACTAAAGTTAGACTGCCTGGATTCAAATTCCAGTTGTGTCACTTACTAGCTGTGTAACCTTGGGATCTTCACTTGAGCTCTTAACTGCAGGATTCTCACCTGTAAAATGGGACCAATAATAGTGCCTACATGATAGAGTTATTGTGAGGATAAAATAAAATTCATGCATTGTTTTAGTAGAGTGCCTGGCACACAGTAGGTGCACCTGAGTAGAATTTTAGAATTTTCATTGGCTCATGGCTGAGTGAAGGAGGAAAGGGAGAGGGGTCCTGTGTTGTTCTTCATTGTACGGGACCCAGCTGCATTTCTGTCAATTAAAAATATAATATTCAGAAAATCCTCATCCAGATATGGGAGTTTATGGAGAGGATGGAAAAGTGATCCCAAGGGAAAGGAGTAGGTGGTGGGAGAGGAAACAGACTGACTGTTTTCCAAAAGAACTTCAAAAGCATGGAACCAGCAGGTTCTGGAAGTAAAAGAAAATGTACTGAAGAGCAAGAACGTAGAGGAGAAGTCACTGCGTAGATCAATGTCATGAAGTCTTTCCTCTATATTTTCTGCAAGGAGTTTTACAGTTTCAGATCTTACATATACATCTTTAATCCACTTTGAGTTGATTTTCATGTATGGTGTAAGACAAAGGTCCAATTTCATTCTTTTGCATGTGGATATCCAGTTTTCCTAGCACCATTTGTTGAAGAAACTATGGATGGAGAAACTTTCTCCATTGTGTATTCTTGGCACCCTTGTTGAAGATCAGTTGACTGTATATGCTTGGGTTTATTTCTGGGCTCTTTATTCTGTCCCATTGGTCTATATGTCTGTTTTTACGCCAGTACCATATTGCTTTTAATTACTACAGCTTTATAATTAATATATTTTCAAATCAGGAAGTGTGATGCCTTCAGCTTTGTTCTTCTTTCTCAAGATTGCTTTGGCTATTTGGAGTCTTTTGTAGTTCCATATGAATTTTAGAATTTTTAATATTTCTGTAAAAAATAGGGATCAATATGGATTGCACTGAATCTGTAAATCCTAGGCAATGTTTTCTTGGATATGACATGAAAAGCACAAACAACAAAAGCAAAAATAGACAAGTGGGACTATATCAAACTAAAAAAACCAATTCTGTACAGCAAAGGAAACAACAGAGTGAAAAGACAACCTACAGAATGAGAGAAAATATTTGCAAACCATTTTTCTGATAGGAGGTTAATCTCCAAAATATATAAGGAACTCCTACAGCTCAATAGCAAAAAGCCAATAACCTGATTATAAAATGGACAAAGGAGTTGAATAGATATACAAATGCCCGACAGGTATATGAAAAGGTGTTCAGTATCACTAACCCTCAGGGAAATGCAAATCCATACCATAGTGAGATTGTCACTTCACACCCTTTGGATGGCTATTATCAAAGCAAAAACAAGAACAAAAAACAAAAGACAACAAGTGCTGGTAAGGATGTACAGAAATTGGACCCTTGTACACTGCTGGTGGGACTTTAAATGGTGCAGATGTTATGGAAAACAGTATGGAGGTTCCTCAAAAAATTAAAAATAGAACTACCGTATGGTCTGGCAATCCTACTCGTGGGTATATGTCCAAAAGAATTGAAAGCAGGTTTGTGCAGAGATATCCCATGTTCACTGCAGCATTATTTACCACAGCCAAGATATAGCTAAATGTCCATTGACAGATGAATGGGTAAACGAAATGTGGTATGCATTTACAACGGAATATTATTCGACCGTAAAAGAGAAGGAAATTCTGCCATATGTGACACCATGGATGAACATGGACGACGTTACACTAAGTGAAATAGGCCAGTCTCAGAAGGACAAATAGTGCATGATCCCACTTATAATGAGGTAGCCAAAAGGGTCAAAATCATAGAAACAGAGAGTAGAATGGTAGTTGCCACGGACTGGAGAGAGGGGAGTTGTTGTTTAAGAGTATAAAATTTCAGTTTTACAAAACAAATAAGTTCTAGAGATCTGCTGTACAATACTGTGCCTATAGTTAACAACATGGTATTGTGCACTTAAAATATTTTAAGAGGGTAGATGTTAAGTGTTCTTACCTCAATAAAAACAAAGTAAAACAAAACTAAAAGCACCAGAAAAAAAAAGAATATGAAGGAGAAAAACTCAACGTCTTTAGAATCTCCAGAAAAGCATCCTTGGACAGTAAATGGAACACTAGATTGGGAGTCAAGATGCAGCCACTGACCTGCTGTGTGACATTAGGTAAATCACTTCCCCTCTCTGGACCTTTGTTGTCTCATCTGTAAAATGATGGCTTAGACTAGCTTTCTTTGTTTAAAACACTCAATAATGTGTGTTTGGGGAAATGCATGCTTTAAAGATTTGCTATTCTTATTATCATCATCATTACTATTCCTATCTGGAGTTTGCATTCCTTAGCCTCCATTATTGTCTTGGAAATGAGTCAGCCCCACTGTTCCTGCTCTCATTTGGTCATTTCCTCAATTCGAACGTCTTAGTAGGTGCCTTAGCTACCGGACTTCACCAACTAGCTAGAGCCTAGTACCACCCCCTCCCTTGGGTCCGACTCAGCTTCCATGGTGTCAGTCCACAAAGCTGCTTGGCACTAGCAAAAATTTTAACTCTGGAGTTGTGCAAATTGTTAATTAGGCTTGTAAACATTCTCCAATTCATTTCGCCAGTTTTTGTTTGTTTGTTTGCGGTACTCGGCCCTCTCACTGTTGTGGCCTCTCCCGTTGCGGAGCACAGGCTCCGGACGCGCAGGCTCAGCGGCCAAGGCTCACGGGCCCAGCCGCTCCGCGGCATGTGGGATCTTCCCGGACCGGGGCACGAACCCGTGTCCCCTGCATCGGCAGGCGGACTCTCAACCACTGCGCCACCAGGGAAGCCCCGCTAATAATTTTTGGTCATGGAACTCTTCCCACAGTTACTCCTGGGGTCTGCGCCTGGTGCTTAATTACATTTGGGCATCCCTGCTGTCTGTGCAGTGGCCCAGCCACGCCCCTCCAGCCCGCCTTGCTCTTTGCTTGCAGTATGCCTTCTGGGGCCCGGATCACTCTCAGAGAACACAAGGCCATAGCTTGTTCCTTTTTCATTTATCAAAGAGCAGAATAGAATAGAGCAGAATAGCATAGCACATGGGTGCAGGGGGAGGAGTTGCTGATGAGGGGCAAATAGGACTAGTTATATTTTCTAAAAAGGCCTAGTAACATTCCTTTTATGTCACGTACAAATAACTAGGACCAGTCTCATGATGGGCTGGATGATACGTCTCTCTCTCTCTCACAGCTGCCTTCTCTCTTTCTCCCTCGCCACCTCCAGCCCTTCCCGTACAGTGTTACATGCTATGGGCTCAATCACAACCAAGTGTCACAAGCAAGCAGATGCCCAACAGGCACTTTTTGATGGTACTTCTCACCGGGCCGGGTCTTGTAATTAAGCCAGGGTTGCCAGATTTAGCAAATGAAAAATCAGGAAGCCCAGTAAATTTGAATGTCAAATAAACAATGAATAATTGTTAGAGTAAGTAGGTCCCATGCAATATTTGGGACACACTTATTCTAAAAAAAAATTTATTTATCTGAAAATCAAATTTAACTGGACATCCTGTATTATACCTGCTAACCCTAAATTAGGTAGACTAGATGGTCACTTAGGTAGCACAGGTTAGAGACCTAAGTCGTCCATTTGCTCAGTGACATCGCCCTCACTGGCCTGGCTCATTGCTTGAAATCCTTGCATACACAGTGTCTTCGAGTTAAGGCATTAGAAGCTTCTGTCAAAACGTGTATTTGACCCAGAAGACGTTGTACATTGAGCCCGTAACCAGTATTAGTGCCCTAGCCCAGATCAGTTCTACAGGTGAATTCACTGATCATCCAATGAAGCCTCCATAAAAATGAGACACAAACAGGTGAATTTAATTTGGGAGAGAGGCCGATGAGCCAGGGCTAGAGCCAGGGTGGTTCCCAAGAATGGCAGCAGAATGGAGAACCCAAAGTTAACCTTATACTATATGATAGTCACCTGTACGATAGGATTGAAGAGGTGATGGGTACAGCCACGGGCACCCCCAATACTTCCCCCACCTACAGGCACAATGCCTGGTAGCTCCCCGTTAGCCTTCCCCTTGGGTTCCCAGTGCTCTCTCTCCAGGCAGCCTCCCAGGGGAGAGGCAGCCTTGCAGAATGAAAAGATCCCCGATTGAAGAGGCAGACCTGATTTTGAGTCTTAGCTCTGCCAGTACTAGCTGTGTGACTTAGGCTGGACAAGCAGGGTGTCCTCTCTTTTATTTCTTCATCTCTAAGACTTTAAAAAGTGATTCTTGCCTCTGACGTCTCGTAGGATTGTTGGAGGAGCCGATGAAACACTGTGGGCATACATGCTTCGGAAAGAAGCACTGACAAGATGCTTTAGCAGTATTGAAATGCACATCCTCCTGGAAGGGGTAGCACAGCCCTGGTTATCTGCTGTATCACAAAACTGTCCTCCCTGAGGGGGAGAGGTGGACCATAGGAAGGACACGGATAGCAGGGGTGTTGGCTGCTGTGGGCTAGTGTCGTGAAGAGGAAGGGCCCAGGCAAAGGAAGCTGTG
The DNA here is from genome assembly GCF_039906515.1 of Pseudorca crassidens. Taxonomy (NCBI): domain Eukaryota; kingdom Metazoa; phylum Chordata; class Mammalia; order Artiodactyla; family Delphinidae; genus Pseudorca; species Pseudorca crassidens. The sequence continues at coordinate 26,829,904 of NC_090317.1, forward strand.
ACTGCCTCCCCTGCTCCCAAATCAACTGCCGGCTCTAGCATTTTGCCAGCAACTGATCCTATGGCATGAGCTCAGAGCAGGAAGGCAGGCCTGGAGGGAGGAGGTACGGAAGACTGCCTTGAAATACTGCGGGTGGCATTCACCAGCCCTCAAGGAAGAGCTCCAAGTTAGGGGGGCAGGTGGCCAGCGGAGGTTTTGAGTCTACCAGAGGAAATTATCCTCCCTCTGTGTGCCCAGGATAAGATCTCAGAGCCAGGGAATGTTTGTAAATGGACTCTCTCATTTAAATAAATCCCACTTAAATATTTATCAGATCATGAATATGCATGTTTCTCCCTCTCAGCGCTGGAAAGAGAACCGGCATGTAATTTTTAGATGGCACATAAATAATGTAAGGGGGGAAAAAGGGATCTTTGTTCTGTGTTGACTGTGTATTTAAAGCATCACAAGAGGTCTTGAAATAATGAACTGATTTTTCGCCTTCCCAGTCTAACTGTGCACATGGAGCTTCACCTTTCCTGTCTTCAGGGTGATTTGCATTCGTTTGTATCCTCAGGGGAGGATTTGGGAGGCAAGAAAATGAGAATGGTCAAGTTTCAATGATCAGTGAGTGAGTTAGCCGTAGCAACCCATACCCCATGCCCTTCTTCACTGGCTATCCCCACCATGGCAGGAAGGGAGCTACAGACGGTTCCTACTTCACCCTGCTATTTGGCGAGAAGCAGCTGTGACTGGAGCTCAGGGTGTGAGCCGGTGAGAGAAGATGTACTGCTACCCCTGAGTTCTCTCTGCTGGATTCCGTGTCCCTAACTGTCCTTCCACAGCTGCACAGTCATGGCTTTGTGGATTAAGCATGATTTGCCTGCTTTCTATACTTTTCTCCTCTATCAGTCTGAGGAATTGAGAGAGAACTGGCTTATCTTTTTGTCCTAAAGCATCTTTAAAGGTAGCATCCCTTCCTTGTTAATAATCGAGCTGAAAGTTCCTGTCTGTGTGGAGTAGTAGAAAGAACACTTTACTGGGAGTTAGGAAACAGGGTGTCTAGGACTAGCTCCACCACTTACTAGGAGTGTGACTTTGAGCAACTCACTTAACGTTGCCTCTACTTCCTCATCTGTAAAATGAGGATCATGACAGTACCTCCTTCGTAAAATTGTTGTGAAGATTAAAGGAGATGATGCATTAAAAGGCTCAGCGCAGAGCCTGGCACTTAGCGGGTGCTCAGTCAAGGGAGGGTATTAGTCTGAGGAACTGATTACTCATTAGTCTCCAAACTTCCCCAAAAGCCTGAGCCTTTCATAGTCGGTAAGGAGATAATCCCTTGACCTAAAATTGTGTGATAGTCTGGTGGAGTGGAAAGACTGTTGGACTCGGTGTTAGGAAACTCAGGCTTTAGTCCTGCTTTCACTACTCATTAGCTAGGTGACCTTGGACAAGTCACCTCCCCCTTTTCCTTTGTAAGCCAGCAATGATACACGTACTCTGCCCTCCTCACTGGGTATGAATGACGATAAAAGACAGGGAAAAAGTGTTTGGAAGTATAAAGTGGTAGGTTTTCTTTTGAACGATATTAATTAGAATAATTGACTGCCCTTCCATTTTAGAGGCTTTGAGTTAAGCAATAATTTTGAGATCGCAATGACATATTAAGTAAGATCATGAAGGCAAATAGTTGATGTAAATATTTCTCTAATTTCAAGTTGGAACATTCAGAGAGTAGTAGAAAGGATGAGGGCTAGAAGCAGAAGTCAGATCCCAGAGCTCTAAATAGCTTAGCAGCAGCTATAAGGAATTATGGGGTCAGTGAGAAGGTTGCTTTTGCCTCCTATTTTTGTCTTCTTTCCATCTCTTCTTCTAAGATGCCTTATTAAACTGAAGGGGAAGAAGTGCCTTTAGGTACAGTGATAAGACATCCAGGATTTTCTGGAGCAGTCTAAATTTCATGTATTCTTCCTTCTTTTCTAAAAAGGTGATTCCTGAAGTTACCAACTAAACGTGGTTTCATGTTGATGCTTTTCTAAAATTTTAATCATTATCATAAGTAATAATAGCTACCACGTATTGAGTACATTTCTTTCTCTTTTTTTTTCAAGAGGGTAATTAAAATGGTTTACTTAAAAAAATATTGGCTTGGGCCTTCCCTGGTGGCGCAGTGGTTGAGAGTCCGCCTGCTGATGCAGGGGACGCGGGTTCGTGCCCCGGTCTGGGAGGATCCCACATGCCGCGGAGCGGCTGAGCCCGTGAGCCATGGCCGCTGAGCCTGCACGTCCGGAGCCTGTGCTCCGCAACGGGAGAGGCCACAGAAGTGAGAGGCCTGCGTACCGCAAAAAAAAAAAAAAAAAAATATTGACTTAACACAAAAAGAAGTGGTATGGGAGGAAAAAATACATGAGACAAGCAGAAAACAGATAGCAAAATGACAGATGTAAATCCAACAATATCAATAATTATATTAAGTATGAATGCACTAAAGACTTCAAACATAGAAATGATCAGTCTAGCTAAGAAAAAGCAAGATTTAATGATATTTGCTGTACACCTGAAACTGACAACATTGTAAATCAACTATACTTCAACAAAAAAAGATTCAATGATATGTACTGAGTACATTTCTGTTTATCAGACACTGTGCTAAGCACTTGTACCATATCTCATTTAGTTTTCGTAACAGTCTAGTTACGTAGATACTATAACCATTTCCATTTTACAGATACTCAGATTTTGGCCCAAGGTCACACAGCAGATTGATGTCAGAGTTGGGACTGAAATCTTCAGGCCTGTCTTGGAATAAACCAGAAAGAAAACACATCACCAGACCACATGCCCTGTTTCTATGTTCAGAAGACAGGCCACTGTACCAGAGAATCTTGAACATCTGCTTGGTGGATATAGCCCCTAAGATAAAGTGATGAGGAAGCTGGAGTTTGGGGAATGCTGACTTTGGACTTCTGAAGACTGTCAGTGAGGGTACTTGTTATATCTTATCTGTTCATCTATAAGACCACAAAAGGATTCTTCCCATGATTTCCCACAAAATTACCAGCAATCTCCCCATGCCCTCCAACTGTTGTCCTCTGCTTTCTTTTCATAGCCCTCCTAGTGGGTGATCCACTCAAATGATGGTCCACCCAGTCCTATGGCAATGGCTGCAGGGGATGGGCCTGCAGGTGGAAGGGAACTTGCAACTCGAGACACGGTCCTTCGTCCCCTTTTCCAATATTTGCCAACTTAAGCCAAACAAATGTAAGACGATAAACTGAGCTTTGCTTCACAATTCTAGGATTCAATATATATACTATGAATCCAAGGGAGCCTAAAATGTGTCAGAAAAGACATATGCTCTGCTTTCTGTCAGCTTATTAAAAAATGAAAATATAGATGTATTTTTGGTGGAGCCACTGGCTTCAAGATTTTCCAAAGAGCTTGTCTGTTCAGCTTAAGTTGGCTTTAGGCATTTGTATTTGCTTGTGAACGGAGAGAATGCCATTTTCTGTTTTATTATTCTCCAGAAATTGTGCCCAGTAAAACCACAAAAATGCACTGCTCTAGCTTTTCCAATCATCTCCTTCTCTTCAGCCATGGGTCTAGCCTTAGCAATATATGGGACAGACAGAGGGCTGGCTATGAAGTTAGGATTGTAGGAAACTAATGACCATCCCCCATCACCAGTACTGCAATTCCAAAAGCAAGGCTTCCTTCTTTTGGCCCGAGGGTTTCTGTACTTGACTAAAACACAGAGATATCTTGAGTGAGGTTGTGCATCAGCCATTTCTACCTCTGTATAATGTAAATATGTTTCCCAGCTCCTTTCCTGGGAACAGGTTCTGATTCTGATAGAGGAGGACCAAAATTAGCACATTGGAGAAGTGAGTGGGTTGGCCCCAAGGCACAGACAAGACATGACAGGGCAGCTAAGTATCTTCATTCTACGTCTCAGTGGTCACTCCTGTCCTGTGACCCTCATAAGCGCATAATAATAATGGCTAACACTTACAGAATGCTAAGTAGGTGCCAGGAACTGTTCTAGGTGCCTTTCATGGATGTAGTCTACACAACAATCTTATGAGTTAAGTACAATAATTATCTCACTTTAAGGGTGAAGAAACAGGCAGGGAACCCAGAACCCATTCTTGCTAGCCATGGTATGGCCCAGGGAGTATACCATAGGAGTCACTGGTCTGATTAGCATTTGTGGACTATTCCCATTTAATGCAGTGACTTGCTAATAAATAGAAGGAACAGACAGAACTGGCTGGATCGTCTGGGTGGGTGAATACCCGAGGAATGTAGAAAGGTACATAAACGCTTTCGGTTCTGTTGGGTAAAGCCTTAAAGAAAGCACTGTGACTCTGTGGGCACAGTAGGATGAGCCTGTCTTCTTACATCTTAACCACTTATCTGCAGAGCAGCTCTTTTAGCCATAGGCAATTGCTCAGTCATATTCAGCATTTGATTTTAGCTTACGTCATTATGCCATTCCTCTTTATTCCTGTGAGACAGGATGCAAAGTATATTACTACCATTATGTTGATAAAAGAATTGAGACAGAGTAGAAAAGACTTAATACGATAAATCTGTGGCTAGCCTTTAGGGTTCTGGAATCCCACATTTTAAGTAGAATTACGGATTAGAAAACTCACCAACTCAAGAAAATATGGGGCCAATCCATTTTTTTGGAAGCTGAAACCTCAGACTTAAGAACTTTAAAGACCTTTCCAGCTTGACATATCTAAGATTTTTTTTTATGCTACTATCCAGCACTGTTCTAGGTGGATCAAAGTGGTGGGATAAAAGCATCACTTAGGGCTTCCCTGGTGGCGCAGTGGTTGAGAGTCCACCTGCCGAAGCAGGGGACACGGGTTCGTGCCCTGGTCCGGGAAGATCCCACATGCCGCGATGCGGCTAGGCCCGTGAGCCATGGCCGCTGAGCCTGCGCGTCCGGAGCCTGTGCTCCGCAACGGGAGAGGCCACAACAGTGAGAGGCCCGAGTACCGCAAAAAAAACAAAAACAAAAACAAAACAAAACAAAACAAAAACAAACAAACAACAAAAGCAACACTTAGGTAAGCCTTAGTCCCTCCTCTTGAAAGTTACCACCTTATTGATGAAACATAACACATTTATATTACGGGAAAAAGTCAAAAGATGGAAGACGGGGTAGTTTTGATAAATAATATTGCACTGCTTCCTGCCACACTGTACCAAATAGAAACCAGTTATTCTTTCTTCAGTATTTTCAGGAGGAATACACCACCGCCAAGAGCTTCCCAAGAGAGAAAGAGACCTGACTAATCTTTAGAAGCCTTTTCTCAGCCTCTCAGGGGTATAAAATGCTTCTGTGTAATAATTCTATAGTTTGCTTGTTGGACCTTGGAAATTTCATAGCTGATGCAATTCTTTTTAATTTCAAGCAACAAAAATTTTAAGCAATGTAAAGCCTCATGTCAAATCTCTTTTGCAAAAATTACCAGGTTTACGATGTTTATTGTTGATTATCTTTGTTCCTGATTTGTGTCTGTCGGTAATTATGGTTTCAGGAACAGGGCTGGTCATTGTAAGATTAGCAAAGTTTGTTTTGGGGGCCTTGACACCACCCTTTTTCTCCCTGAATTCAGGGTCCCACTCTTCTGTGTCCTCCCGTGCCCACTTCTATTTCTCTACACAACCATTTTGTATCATATTCCTGCTAGTTCCTCCTGTCTTTCGGGAATTTGTAATTGAGGGACATCTTTAAAGATCCCTTTCCCTGGAGGTACCTCCTTTTATGCCCATGTCCAGCCAAACCTAAGTAGGATAGAAGCAAGAAGGAAAAGTCTGTTTATGGAAAGCCTACGGAAATGCCCTTTGGATTATAGGTGAGTGGCTAGCTTCGTCTGGTACAGATAACTGAGAACTGACTGCACCTGCTCTCACATCACTTTTCACCCTTGTCACATTACCTATGCAAACAATTTGAAATAATTTGCCTTATTTACTTTTTCACTGGGAGCTGTGGAAATTAATATCACGCTGCTCTAGTCTTTAGAGAACGCGTGTGGATCTCTAAATACCATTGGTTGGTATGAGATAGTGCAATATCTACACCCTAGCATTTGAGACTCCTCAAATGTTAATGACTCTGTATTGGCTGAGATTCAGGGAGCATCTAGTTCACTGCAGATTTGTTCTTTAGCTAGAAACCCATAACTAAAGTTCCCAGCACTAAAATGTTTGTTCTGCTTCCAAGTTGGTTGGATCAGGAAGGTGATATTTTTGGTAAGGAGGCTGGGTCACAGAAGAACTCAAAATCAAGGTTAGCACAGTATATAGGAGGTGGTTGAGCATCTAATATAGGATCTGAGGACATAATCTACCCAAACCCATCTCCTTCAGTTCATCAAGGTCCCTGAAATCTCCCATTTTGTTTTTAGTTAAGGTCTGACATTCACTCATTCATTTGTTCAGTTTAAAAATGATAATAATCCAGGTACTGTATTATACTCAGAGTGCTGGCAGAGATGAATAAGATGGCAATCTTGTCTTTAAGAAGTTCATAGTCTTGTGAGGAAGAGAAAGACATAAACACATAAAAATACTCTAGTATAATCAGTGCTATACTAGAGGCATATACAGAATACTATAAGGACACAGGGCAGGCAGTGGTGGACACCTAGATCTAGGGAAGAGAATATCTGAACAGTTTTGAAGGATATGTCATTTACCAGATAGAGCGGGAGCACGTTTTTGTGTGTGTTGGGGGGGGTGGGAGAGTGGAGTGAGGGGGCTGAGTGCTGGAAAGTTGGAACAGTATGTGCAAAGGCATGGAGGCAACCCCTCCCCCCAAAAACCCAACAAAGGCATAGCACATGTTGCTTATTGAAAGTGGCATACTTCCATATGGCTAGAGCATAGAGAACTAGTGGGTAAGGGCTGGGAGGACATGAGGCTAGGAAAATGGGTCAGAGTTTAATTGGATTGTGAGATCCCTTCTGTGCCATGCTAAGAAACTAGGACATGGTCCTAGGAGTAACAGGGCACTGCTGAAAGCTTTTAGGCAGGGGAGTGCTGTGATGGGAAGATTGCTCTCTGGCAGTGGTGGAGGGCATAAAATCAAGGAGATCAATTAGGAGGATGGAGCAGGTGATGGTAGACTGAAGTTGAGTCAGTAGTAGTGGGAATGTAGAAGAGGGTCTTTGATGATGAGATGTGAGGGATGATGAAGATTCAAGGATAAGGTTTCTGCTTCAGGCAGCTGGGCAGTGCCATTCATTGAGCCTGGGAACATAGGTGGAGCAGAGGGTTTTCTGGGAAGATGAAAGTTCAGAGTTCGTCAGGTTGAGTTTGAGGTACTGGTGGAGCATCAAGGAAAAGGTTTTAGGGAAAAACTAGACATATGGATCTAGACTTGGGGAGAACCTCTGGAAAGCCCATGTAAAACTGTAACTGTCCTGCCTAGTGAAGCATTTTGAATCTTTAGAGAAACTGGATATATTCAACAAACAAAACTGCATTATCTATTAGGCTAGAAATTCATATCATTTTTGGTAGGAAACAATGCACACATTTTACAGAAGCCTTGAGATCACGGATGAGATTGTCATTTTAAGAACGTGAAGGGTATTGGCTTCAAGATATTGAATGGAGGGGAGGCACTGTTGAGAATCCCAGCAAACCTTGTTAGAGGTGAGTCATGGCAGTCCCTAACTTGGAGATCTGCCAGGAAGGGTTTTAAGATCTACTGGGATATGCTAATCTACCAATGAAGCATTGTCTCCTTTTCTCCTCTACCTAGCAGGGTCCTAGAAAGGTTAAGGGCTGAGCACTAAGGGATGAGCAATAAAAAGCAAGAGTGTGCTGAGAGGGTATCTGGCTAATTTCCAAAGCCAATGTGGGTGATTATTTGTGTCTCCATAACCCTCCCTAAGAGTGGTCATTTGAAAAAGAGTTCTGGCGTCATTATAAATGGAAGTGCTATAATAGCTCACAAAATTTTAGAACCTAAAAGAATCACTCTAGATTCTACTTACTTATTAACCTGTCTCTGCTCCCCTTCTAAACTGGGATCTTATTAAGAGCAGGCACTCTGTTTCATTCACTTCCATAATCCCAGTAATGTCTCTGACACAGAATCCCTGCACTCAGGAGCTGTTAGTTGAAGAACGATTGAGTCCGCGCCCTCATTTTACAGATGTGGGATCTGAGGACCAGAAAGGCTATATGACTTGCCCAGGATCACAAGGCTACTGAGTAGAAGTGCTGGGCATGGAACTGAGGATATGGTTTGATGATGCTTTTCTTCAACATCCTTAACTGAGCCAATCACCTCTCACAACCGGGTGTTCTTGATGTGTGGTTGGAGGCTCTGATCATATGAGAAGAGACAGAATGTTTCTGGAGAGCGTTCTGTTTCTCAGCATTCCTCCTCACTTCTTAGATACATAACAGACTCTTGAAATTACCTTTAAAAACTCTGGACATAAATGCCCGTACTCTGTGTGACCATGTGCCTATGGGAAGGCAAATGTGGCCCATTAAGTCTACTTTGCAAAGTGTGTCAAGCTCAGTTTAGAGAAATCTCCGAACATCTCTTTCCCTTAATAACTCATTATGGGTCTGTCATCCATGAATTCATCTAAGCCTTTATTTAGGGGGAGAGGGAAGCTATTTATATTTTCAGTCTAATCCACCACTTGGTGTAATGAGTTCCATATGTTTCCTCCATTTTCTACCTGCTGTGAGAAGTAAGGCTTCCTTTATCTGTCCTAAACTCACCTCTATGGGCTATATGCTGCTAAGACACACACACACACACACACACACACACACACACACACACACACACGTGATTTAGGAGGGAAAATGACCCCGCTATTAATTGTTATCTCTGTTTACAAACATATTAAAAATTCAAATGAAAGGAAGCTGAAATAATGCAATTCAAAGTGAACACAGTGGCAGCTAATTACCCCAAGGAGAAGGACGTAAATCCTTGACAAAACGGAGGCCCGTTGATTCAGGAATCGGGGAAATAAATGAGAAGCCTGCTATGGAATCGGTGCCTGGCCAAGCACTGCCTGCCTGCGGTGAAGTTGAAGCACCCTCTAAAAGTTCAGTGTGGCCCAGGAACACAACCTGTCAGCCTCCTCGCCTGACGTGATCTTAATTAGCCTCTGTTCTACTGCCGAGAGAGCCCGCTGAGGCAGTTAGCACAGAGAATTAATCAGATCGTTTGTGGAGTCGACAAAGCAGGACAGCAGTTGACACTGGCAACTTATTGATTGGAAAGGATTCAGGGAGACTGGGAGTGCTGTAGTCTTTATTTGTGCCCCTCTTTTCCCCCTGAATGAGGGTGTTCCACAGAGACTGTTGGGGGGAGGAGGGGGGAAGGAGTGAGCTGTGCTCCACCTTAACCGCTGCCCCACCCCCCACCCCCGCCCCGGCCAATCATATTCTGTCTTCCTAGCTTCTGTAAACTTTACTGCTAAGGCATCACATGTAGCCGTGCTGATGCCAAACAATGTGTTTGACTGCAAGAGAGAGGGCGAGGGCACTGTTGATTTTGTTGCAAATTGCACTTTTGCTACAGGATTAGTTGGGAAAATGGAATTTTGCCAGTATTTCCCTCCCTCCTTTTGTTTACTGCCTATTTTCAACAGCTCTGTAATTGCTTTCCATTTAGTAAAAGGAACGTTGTTCCCTTTTTGGTTTTTCTTTTAATTGTGTTTCTTGCCCTAAGCTCTGACTTTTGGGAACATTGATGGGAATGCCATGTTGTTTTGGTTCTAGATAACCACTTGGCCTTAGCCACCAAAGCAAGGTCATTGCTAGGGAAGGCAGTTGGGTGGTGGGCTCAGAAAAATGTTTAACTGCTTCCATGGAGCCTTCCCTGATGGGTCCATCTTGCTTATTGTGAACTCTTTCTTATTTGGACTCTCACAGTACTTCAAATCTGTACATAAGTCTTATCCCGTCTCTCTGACCATAATGTAAGTTCTTCAAGGCTAAAGACTCCACCTTCTACTTAACATAACTCTTAACACCAATTTAGGCACAGTAAGAGACACTCAATAAATGCTACATTGGTTCATTACAACCCCTTGAGGAATTCTTGCAACGGTTTGTCCTTTGACCCTGCTGCCACCTTGGCACTATTGATATTTTGGTCTGAATAATTCTTTGGGGGTGGGGTGCTATCCTGTGCACTGTAGGATGTTTAGCAGCATTCCTGTCCTCTACCCACTACGAAAAATGTCTCTAGACATTGCCAAATGTCCCCTGCAGGGGGGAAATCACCCTCCCTCCGCATGGAGGACCACTGTTAAAATAATAAGAGGTAACATTTATTGAGCATGTTACCGTGTTCAGCTTGGTGCAAAAGACATTACATGCATTCTTTTGTTTCACTTCCACAGCAAACCTGCCCTGGCTTTAATTGTTGTCTCAGGGGCCTCCAGGAGACAAACCTCAAAGTCACAGTTGTAGATCTACATCACAGTCTGTCTCTTCCCCAGGGAACATTTAGAAGAGCCTTCTCAAAGACCGAGCTCAGGCTCCGCCGTGGATTTATGGGACACGTCAGTTACTCCTTGATGGTGTAACAATCACCCATTCATTGAAAACTAGATATTCAGCTTACTGAGTGAGGGTTAATTCCTCAAAGAGCTTGATGAAAAGCAACGGAAGGTCGGGGCAAAAGCAACCCTGCCAGCTGTCACCTCCTTTTTGCAGAGATGTGAATACCATTACAAACAGCTACTGCATGGTAGGGGGGCTAGAGATCTATTTCTTTCACTCATACAGTGGCATTTTAGCTCACGAAGCAGAATTACTAGCTAGCCCACTGAAGTGTCATTCCTAGCCTAAATCCTGACCAGCTGCCTTGCAAACAATGCAATCAGTCACAAGAGGGACAGGGCAAAAGAAGGCGGATAAACCCATGCAAATTTGTCCTTCTACAGAGGAGGGGACTACTTAAAGCAACAGCTCTGAATATGAAGGACAACCCAAGAGAAAGAAATTGACATTTTAGCTTAGTGTGTCTCTGGAGAGGGATGTATCTCTGGCTGTAAAGTCAATTCAACCTCAAATTCACTGCCACCAAGGAGTTAACGATACATTAAAATTAGTCATGTCATTTGATGGAGAAATATTCTACTTATGGAAAATACCTTTATAGGACAGCTGCCTTTCCGAGTCTGAGCTAGAAATATTACAGTAAACAGGATCTAATCACAGCAAAGCCTTTTTTCAGCTTTGCATGACAGCTGTAAAATATAACAGTATTTATTAATAGTCGCTTCAGTCTAATCTGCAGCATTGGGGAGATACAATGGAATATGTTAAGTTGAGAGAACAATTTCCACAGTAACTAATATTCAGCTTTTGAAAGGGTAGTTTAATGTCTAGTGATTTTTTTCCCCAACTGATGGTCCAACCCCAGGAACAAGCTACTAAGCTAATAACCTTTGTGGAGAGGAAGTGTTTAAATGATCATTTATTTCAAGAGCTGACAACAAGTTTCTCGGCAGTTTCTCTTGTTATGCCCCAAAACAGTCAAGGATGTGCAAATCGAAATATTAAAAAATATGACAGATTTAGTATTTTCATTTTCAATGAAATTCTCATTACAGACAGATGTACAGTCTTTTATGCATAATGCGGTCCAAACAGTCATTCATTATTATTATTGTGCAGGCTCTCGAGATGCTCTCATAGTTGAAGCATCATCAGTAGATTAGACAGGCCGCAGAAACTACCAGATGTCTCAGGTACTGTCAACCCTGATTATTGCTGCTCAAACAGGGGAATTTAGTATCTGTCTCTCACCAGAGAATGTACTCTCTGGGTCTTCCTAATTCATTCAGATGTAAAAAGTAGCTTGAATTTCAATAAAAATTCTTTTGGCTTCGTTTTTCCCAAAAGGCAACTGGACATGACTAGAATAGTAGCCATCTGTTACCTTCTCAATCCTTTAATCAGTTCTTAAAGTGGAGGAGAAAAAAAAATCCGTGATAATCCGTCTTTTTTTTTTTTTTTTAACCATTACCTGCTACTTTCTTTAAACTTCCTGCCAAGTAGCTATGGTAGAACCTATCATCAGTCTCTCCTTGCTTTCTTCTTCTCCAACCAAAAACAGTCCCGTAGTGATGACGACCTGCAGGTTTAGATTTTTCTGGGCTCTGGAAGTGGCTTTGCCCCAGAGAGGAATCTACGAGTTCAGATTCACCTTAGAGTCAGGTCCACAGCACAGCATTCCACGAGTGCGCACTATGGGCAAACCCACCTGTCTGGCTGCATTTACTCCTTTTGCTCCCCATCTACCCCTTAACCTCGATTTTTTTTTTACCTGCTGCCTATCTGGATCCCTGGGACTCTGGGACCAAAGGCTCTTGTGTTCTTTTGTGGACACCAGGCTTTCAGAAAGAAATGGACAACTGGAGTGCATCCACAGGAAGGTAACTAGGACAGGCAGGGTCTAGGTAACAGGTCCTTTGAAGAATGGCTGAAGGGAAGAGCTAATCGCAGTTTCAATGTTAAAAGTGTGGGAGGCAATATGGCAGCCCAGTGAACAGCACACACAGACTGCGGAGTGTGGCAGGCCTTGGTTGAACTCCTGGCTTTCATTGCTTTGGCACACTAAGCTCTGTGGTCCCTAGGAGCCATCATTGAATCTTTTTGTGCCTTGGTTTCCTTCTGTTGTAAAGATACGGGGATGCCGTGAGGATTAAATGTGGTAATTCATAAACTCAGGGTCTAGTACATAATAAATGCTTTAAAAATGCAGCTGCTCTTATCAAACTAAGATAATAAAATGACAATAATAGGGGTTTGTTGGTTTGTACCACCGATTGGTACTGGGATGTGTGCCTGTCCATGCATGTGCGCATGCGTGCCTGTGTCTGTGCGTGTGTAGAAAGGGAGAGAGAGGGTGAAGCATGGAGGAAGGGAGAGAGACAGGCAGAGAGAGAGAGAGAGATGCAGAGAGCGAATCTGTGCCTTATTTGGGAAAGTAGAACTGGATGGAAGGGATGAAGCCAGGTTATGTAAGTAGGTGGTAAACGACAGCATGCAGGAAGGTGCGAGGGACTGAAGCCCTGCTTGCCTCTCAGTAGAGTTTAAATCCAGCCAATCTGAAAACATTCCCGGTCCTCTGAGGAAAGGCCCTTTCTCCTTGTCTTGGAGAATTTCTTTACCTCTTAAGACCTTCAGGATATTTTAACATTTTCCCGTCTTCCCGGCTCTCTGGCAACACTTTAATCATTTCACGAGGTGCCTGCTCTAATGAATGCAAGTTTCGTTGGTGGATGGGGCAACAGTTGCGTTAAAAATTAATTTTTCCAGGCCCCTGAGATAAATCACTGCTTCAGCAACAGGATTGTCAGCTCCTCAAAGGCAGGACCCAAATTCTGTTTGAACACTGCCAGTGGCCTAGCACAAGCCAGCCCTAGGAAACGCCCAATAATTGCTTGTTGACTGACCGACTACTTGTTGTCACTGCCCACGTTCCTGACACACCCTTCTAGAGCAAACAGAAAGGTCTGTTAGAAGGCAGGTGACTTCCTGAGAGTTACCTGGGAACTGAGTAGGGAGTTTCAGGTTGAGAATAGGAAACAGCAGGAGTTTATTGAACACTGACAAGAAGGTAGGGACTAGTTGCCTCAAAGGGCACTTAGAGCTATTATCTCATTATCTAAGCTGAGAGCCACAGGCTGGGCCGGATTCTTTCATCTCTGTGGGCTGTGCCCATTGAAGCCGAGGAGAGTTGTCAGGTGCACGAGAGAGTCTGGCTGCAGTTCTCAAGCAAGCTGCTGCTCTGGGGGAAATGTTAGCACCACAGAGAGCTAGGTCACTTGCACCCAAAAGATAGGTCTAATAGCAAAGTGGAAGAGTTTTTATGGAGGTGTAGAGGCAGGTTAGGACAGAGATGTCAAGCCAGGGAGGGCAGGCATAGACAAGTAAAAAAAGGGGGTCGATAAAGAGAAGAGGGTACAAAGGGGGCAGATATCACACTTAGTAAACCTCATGACTTTCCCAAGAGCTCACTTTTGATGTATATAGCACCAAGAGCATAAATTTCAGCTTTGTATTAACAAACCAGGGTGGTGATTTTAGTAACTAAGCAAAGTGATGACCTGCAAACACAGAATCAGACCTTGCTCAGCAGACAGAAATCAAAGCGTAACTAACAAAGCCTTGAAATCCACTCAGTGTTTCATAATTTCAGAGATAAAATTACCCTGATTGTGCTGTAAATCTTTTAAATGACCTCAAGCGTTTAACCCATTTCTCAGCTCCTCACTCATCCCTGCCCTTATGCGGTGGAGTCACATCATTTGTATATTTAGCTTATTTGAATGTAATTATAGGTGCTCCCTTCTGTCTCTGTCTTTCATTTCTCTCTTATGTAATCTAAAAACTTCTAAAATTACACTTTGCAGTTGTAATTTCTCTCCATAATGTTTATTACTGAAGCAAGAGATGATCATTGTAGAAAAAGAGAAAATGCAGAATAGATACATTATTGAATATTTTAAAGAACCATACCACATAGTTTGAGTTATAAATTGGGTTTTCTCTTTCCTTCTTTCCTCCCTCCCTCCCTCCCTCTCTCTTTCTTTCTTTCTTTTCTTTCTTTCTTTCTTTCTTCTTTCCTTCTTCCTTCCCTCCCTCCCTCCCTCCCTCCTTCCTTCCTTCCCTCCCTCCCTCCCTCCCTCCCTCCTTCCTTCCTTCCATCTAATCCTCCCTCCCTCCCTTCTTGGTTTTTCTGTCTCTTTCTTTCAGTCCAACATTTAAAAAGAAAGACGTGGGCTTATTCTGGATGAGTCACTAATGGAATTGGGAAAACACTAAGTATGGACTCAGGCCTGTGCTAGAAACCAGAGGAGGCACAAAGTCTAAACCTAGGGGCTAAGCAGTTGTTGACTATCATGATGGAGAGAAGCTCCTGGGAAGGTAGATAGCAGACCCAGTGAGATAACAACAGAAAGCAGGTAAGTGCCAAGTGAATGATATGGACAAAAGTGTTCTGTGGGCATTCAGAGGTGGGCAAGGTCTCTGCTCCTTAAGACTGCTTCACCTCCTGCCCTCAGTCACCGCAGTAAATAGCGTCGCCACCTTACCCAGTCTCTCAAGCCAAAAGCTTAGTAGTCACCCACGAATCCTTTCTTTCCCTCACGTGCCACAGTCAATCTGTCACCAAGTTCTGTTGATTCTGTGTCCAAAATACACTTCAACTCTGTCTACTTTTCTCCATCTTCAGTCTAGTCTAAGCTGCCATCATTTCTCGCCTGGATGACCACAATGGCCTTTTAATTCATTTCCTTTCCTTCACTCTTGCACCACACTCCATTCTCTACGGAAACTTAAATGAGATCATGTGACTCCCCTGCTCAGAATCCTCCCATGACTTCACATTGCAGTTAGAATAAAATTCATATTCCTTATGTTGGCTCCTGTCTGTACTCCATGGCTATGATCTGGCTTCTGTTTACCGTTATAGTCTCATCTTAGGCCACTCTCAACCTCCTCACTACCCTTTAGCCACACTTGTCTTCTTTCAGTTCCTCAAACATACCAAGCTCTTCCCTGCCACAGGGCCTTTGCACTTGCTATTTCCACTGCTTGAAAACTCTTTCTCTATATTCTTCAAATGGCTGTCTCCTTCTACTTCTTTAGTTCTCAGCTTAAATGCCCCTTCTCAATGAGGTTGTCACTGAGAATCCTTTTAAAATTAGGTCCTATCCATTAGTATCTGTCTCTTCGTTTCTTTCATAGCACCTTACCTAAATATATAATTATTTTATTTGTTGGCTTACTTATTTTTTTTCTATCTCCCTTATTAGAATGTAAGCTTTATAACTGCAGGAGACATGTCTATCTTGTTCCTCATTTTAACCCTGCCATGGATTGAATGAATGAATGAATCATTGTGCACTGGAGTGGTCAGGGAAAGCTACCTTGGAGAGGTAGAGGTTGAAGTGGGTTTTGAAAAATGGAAGGATAGGCAGGAAGGATTTTCATAATCAAGATGGAAAGAATTCCAGGTAGTAGAAGTGCAGTTGCTGAGGCAAGTATGGTTCTGGCACATTTGGGCAACAGTGGAAAATGGGAGCTGCCTGCAGTGGAAAGTTCTCATTAGTAACATAATGTTAAGACAACAGGTTCGTTGGTTGGTTGATGGATAATTATGTCGAGTCTTAAGAAATAGACTACTTTTACTTTTCAATGTGGGCAGTAGAAACCACTGAAACTTTTGGAAGAGGGTCATAATATGCAGTGTTTTAAGAAGGCTTTCCAAGGAGGAAATTAGTATAAAACTTTATGGAAAGTACTTCTTAAGCAGAGCAGATTAATCCCACCAGCTAAATGGCTATAGAGGAAAAAATATGAACACACACAAGTCAGAAAGGTTTCTTTTGGCTCTAAGACCATAGCATTGAACAAACTATTTAGTGAGATGATTTGAGAAAAAAAATGCAGATTAAGAAACAGACAGAGATGGACTTTTGCTTCCTTTCCTCTAATAGAGAGCTAATGGGCAAAGGAGGGTCATGGGAGATGAGAAGAGAATACATTAACTTGTGTCTCCTGCTTTTCAATAAATGAGAGGCTATAGCATTAGCAGAACTGATATTTAGTTTTAAAAAGTTACAGGAGAGAAGCTGTCTAATTTACAAACTTCAGTTCTGAAAATTAGATTTTTATGCACCAGACTACACTGTATATAGTACATGGAAATAGGCTAATTCATCCTCAGTGTTTGAAAGAAATGAAATGCATTAAAATTTAGCAAACTGTGAATTAGAACATTCAAACTATTTTGGTACTCTAGTCAGGCAAAGATCTGTGGGAACACACAGCACTCCTTCCCGATCCTGCCCTTTGTTCATGTTCCTTTCCTCTTCCCCAAAGTCCATTTCCTTCTTCTCTTCCAATCCACAGCTTATACATCCTTTAAGGCCTGGCTCCTCTAGCCAGCCTTCAAAAACTCTAGTGCTACCTTTTCACAATTCTCATAGCAATCAGAATCTGTAGTGTAGCACTCAATTTGGTACTGAGTTTGATACTTTGCTCTAAAAGTTGTTCATGAATTGTTTCATGAATGTCCTTTTCTGTCTACCCCTACTGGAACAGTATTATATAAGCATGTATCACGAGATTTGAATAAACCATTGAGGATTGATAACAGCTTGTAGATTGGTTGACTAATTAACTGATAAGATGTAAGTTAGGATTAGTAATAAGATACAAAGTGTCCTATGTCTAGTATAATGTTAAAAAAATCATAGATATTACATTAAGAAGGGACATAGCTTTGGTGAGGAGATCAAGGCCAAGAGAGATTGAATGAGTTGGTCAAGGTCAGAGAGCTAGTTAGTGGCAGAGCATGGACTAGAACTCTGCTCTCCTGCTGCAGGTTCATGAAATTTGATAATATTCTGGAGGTAGGTACCATAAGCAAATACAGGCCTTAGTGTTTCCTGACAGGGTTTGATGATGAATCAAAATGAGAGCGAAGTGAAGAGTTCTCTGGATTCCTAAAAACAAAATGGCCCTTCAAGTTAAGTTACCTATAAGCATGTCATTTCCAGGGACCCCTCAGGCAGATAGGACTTCCATTTGCTCCTTCTTTCTCTGAGTCAGGAAGTCCTGAGTCAGAGAGAGCCATTCCCTGTGTATAACCTGGATTACACGCAAACAAGTGATAAAGTAACGTCATCTTTTGGAATCTCACGGTGATAGGATCCCTTGGTTCTACTGAGGAAGCCCTCAAAGATAACTGGGTTTTAGAGGAGTCTGTTTAGCTGCATTATGATGTGTATACCTAACTCTATACTATTTAAGATCAGACCCCTAATTTTTGAGACTGTTTCAATATAATTGTCCTCAATAGATTCAATATAATATGTCTTACTATTAGAAAAACTATCCACCCCCAAAACCCGGGTTAGCCAGTCTCCATTCATTATTTCCATCAGATAATTGTTGAAGCCCCATAATCTGGACACCTAATGTGATCTGGAAGCCAGAGACATTGCCACCAGTCCCAGCTCTGTGGTTAAACTACTGTGTGAAAAAGCACTTTTCCTCTTTGGGCTTCAGTTTTCTCATCTATGAGATGAGGATAATTATAGTCTCTGACAGGATTAATTCTCCAAAACCTTTCCAGCTTAGGCCTCTCTCTATTTTAGACTAAGCTGCTTTTAATTTGTGTACGTAAACCACATAAATTATTTGGGGGAGGGGGAAGGGTTCTTTTTCAACAACAGTGGTTCAACCAGGAGGATAATCCGAAACCCCTTTTCAAAGCTGGGGGTGGGAGGACATGTACAATTTGAAAAACTAGATTCTAAAGTGGCTATTGTTTTGATTCTTTTTTGGCCTCACTCTTAAATTCATTTTGAATATTAATTACAATTTTAAAAGAATATGAGATTTATTGGAAGAGAAGGGGACAAGCATGAGTTGAGGAAGGTTGAACACCACTGTTACATGAATATTCAAAGAGGAGAGCACATGCCTCTTCTTACCTCTTTCTGTGTCGTAAAGGTACACAAACTTCTCCCACTTGTAGTGACCCAAAAGACTCAGAATAGCGCCCTTCAAGGCTGGGCGCATCTGGATGACAAACTGCACATCTGCATCAGTGGGGAAGCTGGGTGTGACAAAGGATGTGTGCAGAGCTCCACAGAAGGAGGTCAGAGTGTTCATTGACATCTGGTCATAGAATCCAAAGATGGCATACACCCCTCTCGAGAACTGGGAGCAGACTGCAATGAGAAAAAGAGAAAGAAATTTCAATAGCCCCATGGTCCCTTGCTGCAGCTTGTAGGGTTGGAAGTGCAATGTATAGTTAGGCTCTAAAGGACAAAAAGAAAACCAATGATCTCTGAAATCTCTAGAAGCCCTTGAAAGTCCAGTTGCCCAGAAGGAAGAGAATAAGAAAGGGAAGCATTTATTTGAGACATCTGCATATTCTCTGTGTCTATCATGAGCAGGAAACTAAGAAAAACGTGGGAAGGAAAGAGGTGAAAGTTGTCTAACTCTCCTTCAGCAACCCTTCCAGCCCACCCCCCAAATCACCCAAGTGCTCCTGTCCTTCCACCATAGCTGCCCAGGGGCTTCTTAGTATACCCAGGCCCCATCAAGGTAGAACTGTCTTGTGTCTCACCCCTTCAGTGCTTTTTCTACGAGGTGACAATAGCGACTGATGATTTAGTCAGATGAACTGCTAATGTGTCTTCTAGGAAATGGTACTCCTCTTAGGTTACATAACGCTTTAACTATAGTTATTGCATGATTACCACCCTTTATGTAGGCTATTAATGAAGAGAATTTCAGATTCTGGGAAGGCCATTGGGAAGACTAGCTTTTCAGTGCCCACGGGGTAGGTGGGCCTATTCTGCCCATGTGTAATTCGCAAAGTTCTATCTTGATCCTTTTGCACTGATCTTCTTGATCTGTTAGCCCTCACATAGAATGTTCATGTCCCCTTCATGATCGTGGTCAGTTTTCCTTCATCTCAGAGTGGGCCGCACCACTATCTCTTCCCTCTTCTGGCCCAGATGAGCTTAAAAAATGTGAACCAGGGCCTTCCCTGGTGGCGCAGTGGTTGGGAGTCCGCCTGCCGATGCAGGGGACGCGGGTTCGTGCCCCGGTCCGGGAGGATCCCACGTGCCACGGAGCGGCTGGGCCCGTGAGCCATGGCCGCTGAGCCTGCGCGTCCGGAGCCTGTGCTCCGCAACGGGAGAGGCCACAACAGTGAGAGGCCCGCGTACCACACACACACACACACACACACACACACAAATGTGAACCAATCTCAATATTAGCTTAAGTAGAACAAAATTAGCAAAGCAAATCAGCTACAACAACACCATGCGGTGCATTCCCAAACCAAGTGGAAATGATCTTTAGATTATTTGCGCTACTGCTCCCTTCCATTCATGCAAAGCAGGCAGAACAAGCCGCTGATAATTGGGTGTGATTTAAGGGGTCCCACATGGTCACCCTTATCTGCTAGGAAGCCAGTGTTAGGCTTACTTTTTCAGGTTTAGGGTTTTGAAAAAAAGCCTATCTTGGGAGGGGGATTAAATAGAATCTTTTTTAGCCATTAGCATGTCTGATTAGATGCCAGGACAGATGGGAAAGTGGGTGGGTCAGTTTTGATGGGAATGGGTGGGTCAGAGAAGAGAATGTAAAGGGTCTGCTCCCTTTTATCAGCCAAACTCATTACTCATTGGCTTGAGGTGGCATTTCAAAGGCGATTCTCAATCACTCAAGCACCTCCTTAGGGGAAGACAGTGGCTTCCAACTTGAGGAATTCTAAGTGACCTCCAAACACATGCACAAAAAAGCCTTTATATTAAAAGGAAAAAGCAATTAGAGAATGAGTCTGGGGCATTTCATGACATGGGGCCAAAAGAAGTATTCAAAAACAAAAAGGAAGGGGCTAGATGCCACTTTGCATTGGTCATCACCAAAGGAGACACTGAGTCCCATTCCCAAATTAATCCTGTAAATGTAGAATTTTACAGTACTAGGTTAAATCTTGGCCAGTGCACATAATGTTCTGTATAAAATTGACAATAATAATGATAACAGCTATTGAGTGCTTAGTAGGTACCAGACCCTGTACTAAGTACTATGCAAATATCATCTCTTTTAATATTCCCAGCAACCTCATGAGGTAGTGCTATCATTTCTATTTAATAGATAAGAATTCTGAGGCCAAAAAAAACGTTCTGTCTCTTGAGTGGAGGAGCCAGGATTTGAACCTGGCTGTCTGTCCAATTCCCAAACTCACACTCCCTGGGACCCAAAACCAACAGTGACATTGGAGAGTACTTATTGGCTCGAATGAGATAGGGTTTCCAGATTTGGCAAATAAAAATATATTGAATATATAGTTACATAAATAGAAAATATATAAATAGAATGTTCAATTAAATTTGAATTTCAGATAAATAAAAATTATTATTTAGTATAAGTATGCCTCAAATTCATACATATACTAAAAAATTATTTGTTGTTTATTTGAAATTAAAATTTAACTGAAGATCCTGAATTTTATCTGGCAACCCTAGACAGAACCCAATCTTATTAATGGTCATGGGGTTGGAAGACTGGAACAAGCAATCGTGGCCTTTCGCCCAAAATGATTCAGGACGTAGCCAGTAATTCTTAGATCTATACAAACTAGCATGCAAGGCCCAAGATAAAGATGAGGATCAACGAATCCTATATAAAAATAGCCTGTGGGGAAATGCAACATATTTTTCAACAAGGAAATTCCAACCTGACTAAATTATGGACAATAATTGAGGGAGAAGTAAACTCGGAGAGAGGCAAACCTATAGCTATGATCCCCTTAGAGTTTCAAAAAGCCCTTGATGTATTGGAAAGAAACAGAAAATTAAAGTATATCATAGATTCTGGTTAACTTTAAAAAAAAAAAAAACCTCGCATTGCTCTTGTAATCATTGTTTTTGAACTTCAGGGGTGCAGAATTCATCATTACTAGTTTATATATGGACATTTCTTATTTATTTATTTATTTAAAATACAGTGAACACTCACAGAACCATCACCCAACCCAAGAACTATAACATTCCTAATAATTTAGTTTGACTTATGTCTTCTTTTTTTTTAAATATTCTCCCCAAATTTATTTTTAGATTCAATGCAATTCCAATCAAAATCAAGCAGGCTTTAGAAGAAAATACAGGAGGATATCTTCATGATCTCGGGTTATTCTTAAACAGGATACAAAAATTATTAACCATAAGAAAAACGGATAAGTGACTCTAAAGTTGATATGAAAAGGCATGTGGTATTAGTGCAAGGATAGACAGACAGACAAATAGAATACAATAAACAATCCAGCAAGAAATTCACACTTATATGGTCACCTGATTTATGTCTTCTTCCTCTGTTCTGTCTCCTTGTTTTGATCTCTCTCTCCCTCTGAGGTAACTACTATCCTGAAATTTTTATTTATCATTACCTTGTTTTTTTAAAAAAATATACAAACACACACACCTAAACAACTTAATGCTATTTTTCCTTGTTTTAAAACGTTATAAGGGGCTTCCCTGGTGGCGCAGGGGTTGAGAGTCCGCCTGCCGATGCAGGGGGACACGGGTTCGTGCCCCGGTCCGGGAAAATCCCACGTGCCACGGAGCGGCTAGGCCCGTGAGCCATGGCCGCTGAGCCTGCGCGTCCGGAGCCTGTGCTCCACAGCGGGAGAGGCCACAACAGTGAGAGGCCCGCGTACCACAAAAAACAAAAAAACAAACAAAAAAAAACGTTATAAGGAGGGAGTCATTTTGTATATGTGAAACCCAAACTCCAGGCAGGAGCACCCAGTGAAATCTTTAAGCCTATGTATGATGACAAACAGAATGAGACTAAGGAAGAACTTATAAAAATGCATGAGTGAGCAGGTGTGAGGGAGCCCAATGAAAATTAAAAAATTCCAAACTAAGCTTACAGCTTCGGTCACAGCTCAGGTAGGGGACTTAGGAGGATTATAGATCAGCAGCACCCCTCAAGGAACCCTCGGCTACTGTGATCTAGCAGGCAGACACACAGCGGTGGATGTCGACAAAAAGAGTGTTAGGAGAAAATCAGTAAGTGTTCTATTCCTTACGAATAAAACAGAGGTGCGGCTGTCCTGCAAGTACTGTTGTGCATAGTTACACTTTCTCCGTCTCAACATAGGCAAGTAACATAAGTAGAAGGCCCAATGGGGAAGACAACTGCCACGTGAAGACAGGGGTAATAGCGTCTGCGGGAGGCTGGGGCAAAAGGGACCTGTGAATGGCCTCTCACAGCAGATCCCTGGGCCTCTTCCTGGCTGCAGAAAGTAGGGCTGAATGGAACACTGACCTGACCCAAAGGACAGTGTCTATGTTTTTAAGTTCTTAGAATGTTTGAGCTAGAAGGAATTTAAATACTATTTCATTCAGTGGATTTTTCAAGCATAGTTTTTAGTGTAGAATCCTTTCTCCCAATGAAATTTTATGTGGAAAAGTCCAATATATAAGAGAGAAAGTGGAGCTCTTATGATTCAACACAAAGTTCCACTGACACCTCCCTAACCTAAAGAAACTGACACAAGGAGAGGAAGCGTCTGACACAAGGTCATACAATGAATTATGAACCAGTCTCCCAGAAATGCTTTAGCAGCATCTCTACACCATCCCTACTCCAGAGCTACGTAGGGCAGCATGGGTCGGGATTTGCCTGGCCTGAAAGTGACTTAACCTCAACGCCTAGCTCTCAGCATAGACGGATCCACCAGGGGGTTCCCATGACTCATCCACTAGCTGCTGCTCTCAGTTCCCTCCAGCCTCAAATCGGGAGACTGGGATGGACATATATACACTCATATGTATAAAATGGATAACTAATAAGAACCTGCTGTATAAAAAATAAATAAAATTCAAAAGCAAAAAATATATATCAATGAGAACAGGTGGCAGACTGTTGGGTGATCTTTTGGGACTCGTGATTCTTTGGGGCGATGTGTGTTATCTTTATCTGAATCCTTAATGAACCACACCCATTTCTTTATCTCAGGAGACTAGCCTCTGGTAAAATGATGATGGAAGAAATAGTTGTCTTGGCAATCCTATTAAGCCGTGAAGTGTAAAGGAAGGGGCAGGCGGACTTCGCTTCTAGTCATGGCTCTGCCAGTCTTAAGCTGCCCAACTTAACCTCTCTGAGCCTCAGTATAAAATAGAGATTATGAAGGCAGCTTCTAGAGTTAGACGGTGTAGGTTGAAATCCTGAATCCATCACTTATTAGGCAAGTGACTTAATATCTCTGTGTCTCTGACTCAGTTTCTTCATCTGTAAAATTGGGATAATAGTGCCTGTCTCAGCATTGGTCATGAAAGTTAAAATGAGTTCATTCATGGGAAGCATCTGTCTATAACAGTGCCTGGCACTTTATGCTAGCTGTTTATTCATGCAACAGATAGGTACTGAGCATCTACCATGTGCTGACACTGTTACAGGTAGTGGGAGAAACAGGAGAGAAAAAGGACCCTGTCTTCTGGGAACCTATGTACTAGTGAGGGGAAAAGACAATAATAAATGAGATAAGTAAAATGTAAAGTATGTCTTAGTTATAAATGTGGCTTTTGGTTATTGTCATGGAGTGAGGAGTAAATGAAACGGTACATACAAAATACATGGTGCCTAACATATAACTTGGCAACTAAATAGTTCTTTCTCTGTTTCTTTCCTCTTGCCAACTCTTTTTACTTTGCTCTCTGTTGACCCCATCAGTTCACCCTCCCCATGGCAACCATTGCCCTTGACTTCACACTGAGTACCCAGGTAGCACAGCTTTTCTTCTCTTTCACCTTCCCTAGACATTTCTTCAGTGCTCTTTCTTATTCTCACTCCTGGGTCACTTCTGGGTAGCAATGGGTTAAGAAAGAACCCCTGCTAATTTGACTTTGTCCTCTGACTCTACCCCTCCCTATATAATGCCTTTGTGCTGGTAAAATGCTGTCTCCACTCGGGGCCTCTGTGCCTTCCCAGCATGAAATATCACGGTTGTCTGCTTCCTAAGAGTGCCTGTCTCCATCTCTTCTTACTAGCAAAACACCAAATTCTTCTAGTTGAAGATGTCATTTCTGACCACATTCTGGATTCCTGGGGATTCTGGTGTAGCTCCCCGGCTATGTTGCCTTCAGTGGTGAGTGACAAGCAAGCCTGGAGCCAGCTGTCACACTTATATTTATAGTCCCCAAGTCTGTAGGGTCAGGACAGGTATTGTTAATGTACAGTGTGGCAGCTAATTATATCACCCACATTCCAAAAGGCATCATTACAAAAATGTCACACAACTTGATTACCCTAGAGATCAGAATATGGTTACCCTTGATTACCCTAAAGACCCAGGATATCCATATCATTTACAGAACACTTTTCATAGCCTTTTGAATTGGGGGAAAAAAGGAAACTGAAGTCTCTTGCTGACATAATGATCACACTTGAAACAAGAAGGAAGGAGAAAAACATAGCTATGGAGGAACCAATAGAGATATATCACAGGAAGGTTCTCCAGGTAATACCATAGTACAGTGAATTCCAGGGGTTCAGGGAAGCTTAGAGATGGAAGATCATGCAGTCCAATGTTTTCTAAAGCTGTGATGTTGGCCCAAGGTGAAGTTTCCAGTTTGGTGAAATATCCGTGTGTGTGTGTGTGTGTGTGTGTGTGTGTGTGTTAGGGTAAGGTTGACAACTGTTCATTTTTAGGAAAAACAGTCCTTTTCTCTGTATCATTTCTATTGTCTGGGTGTTGTCTGTAGAGTCCTTTCTCTTCTGAAATGATGATGATGTTGATGATACCACTCATATATATATATGACTTCACATATATATATTATATATACATATATATATTTTATATATATATATATATATAATATTTATATATGCCCCCTTTGTGGTAGGCCAAATAATGGCCTCCCAAAAGATGTCCATGTCTTAATCTCCCAAATCTGTGAATTAGGTTACATGGTAAAGGGGAATTAAGATCGCAGGTAGAGTTAAGGTTGCTAGTCAGTTGACTTTAAAATAGTGAGAGTTGGGCTTCCCTGGTGGCGCAGTGGTTGAGAGTCCGCCTGCCGATGCAGGGGACACGGGTTCGTGCCCCGGTCCAGGAGGATCCCACATGCCGCGGAGTGGCTGGGCCCGTGAGCCATGGCCGCTGAGCCTGCGCGTCCGGAGCCTGTGCTCCGCAACGGGAGAGGCCACAACAGTGAGAGGCCCGCATACGGAAAATAAATAAATAAATAAATAAATAAATAAATAAATAAATAAATAAATAAAATAGTGAGATTTGGACTTCCCTGGTGGCGCAGTGGTTAAGAATCCACCTGCCAATGCAAGGGACATGAGTTCGAGCCCTGGTCTGGGAAGATCCCACATGCCGCGGAGAAACTAAGCCCGTGCGGCACAACTACTGAGCCTGCATGCCACAACTACTGAAGCCCGTGCGCCTAGAGCCTGTGCTCCACAAGAGAAGCCACCGCAATGAGAAGCCCACGCACTGCAAGAAAGAGCAGCCCCTGCTCTCTGCAACTAGAGAAAGCCCACGTGCAGTAACAAAGACCCAACACAGCCATAAATAAATAAATAAATATATAAAAATAGTGAGATTATCCTGGATTATTTGGGTGGTCCAATGTAATCACAAGGGTCCTTAAATGTGGAAGGCAGAAGTTAAAAAAAAAGAGTCAGTATCAGAGTGATGTGATATGAGAAAGACTTGACCAGCCATTGCTATGAATGAAGGTGGAGTGGGCTATGAGCTAAGGAAAGTAGGTGGTCTCTAGACGCTGGGAAAGGCAAGAAAGTGAATTCTCCCTGCGAGCCTCCAGACAGGAGTGCAGCCCTGCCAACACCTTTGATTTGAGCCCAGTGAGATGGCTACCAGACTTTTGACCTACAGAACTGGAAGATAATAAACGTGTGCTATTTTAAGCCACTAAATTTGTGGTAATATGTTACCGTAGTAGATAGAAAACTAAGGTACTTAACATAGCAAAAGTTAAAAGTTGCTAACTCTCTAGATTGATCTATGCTTCACTCACTTTTTTTCCCTGCTTAAAACATTTACTGATCCGAGAAGTCCAAAGGTTTGGAAACTAAAGATCTAATCTGATTTCCCATTCAGTACAGGAACCACATCCTGTGAGGTCATATTACCTCTCTTTGAATACTTCCAGCGATATGGGAGCTCATTACTCAAAGGCAGCGCTTCCTTTGCAGGGCAGCTCTGATGACAAGGGAGCTCTTCCTTAAATCGAACCTAAGTTTACCTCTTGGGCCTCTTGAATGCCAGATGATACATCGAATCCCAATTCTACATGCCCTCCACTTACTTTTATAGAAGCTCAAAAATGCAATTGACATACTCAGGAGATACATAATGGCTATTAGCTATTCAAGTGTGTGCGTTTATCCTCACTATGCTGCCTTCTTCCTGTCAGGCTAAAACTCTGCTAAAAGATTCCATCTCCCCCTGAATCCCTGCCACCTCCATAAGCTATCATTCTAACTCCTTCTTTACCATCATCGCTAATGATGGGATGATGAGAACCTTGCAGCAGTCTGCATCTGCAACCTAATTTCTGCCCCCGTCACTTTACTGAACCTGCTCTCTCAAGTTGGATGATGACCTGCTCCCTGCCAAATCCAACTCTATTCACAGCCGTCATTCGACTTGACTGCTGGGCAGCGTTAGACATTGTTGGCCACATCCTCCCTCTTGAAACTCCCCTCTCCTGTTTCAAGAGCACTAAACTCTGCTGGCTCTACCTGCCTTACTGTTTAAAATTTATGGAGTTCCTGGTACGTGCCAGGCCGGGGGTCTCATCTCACTACCTCCACGTGGATGAATTCCAAATAGGTGCCTCTAGCTTCAGACACATTCCTGAGCTCCAGATCCACATTTCTGGCCGCTAATAAAACAGCCTCACCTAGAGGCCTTCATGGCGTCACACAGTCAGCGCATTATTTCTCCATTCCCACCCTCCACCTGCAGATCTGCTCACCACCCTTCTTTCAGTCACCCAAGCTAGAGTCTTAAGGGTTATCTTTGTCTCATTCCCCTATACCATTCTCTTGTGGTGCTTCATCAATTCTACCTCTACAGAACAGTGGGAGGGGGGTTATCTATTTCCTGTTCATCTTCAGGTCAGGTTCTAGGCCCTCCCTCTCAGACTGTGACAGTAGGTCACCTGCTTCTGGTCTTTTCCCCAATCTATCATTGGCACTGCTATCAGATTACTCTCTCTCCTTTCTGTCCAACTGTATGATCAAAATACACCCATCCCAGCTCCCATTTCTGCAAGAACCTGCTCTGTGTATGAGTTGTTTATGGACTAATAAATGAATCTTTGCAAATGAGTCAGTTCGGGGTTTCTCAGCCTCGGGGCTATTGGCATTTGGGGCTGGGTAATTCTTTGTTGTGAGGGACTGTCCTGTGCACTGTAGGATGTTTAGCAGCACCCCTAGCCTCTACGCATTAGATACCAGTAGTACCACCACCACCCGCCAGTTGTGACAACCCCAAATGCCTGAAAACAGTGGCAAATATCCCCCGGGGGCATCGTCACTCCCTGTTCCCATCTCCCTCCTCCACCCGGTTTGATAACCACAGGTTTGGCTTACGACTTCCTCTCCACAGAGAACAAGGCCTTATCCTAGTGAAAAAGCACACATATCTAGGTAATCCCAAAGGAGTTGTTTTAGTAATGAAGAGTTAGGAAGAGTGGACTCTTCAAAGCCCTCCATAAGGCAGGTTCTTCCCTGGGCTTGCTCTCAAATTGGCTATTTGTGTTTAACCTGGGGATGTAGGAGGGGAAAAATCAGATAAAGGATGGAGGTGGTGGGTGGGCATGGGGTAGAAGCCAGTTCATACCTCCCCTGGGTTCATACAGATCAGCCTCCCCCGTCTGCTTGAACATCCTTTGGTCTTGGGTTCTAGTGGGTGCTTATAGGTTCCAGAGTCAGAACAAGGTGTCAGCCCCATCTCCAGCTGATGATTCCATGGTTTAATTACCATCTTTGGGTTAATTCCCTTGAACATTTTGTTCTTCTCACAGGAGCATACTGCCTTCCGACAGTCTAACTAGTTATTTTTGCAATTACGTGGCATGTATCTGAACGCTGGCAAAGAAAACACTCATTATTAACATTTGATCCAAGTTGAATACAGCGTCTTGCAAATGCAGGCATTACCATATGAACACACATATTTTGGAAAATTCGTTTTTGCAACTCTAAGTGCAAACTACCCTTCCATAGCAATGTCAGAAATGGCAGGAGAAGTGCTGAGATGGGTTGGGGTAAGGAGGGGCTTTTTTTTTTTTTTTTTTGTGGTATGCGGGCCTCTCACTGTTGTGGCCTCTCCCGTTGCGGAGCACAGGCTCCGGACGCGCAGGCTCAGCGACCATGGCTCACGGGCCCAGCCGCTCCGCGGCATGTGGGATCCTCCCGGACCGGGGCACGAACCCGTGTCCCCTGCATCGGCAGGCGGACTCTCAACCACTGCGCCACCAGGGAAGCCCAGGAGGGGCTTTTTAGGCCCTTTTATATCAAGACATATGGTTAAGGACTGGAGCTCAGGAGTTTAAAATTTTTGCTCATTCATTCATCAAATAAAATTTTGAGTTCCTGTTGCGTGACAAACACTGTCTAAGTGCTGGGATACAGCAGTGAGCAAAACAGATACGATCTCTGTCCTCATGGTGCTTACAGTCTAGTATTGGCAGCAAATAGTAATAAAAGAATCACACCAGTGCGTGATTACCATATTCTAAGTACTACGAAGGGGAGGTATTAGGGTGTTATGAGGCTATGTGACAAGGTGACTTTAGATTAGGTCAGGAGAGAGTTATCTGACCATGTGACATTTGAGCTGATGCCTGAGAGTAGAAGAGCATCCCATGCAGAGAGAATAGCACTTGCTACGGCCCAGATGGAGGACAGCATTTGATGTACTTGAGGCACTGAAAGAAGACTAGCCTGGCTGGAGTGTGGACAATAAGGAAGAGGGTACAAGATGAGTCTGGTAGGAGGCAGGGACCCAATCCTGAAGGACCTTGTAGGATGCTGGTAAGGGATTTAGATTTTATTCTAAGGACCATGGGAGGAAATCATGGAAGGATTTTGATCATATATATTCCATGAGCTGATTTATATTTTTAGAAGATTTATCTGGCTGGTGTATGGACAGTAGATTTAAGGGGGCATCAGTGAAAGCAGGGACAATATTTGGGATACTTTCCTGCAGTCTAGGTGACAGGCAATAGTAGTTTGGATTTGAGTTGTGGCAGTGGATGTGGAAAAAAATTGGAGTTTATTTTTGAGGTCAAATTGCTACTGACCTTGGGCTGGTTACTTAAACTCCTCAAACCTCATTTCCATATCTATAACCGTTAGGTTGATAGTACCTACCCCATAGCATTGTTGTGTGGATTAAATAAATATGTCCAAAGTGTGTGACTCTCATAGAAGTCTGTGCTCAATTGATAAATGTTATCTGCTCTCAATATTATTTTAAAAATTATGTCTCAGTGCTTTTGCACTGCAATGGGTTTTTATATGATTCAGTCCCTAATTTGCTGTGTGGTCTTGGGCCAGTTACCTCACTGGGCTTCAGGTCTGTCATTTGTAAGCCAGCAGAACTAACACCTGTCCTGCCCACTTCACAGGGATGCACTGAGAATAAATGGAAATAATAGCTGAAACTCTCCTTTGAAAATTTACAAGAGCTGCTATCTAAGTGTCAATGAGTAAGTGCTATTGGTTCTTGACTCTCAGTACTCATCACCTTCATAAACAAATAACTCCACAGAATCATCATTCTTCCTTCCCAGCCTCCATCTCTGCTATTCACCCACGTATCTCCATCAATCATCTAAAATTGTCAGGGGCCTGTCTTGACTTGCAACTCATTTTACACAGGATTTTAGTACAACTCTTTTTTTTTTTTTTCGGGCCTCTCACTGTTGTGGCCTCTCCCGTTGCGGGGCACAGGCTCCGGACGCGCAGGCTCAGCGGCCATGGCTCACGGGCCCAGCCGCTCCGCAGCATGTGGGATCTTCCCAGACCGGGGCATGAACCTGTGTCCCCTGCATCAGCAGAGGGACTCTCAACCACTGCACCACCAGGGAAGCCCTACAACTCTTAACTGAAAAACTAATTGATCCAGTGATCCAGTCACAGTAAATGAAACAGTTTCTAAAGCTGGGCAGGAAAGTGATGAACTCTTATGATGCCTTTGAATCAGCCCTAAGATTTTTCATTGACAGATAAGAGCTTCAAGTTTGATATTGTGTTTTACAGAACTTGAGAGCCATTTTCTTTCATTTTGCAGCCCATGCTGGGATAGAAGCGAGGGTGAGCTGGGCCCCTAAACAAAAATCATTCTTAAAAGCTAATTAATGGTTATCTGTTATTTTATGTATGCTTGAAATATTTCATAATTAAAACCAAAACACTATAAACATAATAAAATGTTTAGGTTCATTATCAGTCAGGAAGACATGCTTTTATTTCCCATTCTGTTTGAATTCCTCAGCATCACATTCTTAATGTTGAGTGTAATGGCCTAGGTCACCCCCTCCTAAGCAATGCAAAAATCCTCTCTATAGTTTGATTGACAGGTGGGCATTCCATTGCCTCCTGAACACGTCTGATGATGGTGAACTCACCACTTTCCAAAGTAGTGCATTCTACTTTTAGACAGCTCTAATTATTAGAAATTTCTTTATTATATTGAGCACATATCTGCCTCTGTAACTTTCACCACCTATAGTTCCTTCTTTTTGCCTGAGGCTTACCGAAATATCTACTCTGTTATCTAATGGCAGGCCTTCAAATATCTGAAGATATATATCCCAACTGTCTGTGCCTTCTCTTGTTCAGGCTAATCACTCTTAGCACTTCAGATCTATGCCATAGATCCCAGGCCTTCACCACTCTGGCCATCTTCCTCTTGACGCCTTTCAGTTTGTTAAATGTCACTCTTAAGAGTCTGGTGTCTGGGATCGAGCACCACACTGTGAGTGAGGTTGAGCCCATCCAGAAGACAGTGAATTGATGCTTTCTCACTGCCCATTTGGGACTAGACATCATGTATTTATCAGCTCTGCCTCGGATGGCATTGACTTTTTTTTTTAACCAGTCCACTGTAGAATTCTGTGGAGCCTACTCTTATACTGTAGTCTTGAATTTATATCCCAGGTATCTTGTTAAGGGACTTCTGCCAAGCCAGGCTTCCCCTAACTTTGGATATGTGCTGTTAATTTTTTTGCATTTTTTTCCCATTTAAAATGTCCTTATGGTTTTGACCCACTCTTTTTTTTAAATCTCTATCCTTTTTTTTTAACGTCTTTATTGGAGTGTAATTGCTTTACAATGGTGTGTTAGTTTCTGCTGTGTAACAAAGTGAATCAGCTATACTTATACATATGTCCCCATATCCCCTCCCTCTTGCATCTCCCTCCCTCCCACCCTCCCTATCCCACCCCTCTAGGTGGTCACAAAGCACCAAGCCACTCTTTTAAATCTTGATTTGGTTAACAAGTTTATTAGCTATCACTTCCAGTTATGTGTCATCTACAAATTTTATCAGCCTGCTTTGGGTAGCATTATCCAAATTATTGACAAAAGTGCTGAAGAAGACAGGGTCAAGGACAGAATCAAATGCCACGCTACTTCATTCTTCACCCCTATGCTTTCCAGGATGATGACAATTAGGTAATAAGTACACTGGGCAGAATTCTTCAGTCTGCTCCAAGTGTATCTTTAATACACTTACAGTGTAGGCGATACAAATAACTCTTAAAACTGACCTTTGTTCTTCAGACACCTTCACAGATCTGAGTTTCAGGGAAGAAAATAACTGGAATGATTTTCTTTTCTCCTGGTCTCATCATCTCTGACCATGTATCTTTACTGTTTATTATTGTGTTTTATGGGGCGGGAGTAAAAGAAGAAGAGGACACTAAGAGGAGACAGAGAAATACCTTCTGGTAAAGAATGAAGCACCAGAATAATTGGGAAACTGCTCCTTTCTACCCTCCAAATCAAGTTATGTGTCATTGCCTAAGGTCAAAAAGCTGATTCATCGCCTTTTGTTGTCAGAAAGCAAGTGGCTTACCCATTTTACAGTAGAATAATTGATATCTGATTAGTTTCTGGGGTCTGTGGTCCTTAGCCTCCCTGCCTGCTAGTTGACTTTAAACAAATTGTAAACAGCCTTGTAAAATTTCCCAAATGCAACCCTGATGGGAAGCAACTCTTGAAAAGCCATCTTCACAACACCGAGAATTGGTAGTTATACAAAACAGTTCATCTTATTGCTGCATTAAAAATCTATACAGCCTTAGTTCCCTCAAATATGTTCACAGCCTGAAGAGCAAAGAACTCATTTTTCCTCTAGGAAAAAAGGGCAAGTTTAAATTAAGGCACGTTTTCTAATTTGAATTCAACTGGTTGGATTTTTGACAGTAATTCTCCGCGCCTGGTTTGGGAGGATATTCTGGATCTGTGTGGAACATTGTGCCAAAGAAGTCCCGTCAGAGGTGTCTGTCCTGTCAAGCCTATGGCTGACATGCAGGCAGCTCTCAGTGGCCCTTGCAGGACATTACGGGATCTAGCTACGCTCTATTTTAAGGGCACTTTGATTGGGAACTACAGGTACTGTAGCTAGAATCTGAGAACAAAACCCTCTGATACCCGCACCCATAAGTCCCCCCAATCTCCTTTGTCCTTAAAAAAAGAACATCTCGGGCTTCCCTGGTGGCGCAGTGGTTGAGAGTCCGCCTGCCGATGCGGGGGACGCGGGTTCGTGCCCCGGTCTGGGAGGATCCCACACGCCGCGGAGCGGCTGGGCCCGTGAGCCATGGCCACTGAGCCTGCGCGTCCGGAGCCTGTGCTCCGCAACGGGAGAGGCCACAACAGTGAGGAATTTCAGGTCTCGAGGCTAATTTAGAAAAAGACCCAGCTTTTTAACCAGGGCACCACTTGCTCAAAATGTGTTTCCTATGTCTCGTGATTGTCTTCGACCAGAGTTGTCTGATCTGGTAGCCACTAGCCACATGTGGCTATTTGAATGAAAATTATTTGAAATTAAGTAAAATGAAAGATTCTGTTTCTCAGTTACACTATCCACATTTCAAGTGCTCCACAGCTACATGTACTGGCCAGTGAGTGCAACATGGTACGTTTCCATCATCATAGGCAATGCTGGGCTAGTAGGTCCTATTAAAGTTGCCTGCTGTGCCTACCCAACTAAATGTTTTAGATTCTAATATAACCTGCATTTATTCAGTACTTACTCTGTTCTAGGCGTCATACTAGCAACTTTCATACTTATCTTGGTGGGGTGGGGGGCATTGTCTAACAGTTCATGGAAACTGCCAATGTGTAGGCAGAGCAGGTAGTTGCCGTGTAGTGTGGTTTGAGGGTCCTTGGAAAGTCTTCCTGCCTTCAATTGTCTTGTCCATGGCCTGCTGCCAGGTTTGAAACACACCCACCTCTCTGGGCTAGGATGGTGAAATTCCCTGTGAAATGACACATGTGGCCTGGAAGGGGAATGTTTATGGAGCGGTTTATCAGATTAATTCTAACCGAGAACCGGGCACTGAGGCAACACGACACAGGTCAGGTAAATTGTGAGGGCTGGCAGGAGGACTCAGGAAGGATCTGAGTCTTTCGGTTATCTCCCAAGAGACTGCCTCTCCACGTGGGACCACTACAGGGCATTAATGTTCAAAGAGCCTCTAACTTATGTGTATCAATTCAGCAGGTATTTTGTCATTATACTGAACGGCACCAAGTACTGTGCCGGATGCCAGAGCTGTGGAGTTCTACTCTCAAGTCCCCTTTCATATGACCTCCTTCCCGGGCCTTCAGAGCTGGCCCAGTGACGGCAAGACCTCACCTTTCTTCCCCACTTTTGTCTTCCCCCTGTGTATTACCTTCACCACTCTTATCCCAGTCCCCGTTTTCTTTCAACCTCACTTCTGACTTGTTCCAGGCCAGAATCTATGACTGAAAAGGGGGAAAGGAAAGATAAAGGAAAACTAGTCTTCCTTTCCTTTCCCTACAGCAGTGTTTTGCAAATTGCAGGGCACAAGCCACTAGTGGGTTATGAAATCAATGTAGTGGGTTATGAAATCAATGTAGTGAGTCATGACCTAGCCTTTAAAAATATAAATGAAATAAAACAGAAAAATGCCAAAGTGTATCCAGGTAGTCAGGGTAAATATTGTTTCATCAGACTTTTGTTTTGGTTATCAAATATATGCATACATGTTGTGAGTCATTAAATCAAGTGTATTTCTTTAACTCCTTACACCATTGTAGCTCTGTGCCCTGTCCCAAGTCTAGAACTGGTTTGATCTACATTTATGTCCTCACTATTTATCGCCTCCTGCAGAAGTCCCATCTTATTCCCTCTTCTGTTTTCCCAATCCATCCCTCCTCCCTAGACCCTGGGATCCTCCATCTGAACTCACCTCCTCCCCATTCAGCTGGAGTCCCATTGAACTGCCATCTGGGGATGGAGCTGGTGGAATCTCTGTTGCCAGTATCTCAGATGGGAGTGATTAGGGAACATGTGTCACTGAAATTTGGAGCCGGGGCTGTGAGAAGCATGAGCACACCTGGGGGTTAGCAATGCTGGCCAGTCCTTCGGTTCCAGCCTGGAGCTTATATGCTTTACCGGGCAGCTCTGGTACCCAGGCCACGTGTGCGCCGGCCACATTACATGACTTCTTTTGGAACTCAATCCATGTGTCAGCTGAGAAGAGAAACTACTGGTGCAGAGTGTCATTCAAATGGAATCTTCTCTAACTTTTTGCAGTAACACAGAACAGCTGGGTCCTCTTCACAGACCCTGCAGCTGCTCCTTCAGTGGTTTGAAAGTAAGACTGTGTCTCCCGAAGACTGTGTCTCCCGAAGTGTCTAACTTGCCCCATGGGGAAGAATATGACTAAAAATAGCTAGAAATAGCTAGAATTAAGTACACACATGTAACTTGTAGAATGCAGTTTCAGCTGTAGACAGAGTACGTAGCCCCCTCTGGTACTTTGCTGCTCAGTCATGTGTTAAATTTGTGACTTTTATGTGCTGCCAGTGTGTACATCTGACCATGTCAGAATGGTCCATTTGCTCCAAGAGGAAGAGGAATCAGGCCTCTGTAATTCTCTTTGTGCAATGCCATGCAAAATTAAAGGCTTCATGTTTTTGGATGACAATGGCATTGCCTGAGAGAAGCTACATATTTAGTCATAAAAACACTCCAGTAAGTCCTCAGGTGTTGACCAGGGACACGTGAGTGAGATAACTGAGCCCACTCTGTCTGATTTTAGGTATTGGGACCCAGCAGCTGGGCCCTTGGCTCTCTATTGCCTGTCAGAGATAGTCCAAAATCTTCAACCTGGAATTCACATTAGAAAAACATGGTACACGGAGCTGTACATGGTAGGTGCTCAGTAAATAGTGCATATTTGTTTTCTACCCTGTGGTCCTCCATCACTAGGGCTTATGATCTACCCACAGTTGTCTCCCACAATTCTCCAGCAGGAACTTTCTACCCCAGCCTGGTTGGTCTTTCTATTCCTGACATCCTTCTTTTTCATTCCTGCTGCTGAGCATTTGCTCATGCTGCGTCCCCATCCTGGGGTGCCATTTCCCAAATCTCTACCGTTCCAATTCCTGCCCACCTTTCAAAACCTGCTGAAGCTCCCTCTTCCATGGAGCTTGCAGTGCCCATTTCATCCCCCAAGAGACCTAGTCCTTCTCTGAGTGGCAGCAACACTTGGGTCGAAGCCCCCATTTTGGCACTTGATCATAGCGTGCCTCAACTGAGCTGTGGCCCGTTTGCCGCATATATGTGAATATCAGTTTCTACCAATGGCTGAGGAGGTTTTAGAGAGCCAGGAAACATATAACACATGTTCTGCTAGTTTTGCATCAGGATCAGGATATGTGGTTTATACTGTAAGCATTTAGTGAGCTGATGACATAAATTGGTAAGAATTTATGAATAATTGCTGAAAAGCAGTATTTTCCAGTTCTGTTTCCTAAGTCGCTGCTGACTGAATCTGTGACCTTCACTTTACCTTTTTCTGAGCTCTCACTCCCCTCCAGCGTACTGGCAAGGACAGTATTTATATACCCTAAAGAGATGTTTTGTGGATTAGCTATAATGAGTATATAACATGTAAAAATATGAAGATCTGTAGAAACCCCATTATTATAGGAATAATAATAATTACAGCTGCACTTGTTTAAATACTTCGGAAATCATATAGAAGATGCCTTCTCTGGGGGGGGCAAAGCAGCCAACTGTACCAGCAATTAGTTGATTATGAATATTTAATTTTATTTTATTGCTTGTGATTTCTGTTTCTGTGCACAGTTGGGGCCTAGTTGCCTCTTTTGCCTTTTAAACGGAACCTCTGATGAAGTTGGTTAAAGATCAATCTTTATGGTGCCTAGGCTCCCCAAACCAATGCTACAGACCCAGTGAGTGACGCTAGGACTATGTTTTGCTATCCTTCACCCAGGAAGCTCGCCCTGGGGCCAACATTCCTTCCCATGTTGGTTTTCATCTGTCCTTAAGAAGGAGTCTCAGCTCCAGAGTGGTATGGGGGGTACTGAACATTGGTGTTGGCCAGGCATCAGTGGCATATGAGGGCATACCAAGTGCAGAGCCTTCTGACAGGTACCTGGGAGAAACATGGAGGGAACAATCATGTATTCCCTTAGCAGTGAAAGGGTTTTTGCTTTGTAAGAGGCTTAGAAAAACGAGGAGAGGCCCTTAGAAAAATCGAAGAATCTTACTCTCTAGAAAGCAGATGCACTTGATTTATTCAGGAAGGCTTCCATGTATTCTTTTTTTTTTTAACATCTTTATTGGAGTATAATTGCCTTACAATGGTGTGTTTGTTAGTTTCTGCTGTATAACAAAGTGAATCAGCTATACATATACATATGTCCCCATATCGCCTCCCTCTTGCGTCTTCCTCCCACCCTCCCTATCCCACCCCTCTAGGTGGTCACAAAGCACCGAGTTGATCTTCCTGTGCTATGCGGCTGCTTCCCACTAGCTATCTATTTTACATTTGGTAGTGTATATATGTCCATGCCACTCTCTCACTTCGTCCCAGCTTACCCTTCCCCCTCCCCATGTCCTCGAGTCCATTCTCTACGTCTGTGTCTTTATTCCTGTCCTGCCCCTAGGTTCTACAATGGAATATTACTCAGCCATAAAAAGAAATGAAATTGAGTTATTTGTACTGAGGTGGATGGACCTAGAGTCTGTCATATAGAGTGAAATATGTCAGAAAAGAGAAAAATAGATAACGTATGCTAACACATATATATGGAATCTAAAGAAAAAAAATTGGTTCTTCCATGTATTCTTGGTTGGAGGCAGAGAGGTGACCTCTAGATGGTTCTGCCTTCACTAAGAACCTCCAGTTATAAGACATTTTAAAGGACGTATTCTTCTACTGGGCATATACCCTGAGAAAACCATAATTCAAAAAGAGTCGTGTACCAAAATGTTCATTGCAGCTCTATTTACAATAGCCAGGACATGGAAGCAATCTACGTGTCCATCAACGGATGAATGGATAAAGAAGATGTGGCACATATATACAATGGAATATTACTCAGCCATAAAAAGAAACGAAATTGAGTTATTTGTAGCGAGGTGGATGGCCCTACAGTCTGTCATACAGAGTGAAGTAAGTCAGAAAGAGAAAAACAAATACTTTATGCTAGCACATATATATGGAATCTAAGAAAAAAAAATGGTCATGAAGAACCTAGGGGCAAGACGGAAATAAAGACACAGACCTACTAGAGAACGGGCTTGAGGACACGGGGAGGGGGAAGGGTAAGCTGGGACAAAGTGAGAGAGTGGCATGGACATAGATACACTACCAAACGTAAAATAGATAGCTAGTGGGAAGTAGCCACATAGCCCAGGGATCAGCTCAGTGCTTTGTGACCACCTAGAGGGGTGAGACAGGGAGGGTGGGAGGGAGGGAGACGCAAGAGGGAAGAGATATGGGGATATATGTATATGTATAGCTGATTCACTTTGTTATAAGGCAGAAACTAACACACCATTGTAAAGCAATTATACTGCAATAAAGATGTTTAAAAAAAAAAAGACACAGAAAATTGCCAGACACTCAGAAGCTCTCTGGTCCCATTCTAGTGACTCCCCTTAAGGTTTAATATTGTTCTGGTATCTAACAAAAAAATCACTTGACCTGTATTTTGTATTTTATATAAATGTTATGACACAGTAAAAAAAAAAAAAAAAAAAGGACGTATTCTTTGGGACTCATTCTGTGTGCCTGTCTTTTTCCTTATTTATCTGACCACCTGAATCATTCTACACAATGCAGTTCTCTAAAGTGTTCTGAGATTTCTCAGTCAAAATTCTCTTGTGCATAATTAATATTTTCTCTGAATAGAGCATACGAATATATTTGATGCAAAAATAATTAAATGATAACACAATTTCCCTTCTCTTTCATCTATCCAGCTAGTACAGAAAAGTATTATCAATCTGCTATCACTCATTGAACAAATATTTATGTGTCTGTCTGGCCATCAAAATTAGAAATCAGGGGGAAGATAGTTTTTTGGGTTTTTTAATTTACCGTGCTTCATGTTCATCAGTTAGCAGGCACTGACTTTCTTTTCTAAAGGCTGAGTTGCTATGCTTATGTATGATGAGGTTTTTGTTGTGCTTTTTCTCTGAAGATCTCAACATGAGCAGCTTTGGAAGGATTACAGGGAATATACTTTAAAAGACATTTTGAATACCACGAAACATTCCTTTTCAGGAGTACTGCTTTTGCTTTTAAAGTGTTGTGAATTCCTCTTTGGTGGAGAGTCACCTACTTTCTGGCCCTGCCATGCCCCATCCCTTCCCTCTCCTCCTCTGGGGCAACCCCGAAGCCAAGCTGCGTCTGCTTTTGACGAACTGTGGAGCCAGCTGGTGACCCTCAGCTTTCAGGAGCAGAATTGGCTGCTCTGGGATCTGCTGCACCATGAGGAGTGATTACTTGGAACTGCATTATTTTCCTAGGTTGTTTTTCTACGCTGTTCAGAATTTTAGATTTTTCTGCTTTTGCTTTTTCCTCCTTTTCTTTTTAATCGCTTCAAATTTCTGATTATGTATTCAGCGCACACCACAGGGTGCCGATTTAATTTTATTGGTGCATTTAAAGGGCAAATAACCCTTTGTTTTTATAAGGAGAAGATAAAGGACCAATTATCCTGGGCCTCAATGCATATCTGCTATTTGAGCTTACAATCCAGTTAGGCGTCTTTAGAAGAGATTTTCCCATTTGCACCCTCTTGCCTTATTTCCTGGTATATTGTTGCTGTGACCTAACACATTTGCCAGTGAATACCTTACCCCTTAATGAACAGAGGTATTATTTTATTAGCTGCCATCGCCTTATGTATGTTCTAAGCTCCCATGAGGAGCAGGCCAAGCATGGAGGGGAATACTCCACTCCCCTGAATTGAAGGGTCTCCTGATCTCAATATGTTGCCACAATGTATGAAATGATCAGATACGTTTTGTAATTGGATTGTCACCGAATCAGCTGCAGATAGCCAGGGTGGCACTGCTTGCCGCCTGCTTGGAATGTATTATAATTTCCTCTAAGAAGCTCACCCTGAACTGGCCCATCCCACAGATAGTTATTGCCTCTGCATATCACTTTGCCACTCCAGCTATAATACTACCATCAGTATTCCAGAGTCAGAAACATTTGTGGATTGGATTCCAGGAGAGGAAATATAAATCCTTTCAGTGTAGAAGCATTGGGGAGTAGCACGAGGACCGGGAAGGTATTTGTCGTGGGGGTGACTCTGTTGCTGTTTGTGGAATTGATGGACTCAGAGACAGAGAGGGAAATGGCTGGAAACTTCCTGCCCTGCTGAGGCCAAAGTCACAGGCCAGTTTCTAAGGGGACCAGTTAGACTTCTACCACCGGGCAGACCCTTGGCCCCCGGGTGATAGCACCTATGAGGGTGATTGCTCATAAGAAGGACAGCCTGGGAAAACAGTATTATTTTCATTTACGAGGATAGCACTATTTTTCTAGGACCCCATGGTGTTACTCATGAAAATGAAAGGAAGCAAGGAGAAAATGAGTGGAATATTTCTGGCTGTAAAACAGGGGCTGTTATTTCCCTAATTTTAGTGTAGTCTTTCCTTTCAGAAAAAGAAAAGATGAAAAAAGGTAAGTATGTAGGAATTATTCATAGGAGTGCTTCTAGCTCCTATCAAAAAGCTAACAGCTTTATATAGCTAATACTTCTCCTCTAATACTTACTATTCATGGCTTCAACCTCTGATCATCAAATTCCCTGGCAGAAGACATCCTGCTCATTCTTTCATTTCTAGATCTTAAGCATTAAAAAGACTTAGGTAGGGATAAAGACAGAAATAGTAGGAATGGCTCTTCAGAAGGGGCAAGAAATCATCGAATTCTGCATATTTGGTAAAGGCAGGTAGACTCCTCAGTCATCGAAGAAGGTCCAGCAAATTCTCAAGGCACCAGACCTATTTTGCAGGACTTCGGCAAGAGAAGGGAAGGCATTAGGGGTGGGACAGCTGGAGATCTGGGGTACCAGTGTGTTAGTTATGAAGGATTGAGAGCTAGAAAAGATCTGGGAGAGAAGCAAGACACTGAGGCTCCGAGTAGGCAAGCAATTTACCAAGTGATTCCCCATTTCACAGATAAAGAAATTGAGGCCCAGAGAAGTAACATAATATGACCAACATCACACAGTAGAAAATGTCAAAGCTAGGATGTGAACATGGAACTATCTGAAATGCCATCACAGTGACTAAGCGGAGCCTATGACATTTGGAAGACTGTTCATGAGGGCTGTCCCTAAGCTTAAGTGTTATGGCAGGAAGAGTTACAAAACTTGGGAAGCCTGGGAATGGCAGTGAGGACAAGCAGTTAGGAGCACACTGTGGTGTCCAGATAAGAGATTATAAGGACTTAAGTGGACTCTGAAGGATAGAGTCCTTGGAGGCAGCTCATCCAGTGGGTAAGAAGAATCTAGAAGACTGCTTTGTTTGGACTCCAACTCCACCAAATATTTACTGAGCACTTGCTGTGTGCCAGTCACTGCTCTCGATGCTGGGGATGTGGCAGTGAACAGGGCAAACACAAATCCCCGCCCGGTGGAGCTGATATTCTTGTTGGGGGATTTATTCTCTGTGTGACCTTGGCCAAATTGTTCAGCTTCTCGGAGGCTCAGCGTGCTCGCCTGCAAAATGGCAAGAATGGAGCCCAGGTCAAAGGGCTGCTGTGAGGATTAAATGATATCATGCGTATAAAACATATAGTGCCTGAAACAGTAGCTTTTAGTAGTGTGCTGTGTGTGACTGATCATAGTTTAATATTAAGAGTTAATTGGATAGGACTTCCCTGGTGGCGCAGTGGTTAAGAATCTGCCTGCCAGTGCAGGGGACGTGGGTTCGATCCCTGGTCCGGGAAGATCCCACGTGCCGCAGAGCAACTAAGCCCGCGAGCCACAACTACTGGGCCCACGTGCCACAACTACTGAAGCCCGCATGCATAGAGCCCGTGCTCCGCAACAAGAGAAGCCACTGCAGTGAGAAGCCCATGCACTGCAATAAAGAGTAGCCCCTGCTTGCTGCAACTAGAGAAGGCCCACGTGCAGCAACGAAGACCAAAAGCAGCCAAAAATAAATAAATAAAATTTAAAAATAAATAAAGTTAAAATGATACTTTAAAAAAATATTGGATAAAAACAAATAGAAATACGAACAGCAGTGTCTCTATATGATGGACTTATGCATGTCATTTTTTTCCAACGTGGAAATAGCTTTTTAAAAAAATATTTTTTAAATGAAAATGCATACTAGGCATAGAAATATCAAACCATTGGAAAGTAAAAAATAAATAAATAAAAATTTGTGAGAGCTTTTCCAAAAAAAAAAGAGTTGATTGTAACCTGAGGTGAAATTGTTGGCGGGGGATGCGTGGGGAGGTGGGTTGTAGACACACTTAAGGTGACGGGGCAGAAGCGGGGACCTCTGAGAGCATCACAGTTGCCCTTCCACATCTGGGCTGTAGGGCTCCAAACCCCTTGAGGGGTGAACACCTACTACATGTTTTAGTCGCCTACCCTTATGGACAGGGCACTTCCAGTGAGAGCTGGAAGGGGTTAAGGTCTGGTCTCTGCCTGCTGACATACTGCTGTGTATATCTTTTCCTACATACATATGTGAAAATGCCACCATTCCTTATTTCTACTTCAAACTGTGGACTTGTTTTCAGTGAGCATCACTTAAAACCTACTCTTTGAATATAGGTTTGTTTTCTTTTCAGGTGTCGTGCAAAGAGATGAGGATGTGACCTTTTCAGAAAACTGAAACACTGATTATCTGCCTTGGTGTA
Organism: Pseudorca crassidens; assembly: GCF_039906515.1. NCBI lineage: Eukaryota > Metazoa > Chordata > Mammalia > Artiodactyla > Delphinidae > Pseudorca > Pseudorca crassidens. Next base: position 26,872,908 of record NC_090317.1, read on the forward strand.
TGGTACGGGTAAGTAAAAATAACTGTTTCCTCAGAGTAGTGATTTAATAATTATTTTAATAGGTCCAGATGGCTACAATGCCTGTCTCTCCACTACTCCCATACTTCTGAAGAAATAAAATATAGTGGAGATCCTGCTGGGTTTTTTTTTAAAGGGCAGGATGTCTAGACTTTGAGAGGGGCAGCATGGGGGAGCTGGGATAGCTTTAGGCCAACTATACTTTTCCATATGCTATCTGGAATGTTCTCTTCCCTCACATTTCCACCCCCAACCACATGGATAATTTTGACCTCACTAATGGACTTACTCTCATCTTCTGTTTCTTAGCCTAAACCATGATTTCCTCAGGGAGGCTTCTCTTACTTCCTCAACAAGGCTAGATCACTCTCAGCACATCCTGTACTTCTCCTTCACAGCATGGATCGTACTTATAAATAATGATGACTCATTTGTTCGATGTCTGTCTCCCCAAGCTTTATAAGGATGGGTATAGAGGCTGCTTGTGTAGCCCCCACCCCCTCAAACTTAGCATAATGCTTGGGACATAGTAGGTGTTCAAGAAACTTCATTCACTGACTAGCTGACTAGATGAAGGAATAAGTAGCATTCCAGAGCTCTGGATTCTGGGCCCAGCCCGGCCATTTTCTGAATGTGCAGCCTTAGGTATGTCACCGCTTTGAGCCTTAGACTCCTCACCTGAAAAGTAAGGAGTCAACGATTTCTAAGGTTCTTTCTAGCTTGAATAGTTTGTCATCCATTGAAGTCAGGATTTTGATTCCTACCAGTGGGGGAAATATTCCAGTTAAACTACCCAGGATTTGCTGCCTTTTATTTCCAGGGATCTCCAGTATGCTAATGACTTGAATTGGCATGGTAAAAGCAGGTTTAATTAGTGGATTCCTCTTCAAAGGCCTTGTAGTGGAGACAACATTGGTTTGTTTGGGGAAACACTAGCAATTTGCCCACTGCAGACTTCACTTCTCTGCTCAACTGCTCTTTGTTTAGTTTTACCTCTAAGATTAGGTGCTTTCACATGGAGATCTTCATCTTCTTTGTGTTTGAAACAAAAGGAAGTACTTAAACTAGGGAGGGAAGTCTCCGATGGTAAATGGTTATAAGCAAACAGCTGCGTTCTTTCTTCTGTCAATCAAATAAGCAGCTCTAAGTTTTGTTAGGGGCCCCCGCTGGACCACAGAATTAGGAGCTTCAAGATGTGTCACAGCCATCCCTGTATCCACGACAGCCAGCACAGTGCCAGGTTCAGAGTAGGTGTTCAAAATGATTACCGAATTAGATAAGGTGACAGCTGGGAGGCCCTACACATAGGTTGAGTAGGCAATTCCCCATATTTTTGTTATTTTAATAATTTGTACCCAGTCGACTTTCCAGAATGATCTGAAGCAGAGCTGCCTACATGGTAGAGTTTGTGGACTAAAAAAATGGTCCTCTATGCCCTTGAATTGCTCCCTTACCAGCTTACATAGGTGCCAGAAATTTCTACCAAGTTGCTTTAGGTTGGCATGGAGGGTTCATTAAAATGCAAGTATTACATCTGGATCAGCTGGAATAAGTGAGGTACTAGTGATCACTCATACCTCGGAACGAATTAGTTTTTTGTATTAGCTAATGCCAGGGTGCTGGGGGCATAGGACGAGGATGGGTTCGTTTTGATTAGGACATGAGGGGTGAAGTAAGAAAACTGTAGAGCATGGAGTACTCTTCAGGAGGTTAGGAGCATAACAGTAAGCATCCCTCGAGTAGCTGACGTTCAGCTTGAGGGCACTGGACTCCCCCAGCTGGGAGTGGCACCAAAAGTCCAGTGGGTGCTGAAAACCATCTGAAGCTACACCACAGTGGTGAGAGAGACCTTGCATTTGGTCTTGAGAGAGCTTGAGCACCTCAGGTAAAAATGCTGACAAGTTGTCCTTGAGCATAGGAACTGGGGATTCTTTGGTTTCTCCCTAACCCCCGCCGACTTCATGCATTTAGCAAAGACTCGTGCATTTTAGTATCCCCACTTCCCTCTCAGCATTTGATGACTGATTTAGACCCCCTGGGCAGCTTTAGTCCTTAAGGCACACATTTTTGCTTATAATAATAGTAATAATGAATACCATTTGATGAGTACTCACTATTTGCCAGACACCATGCTAGACCCCTACATATGTTATCTCAACTGTCAGGTCCATTTAAGTACAAAATGTATGATCTTTCTGTTAAGCTGTAATGACTCATCTCACAAATCCCATGGACCTCTCTCCCATCTTCAGTAGAGCATCACAGACTGGGGACCTCTGTGATCAACCAATCAGCAATTATGGAAATTACAGTGTGCCACATACTGTGCTAAGTGCTACGGAGGAAACAGAGGAGAGAGTTTAGTCCCAGACAAACACCTCACTCTGAAAGCTGGCCTCTGTCCTTTACTCCCAGTTTCCTTTCTCTAGATTTTGGACAGAGATGTAGATCCCTGAGAAAAGCCAGGAGATGGATGCCAAGGGAATGTGCATATTTCATTTCCTGACACAATATGCAATCTGGCAGGGTTAGGGAAAAGGCTATTCAGATTAATTCAAAATTGTGTTTAATAGAGAGTCCCTATAGGTACAAAAGTGCAGAAAAGTAAATGCAATGACATTCATGGCATGCCGGCAACTGAAGGAACAGATTATGATTTTCTGTAGTGATTCAGAAGGTACCTCAGAATCTTTTACAGTTTCAGGGTCATCATTATGAATGTATTATAAAGAGTGAGAGGGAGGGTGGTATGGTGCAAAGTGCATCCATTTGGGTAATCAGAGGACCTGAGTTGTAGTCCTAGCAATGCAACTTTGGGTACGCCCCTGGGCCTCAGTTTTTCCATCTGCAAAGAGGAGAGGTCGGTGTTGAATCTCTAAGGAATCTTTCAGCTTTCAGCTTTTTCCACTGCTAATTTTTACTGCACAGCATGGAGATGGGCAAGGTCCTAGTGGGCTGACTGCCTGAACATAGAGTTTCCAACATTTCGCCCTCAGTGAGACATTCCTCCTTTTGAATTAAGCAAGTATGTTGCCTGTGGTGATCAGCCTTCAATAAAGTGTGTGCCTCATTTCATAACGTGTTATGTAATCAAACCAACTGCTTTGCTGACCTCTGTGTTGAACTGTCCTCCTTCTCTGGCAACCCTAACTTCCCTCCATCAGCAATGTGGTCTCTGGCCAGTCAAAGGAGCCTCCCTCCCTCCCCAGCCTTGCTAGAACAATTGCGTGATTTGTGCCCTTGGACTGGATATATTTTACATGTGCTTGCCTAAGTCCTGCGGGGTGGGAGTGAAAGTAAATGATGTTGGACATGGTGAGGCATTGTCGTAAAACCTCCGATCCAGACATCTGCTTTTGAATGGATCCTTAATACCAGAAGGCATCACTGAGGCCAGGCAGTAAACTCAATGGTGTTATTAACTCTCTCCATAAAAAATATTCATTTTTGGCTCACCTGCCAAGTGCTTCTACTCTAAAAAATTGTCCATACTAGCCCCTAACCAAATTATCAGTCGACTTTAGCTAGCCTTGGGCTCAATCCCAGCACAGTGGTGTTTCAAGCCACTGGTTAGAAATGCTCCCTTGGCCCTTTGAGGCCCTCCCAGACACCCTAGAACTCAGTCAATGTACAATAATACAATTTACTATAATGTCCTTTCTCTTTTCAAGTAACCCAGCTGCCTGTGATCTCCAAGTCCCAGCTCACTATATTTGATGGAGGGTATGTTTAAAATGAACAGCTGAAATGGCCCCATGAAATGTCTCCTCTTTATCCTTTTTATCCCCTCATTGACAAGCACAGGGCTGCTCCATGGGGTTGACTGCTGAAAGGCTGACGATGTTAGGGCAAGAAGCCCATGCTATTATTGTAATTTCTATTTTTGTTTGTTGTGCTTTGTTATTGTTATTAGAGCAAATTTTTCCTAAGAGGTGCCAGAGGGACAGCAGGAGAAGCCGAAAGCCTCCAGTCTCTAAAATGGAAGCAAAGGCTTAACAGGGAAAGTACAAAAGCCTTGAATGTGACTCCTTCTGCAGACCCTACATCTTTACCTTTTAGTCATTGGCCAGTTGGCTTCAGTCACTTCACTGGAACCTAGAATGTCTCTCCAACTTATGTTCTCATTGGCTGAAAGGGATGATGACAGAGCAAGGAAGCCATCATAGAAGCGACTACACATCCCAATACTTGAACCATTCAACTCAACTTAAGAGAATCATGCAAAAGGCAGAAATATTCTGCCTCTCAAATTAGTTTATCTGATGTAGCAGAGAAAAAATTTTACCATGCTACACACAGAAAACAGTGACAACAAGTCAGGCAATTGTGTTCCACTTTGTGACTTATACACAACTGATTTCCAATTTCCAAGAGGCCTACTTTCTCTTGTTCCCCCAGAATATCTGTGTCTGGCAGATCATAGGTGCTCAGTAAGTAATCGTTGACTGACTTAACGCTTGCAGGCCATCCTTCTTGTTGGCAGGTGCTCTGAGATTCATTTATCAGCTAGGTGACATTTCTTTTGGGTGCTGTCTTCCCATCTCTCCATTCATTAATCCATTCATTTATTTCTTCATTCAATGTTTACTTCATTGAGTATATCCACTATCAGTTATTGTAATAAGTGCTGGGAAGACAAAGGTGAACAAGGCATGCTCCCTGCCTCAAGTAGCTACAATCTATATGACAAGGACCACAGCAGATAGAAAGGAAGTACTGGTATGAACTGTCATATAACTCATGATCTAGTTAAGGAGGTAAGCCTTAAACTTACATTAAATGATTCAAGAACAACATAAGAAATGAAACCCGGCATTAAAACGTGTAGCCTAGGTAATTAAATGGGGAAAAGGGTTCAGAAGAGGGGGAAGCTGGGTGGGTTTCAGGAGGTGTGGAAGACTTACTGAAGGAAGATCAATTTCAGAAACAAAGGTAAGAAGGCCCTAAACCTAGGCTTTCATTATTTCCAACATCAGGTTTTCATGAACAAAATGTAATCTAAAACAAATATGTGTGTGTGTTGGGGGGAGGAACAGGCAGTTAAAAGTTTCAGATACATATCATTTACCACATCCCAAAGCATCAGCTCTTTTCTGTTTTAATAGATAATCAATGATTAACTGCATACAAGAATGCCTATTTGTATATTTTATTATTCTTTTTGGATTGGAATGGAATTTAAAATTTTTTCTCTGCCTTTTAATTTTTTTTTAATATCATGAAAATTGAAGTCCTTATCATTAGGGAATCCCCTTCTCGTCTCATCCCATCTCTCTCAGAGTCCAAATTGAAATAAAAAGTGCTAGTCATAGTATCTGTCCACGTTAGTAATAGGCATGGTCAGTCATCAGAGACACCGAATATCAGCTCATTAGCTGATCCCCAACGCCTTGTCTTGGAATGGATGGTTTGTGTGCACAGAGATAATGGGTTTTTTTTGTAGGTTTGGGACATTATTTTCTGAAGTTCTTAAAATCTCCTTAGTGTACCTGGGATGCTTGGGAGGCAAGCTTTGAAAAAAATTCAGGAAAATGGAAAAGAATGGAAAAAGATATATATACATATTTTGTGTGTATATATATATATACAAAAATAATTCTAGTTGTATGTGGATAGTGGAGTTTTGGATGAACCCTTACCCTCATTTTCTAAAGTCCCTGTACTGTTCTTATATTGTCTTTAAAATAATAATAATAATGGCCTCATTCAAATGTCACTCATTTACGATAGACTTGACACAAGTGTTTTCCTCTGGGCCTTTTCTAGGGCTAAGTAAAGGGAAAAACTATATATAGTGTTTGTCTTTCCCCCAAACAATAGGGCTTCTATTGAAAGCATGCCAGAATCTGGAATTTTTAAAGGATATTCTTTATCAAGGGATATTAAACAGATTATTCTGGGTTGAAAATGAAAGGTAATCTTTTAGGATTTCATGACTAAAACGGAGGTCAAGAGATTAAGATGGATTATAAGTGAAAGGGGGCAAGAGTCAGAAATGCCATTAATTTGAATTTTTACTGGTAGAGGAGTTTGGGATGAATTAAACCTCTAAGGTCCCAACTTCAAGACATGTTGCTGAACCTGACTCAGGGAATGGTATTTTCAAGCATGCTGGGCTCAATTACCATTACATCTTAAAAGTTATTGCTTGCTGTGTTTAAATAATTATCACATTAATTGAACCATCTTATTTGTCAAATGGTAAAGTAGAAAAAGAAGTCTTTGGATTTATCTGGGAAAAGACATTTGAGAGGCACACTTCAAAACTGGTATTTGTTGGGAATAAAGATGTAATAGGTTCTGGGACTTCCCTGGTGGTGCAGTGGTTAAGAATCTGCCTGCCAATGCAGGGGACACAGGTTTGAGCCCTGGTCTGGGAAGATCTCACATGCCGTGGAGCAACTAACCCCATGCACCACAACTACTGAGCCTGCACTCTAGGGCCCACAAACCATAACTACTGAGCCCACGCACCACAACTACCGAAGCCTGCATGCCTAGAGCCCATGCTCCGCAACAAGAGAATTCACTGCAATGAGAAGCCCACGCACCACAACGAAGAAGACCCAATGCAGCCAAAAATAAATAAATTAAAAAAAAAGATGTAACAGGTTCTGGTTCAAAAGACAAAATGCATACACAAAGCTTTTCGTTTCCCCAATTGCTACTGTAATGATCTGACTACAGAGAAAGAAATTCATTATAGAATTCAATTTTTGTGCCTCTGATAGGAATCCCAAGATCCAACAAAGGAAGGAACTATCCATTTAGCAAGTGTTCTTATGTCTTCCATGATGTGATGAATTTATTCAGTAACCATTTATTGAGTACTTGCTTTCTGCAAGACCATGTGCTAGGCACAGCAAAGAATAGTAATAGCTAATACTCATTGAGGTTTATTATATGTGAGTGCTTTATATGCATCATCTCATTTATTCTTCCTGAAACACTATTGTTACCTCAGTTTTGCAGATGAGAACACTGAAGCTTAGAGACAGTAGTTAGCTTGTCCAAGATTATACAGTAAGGAGCAGAGCTGATACTCAAATCCGGGTCTGTATGATTTCAGAGTCTGAGGTATCAAACATGAAGGCTGAGGTAGAATCCCAGCCCTTGAAGAACCCTCACACGCCTAATTTAAAATAGTGTGCATGAGTGCTAGAGTTAGGGTCTGTGGGAAGTTCAGAGTTCAGAGAAGACCACAGTTAATTCTGCCTGGAGATTTTACGTAGGTGACATTACAGTGGGACAAAGTGATATTTTAAAAATATGAGTTGGAAATGGTAAGGAGATCCTCCAGCTGGAGGAAGTAGTATGGACCAAGACATAGATGTGAGCTAGCAAAGCATATTTAAATAGCAGTAGAGCGTAGGATAGCTGGGATTGACGTGTTGGAGAGTGGTGGGAATGCCAGAGCAAAACTAGAAAGGTAAAACAGAGCAAGATCATTGGATACCTTGAATATGATGGGATATTAGATTTATTCTACAAGTAGAGGGAAGCCTAAAAGCTTTTAAACAGAGTGACAATATCAGATATTTCTGTGTGTTTTCAAGAGAGAAGTCTGGAGACAATGAGGAGGATAGATTAGAGGTAAGAAGGAGATTGGAGAAGAGGAGACCAATTAGAAAATTATCGTATTATTAAAACAATACAAGAGAAAGAGCAGACTGGGAATGGGGATGCGCGTCAAGTGGACTTCCTGGTGAAGATGCCCAAAAGAGAGTTGGCTATATGGGTTTGGAGTTTGGAAGAATGATTTGTACAAGAGATAAAGATTTGAGAGTCATATAAGTCATATGATAGGAACATTTATAAAATGAAGAGAGAAAAGGACCAGGAAAATTGTCCATCATTTAAGGAGTGGAAACAGGAAGAATAGCCCAAGAAGGCAAGTAAAAATAAAAGAGGAGAAATAGGAGGAGAATCTGGAGAGAGATTGTGTCACAAAGGTTAAAGAAGGGAAGAATGGTCAACAGTGTCAAATAACGTAGAGGTCTCAATCCGAATGAAGCTTGAGAGCTGCCCACAGGATTTGGCTAGTAGGAGATCACTGATAACTGAATGAGAGTAGTTTTAGCAGAGTGATGAATATAGGAAACAAACTTGAAGAATGAATGGAAGCTGAAGAAGCGGACACAAGGTAAATAGATGACTACTCTTCCCAGGCATTTGGCAATGAAGGGAAAATGATCTCGTGTACTTTTGGCAATCTGACCAAGGGTCTGCAACAAAGCACCTCTGCACTTTCCCACCCTTAAAGGGCACCTAAGCTGTATGTCACTAAAAGGCCATGCCAGATTCCGTATTTTACGATCTTAGTAGTTGGGAAATATTTTATTCAGATTCCTGCCCTATGTTTCCTTCCACCCTTATCCTGACACATTTCCAGCCTCCGTCTACACACAGAGCAGGCAAACATTTCTAGTGGAGTGCTTCTAGAATAAAGCTATCTTGTGACCTTGAGGGACCCTCTGTTCCCTGTATAGTGTTCACTCTGTTCATCTGAGAGAGAGCCTTCCTTTAGAAGCCCTATGCTCTGAAAAAGCATTGTTGATAGAATGCTAGTGGTTAAAAAGGCTCATGTCTTTTTGAAAATAACCCAGAATATTTTAGTTTGACATTTCTGAATCCTTGGCATGTCTGCTCGTTGGCAAGCCCAGAGCTCAGAAATGTTTTGACAGGTTAAGAAAACGCTAGGATTTCACTATATTGGTCCTCCCGGCTGAGGAGGCATGGTTCTTGCTGTAGCATTCAAAGGCCATTATGTGGTTTGTATGTTAAATCGATACCTTATAAAACTCCTGCGTAACTGTTGGCTTATTATTTAAAGCAAAGGAAGAACAAATCAATTCCATACGTATCAAGGACATTCTTGACAAAGGGCCGAATGGAATGGGTAGGCTCAGTGCCATGAAAAAGTCCAGTGAAATGGAAAGTTGTGCACTGTGCTTTTGGATTCCTTCCAGATGGGCAAGCGTGCTCCAGGCTGCTGCTTATACTTGCTTGTTTGGGCTTTCCCAGCCTGGAAGCAGGGCAGGCTGGCTAGTGCTTTAGGGATACATCCTGGGACCAGGGGAGCTCCTTTGATGGCAAAATAACCCTTATTAACATTGGAAAGCAGATCTCAATAGCAGTGCTGAGGAGTCTCAAGAGTACACGCAAAGTTTTAAGTCAACAGGTAAATGGGGTGAAGCAAGACAGTGGGCTGTTGAGCAATTCAGTGGATAGATCTTGCGGTGTTAGGAAAGTGGAGAATAGGCAGGGCAGCCCTGATATCAAGAGAGACCCAGCTGTAGTCAGCATATTGATGTTTAGAGGAGGAAGAGACTTTATGGGTCATCTAGCGCAGTAGGTCTCAACCCTGGAAACATATCAGACTCAGTGGAGAGCTTTTTAAAAATACTGACACTTAGGCCTCACCCTACACCAATTAAATCAGACACCCTGGGGAGAGGATCTAGACTCAGTAATTATAAACCTCCCCAGGTGATTCCGGTGTGAAGTCATACATAAGAACCACTGATCTAGCCCAACATCGTTCATTTATAACTGGGCAGTCTGAGGCTTAAAGAGGGGAGATGGTTTCTTCTAGTTCCTCTGGATAGTGGTGATATATTTAAGACTAGAACAAGTGTTTTTGGTTAGCGATTGAGGAAGAGGAGAGTTTCTAAGTAAGAGCTAATTAGTTATTTATTTTTGGCTGCATTGGGTCTTTGTTTCTGCACGCGGGCTTTCTCTAGTTGTGGCGAGCGGAGCTGCTCTTCCTTGCAGTGCGCGGGCTTCTCACTGCGGTGGCTTCTCTTGTTGCGGAGCACGGGCTCTAGGCGCACGGGCTTCAGTAGTTGTGGCTCGTGGGCTTTAGAGCGCAGGCTCAGTAGTTGTGGCGCACGGGCTTAGCTGCTCCGCGGCATGTGGGATCTTCCTGGACCAGGGATGGAACCCGTGTCTCTTGCATTGGCAGGCAGATTCTTAACCACTGTGCCAGCAGGGAAGTCCCCTATTTTTAGTTTTTTAAGGAACCTCCATACTGTTCTCCATAGTGGCTGTATCAATTTACATTCCCATCAAGAGTGTATGAGGATTCACTTTTCTCCACACCCTCACCAGCATTTATTATTTGTAGACTTTTTATTTTTTAATAAATGTATTTATTTTTGGCTGCTTTGGGTCTTTTTTAAAAATAAATTTATTTATTTAATTTATTTTTGGCTGCATTGGGTCTTCGTTGCTGCGCGCAGGCTTTCTCTAGCTGCGGTGAGCGGGGTCTGCTCTTAGTTGCGGTGCGCAGGCTTCTCATTGCGGTGGCTTCTCTTGTTGCGGAGCACGGGCTCTAGGCGTGCGGGCTTCAGTAGTTGTGGCACACAGGCTCAGGAGTTGTGGCTCGTGGGCTCTAGAGCTCAGGCTCAGTAGTTGTGGTGCACGGTCTTAGTTGCTCTGCGGCATGTGGGATCTTCCTGGACCAGGGATCGAACCCGTGTCCCCTGCACTGGCAGGCAGATTCTTAACCACTGGGCCACCAGGGAAGTCCAAGAGCTAATCATTAGTTTCATATTTTTTGTGTGTATAATCTCTGATAAAATTTCCCAAGGATTCTAAAATAAAATTGAGACATTTAGGACATACTCTTAGCATTGCATATGGTGAGAGCACGGTTTATATTCACCCATCAAGTATTTGGAGTGTCTGCTACGTATCACATCCTTTGCTGGATGCTGTGGGGTCTATTTGGATAGAATGCTTCAGATAGGATCTTGGCCTTCAAGCATCTCTGTACTTGAGAGGCTGAGCAAAGAAGAGGGAAACAAGATATAGCCATGGGTGAGTTTGATCCCGTGGGAGAGTCATTGGCTTTGTTAATGGAGAACAACACTGTTTCTTGGTCACACATTCTGTTCCCGTTGAACAGGGAAAGAGGGATGTTTAGTACTTGTAGGAATGCTTGCAGAAGTTTGTCATGTATGACCAGTGGGGTAGTCATAGTGAGGTGTGCTTAGGTTAGAAAGGACCAGGAATAGTGTCTCACTCTCACCCAAGAGTTTGGCACCATTTCTGAGAGAGGGTGTGTGGTTTGGGGAAGGGGTGCCTTTTCTTGGAAAAGACATGGGTATGGGAAGGTCATATATACTTTGGTCTGGATCCCAATTTTCCCGATTACTAGCTGCATGCCTGGGAAAACAACTTTCTGAGCCCCATTTTCTTTGTCTAAAATGAGGATAAAAATGTTGACAATCTCGGGCTTCCCTGGTGGCGCAGTGGTTGAGAGTCCGCCTGCCGATGCAGGGGGCACGGGTTCGTGCCCCGGTCCGGGAGGATCCCACGTGCCGTGGAGCGGCTGGGCCCATGAGCCATGGCCGCTGGGTCTGCGCGTCCGGAGCCTGTGCTCCGCAACGGGAGAGGCCACACACTGAGAGGCCTGCGTGCCGCAAAAAAAAAAAAAAAAAAAAAACATGTTGACAATCTCCATCTTTCTGCTCCCTACTCTCGGGCGTCTCATCCCTCCTTTGCTTGCTGTAAGGAACAAAGTTTAGCTATAGCAGTAGCCTGTCACTGGTCAGGGAAGAAACTACAGGTCTGCAGTGTCCTGGACATTCTCACACGTGTGTGCTTTCATTTTCACATTTATATAGATCAACTCTCCTTTCTTTGTCCCCTGCCCCTCTTTATCTCTACCTGGGTTTCCACAGTACCTCCCTCAAGGGAGGGAGGTCTGTATGCTCCCCTGGGAGGCCACACAGTGGTGCTACTGTAAGCCCAGTATAAATTTGTACAATACTTCTACTTCCACATTCTATGTTATTTTAACGTGGGTAGTTGTTTGGACTTATTGGCTACCTTTTGAGCACCTATGCACTCCTTCCAGGGTGCTAATACTTACTCTAAATGTGTTCCCAGTTTCTGCAAACCATATTGTACTTCTGTGTTATAAATTATGGAAAGTATCACGTGTTTACTTTCAATTTTATCTTAGAGTTGCAAGTTGATACTAAACTGACCCGTTGTATCATTGTCATTTGTACTTTGGATTCTATTTTTGTGTATGTGTGAAAGCTTGTTTTTAAGATCAAAGCTACTTGTTTCTGAAAGAGAATTAGCATTTGAACCTACTGATATATTTTATTGTCATTTTTATCCCTCATCATTTTACATGCAACAACTAATATCTACTTCATAGGACTGTTGTCAGGATAAATGAAACTAAGGGATGTGAAAGTGTTGGGCATATAGTAGGTGTTTGATTAATGCTGGTTTCCACATACCCCTTGAGCATTTCTGAAGACAGTCATATTTCCTTACATGTTTGGCGGATATTGGAAAGTTCAAATGTTTTTCTTATCTATAATGTTTTCTTCCTATGCCAACCCATGAGGCAGGTAATAGCATCATCCCTATTTTACAAATGAGGAAAACACAATGAGAGAATGTGCCTCCTTCCAAGGCAGTTAGCAGAGTCAACACTAGAACTCAGACCGTACAAATTCAGACATGGGGCTCTTTCTGCTTCCCTTTTTCACAAGTCAGCTCCCTGCAGTGGTAATGACGTACAGCACTAATCTCATTAGTTAGTGCACAACAATCAGAATTAATCGGGAGCTGATCATTTATATTAGTGTAAGGTTAACGGTAGCCAAGGTGCATTGGGAGAAAGAGTGAGCTTTTATCTCAGGCAGAATGAATGAGATCCTCCTTGAGTTACAAATAAAGACAGCAAGCAGAAGCCCCGTGTATGTTCACCTATATCACAAGGCTACCGCAAGTCTGGGTCTCCAGGCCAGCTGATTAAAGAGAGACCTAGCACTATCATCTTTCTTCCTCACCTACGTGCATTAACATCTTTCCAAGGCAATTCCTCAAGCTATCTATAAATAAAGTTTATGAAAGCTTTGGCCAGGGCTTTCTCATAGGTTGAGGCAGCTCAAGTTAACCCTGTTGTGGGTTGTTCATTCTCCCTTTCTTTCCAGTCCCCACTCAGTAGCTGACTCATCATATGACCTTGAACGGAGGCTTTTGTTCTAAACTCAGCACTTGAAGCGTGAGGCTAAGAATACAGACCCGCTCCCAGGGCGCTCAGGTGGACTAGATGATTTCTGCTTTTCAAATGTAAAGGATTTTCTAGTGAGTCCCATGGGGCTGAGGATCCCTTGAGGTGATGTGACAGGGGGCTGGCCCATCATGCCCACAGTCTGTGTCTGCTGTCCCCAGCTGAGTCTAGGCTGCCTGCCAAGTGCTATTTTGGAAACGGCTCAAATTGTCCGTCTTTTGAAGGTCGTGGACGTTCTGCTCTATGGGAATGCATGTGGCAGAGTAGACGGAGACAAACCTCAGTGTCACCACTAGAGCTTTAAGCAAAGTGATTGTGGTCTACCTTCAGGGTCAACCCCAGTACATGGTCCACAGTAGCTTCAATATTGTGGATGCTATTCACATGGTAAGGCACAGGAAACAGCAAATCAGAATAGGTTCCAGCTGTAGTCCTGGAGCAAGGATCTGAGGACGCTTTGCTATGCCAGGTTACCTAGTAGTTGTTGGATTTTGTGGAAGTCTGGGGATCTCAGAGTAGGGTCTGAGCAGTCAAGGCAAGGGGTCGTGGCTATTTACCAACCGGTATGGGGTATTTACTATTTTAACAACAGGTGTGCCTTGCTGGTCAATCTGGCCAAAGATCAGTCTTGTGCTTTTTTTTTTACTGAATGAATGGATCAGCTCATTTGGAATTCTTTACATTACAGATTGATTTAATGAGGTGTGCCTGTTGGCATTGCCCTTCCTATAGACACCTCTTTTAAGTAGCACAGTTGTTGGATAAAGTGAAATCGACTTCTAGAGCCTTAAAAGAAGGTGAGCAATGGGGATTAGTAAGGAAAACAAGTTTTTAGATGACCCAGGAAAAAATGCAAAACCAATCTGGCATCCTTGCTTTGCTTCAGGAAGACTCAGTTTTTTTAAAAAGGCAGAAATCCAAACGACAAAGCAAAAATCATGGGTAAAATACACAGCCTAATAGGGACAGACACCTGCCTGTGAATTGATTCTTGGCATCATTAATAGGTTATTTGTGAATTAAGCTGATTAATTCCATCCCCTAAACCAGCCAAGGCACCTCCTCTGTCCTATGTTTAAGGCAAAGTAGGAAGTCATTTCCATCGTGTGGTGGGAAGTGTGGCACATGGTGTCCCCATCCTCAAGTACCATCTCCACCATCAGAAATTCATTCCTTGTCAACCAGCCCACTGTAATTAGAAGGGGCAAGAGTGCAACTCATTGTCAGCTATGACCACTTTAACACATGATAGTTCATTAGCCCCCAGATGTCTCTTTTGAAAGTAGGCAACTTGGTTCTCATAGGAGGGACTTGGGATAGGACCTCGGGATGGGAGGCAGGAGGGAGAGGAAGTACTGGAGACTGTGGAGGCATCATGAGAAGCCTGGACTGGGTATAGTCACGGGGAGCCCTAAGCTGCCAGGGAGAAGTGGTTTCCAGTGGTAGGGGAAAAGCGACCTATGGAAAAGGAAGAAGGAAACCAGACACAAGCTTGGTCCATTTGCTAGGACTGCTCAGGTAAGTCCACGTGTAATAAACAATCTGAGATCACAACATTCTTTGTCCAGAGAAGTCTCATTATTCGACAGTAATGCTCATTTGGAATCAGCATCACCTGGTGCTTTGCTAGATACTCTGGAACTCCGAATTCTTCACTAGATGCTTTTATTCTGAAAACTCAGTTGTGACTCAGCACAGTATGCTAGGAAGTCAGACCTACCCGTCACAAGTCAAATGGCGTTCTCAATAGTCTATGGCCTCTGATAAGCTGCGTAACCTAAATGCCAGTCGTCATTATTTCATGCTCAGTCGTCTTAGAAAAGGCCTCTACGGCCAATCATCACCTGCTTCCTTCCAGCAAAGCCCCTGCCCCTCACTTCCAGCGCTGGTACACAAATGGATGCCATAGGCAGACCTGCCGGGTTCCACACTCTCTTATTTAGACCTTTGGAGAAATGTAAGGTTTCAAAAACTTCTAAGTGGCAATTTTTATCATACCGTGGGTTGCTTTAAATTTTTTTCCTCCTCACGGTTTGATAATAGGGCCAGTTCTAACTCCTTTATTTGCTTTTTTCCCCCAAGTAATGATATCACAGATTAGCAGCTTGCAATCTGTGGGAGATAGTTCAGACGAAGTTCTTATATCTTGGGGCTCACATAAGGAGGTATCCTGGTGTTCTGGGTCCTAATTTGGTTTAGGTTTTTGACCAGGTAGCTATCTGTTGGGCTGGCTGGCTTATACTTAAATAAGGAGGTAGGTGACGATTCCTTCATATGGAATTGAATGTGGGACCCTCCAGGGTCTCTCTGCCTGAGGCCCCCCCCCCCACTTCATTGGAAATCCTTTCACTGCATATATTCTTTGGAGTGGAGGTTTCCTGTTGCTAAGAGACAGCTGTTTAACTGCCAATATGTGACTCTGGTGGGGACCACATGAACTCGTGAATATCCATTTGTGCATTGGTCTGGATCAGTTACGAAGTGACAAATCAGAAGCGCTGAGGGAACAAGACACTGCTTTGACAGACAGTGGGATATCGGGGAAGGTCTGAGGAAGGTGGGCCTGTTTGGAGAGGGGGAGACCTGAGGGTAGTAGGAAATGCCTGGGCAGATGGCATCAGCATGGGTGCTTTAGAGAGGGAGAGGATATTGAAAGTGGGATAGGGACATGCCAGGGATAAAGCTGGCCTGATTGCTTCTTTTCCTGAGGCTGAGGACAGGTAGTTTTGTCTTTCTGTTGCTTCTTTCCTCCACCCTTTCCTTCTTTATCAGGGTGTTCCAGGTTCTTACAGAGCTTTGTCTTTGGCTGCCTTACGAGAAGCCTGGCTCTGGGGACTGTCTGGGCTTTCGCAATTCTCCTGACTCATCCTGCAGACTCACTGTCCTCTCTAGTGACCTTCGGAGGGCCCTGAGCTCCCGGCCTTGACTTTGCTGGCTCAGGGAGGTCTCTGATGTGGGGCAGTCTGCAGCTGACCTATGCTGCGGTTTTGTTGGCCTTGCAAGATCTGAACACTATTCGTTCTGCTGGGGTGGGGGAAAAGGCATTGCAGAAACATCCATGGTCCCTGTCAGCACCTTTTGCCCTTTAGCAGCATCAGACAGTCACTGCTGAAAGGCTGTTTGAGGAGCTAGATGTTAGGAATGGAGCGCAGCTGTCCAGTGGATTCCAGGCTGAACAGCTGAGACCAGACCAGCTGCGACTTAAACCTCACTTATGCTTTCCTTTGAGATGGTTTACACAGTTTAGTCTAAGTATTTATTCAGATATGGTTCTTCAGTGTAGTCTCTTTCTACACACATTTCTGGAAGAAAATCAAGAGGAAAATGTTTGCTTAATATAATCCCTTCTCCTATCACTTATTTTCCCTATTTAGAAACAACACCTGTGCCATTCATAGAGCCTTCTTTAATTACAGTATGCCGGCTCCTCCGTGGTGGGGGAAGGCCTTGGCACAGGGTTAAATGGAAGGTGCAAGAGACTGCTGGTCCAGTCTGCCCTTCCTCCTCGAGTCCTGCCTCTCCATCACTGCCCCCCTCCTCCCATCTCTGAGAGGTGTCAACCTTGTCAGTCCTGAAAGCCCCGCCAGATATCCGAAGAGATGCAAGTGGTGAGGGGCCCGGCAGCAGCTGCCTGTCGTTTGTCCCACTGACCAAAGAAGCTTAAGGCCCAGATAGGAGCATTGACAGGAAAGGAGATATTCTGTGCAAGCATCGCTGGGAATGTCACCCCTCTCTCTCAGAGACAAAGCACAAGGAATTGCTAAAAGGAGGAAGCCATGTTAGGAAAACCATATTCCAATTAGGCTGACCACTGATTGTCATGCAATTCTGGTGAAATCAATGTTTTAAAAAATAATAATGGCAGGAATCTCTAACTCTCTTGACGGCTTGCAGAGGTAGGGTTGGCTGGGGACCCAAGGCTGCTTATTCTGGTCTCATGTAAGCTTTTCTATCTTAGAGAAAAATGAACAGGAATCTGGAAGAGAATGATGTGAGTGAATGTGGTATTTATCTGTTTGCTCAGTGCTAACTTTTCGATTATTTTCATGTGCTCTGGAGGTTTGCCTTCATCAGTGTTTTTCCTCCTAGAGGGCAGGGGTCACCTCTGCATTACTGGCTTTGTCCTATATGTAGTACAGCAGCAGGCACAAAGCACAAAGCAGCCTGTGACTGTGTTTTGTGCTGGCTGTTGGAACCGAGCCCTGGAACTGCAGCCTTGGGTTAGGTCAGCGCTCAGCTTTTCTGGGTAGATAAAGATGACATTGGGTGTCCTTGGACTCTCTGATTTAACTCAGCCATAATGCGTTTTGCATTACTTTGGCTTGCCTCTGGGACCAGCTGCACTCCTCTCTCTAGACCCCAGTAAAAGAGTTCCCATTTTATGCCACCGTAGCCACAGGAGGTATTTTCACCACTATGCCATGAGCCACTTGAGGGCAGGACCTGTCTTTTCATCTCTGTGTACCCCAGTGCGTGCTGACTGCTAGTTAACTGAACTGAGTGGGTCCTTCAGTACCTTGCACTTGACCTTGTCTCACTGGCATAGGGGCTTATTAAAGAAAACTTCCCTTGGAAGAAAGTAGCTACTCCAAAACCAACAGCCAAATTTCCTGTCCCCACTACACTAATTAAGCTGACATCTGAGGAGAAGGGGACAGAGTAGTGGAGAAAGGAACTAACATTTTTTTTTTTTTTTTTTTTTTTTTTTTGCGGTACACGGGCCTCTCACTGCTGTGGCCTCTCCCGCTGCGGAGCACAGTCTCCGGACGCGCAGGCTCAGCGGCCATGGCTCACAGGCCCAGCCGGTCCGCGGCATGTGGGATCTTCCCGGACCGGGGCACGAACCCGTGTCCCCTGCATCGGCAGGTGGACCCTCAACCACTGTGCCACCAGGGAAGCCCAGGAACGAACATTTTTTAAGCTTCCAGTCTGTAACAGAAACTTTATATATACGGCCTGGCTTAGTTCTCACACTGGTTCTCTAAGGTAGGGATAATCACTCTCATTTTACAGATGACGAAACTGAAAGTCAGGGAGGTAAAGTGACTTTCCTCAAATCTGACAGCTTAGCACGTGGTGGAACAGATCTGCCTACCTATATTCTCTTATTATACCCCAAAGTGGCAGTAGAATTTGTGGGAACATTTAATCGGGCTTGTTCTGGGCATGGTTTCCAGACCCCAGTTACTTAAGGACAAGGATCTCCCCCTGTAAAATAGCCCAGCTTTTTGGACTGGTCAGTTGGTGAAATATCAAATGTCAAAATGTAGTCACCTCAGAGTTTCCATATTTCGAATTTAATTTTCAGTCAAGTTTTCAATGTAGCTATAAAGACATCCCTCAATTGTCTCCTTTGGAGCAACCACTGACTCTTCTGGTATAGTCTAGAGCATTATACCTCAGAGTTACCTAGAATGCAGAGTTCTTATAACCCACCCCCTGCCCCAACAGAGATGGGTTCTATAGGTCTGAGGTAGGGCCTGTGACTTTGCATTTTGACACCAATGACAACACTTTGGAAACACTGGTGCATAGCAGCCCATCCTCAAAGTGTACATCAGGAGATTTTCCTCATAAAGGGGGCATATGGCCAAACAGGTTTTGGTAACTCTGAGTTAAGGAAAAGAAATTGATTTTTTCCCTAAAGGCCTTCTTGGACGACTTAATAGGTTAATATGCACTGTGAATGTTCAAGAGGAGCTTATACTAGGCAAAATTATCTCATGTTGGAAGCTTGTTTTCTTTTCTTTTCCATGATGGTTTATCACAGGATATTGAATATAGTTCCCTGTGCTATATTGTAGGACCTTGTTGTTTATCCATTCTATATATTAATATAATAGTTTGTACGTGCTAATCCCAAACTCGCAATCCATCCCTCCCCCACCTGTCCTCCCCCTTGGCAACCGCAAGTCTGTTCTCTATGTCTGTGAGTCCGTTTCTGTTTTGTACATAAGTTCATTTGTGTCATGACAGAACCTTTTAATCCAGTACTATTTCATGTCTGTAACAGTGCCCGGTACACAGTATACACTCGAGTAATTGTTGTTGTTTAGTATTACAGAGGCTTCTCTTCTTGCTTTTTAGACCAGATCTCAATTGTGAGAAGAAAAATATAGTTCAATTTCATTATTTGGGGCTAAACTGAAGTTAAGATCAGTCTTAATTAGGGTAAAGTCTGAGTTACAGAGTATTCTTAGGTGAACATTGAACTTTACATGGGGACCTTCAAAGGCTAAAGGAGGGCTGCTTAAGATATTCTGCATGGATATGTTCCAGATCCTATGTCCTGTTGTAATGAATAGGTGGAAGTATACTAACCTTAACCCTCTGTTTGCCAATAAGTGCTTCTA
The DNA here is from genome assembly GCF_039906515.1 of Pseudorca crassidens. Classification (NCBI taxonomy): domain Eukaryota; kingdom Metazoa; phylum Chordata; class Mammalia; order Artiodactyla; family Delphinidae; genus Pseudorca; species Pseudorca crassidens. The sequence goes on from NC_090317.1 coordinate 26,892,321, forward strand.
AAGTACCTTAAAATCTTACGTTAAGTAACCGGTTAATATTAATTTAACTCAAAGGAACCTTTCCCTCCTTGTAGAGGGTGAAAATAAATTCAGCTCATCTGTGTCTGAGCATCCTAAACTTGGAACTAGTAAGGCCTGAGAGAAAAGAGTTTTGTCACTTTGCACAGTGATTCACAAACTTTACTGAATATACAAGTGGTTGGGGCATTTGTTAACATGCACATTCAGGCCCTGCTCTCAGGGGTTGTACTTGGGTATCTGCATTTTTAACAATCTCTCCAAGAGATTCTTTTGAGAGATGCTGATGGAGTTTTTCTCTTTGGAGAGGCTGTTAAAGCTCTCAGGCCACTGAGAGTAGAGGGACTGGCTTCTTGTTACTAAGGGGTAGATCTAATGGCACGAAAGAGTAAATTCGTCATCTCAGAGGAAGCTGTCCTGTCGCATATGGATAAGTTTAGATAGTTTTACTTTTCGTGCCTATTTTTTTCTTTATTTGGCCTGAAGTAATTCTGGAGAATGGCTTCAACCTGTTCCCATTCATTGCTCTGAAAGCTAAAAGTGATGGGAATGCTGTAACCCTGTGTTCCATATAGGATAAAAGGCACTGTGTAAAGGAGAAATGGAATTACTGTTGGCATTGACTTTGGGATTGGCTTTCATGGCTAAGGCTTTAGTTCCAAGGAAATAGACTATGAATTCATTACTAAACTAAAGTTATTTTTTCTCTTTTGCTGGTTTGATGTTTACTTCATAGTGGAAAGAGCATGGCCTTCAGGATTGAACCTAACTAAATTAACACCCCAGCTCTGCCCTTGCTAGTAGCATGACCTTGGGAAAATTTCTTAACTTCTTTGAGACTTCTCCTCCCTTTATCTGTAACATGTTTTTTAAAAATATCAGTCTCATAAGGTTGATAAGAGTATTAAATAGGCAACTTATGTAAGCACTTGGCCCAGTTCCTGGCACATGGTAGATGCTCACTAAATATTAATGCTCCTTCACAGGAAACAACTCATGCAGTTCTAAATGTGTTTCTGCACCCAGGTCGTTTGTCTGAGCAAAAGACCCTGTAGATGTCCCCACTTCTCTAGGCTTTAGTTTTCTTATTTGTAAATTGGAGCTAACAAAAGTACCTATGCCATAGGTTTGTTGTATGGATTTAAATAACATAATATATGTAAAAGCATTTAGCGAATGCCTGGCACAGAATAAGAGGTCAGGGCTTCCCTGGTGGCGCAGTGGTTGAGAGTCCGCCTGCTGATGCAGGGGACACGGGTTCGTGCCCCGGTCCGGGAAGATCCCGCATGCCGCGGAGCGGCTGGGCCCGTGAGCCATGGCCGCTGAGCCTGCGCGTCCGGAGCCTGTGCTCCGCAACGGGAGAGGCCACAACAGTGAGAGGCCCGCTTACCGCAAAAAAAAAAAAAAAAAAAAAGAATAAGAGGTCAATGTTAGTGCCTATCATTAGTAGTATTATTATTACTCCATCTTTCTTTCCTTAACGCTGCAAAAATTTCCCAAACTAATAGAACAAATGGTGTTGTTGCTTTGGATGGAAGACGGTGGGGATGATTTCTTATTTTTATAAAATGTTATAAGTAATTATTAACTTGTGCCAGAAACCTAAATATAACTTTTGGCACATAACAGAAAACTCTTTGTCACTGGCACCATGCCACCTGGAGCTCTTGATAACTAAATTGGCATTTTGTCAAACTTACTTAAGCCTGAGTTGTGACAATGCAACACAGTACAAATGACCTCTAAGGGTAATATCTTAAAGGCTCCAAAGATGAAGATGTTGCTAGAGAAGTAAAAATTCTGAGTTTCAAAATGAGATACCACATTATTCCTTTTAAGAGCTGAACATTGGGATTTCTCATTTGAAAATAAAGGGAAGACAGGGTGGTTTGCAATCTCAAGGTAGGATTTTTTTTTCTGCATTTTATATAACAATTTTGGCAATGTTTACTTACTTTTAAAATAATCTAGGTTGTTTCTTTCCCCAGAGACCTTAGGATCAGTTGTTTTACTTAGCACAGACTTTCATGGCCCTGTCATTCCAAAAATGGTACCTTTTCCTTAATGACCTGAAGTCCTTCCAGGGCAGTCCTGAACCATCAGTGAAAGATAACTTTTTGTGCTGTATATTTGTAGTCATGAGTAAATTTTTTATTTTCTTCTAACTCAAAAATTGGTAAACCTTACATGGTGTATGTAGTAGTTCTCTAGTAACTTGAATACTCAAGTCTATCTTTTTTGCTTGTCATTTGCTTTTTAAAATTTATTTATTTTTTATTTTTATTGGTGTATAGTTGATTTACACTATTGTGTTAGTTTCAGGTGTACAGCAAAGTGATTCAGTTATACATATACATAGATTCTTTTTCAGATTCTTATATCTTATAATAACCTATAACTGAATACCCAAGTCTATTAATTTGAATGTTTTGGTCCCTGATAATGCTTGTACAAAACCATATGATACCATAAAAATCAGCCCATTAAGCAGATTTTTGAGAAGCACTAAGGTGGTCTGTGGTGTATGTGTGTGAGAGAGAGAAGAGGGAGGGAGTGGGAAGAGAAGGGGAAGAGAGCGAAGGAAGAGTGGCAGCCAGCGTCGTCATAGTGTGCGTAAATTGACAGTTTTTGAATTTTGGACAGAGATTTGGGGGCCTGTTAACTCAGCCACTGACTCTTACGTCTTTGGGCATGTCACTGAATTTCTCCCGTGATAGTATATCATGCCTTGCTGACACGCTGACATGTTTATGTTCCATGGATCAAGAGAAGTGTGCAAGGTCTTTCAAATTCACATATTCTTTGGTGATAAACAGACAAACCAAGACCTCAGCTGCTTTTTAAAATGTGGCTCGCACGGGGAGCAACTTGAGGTGCCTTATCCCCACCCTTGACCGGCTTCCGTAGCTGGGACAGGCATTCTGTACTTTGTACACTCAAAGTTTGCTTTTTTTTTTTAACCTCTCATTACCAATGCATATTTACTGTGTTTCCTTTGGATTCAGCCATTGCATTATTGCCTTGTAATTGGGACAAGGGAAACTTCTTATTCAGAGGACTTGTGGAGATTGCTTTTAAGGCATGGATTGTCAATCTTTTGCCCTGGGGTCTCAGGCAACTCTCTTGAAGGTGTCACGTATAGCACCTAAAGTGTGTGTGAAGGAAAAAATATCAGTAGAAATTATACTGTAATATTATATCCCCTGGAATATCTTCAAGTGATGTTACATGGAGACTCACAGGGTTCGTTACACCCCTACAGTCTACACATAAATTCAGTATTAAACTGTCATATATTATTTGTAGTTCTTTGTTGATGACACTGGTGAATTCTGGCTCTTACGGTTGGTCATAATGTCTTCACTTGGCTTAAAGAATTGTTCCATTTTCTAAATATCCAAATTAAATGGAACAAGGTGGATGACTTCTGACATGCGTACGTTTCTGAAAGACTAATATTAAGCATAAGCAACAGGATATTGTTCTAGGATGTACCTTGTATCTATTTTCAAGAAAGGTATAGTGTAGTATCCAGGTACTTCAAACATACATATCCTTAGATAAAGATGGAAAGCAAACACAGATTAAATATGCATAAGTCAGCAAAGGCCCAGCTTTACGAAGTTTGTACACTCATATCAATTAATGGAACACTAAAGTAGACAGGAGTAGCCACAGGATGTTAGATTTGGAAGGGACTTTAGATAGTATCCTGTTTAAACCCCTGTGTAAAGGTGTAATCAAGGACAGACACATCAAAGGCCATTTTACTGATGAAGACATTCAAGCCCAGAAGGGAGAAGTGGCTTCCCTAATGCTACAAAGAGAATAGGTAGAAAATCAGAGGAGGATCCAGAGACTTCAGTGTCAGCAGAAGCTAAAGAAAGAGGGAACTTCAGTGCATCATCGCGAAGAGATTGAGGATGAACAACTGAAAAACTGCCCGTGGATTTGGCAAGAAGGAGATCACTGGTGAACTCAAAAGAGAAATGTTGGTAGATTAGTGAGAATAGAAGCAGACTGTGGGATAGAAATGGAAGCAGATCGTGGGTTAGAAAATGCAGGCAATTCAGATTAGAAGCGGGGAAGCAAAAGGAGGAATATGGTAAAACAAAAACAAAAAAAAAAACACAAAGCAGCTTGAAGGAGTGATTCTGTATAGAGAGCTCTGGCCTCTCTATAAAAGGAAGAAAGGGATCCCTGAGCCCCAAACCTATCATGTTTCTATGATAGAAAAGAATAAACTGCGATCAACCTCTCTAAACCAGCACTCCCTCCCAAATGAACAAACACAGTAAAACCCAACCCCAAACCTGACAGCATTCAAGCTAATCATGTGGAAGGAAGGGTACAGGCCGGAAGTCAGGCCATGGAGACTTCAAGTCTATCCAGCAGTATGACCAGAGGCCAGCCCCCAACCTTCCTGCAATTATCTTTGATAAGTATATCGATTCGGTACCTGCCCCTACACCTAAAACTCATACTGAAGCCATAACATTTCATTTGTTGACTTTTTCCTTTTATGGTAAAGTTGAAATTTACATTGGGGACACTTTTCAAGAAATCCACTCCATAGTGGCTGTATCAATTTACATTCCCACCAGCAGTGCAAGAGGGTTCCCTTTTCTCCACACCCTCTCCAGCATTTGTTGTTTCTAGATTTTTTGATGATGGCCACTATGGAGAACAGTATGGAGGTTCCTTAAAAAACTACAAATAGAACTACCATATGACCCAGCAATCCCACTACTGGGCATATACCCTGAGAAAACCATAATTCAAAAGGAGTCATGTACCACAATGTTCATTGCAGCTCTATTTACAATAGCCAGGACATGGAAGCAACCTAAGTGTCCATCGACAGATGAATGGATAAAGAAGATGTGGCACATATATACAATGGAATATTACTCAGCCATAAAAAGAAACGAAATTGAGTTATTTGTAGTGAGGTGGATGGACCTGGAGTCTGTCATACAGAATGAAGTTAGTCAGAAAGAGAAAAACAAATACCATATGCTAACACATGTATATGGAATCTAAGAAAAAAAATGTCATGAAGAGCCTAGGGTTAGGACGGGAATAAAGACACAGGCCTACTAGAGAATGGACTTGAGGCTATGGGGAGGGGGAAGGGTGAGCTGTGACAAAGTGAGAGAGTGGCATGGACATATATACACTACCAAATGTGAAACAGATAGCTAGTGGGAAGTAACCACATAGCACAGGGAGATCAGCTCGGTGCTTTGTGACCACCTAGAGGGGTGGGATAGGGAGGGTGGGAGAGAGACGCAAGAGCAAGGGGATATGGGGACATATGTATATGTATAACTGATTCACTTTGTTATAAAGCAGAAAATAACACACCATTGTAAAGCAATTATACTCCAATAAAGATGTTAAAAAAAAGAAATCCACTGAGTATGGTTACTCCTGGGTGCAGCTAATTCATAAGGAAACCACTTTGAATTTCTGTTAACTGGGCTGAGTTGGAAAGCTTGGAAAGGATGGCTCCCCTCAAATGATGGAGCACGGAACTGGTGTCTTTGTGGTTGTAAATCTCGACCAAGGTCTAAGTTGGCATTTCAGTTGCTTAACAATGGATATTCTGGCTGATGCTTGAATGAGATATTCTGTCAGCTCCATGGATGGTTAAGACAGTATTACCGCTGGCTGCAGACCGGAGCATCAACAACGTTCATACCTGTGAGTGCTGCAGAGGCGTCATCAAGCACACACACATCATACGCCATCAATCTATGACAACACTGTGGATTTAGGGCTGAAAGCATATTTAAATCAAGTATGCTGCAATTACGCCTTTGCACGATTATCTCAATTCTCAACAACAGCTATGTGTAGTAGGCATTACTATCCCCATAGTACAGTTTGGAAAACTAAGACTCAGGGAGGTTAAGAGGCTTGTACATGGTAATACAGCGGGTAAGTGGCAGAGTTGAGATGTAAACCCAAGTCAGACTCCGAGTTGCTACACATTCTACTAGGCTACCACTTTAGGTTCTCCACCCTTCCCTTCATTCCTGTTTTATATAACTTTTCCCTGTCACTGAAGTCTGTTTCACTCTCTTCAAGAATTCTGTATCTTTGGGCTCTCTTTCTTATTGAAATCTGCTTTCGTGGTAGAATCTATGTGAGTCACCGGCATCATGCTATGAATTTAGACAGCATCACCTCTTCCAAAGGGATTTGTATCTTTTATATATTTTCAGTGTAGAATAAAAGTCTAGGCCCTGTGTTAAAAGGGCTTTTGGCATCAGTGAGCAGAAGGAAGAGCTATTTGGGGGTGAGGGTCAGGGGGCCCATGTCAGCACCTGTGGTAACCAGTCAGGTAAGCAGCATCTCTTCTGCTTATGTATAAAGCTGGCATTGGTCCCATGCTTAGACTGGTTGTGTTTGGACAAAGGGGAGCCTAAAAGGGAGATGGCAAAAGCTGACCTTTAAGGTCCTTTCCATCCTTAGAGGTTCAACGAGCCTATGATTTCATGACTCAGAGGGGGTGAGCAATTACCCAGCGATATCAACTGAAAGAGATGAGGCCAAAAAGGGAATCTACTTTTTGACTCCAGTGGCCTGGGTTGCATGCTCAGAAACACCCCCAAAATAGCTCAGATCTCTGCTTCATTTGGTCAAATCATCCTCTGAGTATCCTTCTGTCTCGAGGGAGAATCATCGTTCATTAAAAGGGAGGGGAGCTAAAATCGGACAATACTTAATTTTGGAAAAGCCCCCATAGCCTATTCACTCTAACCCTTTAATTTTATAAAGGGTCTAAGAGCCGGAGAGGTCATGGTTGGTTAGAGATAGAGCTGGAGCTGGAACCCAGGACTCGTGGCTCCCAGTCCAGAGTTTTGTTTAACATACCCTGCTGTTTAGTAATGTCCTTTTCCAAACTCATATTTTCATTTAGTCCCTGGTAAGGCCAGTTAAATACAACTACAAAAGTGAGGTTTAGCAAGGGAAGCAACTGCCTCTCTACTCAATCCCTTCCCACTAGGGACTTTCTTCTTTTGAACAACTTGATACCCCAGTAAATCCGTAGGCCCAGAATGCCTATATTTAAATAGAACCAACTCTTATTGTTTGTGTTTCCAGCTGAAATGGCTTTTGAGCAACAGGAGAAAGGCCGGACTGCAGTGCGGTGGCTCTCCCTGTAGGTAGCGGGAGGGGCTGAGCCAGAAGCCAGGTGACCAAAGCGTGAATCTCCGCGGAGTCCCTCCCTGGTCAACTGGAGCAGACGGGGGCTTTGTGGGCCATACCCTCTTTTGGCCTTTTCTTGTCGGGACTGTTGGGTGGATGAGTGCACAGCACTGAGATGATTGACCTAATGATTAGCACCCCACCTCCCTCCCGAAAACCAGGCTTTTCTCCTGTCTGCCTGCTGCCTTTGCTCGACTTGCCTGACTCACCTTAGTCTTAATGGCAGTGACACATGCAAATAGCCCATGCATTTAGCAAGGAGCAAGCCCCACTGGAGTAAAAACCTAATTCTAACTTGCACAGCAGTTGCGGCAAAGAAAACCTCCTACGGATCTGAGAGAAAACAGTACTTCCAAGGAGACTGGAATTTGCGGCTCCGCCAGCACTGTATAGCACGGTACTGTGGTTGTAAGCAAAGGCTCTGGGGCCAGGCTGACTGTTTATCTCTGGCTGTCATTTACTAGTGGTGTAGACTTAGGCAAGTTACTTAACTTCTCTATGCCTAAGCGTCCTCATCTGTGAAATAGACGGAAATCATAGCGTCGTTTTGATGACTGAAAGAGTAAATAAGTATAAATCGCTTACAAGGGTGCCTGGTTTGGAGGAGGCACTGTGTTAGCTCTTATTACTTCCAACCCCCTTCCTAGCAGTATCTACAAAGGAGTCATAGGACGAACAAATGAAGGTGTGGCCTTCTGCAGTCCTTTGAAGCTGCGGTTCTTTTGGTTTCTAGAATTGGGGGCCAATTAAAATATTGAGGCGATCTCCCCTCAACCACGTGCATCAACATCATTGTGACCCCTTCTTCTCTGAACTGAAGTTGAAATTTGTGTTGCATACATAACCCTGCAGACGCACACATTTTCCCCAAAGAGGGCAGTGGTCCTTCCCGTTGCTGCAGCAGAAATGAATACTGTGCTGAGTAAGGAGAACGTGAAGGGCCCTTGTAAATAAAGTGGTAAATTAGCAATGATTTTGCCAGCAGTTTTAAAACAAATGGATTCAAAGAGATTTCAAGAACTACATGCCTAACTTAGAGCTGTACTCGAAGCATTTAGTAAACATGTCATTCCAGTCTTGAAAACGGTATCTAATCAAAGTATGTTTATAATTAGACATCACATATAATATCTCTCAAAATAATGTTCTGCCAGGTGAGATGCCGTTCCCTGGAACACTGAAATGGACTATTCGTTAGGCCTTTGTTATTATTAAAGAGAACAGGTTGGGGGTACCAAGAGAGATTCAGATAAATGAAAGTGCTTAATTTTAATTAAAGAGAGAAAGAAAAAGCCAACATGGGTAGCCTGTATGGAGAAGCCTGTGCCAGTAAAGTCTGCCTCAAAAGGTATGACTCTATATTAATTTAAATCAGACAGACATTGGCACTGTGTTCTTTTATTTTTCATTAACATTTTGATTTAGAACAACAGATTGCTGCAGTGAGGGGACAAGAACTGCAGCCAGTGAGCCATCTGCCGAGCATCTCGCTGACGACTCCACTAGCGAAAGAAGCCAGCGACTCTGGAATGTATGCAGGAGGGACACACACCATTAGCTAAGTGACAGGATGAAAGATGGGAAACTTTGCCGGGTCAGAGGAGACAGAAGTGGAAAAGGCAAAGCAGAGCCCATTCTGATTGGAACTTGAAAAGATCCAAGTAATTGCAGCAGGCCAATAGGATGGCAATCTGTGGTGGGTTTCCTCATAGGGATTTTTTTTTCTTTGAAATTACAGGTGGGACAAGGAAAGGAAAGTGACAGGCTAAACGCACAGTAATTTGCCATGCTCTCACATGGGATACATTTTCCAGATCAGTGAAGATTTGCCCCTTTAGACACACCAACTCTTGAGCCATTTGAGATGAAGATCTTTCTAAAATGGAAAACCCTCCTCCCTGGCTTTTTAAACACAGTAGAGCAGGGGCACACCAAGGTAAGGGTGGCGGGAGTGGTCTGCCCGATGTGCAAACAACAAGAGGGTGCACTGTGTAGAGAATTTAAGGAGAGTAATAAATTGTCTCAAAGTACCTTTTATTATCACTATGAACAGGCAGTTCTAAACAGTATTCGTGAAAAAAATTCTCCTCCCAGCTGGGATGCACCTCTCCCATCATCCTTTCCCCATGGCACACCAGTGCAGTAGAATCAACACAATTCCATTTGCCATTGATAATTCTGGGTCTTTATTGGGAGCTCCAGCTCCGGTGCTGGCTGTGTTGTCCGTGAGGCTGTTTGGCCTCTCAGGCCCACTGGTCCCTGCACTAATAGCCCCAGGCTGCTGTACCTTTATGACGGGTGATTCTGCGTGCTGTTCCCTCACTGTCAGCTGTCACGCTTCAGTATGCCCGCTCCTAGGAGCACCCCATTTCTAATATGTTATCTTTAGTAACCTAAGAAGTATCGAACGTTGTCAGCCTCACAGGGAGAGAGGAGATAGAAGGCTATGAAAATAGAAGACTAAAAGCACAGTAATCTGTATCCTCTGCATAATAAGGCGTGGGATGCATTATAGAAAGTTTTTCTTTAAAAATGGTTAAAATAAAAATAGCACTTGCACTGCTGAAAGATGTGTGCTTCAATTATCTGGAAAAATAGCTTAGATGGAACCTTTACAATGCTAGTTAAATGGAGACATCATGGTGAATGGGAAGAGCATAAGATTAGGAGACAGATTTGGATCCTGACCCAGCCACTTACTGGTAACAATGCTTTAAGTTTTCTGAGCCTCAGTTTCTTTAACTGTGAAAGGGGTATAGTCATAATAGCTACCTTGCCTACCTTACTGTGAAGTGGATTTTCCACCAGCCATCGTCCTGGTAAAGTGCCACGTGTCAGTACAGGCCACCGTGTCGCTCACCCTCCCGCATGCCTGGTAAACCTTGAGGGATGATCTCTGTCTCTCTACTTCCTTACTCGGTCCATTAAGCTCTTAAGACATAGATATGTTCATACACGTATCCCAATTAATTACTTGGGTCTTTCGCCCCAAAGATTGAGGGCTTCTCATTCAGAAGAGCCTAAGAAGAGCAACTACCTTTAGGTAACCTGTGTAAGATGAGCTATGGGGTTTCCAGGTCAAAGTTGACACTCTTGACCAGGGTCAAGTGGAACTGTGTGAAGAGAATCCGATTCTCCACACCATCTGCTCCCACCTCCCTGTCATCCCCCAAATGCACAGCCACACAACAGAAGAAAGGGCTTGAGGAATAAAGGGATCGTACTTTATTAACCTTCCTTGTAATTTCATCATCTTTTTTTTTAACATCTTTATTGGAGTGTAATTGCTTTACAATGGTGTGGTAGTTTCTGCTTTATAACAAAGTGAATCAACTATACATATTTCATCGTCTTTGATGCCACCCCATCTCAACTTCATCTTGTTATTTTATCTCAAAAGGGCAGCTCCTCCTGTCTCTACAGTGAGTTTGGTCTCCACCTGCCATCTTCCAGCTGCCCACACCCAGGCTGAGCCTCTCTCTTTGTCCTCTCTCCGTGGGGCTCGCTCAGTGAGAACCCGAAAAGGGAGGAGATGGTGGCAACTTTAGCGGCCTTGTTCTCACCTCACAGTTTAACTTGACGCGCTGAACAGGAAAGGTAACACATTGCTCAGCACTGTGAGTGAATGAGCCACATCAAGGAGTGACCTTTTGGGTCCTCCCTGTCTGTCAGCCTCCCTGCAGGATCCCCATAGGCCCGGCTGGCTCTGCAGGGAGTTGAAAGTACCATCCATCCTAGTAGTGTGATTCGGAGGGTAACCCAAATGCCACCAGAAAATAGCTTTCTTGGGCTTCCCTGGTGGCACAGTGGTTGAGAGTCCGCCTGCCGATGCAGGGGACACGGGGTCGTGCCCCGGTCCGGGAAGATCCCACATGCCGCGGAGCGGCTGGGCCCGTGAGCCATGGCCGCTGCGCCTGCGCGTCCGGAGCCTGTGCTCCGCAACAGGAGAGGCCACAGCAGTGAGAGGCCCGCGTACCGCAAAGAAAAAAAAAAGAAAAAAAAAAAAGAAATAGCTTTCTTGTTGCCCTGTGAAGTTTCTGGAACGCCCCTGTTTATTTGCAAATATGCTGTTAGAGGGCCCAAAACACGGGGGCTCTGAAAAGCTGAATCATTTGCCACTGCTTAAACGTTATGGCCTTGATTATTAGCTCAATGTTGATGGATTTACTGGTTTTGATTTCTACCTCAACATCTATTTAGTGGAGAGTAGAGAAGTATGCCCACTGGTGGCAGCATTTACTACGTGCTGGGCCTTGTGCTGAGCATTTGATGTGAATTCTCTCCTTCAATCCTGACAGGCACTCTGGAAGGGAGGCAGTATTGTAACTGTCAGCCCACAGATGAAACAGAAGCACAGAGTGTCTAGGTACCTTGCTGAAGGTCACATAGCCGGCAGTGGCAGAACCAGAATTCTAACTCAGGTCAGCTCTAGCTGTAAAGCCCACGCAATGTTGCCTTTAACACTTGGAACCCGAACTTGCCTACTGCACTGAACCAAACCAAAGCCCCATACAGAACCAGTTCTACCTCCTTACAAGGCAGCTGGAGGCTTGAGGAGTGGGAGAGGCCAGGAGATATAAATCCCAATGCACCGCTCTCTGCTGTGGTACCAGTCTCGAGTGAGACATCTCGGTGGAGTCTGGGACATGTTCAGAGCATCCTGAAGGCCCTGAGCTCCTGAGCAAAGGAGGGCAAGGCAAGGTGCTGAGCCGCTCCAAAACCCTCCAAGGGAACATTGTGATATCATCTGAATTAAATGTATTTGAAGCTGGACGAGACCTTTGGGGGAAAAGGTGAGGCCCAGAGAGAGGCAATCGCATAGCTAGTTAGTAGTGGCAGGGCAAGGGCAAGGGTTTTTCTTCCGTAACATATTGCCTCCTTATGTGTGTGGAAGAATTAAACTCTGAACAAACCAGAGATTTTAGCAACTCAGTTTGAGCCAACCAACCCTAAATATCACTTTTTTTTTCTCTAGCTTAATTGGAAAACACAATCACAATTCTGAGGTCATATCTTCAGGACTCATTCACTAAGGCTGGCAGCGGATCTGGTTGTCCTGACTGATTTTGAGCTCAGAGATTAAAGATGTACCCAAACAGCAGGAATGTACTGAACCTTCTCTGACTGTATTTGTATTTTCAGCTGCCACCAACTCTGGGCTAAGGGGTTCCATATGTTTACTTCCCATTGTGTAAAGTAGGCCTGCCTTTGACTTGTCTGAGATGTGTTCCTTTCCAGTTTTCAAGGGGAGCCCCTTGTTCTAGCATAAGAGGGCTTGAAAAGCAAGGTCATTTTACCTTTCCATCCATCTTACTGATTTCAGACTATGGCCACTTACTCCAGACACAGGAGGCCCAATTTTGGCTGGCCTTCACCTGGTGAACATTTTACGCGCAGCAGCCAGCGATCGCTGCCGCAGGATAGAGAGCTTTTAACAGCTTTCTTCTCCCTTCCCCCAGTGCTTCCTGGCCAAGGCAGGGAGCCCCTCCGTGCAGGAGCTGTGTGGAGGACAAGCTGAGGGTCAGCTGCCTCTGGCAGTAGGGTCTCCTTCAGCTGACGGGAGGATGGATTGCACTTGAGGATTGGGGTAGGGAGTAAACCTTGACGGACTCTGTCCGGGCCACAGTGGCAGCCGGGGAAGGCAGCCAAAGTTCCGCAGCTAAGAATAGTGAGACCTCATTTGGGTTTATCGTATTAACACATTTCACACTACATTTCTTAACGGGCTGCCTTGTTGGATGGCATTTTTAGTCACCTTTGGAGCCTGCTATTGAAAAACTCCTTTCTTGTTTCTTTTTTAAATAACCTTCTGTGGTGTTGAACTTGAAAAGGTTGTCAGATGGGAGTGTTTACGTGCTCTCATCTCAGCTAAAATAGCGTAAAGATGAAAGTATCCAACACATATATTTACCGAGTACCTGGAGGGATATAATTCAGGGGATACAGCGATATCTCAGCTGCCATCAGCGCTGAAGCTCCTGCTTGACGTGGGCTGTATGCCTGCCAGCACCAAACGAATAGTCCTCTGGCCATAATCAATTTACTTCATTCAAACAATTGGCAATTTCATCTGCTTTACCAAGTTTTTCAAAATCACACAACTGAGGACTGACTGCAAAGATAAATATTAACAGTCAAAGAAAGGCCATCTGCTGTTCCGGTCATTCTGGGGACAACAGAAGTCCCTTGGGAACCTGGCCAACTCTGAGGGCACTCACCCACCTGACTGAGATGCCCCCTCCCCATCACCTCCTTGCCCCCTTTCTCTCCCTTAGCTGGAATAAGGTTGGCATTTAAAAATATAGTAGAGCTATGCTATTCAGGGTTTGTCCTTGCAATAAACCCCCAATTAATCAGTTGCTACCTACATGACTTCCACAAATAACCGGATTTTTTCCTTATCCCTTTTTAGACAAAGGTCAATAAAGAAAGAGCTGCAGTGACTGCTTTAGGACTCTGCTCAGGAAATCAGGAGACCTGAGTCCTAGTCCCGTTTCTGGGACTAGCTCTGTGACCTCAAGCTCTCTCGTCTCTGAATCATTTTTCTTATAACATTAAGATGTTGGGCTAGATGATCTATAAGGTTCCTTCTCTCTCCAATAGTCACTATTTCCCATACGAGGGGTTCAATTTTAGAAACATCTTTCCAGGCTCCGTATATTCAGCCTGGTCTCCTGTACCTTCTGCATCGCTAGTCCTACCTACAACAACCATACATCACATCTTACTTTACATATCTAACAATCGTCCTTGACTTCATAGTTTTCAAAGCACCTTCACATTCATTCTCTCATTTGATCCTCATAAAATTCCTGTAAGGTACACAGCTCAGGTATTACTATTCCCATTTTGTAGATGAAGAAACTGAGACCTAGACAAGTAAAAGAACTCATGCAAGGTCATTGGGCCAGAAAACAGCAGAGAGGGAACGAGAAGCCAGGTATTCTGACTACAAGTCTGGTGCTTTATTCCTTTGACAAGGAATGTAACATATATAATATTATATAATATTAATAATTGCAACTAATACTTGCTGAGTGCTCACTATATACCAAGCACTTTCCACATATTTTATCATTTAATTTTTACCACAACCTCATGAGGTGGGCACTGCCATTTCCCCCATTTGTCAGACAGAAAAACTTAGGCTTGGAGGGGTTAAGCTCCTCCCCCTTGGCTATACAACTAGAAAGTGATGGGTCCAAGATTTGAGCCCAGAGAGTCTGACGTCTGAGCATAACCGCTATTGCTATACTGCTTGTCTTGAGTTATATAACATGTACCTTAAAGAGGTTGGAATGTCAAGTTCTCACTTTGGTTGCCCAATCTGCTGGAAGAATAATGGTCATTCCAGAAATGTCAAGGCAACAAATCAGTAAGCAAGTATTTATTAAATATTTACTGTATGTTCAGACATGTGCTAGGATGCACATATGACAGGAAGTTGGGGCACAATTATAAACCTCAGTGAACTGGAATCCACCTAAATGCACAAAATTGGGTGATGGTTATATAAATCATTGCATATATATATATATATATATATATATATATATGTGTATGTATGTATATAACAAAATGACACTGTGATACAATAATTTATAGACATTTAAAAAATCAAATTTTCAAAGAACATTTAAGAGGTCCAGAAAAATGTTCCCTGTTATAATATAAAGTAAGAAGGCAGGATACAAATCTGTACATACGGTAAAACCCAATTTGGGTGATTTTTTTACTCTACTTGGACAATTTTTCTTATTTTTTTGAATTTTTTTTTACAATGAGCATGAATTAATTTTACATTTTAACTTCTATAATCATGAAAAATGTTCTACATGTAAAAAATCTAGTTGAGGTACTATGACTTATATACATGAAACAATTAGAGAAGAAAAAGATATGAGTAAATGGTAACATAATAAAATTTGTAGTGTTGCTTTAGTACAACACCTGCTGTTACAAAATATGGTGGCAAAGACCCTGCTCTGGGAATCTGGCAGTCTAGATTCTCATCTTGCTTCTACCACTAGGGAGATGCATCACCTTTGGCAAACCCCTTCTCCTTTCTTGGCCTCACTTTCCTCACCCACAAAATGAGGTAGTTGGACTAGAGCTACTTGATCTATCTCCAGTAGTCTGTGATCTATAACAGGATTTCAGGAGTTTGTTTTGCTCATCCTGACTATAAATCAGAGGATGGGAAAATGACAGGTTAACGTTGGAGGCACTAAATGGAAGATACCATTAACTGTGGTCCCTGAAACTCATGCTTTACTGCGTTTCCAATTCACTTGCTGTGAATTTATTCTTCCTCTCTGCCACCTATTTAAAAAAGACAGGACTGACATTATTTTCATATATAACATCATTATGTAGCAGTGAAAGTTAAAAGAAGAAGGATTCTGTTGGGAAGACATCTTAGAGAAGTGCCAAGAGTTAGATGGCCTGCATCATAATCTCAGCTCAGCCATTTACTGGCTGTGTGACCTTGGGCAAGTCATTTAGCCTCTCTGTTCCTTAGTTTCCTCACCTGAGAGAGAAAAAGTCAGTGATCCCATGAGGCAACCTAGCAGTGGGCTTAGATAGGAAATGAGAAGAGAAGGTGATGCAGGTGGAGCAAGGGCACCCTGGGATATGAAGGAAAAAAAATGCTTTGGGTCATCACCCAGGTTTGGGCCTGCTGGAGACAGCATGCTGGTAGATCAGGCCAGCACACCGAGGAGAGGGCAAGAGAAAGACTGCATTGCCTAGTGGTCCTCAGCAGGATCCTTACTAGGGAGTCTGTGCTTATGGAGCAGAGCACTTAACCTCTGCTCTGGAGAGAATAGAGACTGAAATGCTGGAAAATCACATTAGCAAAATTTCTCTTTTAACCTTTTGCATGTCTCCTTCCTGTGCTATTTTTGGTCTGACTTAGGCAAGCAATATCAAAAGAAGAAAATCCATCCACTCAAATTGATATGCTCTAAACTACCATCTGTATATCATCCTTAATTAAAAGAACTCAGAAAAATCATGGCTGGGAGAGCTCAACTGGCCTCACATTTTTCCTTGTCTAAGTGAAGATTCCAGGATCCACTGTTCCACTCTCCCACTTTCAAACACATTATAGACTTTACATTTGAAAAAAGCTTGTTCTTTCCTTCCAGCCAGCAAGTGCCAAGGTTATCATATCCATGTTGCTTTATCCCAAGCATATCTTGTTCAGACAAAAAAATTGAAGAGATCATGTCTCTCTAGACAATTTCACTCAATGACGGCATGATTAAACATAGTGGTGTGTATTCTCTGGCTTTTTTGGGCATCAAGTCAATTGTTTCTTTCTGCTTTACTTTGCCCCAGAGCGAATCCTTTATGCCTGAGGAAGCACTGTGAGTACTCAAAGAGAACCCCATCTGGTTCCAGCTACAGATTCAGAGGGTAAAAATTAGTTTGCAGGGCTTTAGGGATGGCCATAGATGGGAAGAATCTATTGTTCAGTTTGGTTTTGATGAATTCTATTCCTTTCTTCCACTTACCAACCACCTCAGTACTCTGTGTTAATAATAGCTACCATTTATTTTATTTTATTTATTTTTTGCAGTACGCGGGCCTCTCACTGCTGTGGCCTCTCCCGTTGCGGAGCACAGGCTCTGGACGCGCAGGCTCAGCGGCCACGGCTCACGGGCCCAGCCGCTCCGCGGCATGTGGGATCTTCCCGGACCAGGGCACGAACCCGTGTCCCCTGCATCGGCAGGTGGACTCTCAACCACTCTGCCACCAGGGAAGCCCATAGCTACCATTTATTGAACACTTACTATACGCCAGGCATCATGGTAAATATTTTACATGGATAACCTCATTTAATCTTCACAACAACTTTATAAGGTAGTTACTATTATAATCACCTTCATTTCACAAATGAGGAAACTGAGGCTTAGAGAGGTTAAGTAATTTGCCCAAGGTCACATAGCTAGTAAGCGACAGAGCCAAGATTCAAATGCAGGCAGTCCAGTTTAGAGCCATTCCTTGCCTTCTGATTGCTCCCAAACTAAGTAGGAGAAACAGCCTTCTACTAGGCAAGGGTCAAACAGCAACACCTTGCTCCAGAGAATTAGGTGCCAAATCCAAGGGCCAGGAGTGAGTGTACAAAGAGCTGGGCAGCTCCCGTTCTCTTTACCCAGGAGAGAGCTCAACTTTCCTCATTGTTCTCAACTTCTTATATTCTACAGATCTACAGGCAGTAGAGGGAAGAACTGGGGACAGTAAGAGTTAGGACTGGCAGAAACCAGGAGATCAAAGGACACTCTTAGTAACTCTTGCACAAAGTGGATCGACCTCTCGTAAGAGGCTGTGATATTTAGTCAAAGGGTGGACTAGACTCAGAGATGTGCCAGAAGTGGATTTCCATTGAGTTGTCATCATCTGAATGGCAAGATACTAAAGTGATTGTCAAATGCTAAGCGTCACCAGGAAATGGGAAGGCCCAGGGGAAGATGTATGCCATGTGTATGTGCCAGGGCAGTGCTCGCTCTACAGGAGAATGGGCAGTACGAAGTGCCTCAACCCTCAGCCCCCTGGGGGCTCTTGACTCCAGGACCCATGGAGAAATCTCACTAATGCCCAAGGAAGTGAAGGCGCTTCCTCTGGGGAGGCCCTGAGCAGTTCCTTGCTGCTCTTCCTTGTGTCCCTCCGTGGGCAGCTCCATTTCTAAGAGAAGCTCCAGGGCCTTGCTGCAGAGCCAGTCCACTGGGTGATTGGCCCAAGTGTTTCCTCCTGAATCAACTGTCAGAGGACATGTGGATGCCTCCTGAGCCTTTCAGAAGGCAGGGGGACTACTTGTGTACTGTTTGGATACTGGATTGTCACAAAAGAACAGAAAGGATGATTCATTGTGTGATTGGCAGCAGATGGAACTGGAGATGAAGAGTTTATTTGGGAAAGAAGACTCTAAGTCTTCCCTTGAACCTGTAGTCCTTCAATTATGCAGAAAAATGCATCTCAAGAGTTTTTGATCACAGAATATCTGAGTAGCTGTCGCTCACAAGAGGCAAACTGGGTGGGCAAATTTGGATGCATGGGTGAGAGGTGTAGCGGGTCACGGTGGTGGGCTGCTGATCTGAAGGCGTGCCACGATGCCTTTGTTGGCAGAAGAAAATAATCTTGGGTTTGGGGCAGAGCTGAGAACTGTAAAAAACCTCAGAGGGCAGCTACTCAGGAAGGAAATCTGGTCTGTAGAGTGACAAGAGATTCTACTTTTCAAATGAAACTACGTTTCTGTTTTTAGGACAGAAAGCTCAAAGGATTTTAAACTAATGATTATGTTGATAATAATAATATCCAATATGCGCCAGGCATTACTCTAAGTACTTTATGTGGATTTGTGAATTATCTCATTTAAAACTCTCAATAACCCTATGAGGTGAGGGTTATTATTTTCCCCAGTTTATAATTGGGAAATCAGGCACAATCAAGTTAAGTAACTTGCCCCAAGGCTCCACATCTAGTAAGCGGAAGAGCTACGATGCAAGCGAGAGTAAGCCACAACTGGCTGCAGGTACTGTCCATTGGTTTCAAGGATTCAGTAGTTTCATCACAGTCTTATAAAGGCAGAGAATAGATGAACATGATGAGAAGTTTCTAGATGTAGTAGAAGAATCTGAGGGGCTTCATTTTGGAGGGTCTTTCCTCAGTAAGCAATGAAGTGAGACTGTTACTAGACACGGAGGTGGTAGGATCTGGACAAGAGTGAATGATGGGATGTAAAAAGTGGCAGCCTCCTCAGAGGTCACCCAGATGAATCTCCTCATTTTAGAAATGATAAAAACTAGAGCCGGAGAACGGAGTGGCTCGTCCAAGGTCATCCAGGCAGTGGGTGGCAGAGTTGAGACTGGAACCCAGATCTCCTAATTCTTGCTCCATTGCTCATTCCGCTCTACCCCATACCCCCCCTGCAGGTTTAACTGCTTCCCAAGGCCGTAAGAAACACGGTATCTCACATGTTATATTCTCTGTAAATGATTTTACAAGACTTCAACATAACTTGTGTGGTATATATGTGGGTTGTTTGGTCTGAATCAACCCCTTGGGGTGGTCTCAGTTACCCTTATTGGGAAATACAAAGTGCAGGAGTGGTTATCTGGCATTTAATAATTCTAATCAATAAGTGGTTCTGCAAGCACTTCACATATCTTTATCTTCAATGGACACCAGAGACTTTGTTAATTAACATGAAATTTCTCATTGGTGAAATCAGTAGTGTTTAACATATGTGGGTTGGCTAGACATATGGTAGAGGTGTTCCCAAACTAGCAGAAAGAAGATATAAGGGTCTAACAAGCTCTATAGTGTTATCCCTTGGAATGGTACCCTAGGCTTAATTTGTAAATAGTCCTGGGGGCAGCCACTAATGAGGATTCTTGATTAGCTGCATCCTGCTACTAGGGTATTGTTTTGTCGGCCTCAAGTGAACCTTCGTGCAAGGTGTTGGCGCACCTGAAAGGAAAGGGAGCTGGACTTGACTGAGCCTACAGGACAGGCTGTCCAATTATTTTTATGCCTGCTTGCCATTATTTTAATGAGAAAAAAGAATTCTGTATGAGGTTTACTTTTACACCTGGTAGTGAGGTTATGGGGAGAAGACCTATAGCCCTCACTCTAACAATGACTGGTTATTGGTATCCAATGAAATATACCTAATGATTGTGAATGACCAGCTGGCTTAGGTCAGTTTACAACTCCAAGCAGCTAACTATACATCTCTATTTTGGACCCCTGTCTAAAGTTGGTGAGCCTCTGTCCCGGGGTGTATGGGGGGCTCCTACCCTGGGTGAATGTTGACAGAGCCCTACTTGACCCAGCGGCCCCCCAGTTGTAGACCTGGGATTTGCATGTACCAGAATCTAAGCCGTTTCCCCCATAGCACCGTCCAGAAGTACCTCTTTTGGCCTGCCGAGCACTTGCTAATGACTGTGCCAGCATCCTGACCTTGCTGCAGGCCTCAGCATTGCCTGGGAGAAGATTAGAGTTGAGCTGGCACTCAACCGTGAAAGGCCACTGGAATACAGTGTATGCATGTAAGGCCAAAAGGACAAAGGAGGGAAGGTTCTGCCATATTGAGGTACCTTGATGGAACACGAAGAAGAAAAAGTCAAAATAGGATTTTTACTAAGCAGAGATTTTTTTCTTTGTTTTTTTTCAGTTAATAGAGCTTCCCTCAGCCAGTAACTTAGCTGCCAGAGGGAGGTGGACGGGGTGGTGAAGAGGTCCGAAACTTGCACCTTCCACCTCCTACCACCCCAAGTCCTGTTGCAGATGTTTTCTTTGTCCCACTGTGGTTTACAACATTGCATTTGAATGTATTCAGGCAGCGACCTGGAGTCTCCAGATTGCCACAGGCCCCACCACTCCATACCTGCCCAGTTTCCACATTTATGTGATCCACCTGGCCTCTGTCATCATCTGTGATTTCAGCCCCAGTTGAAATTGAGCGCAGACTCTAGAGACAGGAAGATCTCAGGTAGAACCCTGACGCCACTAATTAGCTAGCTGCGTGACCTTGAGCTAGTTGCTTATATATATTTTGAACCCGCTCTGATTCCTCTTTTATAAAATGGGGATGAGAGTAGCTCCTTTCTAGCAATGTTGTGATTATTCCATGAGATAAGGCATGTACCATGCTTAGTGCGGTGTCTTCCACGCGGCAGAGGTTCAGTGAATGGTAGTTATTATTTCAGCCCTACTGTTAAATGTGTTGATAGCAAGGATGGCACAATGAATGCTACATAAACTGATTGCAGTGCATCTATTTTTAACAAATGGGTTGGCACTTGACATGACATCTAGTTTGTAGCATGGCTAAGGGACCAATCATTAGCTAACAAGCAAAGAAGGGAAGCAGCATTGTCAAAATGAAAATCATTTCCTTGTCTCTATTTACCATCTCAAAGAACATTTTTGCTTTGTTTACCTCAGAGACTGTGACTTGAGGTTAATCTCTTAGTTCTTTCAAGTCTTGAATTTCCAATCTGAGAGCCAAACTCGCTAATGCTTGCATGGGCTGATAGCACCTCACTTACTTACAGAACTAACGTGTGTGAAAGTGCCTGGTACAATGCCTGGTGCTTCGCAGATACTCAGTATGAATCCATATGTCTCTGTTTGCACTACCAGGGCTAATTAAACTAGTGATTCCCAAATTGTGTGAGCATTAGAATCACCCACGGAGCTTGTCAAAAAGGCCTATCCTTGTATTTTCTGATTTAATGTATCTGGAGTGTAACCTAGGAATTCAGATGTTTAACAGGCATCTCTGGTGATTCTGCTGCAAGTGGTCTAATTCGAGAAAAACTGTTTTAAAATAACCAAATCGCCCTAGAAATAGCAATAAGGTGTAAGAATATTTGAGAATCTATTACAGGTTCTGGCTGAATGTGGATGTTAGTGGCCTTCCTACCTTAAATTTACAAAGGTGTTCATCCGTACAGAAACCCATACCCACATCCATGCAGTGATTCCTCTGTGGGCTGGGTCCTGCATCTCTTCCTGTCTCATCCATTACTGGTACCCAGATCCCTTTCTGGGTAGCAGCAAGGATGAGGGCCCTGACTGCAATGAGTAACTGGCAAGGTAGATCAGTCAATCACAGATAACTGAAAGGGGACTATTTTTGATGGCAACATTTTTTAAAAGGTTAAAAAGAATCCTCACCAACCCCCCCCCCATCACAAACCGATTATACTTCTGAAAATATCCCACAGTAATTATGGGGAATCCAGAGACTGAGATCATCTGTTGCAACAAAGAACCAGCACGGAAGAGGCAGCAAGCCCACTACCATCGGAAAGTTGTGACTTGGAGGGTTAAAAGCAACTAAAATCTTAGCGAATAAACTACCAGATTTTATCTATGGAGAAGATCAAATGTTGCAAACCAGGTGAAGTGTGTTTGAGGGACTCTTCCTCAAGGGTCTCCCACTGCCCCCTGAATGCCCACCATCCATCTGGCACCCCACTCTCTTGGGCTGGTCCCTTGTTCTGGGTCACTTACCCGTCTTGCAAAACCTCCTCTGAGGATCCTGCAAGGTAACAGGTGGTAATCTCATCAAAGAATCCTGGTCGGAATAGTAATGGCTGATAAGGATTTAACTCATCCCCTTCCAGAGATAGCATGCTTGCATTTTAGCACAGGTCTTCGGTGCCGTAACACCAACAAATGAATTTGTGGAATTTCAGACTAATGGCAGGCTGCTGGGGGGCAATATCTGGGGTAATAGGGTGCCATTTGGCAGTCCTCAAATGACACTGGGTAAGCTTTCAATGGCTACCCTGGAGCAGTCCTCAGCTCAAATATGTTAGTAAGTGACACCACTTCCCCTCCCTTCCCTCTAGATCTCAGTGAATGTCTGGCACTGGCCTGGAAAATGGAGTCAATTTTTCAGGTTCTTAGGGAACCAGACAGAATTCGGGTTGTGCTGTACATGTTTCTAACCCTGTTGAAGGAAAGTCAGACAGCTGAGGAGCAGATTCTACATGCCCCCTTCTGGCATGCCTTGACCCAGAGAAGCAAAGTGGAAAGGCAGTTGGAACTGCATGCCAACCGTAGCTCCCTTGGGCAGGTTGTTTCTAAAAGGGACACTTTGAGGTGTGGCAAGAAGCCAAGATACTGTCAGCCCGGCTCATGAGCTACCTCCTCTCTCAGGCTGCCTTCCAGTCTCCATTCCAATTCCCTACGAAAAGCAGCTCTAAGTAGATGCTCTCATCAGACACCTACAGACATGGCTGAAACGAACACAGGGTGGTTAGGAGTATGATATGACATCGTTGAGTCAGAATGAGCCAGATGTGTCTCTTATAGAGCTTTCTTTGAAAGGCATGTGGGTAAGAGCTTGTCTGGGAGAGACTTTTTCTTTGGTAATCACAGTCTCCCTGCAAAGAGTGGTTTGAGTACCAGCGGTATTGGCATCACCTGGGAGCTTGCTAGAAATGCAAATTTTTGGACGCTGAAGTCCTATTGAATCAGAATCTTCATTTTAACAAGATCCCCAGGCCACTGGTGTGCACATGAAAGAAGTGCTGTTCTAGGCTGAATTGTGCCCCTAGGGTTAACGGGTCATGACCAGCTGTGTTTCCTTTCCTCACCCTTATCCTTAACCCCATGCCCCCTTCCAAATAAGGACAAATGATGGTCACGTTGAGGACAAGTGTTAAAGAAGCCAGTGGTAGTTAGGGACTGAGGAGAAGGGAAGTCCAGACAGAGGGCTGTAAACACTTACTTCTCTGACCAAAGCTCAAACAGAAATCCAGAAGAGAGTACAGTAAGTCCCCTACATACCAACGAGTTCCGTTCCGAGAGCGCATTCATAAGTCGAATTTGTTTGTAAGTCCAACAAAGTTAGCCTAGGTACCCAAGTAACATAATCGCCTATATAGTACTGTACTGTAGTAGGTTTAGAATACGTTCGCATCTTTGAAGGTTCGTATGTAGGGGACTTAACTGTATTCTGCCTCTTTCCACTGGGAGGGAAGCCAGAGTGTACACTTGAGAAAAGGAGAGGGAGGGATGGAGGGAGTGGGGAGGAGACACTGCTCGGCTAGGCTTCCAAGTCCCTCCAGAGGTAGATACTGCCTCATAATCACTGCATTCTATGTGCCATCCCAGGGAAAGAAAGCTTTCAGTCTGAGGCCCAGGTTTGTCACCGCCTTTCTCCCCTCTTACGACTTCCTTTCCATGCCAGTGCCTCCCCTGCCAGTGCCCACGCAGGCCCCTTCAGACTCTACAGCAGCCTCTTTTTTGGTTTGTTTTTTGGTAGTACGTACAAAAAGTTTACACTTTTTAAAGAACCACTTTATTGAGGCATGATTAACATACACAAAGCGGTATATATTTACTTCTTCAATAAAATGAATCCCTATGACCTTTGGTTGCTTCCCAAATTACCACAAAGACTTTTAAGTTCAACATGGTGAAGCTGTACCTCCCCTATGCCTTGGGTGTACTTACACCAAACCTACCACATGCAGGGACCTTTTGACTTTGACCTATAGAGGTGTTCCCTGACCAGGGGCAGCTGATCTCTGGTTTGGGTAGAGTGAACAGCTGCTCTGCACCTCATGTCCAGAAACACCCACATTTGAGTATCTTTCCTTGGAATTGAGGCATTATGGTTCCCAGAGTCCCTGGTTTTAAAGCAAACACCCCCCAGTCAGGTATATTAACCCCTTATCAGCCACTTTCAGCAAGACTCTTACATTAGATAAAAAGCTATCACCCTCAAAGGAGAGTAAAGGCCCTGAGGAGGATGGACGAAGGACAGAGATATTCTGATGGGGAAGGAGCATTAGGTCTGGAAAAGTCCAGAGCAGGAAACAGTCCCTAGGTCAGTTTATTGTGGGTGGGATACCAGAATCACAGGCCAGTTGGACACCAGCAAAAGGGCCTGGGCTGGGCGGGCAGAGCAGGAGGGGAAAATGATGGTGAGAGAAGGGGTAGAAGTGAGAAGAGGACAAATTCTGTCCATGTTAACCTTTTGCCAAGTGCCGACCCCTTCCGGGGACTGCTGCCCTGGCTCAAGGCTCACCCCACGCACAGGCTGACGCTATCTGTCACTCTCTGACTGGAGCCCAGACATCTCCCCAGCAGGGAGGGACTTGCTTCTGTGTCTGCACAACTCCCACACTCCTGCTGAAAAATGCCCGGAGCCCCCCACCTGGGCTTTGAATTGCACCCTCCTGTGGACATGTCATCTAATTAGACCCAAAGTATCAAAGCCAAAGGAACAAAGTCAAAACTTGATTTTTTTTTAATGGGCCAGGTAAAGTATGCAGATAATTTCCCTGACCTTTGAGAAGATGAAGAGTTTTCTGAAAGGTCCTTCAAAGATATTTCCTGTCTCAATCTAAGAAGTTAAAAGTTAAATCATCTGAATTAGCATGTTTATCCTCCTCCCCCGAAGGTATGAGTTCTACCTTCTAAAATTCTGGCCCTCTCTTAAAATCCATGCTGTCTTTTCATCCTTTAGCCAGTTGTATAAAAATGACAAATCTGTCAGCCACAAAGGAAGACTAATAATGATGCCTCAGAAGCTTCGTTTATTTTTCAATCTGTTAAAATGAAACCAGCCAATCACCTCTGACTACCCATAATAATGAAATTTAAAAATATACCAGGAGCCAAAAACATATAATAGAAACCTCAACCAGCGCCCACTATTCTCATTCAGTCTTGGCAAGTACGGAGGGAAATGCAGAATTAAGAAAACAACCTCGGATAGAGGCAGAAGTGGGGGATGTGAGAAACTAGTCACATTTTAAGGAAAAAAGTTAAAATTGCTGAGAGGAAGAAAAACCGTGGCTTATTTTGCAGTAGGCATAGATGGAGAACCAAGTAGTTTTCTTTGTTCCTTCCCCCCAGACCCTTCCTGCCGTCCCCCCCACCCCCCTTAGTAGATCACCAGGAAGCCACCTTCTAGGGGAGGTTATACACTTTGCTGGAAGCTCACCTTTACAGCCTGCTGATTGCCATCTATTTTTATGGCCCGAATGAACAGCATCACCTTCCTCCCTCCTCGCCACGTAAAAAATAGATTAAAAAAAAATCCGTAATAAACCTTGTGAGAAGGTGACTTAAATCTCTGGCGACCTCTTCGTGCTTCAGTAGTCTAAGCCAGCTGGCCAGAGGGGCTGAGAAGTGAGCTAAGCCAGTGAGCTTATGGAAGACTGGCCTGGAGAGAGAGGGAGAGCGGCAAAGCCACAAAGATGGGGGAGCTGGCGGTGGGAGCTGGGGCTATTGACATTGGTTAGCATGTGAAGATCTGTTTGAAGGCAGGAGCCGTGATACTGTGGGGTCCTCACCCCGCTTCCAAAGATCACATGAAAAGAACAAACAAAACCCACCAAAGAGCAGAGAATAGGATCAGGGGAGACATTTCTTTCCCAAATGGACTTAAACAGTTAAATGGATCCTGGCAGTTAGAATAATTAGATAATTTAAATTGTGACTCTGTGGGCAAGAGAGGGAAACCTGTCTCAGCTAAGTACACTTACTTGGTAGCGAAATGCGCTCAGTTATAAAAGGAGCGTGCTCTCAGTTAGCAGGTATATTTCAAATAGCTTGAAAAAAATGAATGGAATAAAAATTTGCAGCTGATGAGTTACATTTAGCCAGCAAAAGGGATTTTGCCTGGGGCTCCATTAGAGCCTGCACTCCTAAGTCCCACTGTCAGTCCCACCATCACTATTACGCCTCCATCAACAGATTTTTACTTAAGCCAATGCGTTAAGAGCACAATTCCGTGGTGAATAACCTTTAAGGTTACATTTGCCTTTTCCTTGCTTCTTGCAAACAGCGCGTAATCCACAAGCACATTTGTTGGCTGTAAAGGTGTACAACAGCAATTTTTGCAATGACAGTGCAGAGAGGGAATATGAGATCTGTGTGCTAATGAGCTGACACTGCAGAGGCTGGGGTGATGTAGTGTGGAGTGTACTACAAGTGCACAGCAGAAAGACACAGGAGGGGACTTCAAGGGAATCGGAGGCATTTCCTGAGGAACCAGGGGAGCAAAGCCACACCAATGGGACTCAGCAGTCCCTTGGTGTTGCCACATTCCCCAAAGCCCTACGATGATCAAATCTGGTTTTTAAAGAACAGACGTGTATACAACTTAAAACGTGTGTGACACCTCTTTTCATAAATACTGATTATGGGTGTATAGGTGCCTCTGTGTGTGTGTGTGTGTGTGTGTGTATGAATGCATGTATCCTGAAATCATAGTATTCACACCATGCTTCTTTCTGGGGCTACCTAGCGAAATTGAAAAGTAAAGCAGCAAACTCAGTTAATCACTACGAAATAAGAACATGTGCTCCAAATCAGCTGAGTCTCTTCGATAAACTTCAATTCACCTCTGAGCTGAGATCCCAAATGAACCACCTTTCAAAACCAGAGATGCTTTTATTGGCCTCTTAAGATGCGGATTGAGGGCGGAGTCTGTCTTAAGCAAACCTCTTGGGGGTTGTGCAGAAAAGAATTGGTTGCTGGTGAAGAAGAGTCTTTAAATAACTGATGCCTGGGATTCATTGCAAGCAAACTCTCTGAATACATTGGGGGAGGGGATGCAGAGGGAGAGCAGAGAGCAGGGACACATACAGAAGGCATTACCGTTTGTTTATTTTTGGCTTTTTTGTTTACCTGCATACCTGTGTCCTCAGAAGTGTGTGTCTGCCGCAAGATTGAGGGTGCAGGAAAGATCATGGAAAGAGATCAATTCTAGTGTTAGGGGAAGCTGAAACTAGGAGTTTTGAATGGGAAGAGGGGAAAGTTTCTTTAATTTTTGCCATTCTATTCCATATTGAAGCAGACAGGAGAGGTGGGCAAGCAGGTTTGGACTCACCTGGGGTTTTCTCAAATTCTCCCTAGGTCTCCAGGGAGGGGCAGGCCAGAGGATCCAGGGTGTTTTTTTTTTCTCTGTGTAATAGAATGGAACCAGGGGTCACCTGCCAGGCTCCAGCGCTGAACTAGTATTGTGTGCCGACATCTGTGATATGTGATCTTCACTTCCATGAGAAAAAAGAACTCTCAAGGGCAGGGAAAGAAATGAGATACACCTGCAGGGCTTCCCTGGCCCCGTGAAATGATTGTTTTCTGCATTCAGAGACTATCAGACGGTGGTTGGACTAGTCATCTTCCTCATACTAAGATTGTAGGCAGCGGCTACCAGGAGACAGCTTTGAGATCTGGCCCCCATTCAACGATTGTGACATTCAGAGAGGACTGTTTCGGGGACTGGAGAAGACGACAGCTTTCTTCCTCTGTCTTCTGAGCTGTAAAGTCTGAGTGTGCAACAGGCAGCTGGGTACACATCACTGGTTTCTAGAAATCTCTCCTGTGTGAGTCAGTGTGTGCAAATATGTGTATTTGGCATAACTAAGGGCAAGGTCGCCTTTTCTGTCTTTCCTGTTGCCCAGTAAGCCACACCCCTTATGCTACACTTTCAAGCCCCCAGCCATAACCCAGCCTTATAAGCTTGTAAGATGAAGTGTTGTGGACTTACAGCGGTGGCGGGCGGGGGGGGCGTTGATCAATTTCTTTTCCTTTCACGGTTGTCCCTTTATTGCCCTGAGAGGTAGGGCATTAAGGCAACTCAACACCAATACAGATGACTTAGTGCCTGTTCTCAAACCTGAGCTTTTCACATGGCAAGGATCATTTCCTGATTGCTCCTTGAGTAGCATTCTGATGGCCCTGGGCTGGCTAGTGTCCGTCTGATTTGACCATAAACAGCAAGACCAAAACCTTGGAAATTAATCATTCCTGAGAAGTCAATTAGCACTCTTATCTCAGTCAACATCAGTGGAAAGACACTAAAGTGAGTTGAAATAAACATTATTCATTGTTAATAATAATAAATCTGGGTAGTTTCATGTATTTGGTTTTAAATCTGTTCTAATTGATATTTAGGAAGCTGCCTTTGGAACTCGGCCTCTTGACAAGATCTCAGGGCTGCAGAATTAAGAGTCAGATGTGTGTTGTAAGTGTGCTGAAGAGACAGGCTGGGATTACCAAAATCAGATGCAAAGTATAGACAGACATTTTGTAACTTTCACACTTAGCTGGAGTTAATAAGCCCTATTTTTGTCAATGTCGGAAAGCCAGAGAATGTCAAATACCTCAGAGCATGTTCATGTGAGGATCTGTACCTTCAGCTAAAATTCTCTTAAAGCTGAAAACTGTCACAATTTCTTGCAAAGTAATTCACCTCCATCCCCTTGACCCAAGTCTTCAAATCCAAGGAGGCTGTGCCCTTGGAGACCCTTTCAACAGTTTTTGGAAATCACATATCCTTTGAGGCAGAAGAACTTGAAGAAAGTCATATACAAAGTTTCACCCAACCAAATATAAACATCATTTCTCCCCTGAAAGAAAATCCAAAATTCCCAACTACACCAGCCATAAAAGCAAAACATATTTATGCCATCCTCACCCTCATTGTTGTGAAAACTTTTCATGAAATAAGCTCAGATGAAGAATTATCAGTCTCTCATAAAACATTCCAGAAAAACCTGTGTCCAACAGGCTATCAGTCATCCCGGTTCCCGTGGTTTTACTTCTCAAAATGAAATGTCCCCTTTCCACAGGAACAATCACAGGGCACAACTAGCTGTTTCAGAAACTGCTTTGGGGGCTGATGAAATTCTTCCCTTTTGGCATTCGGTTTTCCTGCTGCAAGCCTCCGCCTTCCACCTTTTGCTCTAAGTTAAGAACTGTGTTGTCCCTAACAGTGGCGGGGCGGGGGTGGGGGGGGTGGGGGAGTTGAACAACACTAGGGGAGACAGAACAGAAGTAGCTTTCCAAAGAGTCACTGAGCACTTTCTCCCTTCCCCTCAGTTTGCCAGGCGTTCATCACTTGTAATCAGTTTGTAGTCTTATCAGTTCCTATCAGAGCTCTCTCGGTAAGAAAGGTGATATTCTAGGACAGAAAGAGGCCAGGGAACCGAGCCTGATCTGTCCCTCAAGGTCACTTGTTTGCAGAATTTCTCATATTTGGCTCCTATATATTAAGCGATTGTCAAATTCAGCTCATTCCTACAGCCAGGTGCTAGCTTTAACAGTCAAGTAATGCACATCCTGAATTGACTCAATCAAGAGGCTTCTTTCTTTAATCTCATCTGAAGAAATTTCCCTGAACAACCATGCTATTTTTTCTCTTTTTTTTCCAGCCAAAGGAAAAAAAAAGGGAGGGGGTTGCGGGGGAGGGAGCGCCAGTTTAGCAGGGAGGAAAATGAAACTTTTGCATGAAACATTATTCACAACAGAGTTTTGTGTACTTGCCTTAAGTCCCTCCCTCAGCAGGATCCTCTGGAGTTGATTTATGTCACATGAAACCTGGATTGACTAGAGCCCCTAAAATGTCTACTAAGGCAATCGCCACCCCAGCACTTATGCAGACCCCAAGTCCCACAAGCAAAATGCAAATGAGGTTCCCAGGTCCCAAAAGGAGGAAAAGCAGATCTACTTACAAGCATTAGTCACAGAAAAACTATTGGAAGAATCCAAGTGATCTACGTGGTAATTCAAATGGAAGGGCTTCTCGGTGGTGTTCTGGTTGGTGTTGTATAACTGCACAGCAAAGCGGAAAGCGCTGTGCTCCTGCACCGTGTTTCTCATGAAAAGTCCACCTACAAGCAAAGGGAACCAAGATTTGGCTTGTGTCCCCCCCAGGAGTGGTTAGAAATTGGGGAGCTACAGATAGGCGATAACCTCTCAGTGGTACCTGGGTGCGTGATCATGATTGATTTTCAACCTGTGTGTCTTTGAAGACTCTTGTGAACTCAAATTTTGGCCAAGAGAAACCTAGTTTTCCTCTAAAGAGTCGGAGGAGAGGCTGGCGAGAAGGGGGAAAGGGGAAAGAGGGAAAAGGAGGCTGCTTTGGGGTAGGACGATGGAACCAAGAGTGGGACTTCGTTCTTAGGCGGTAGCTTCCTCTCCCCTCTTCCTCCGCTACCTCCCATCTCCACAAGCTGGTTCATCTTTTCGTGGCGCAAAGGGAAAGGTTGGGAAGAAAAACAATTTCATTCCCCCTGCTGCCCCATCCTGTTCCCCACAGGCCCCCGCTCCCCCATGACAGTACAGGGGCTTGGTTCTGTAATGGCAATAATTCTAACTTCTTGACTAGTAAATCCAGGGAGAAGCCGAGAGAACTCCCTCCCAGCGCCCGGGAGCCGGGCTCCAGACAGACACAGCGGCAATTCATGAATTCGTGGTCTCCGTGACTTCGCCGCTCGCTGGCTCGGCTTCTAGTCTCACCCCCGCCTCCTACCCCATCCGCCACTGACCTCGGTTGCTGCCCGGGTCTGGGGGAATCCAGGGTGGGCTTCCACCTCCCCCAGCGCTAGCCGGTCTCCCGGGACCCGGAGACGCGGGACAGGGAGCCCCGGACCGGGTTACGCGCCCTGGCGCAGCCAGACAGGAGGCATCACCCTGGGACAACTTCCAGCGGCGGCACGCACGCCATGGCAAAGTCCGGAGCAGCGAGCCGAAAAGCCGTGACTCTTCGCCCGGCTGCAGCCTCTGGCATGCCTCCCCTGCTCCGCTCAGCTCGGAAAACGCGGCAGCCCACCCCGCCAAGCCCCAGGAGATCACCCCTCTGGTTCCCGATGCTCCCCAGACCAGCCAGCTCTCTGAGGCTCAGATCCCTGAGATTCCTGCCCGATCCCCGTCCCCCGTCCCTTCCCAGGCCATGCAGGACAGGGACCCGCGGCCGCAGAAGCCACGCCAGGGCAGTGGTCTCGGGTGCAAGAGAGCCCGGCCCGACCGGCGGGCTGGCTCGCGCTTACCTATGCTGATGGTGTTGGGGAATCCTCCGTGAGAATGACCCAAAAGCCCCAGGACTAAAAAGAAGACGGCCCGGAGCACGCTTTGCCCCATTTTCTTCTGCCTGGCCGTGCTACGCCTAGAACGAAGCTGACAAGAGCATAGGCGCAACTCGGGAGTCTTCAAAATAATAATAGAAAAAGAAAAAGAATTCGCCGGCTCTTTCACCCCCTCCCCTCAACTTGCTCTCTCGCTCACTCTTCCTTTCCACCCCACACTAGTCCTCCTCCACCACCTCCTCTCTTTCTCTCTCTCTCTCTCTCTCTCTCTCTCTCTCTCGCTCGCTTCCAGGCTCTCTCACACCCCCTCCCCGCCCCCCACCTCACTTCTGTCTTCACACCAATCTGGAAGGCGGGTTCATTGGCTGCAAGCTCGGTTCGCCAAAGCGATCTCCCTCCCTATCTCTAAGACAGAGAGAGACAGAGAGAGAGACAGAGAGAGACAGAGAGAGAGAATAAAACCCAAAACCCAAAACAAAACAAAAAAGACAAAACACAGAAAAACAAACAAATCCCCCAAAGAAACAAAAGAGAGAGAGAAAGAAAAAAAGAAATTAAAAGAAAATCCGAGACTTTTCTCCCCCAGAAGATGGTGGGTCTAAAGAGGGGGAAAAAAGAAGGAAAGAGCGAAAAGGCTCAGCGGCGGTGAATTGGGCTCTTCCAATTGGGCCGGTAGGGGGATATTGATCAAAGTTGATCTGACGTGGAATTAAAGCCGCACACCGCTTAGCTCCACTGCAAACTGCAGCCGCGGACTGCAAAGCCTCAGCGCTGGCGTTTGTCAACACGGGAGATGGAATCGATAGAAATACACTAGTCCTCACGTGGGCCAGCCTTTCAAGCTACAGCCAGCTTTTTAAAGAGAAGAAGAAAGAAAAGCTGCATTGTCTGTGCGTTTGTGCGTCTGGCTTAAAGAAGGAGGGTCTCGGGGGGTGGGCAGTGAGTGGTTACTCTGGAGTCTTTGTAGAGACTCAGAGAAGCAGTTCCCATCACAATGCGCCCGAAGATGCTGCGCATGCCCGGGCCATGCCGCTCAGTTTTTACAGCGGAGATCCGAGAGCGAGTAAAGCAGCCCTCACCCTCACAGTTCTGGGAGGCGAGACCTCCCCGGACCCAAGCTCAGAGCCGGGCTTACGGGGGAGGGGGGAGAGGGCGGTGGCGGGCAGCGAGGGGCTGACAGCTTTGGAGGGCGTAGAGAAGTCCTGCGTGGAGGGGTTAACTAAAAGGTTAATGAAAAGGACAGTCAGTCCCAACAACGAAGGAGGAGAGAGGTGTGGGAATGAGTTGGGATACTGGTGGGGATTGAAAGTTAAGGTTAGAGGAAACTGTTCCTGGCTGCCTTGCTCCCTTGGTCTTGCCTTTGGACATAGCAGCCTAGGCCCCTGACCGATGACCTCAGAGGCCATTAATTCCCCCCACTTCTCTTTCTTGTCGAAGGGGAGGAAAGAACCTTGGAAGTAGGCAGTGCAGCCTGGATCTCTGTTGGGGGTGATACCCTCCACAGAATCCCATGGATGGACCTCTTGGGCTGTAGGCACCCCTCCCCAGCCCCTTTCTCCAGTGGTGAGAAAAAAGAAGACTCTTTATCTCCCAACTCTTTCGCACCTACCCCAGCTACTCTGGAAGAGACGGATTTTGTCCCTCCCCACACCAGCTGTTCTTTTTTTTCATATCTTCTCCTCCTGGTCCACGTGGAAAATGAATCTTCCTGCCAGCCTACAGCAAGATGGCGCACACGGGGCAGGGGATATCAAGGCAGGGGCCCAGGGCCCCAACTAGCACACTGATTAAGCCAGAACTTTGGCTTTGACGTGACATATGTTGGAGCCTGGAACAGATAGTTTCCAAACCCTTGGGCAACCAGAAAAATGATACTAGGCTCTCCCCAAATTTCTATCCATCCTGATAATGTAAAATCTCTTCCTACCCCACCACCCATGGAAATCTTTTGTCTCCATTTAGATAGTCCATGGCAAAGAGTGAGGGAGAAACCTGGGAGTCAGAGAAGCCGCAATTTGCAAGTGGTTGGAGAATTAGGACGGAAGGGGTAGCAGAGACTAGGTTGGCTACCCCTTGACAAATGTGGAGTGTGAGATAGCGTGGTTCAGGAACATAGGCTTAGGAGACAGGTCCAGGTTCGAATCTATATTCCATTATATAGAGGCGTTGTGTGACCTTGAGCGACTTTCTTAATCTGAACCCCTATTCAGATTTTCACCTGCAAAATGGGAATACTAATATTCCTTTCCTGATAGAATGGTTGCGGATTAAATAAGATAGTGGATGTAAATGCATCTAATTCAGTGCCTGACTAGGAAAAGTTAATAAATGTTAATTTCCAAATTCTCTTCCCTCTTTCTCACCTTTTGAAAGTGCCCTTTTCTCCCCCGAAGTGCCTCATGCTGTCAGCCTCCCCTTTCTCCACCATCCGCCAAACCTCAGACTCTGCTACCCAATCTTTGCCAGTGTTCCACATCAGTCTTCCCATCATAGATCCTCAAGGGCCCTGGGAGACAGGAGAGAATCTGGTAGATAAATCTTTACTAAGGTTCTAACGGCAGGCAGTGGCAATTTAATATTAAAAATGACACATTTAGAAAAGCTCTACTCTGTGCCAGGCATTATATGTTCCTCCTTTTAGATAACATAGTTGCATTTTAATAGGAGCCTTCAATGCCTTGACCCAAAGGAATAACTCTAGTGAGGAGTGTCAGTTTGATTTCAGGGGGACGGACAACATATTTTGGACGGAGGCGGGCAGCTTTCAGCACACCTCACTTCACTCCTGAAGACATCCAGGTCCCCATCCATGCTTGGCTAATACTGAGCAGCAGTGGATGAAGAGATTTGTGGCCACCTTCAGTCATTTGGCTTGAAGAGTAACGGGGTGGGTCGGTAACGAAAGATGAGAGGAAGAAAGGCATCTCAGTGTCTCTGCACTTGAAATTCTCCATTGAATTCATCTCTGTAAATGGCGCCCATCCCTTCCATTTTCAGTCTCCCCTCTCCACTACCTTTTTCCTCTCTTTCATCTGCTGCCACTCTTTCAACTTTTCACTGTCAGCGGCAGCTGTTGGCAGAATTGGACTAGGCCCTTCTGAGCCAGCAGGGACACAGTGGTGGACTAGGCATATTGCTGTTGGTGGAAACGCCTGCTTAATACAAGCAAATACTTTTGCAGTCGATCCCTCGTCCAAGAAAGCAGTGAGATGCTATTTGAACTTCATCTCTGGTTTTCCAGTGAGGAGCTAGAGACTGTACTAGCAGCATCGTAGCCACCAGAAGTTGCCAACAAAGCCCCAAATCTAGCTCTCCCTCTGTGGTTAAGTGGTACCCCTGCTCCACTCAGGAGTACCTGCTAGTCTTAGGACCCGAGGTTTGCACTTTTAAATGAGCTCAATGATACAGTTTAAGCAGCAAGAAAATAATTTGTTGCAGTTCTTATTGAGAAGTTGTTCTGTATTCTCTCATGAGATGGTTGGTCAGGTGCAGTCACAAGAGGGGACACAGGAGAGGCATAGGGAAATGAAGCTTATTATACTCACACGTCCTAGAGAAACAGTCAAGTACACCACAAAGGGGGACCACATGGCGGGGCGCCAAGGGAAGGGGCTCAACCAAGCAAGTGGGAAGATGAGAGAGAGACAGAGAGAGAGAGAAACAGAGACCCAGGGGAAAGTGCCTTTATTGGGGGTCAGGATAGAGTACACAAGCAAAAGGCATGAGGGAATTTCATTGGTATATTTGATTGACATTAGGTGACAGTGAAGGGAGAGCAAGAATGGGATCTTGTGGCAGGGGCCAGTCTTACCACACTGATGCACCTGGTCACCTGGCAGGGTGCGCACAGCCTGTTTCTGGGGATGTTGAGGCAGCAAAAAATAATAATAGTAATAATAAGTTTTAAAATGTACAACACAAAACTGAAAATAGTACTTCCCTCTTGAGGTTTCTGTTTTAGGCTTGGGATGGGACACTTGGGTAAGCAAAAAGAAACGTCAGCCAGTGGAATTTGGAGACGGGGTCTATATCATACATTAAGCTCCATACTTATTAACTGGATACTTTGCAAATAAGAAAAATAATGACGAAACTTATTCTGATTCATTGGAAGGAAACTGCTCTACCCTTTAAAGTTAATGAAACCAAGATACTATATCCTTTGCCTAATGGAATCATGATAACTTTCTCACCGTTTGACTTGAAACTTTGATTTCTTCAACAAACGTTTGACCACCTGCTATATGACAGGGTCCGCTAGGCACCAGGGATTTAAGGAAGCAAGACAGTTTCTGCTTCCAGTGAATTTCAAGTTCAAAGAGGAGCAGATGTGTTCACTGGGAATGACAATCTAACATGGTAGGTGCTGTGAAAACAGTAAGCCCCAGCTACCACGGCGGTATAGAGGAAGGCGTTTAAATGTCTGAAACAAAGTACTTCCTTTATCCCAGATTCAATCCCATGCCACTAAAAAGAGAAGACAGAGCAGCATGATTTCTAAGGACTCTTCCTGCTCTCATGTTCTATGCTCCTATGATTCCATGAGGCAGGATTATCTTAGGGTCAGAAAAACTGTCCAAACCTTAGCCTGCACTCTAATCAATGAACGAATCTAGGTACTGCTGATTCTTTATAGTTGTCTTTTGCGCTTCCATTCCTGGATCCTTTGGGAAGAATAGAGTCCAGCTGCATCTGGAGACTCTGGTTGGGTGTGACATCTAAGAAAGGTTGGGTCCTCCATGTTATTTCTCTGTCATCCAGACTTCTCCATTATACGACCTCCTCCAGAAGCTTCTGTAGAAATCCTCTATGTAGATATCAAGCTAGGCGCTGCTGAATAAATCCACAGGCCTGAGGACCTGAAATTCCAGGCACGGGCCTGCTTGGAACTGCTTTCGGTGGGAGTATATATGTGAGTCAGAGGAGGAGCCTTTTGAACTCAGGTTTAATATGCCCAGAAATGGATCCACAGCGACTTCCAGGAGACGGTCACACCAAGTGAGCAGTGGGCATGGAAGCAATTGTTTCTCTCAAATGGTTTTCAGATTGGCTTGTTTTTTCATAGATGGTAAGGGTGTTTAGAACTCATTATTTTTTTTGACCTGAAGACATCTCCAGGAGCTGTCTTGGGGCACTGTTACTTGGAGGTGATCTTTCACTTTTAGTATCCCTCTTCCAACCTTTTCTGTCTGGACTAAACGTTTTCATACTGCCTCCTTTAGTCATGCTCAGGGCTAGTGAGCATGCTCTTGACCCCTTCAGTTCCTATATCAGTTAGGATGCTTCATGCTTCAGATAGGACAGAACCCACAAAAACTGGCGCAAACGATAAGGGAAATGCATTGGCTCATGTAACTGGAAGGGACAGAGGTAGGGCTGGCTTGAGGTTTGATTGGACTCAATAGTTCAAAAATTTTATCAGAAACCTAATTTCTTCTCCTCTCTCCTTTCTGCTTCCCACATGATGGCAAAATGTCTGTAGTCTTTCTTTTCTTCACGTCTGCATCGCATCTTTTTACATCATCGGTTCAAAATGAATCACATGACCATTCCTGATCTAATCTTTTGGCCTGGCAATGTCATGCTTAGGCCACATGAGGCAATCACCATGGCATGGGGGCTTATGCTCCATCCATAGAGCTGAGAGGAGGGAGTAGAATCAGTCCTCCCCACCCCTCACCAAGCCACATGACTGACACACAGTGGGAGGAGGGAAAGATGGAGGTTGGGAAACAACCACAATAACCACGGAAATCCCTATCTTCCCAAGTGCCAGTTCCCAGAGAATTGTGAGTCGTAGTAATTTTACTCCTGAAATGTCTACAGGCCCCTGATGACTTGCTGAAATGGCCTTGTCTTTGGTCCATTAGACATAGGCTGCTCAGTGGTGAGCTCTTCCTGTTATTTTAGCAACTCAGTCCCCTAAATTCAGCTCATGATGCCTCTGCTTGCTAGTTAATTCTTTTCTTAGGGGAACCATGTTATATTTAGTGTCCAGGGTGAGAAACTATTATAGAAATGATTTCTTTTCCTAGGGGTAGAGGCAAATAGACTTCCAGATCTCTTCAGAGAGGGACCTAGTGACTCGTCCCTATGTCCTTCTCAGGTTAAGCAGAGGTCTAGGGTGTTACTCCATAGACTATGAAACTGAGGAATCAGAGAGGTTTAGTGAACAGCTCAAGGTCACACAGCCAAGTGGTGGGGAATTGATTTTCTTATCTCTCTAGGGCTTTATCCACCAGACCAGAGTCTCCTTAATGCTGTGAGAGAATTGAATCATAACAAATATATTCTGCTAGGATGGGTACATCTTAGCAAGTAATTATCCCCTGGTGAGCTCTGAATGGGCTTGAAAACTGCAGGTGGAAATCACATGGCTTCAGGACTCCAGCTTCTCACAAAGTGACTTTTTTTTTTTTTTTTTTTCCTGTACGCAGGCCTCTCACTGTTGTGGCCTCTCCCATTGCAGAGCACAGGCTCCGGACGCGCAGGCTCAGCGGCCATGGCTCACGGGCCCAGCCGCTCTGCGGCATGTGGGATCTTCCTGGACTGGGTAACGAACCCGCGTCCCCTGCATCGGCAGGCGGACTCTCAACCACTGCGCCACCAGGGGAACCCTGAAGAATCAGGCTTTTTTAACACTCCTTTAGACGCAGGAAATTCTGGGTTTCCTGCTTTAAAAATGAATTCAGAGTGTTTAGAGGAATGAAAAGATAACTGGAAACAGTTGAATTTTAGGGTACTTGATGGTAGCTAATTCTTAAAGAGGAATTTCTGGGTTTCCTAAAATTTAATCTGCTTCAATCTGTGTGCTGTGAGCATATTCTGTTAAATCTTTATGACATCACTTCCATGAACATCATAATATTTTGAGGGAAAAGAAAAGCATAAGAACCATCCACATTTTTTCTGAGTGATGACCCAACACAACCAAAATTAGTGCTTTTCTCTTTTGAAAATAAGGTATCTCCAAGTTTAAGAAAATCCAATATGTGGAAATACAAATTTGGAGACAGTTTTATAGTTTACTAAAGCATTCACCACAAGTCTCCTTTAAACAGTGAACTGTTCTTGTTCAGTGGTTATCCGTTGGATGTGGTTTTGCCCTCCAGGGGACACGTGGCAATGCCTGGAGACTTTTTTGATTGTCACACCTGCGGGAGGAGGGGTGGTGGGTTGGTGGTTGCTACAGCGCTTAGTGGGTAGAGGCCAGGGATGCTTCTAAACCTCCTATAATGCACAGGACAGCCCTTGACAACAAAAGATTATCCAGTTGCAAAGGTCAACAGTGCCACTGTTGAGAAACCCGACTCCTATGTACTCAGGATAGGAGTTTTTTAAAAACCAAAAGGTTTACACATGCTTTTTCAGAAACGTGGGTGTTGGACCAGGTATCTGAAAACCTGAATTCTAGTTGCAGCTCTGCCCAAACTACACTTCCTGAGCTTCAGTGCTTTGATCTGTGAATTGGGGAGATATCTTGTCTACCTCTCTATATAAGATAATAAAGAGAGGGAGAGAGAGAGAGGCAGAGAGAGAGAGAGGCAGAGAGAGAGAGAGAGAGAGAGAGAGAGAGAGAGGTGTCCACTCAATATGGTAGCATTCAGGTAGGTAAAATTGATTAGCTCAAATTATAGAAGTAAGGAAATGTAAGCTTTCTGAGTGTATTTCTAACTGCTTTTACGTTTTTAGGCATTCTGTAGCAATAGCTCACTGGTGAAGAAACTGAGGCAGCACAGAATGTCTGTCACTTCCTCAAATCTGACACAGAATCCAAGGCTTTCTGACTTCCTATGCTGCCCCATTTGCCTCAGTTCACTGCAAGGTACCTGTCGTGCTTGTTACTAGTCATCAGTGCTTCAAGGAATATTATTGTTATTATTATTATCGCTCTGTTTTTTTAAGTTTAGAGAAAATGTTAAAGGAGAGGAAGCAGCAGTACGAAAGTATCTTTGTTGTGGTCCCCAGGGCTCAGGGTTAGGCAGAAAGCTAGTTTCCACTGAGCTACCATCTCTTGCTTTGACTCAAGGGTGGGGAGTGAGATGGACTCTGCTAAGCGAGCAACAGGAAGGAGGGAGACGAAAAACGAAGCCCACGCAGCGTTTAGAAACTCTCCAGGGCAGAGAGGAGTGGCTATATAACTTGCGGGGTCCATTGCAAAATGAAAATGCTGGGCCCTTGTTCACACGTTATTAGGAACTTCAAGACAGAGACCGCAGAGCATTACACCAAGCACAGGGCCCTTCTAGCAAGGTTCCCTGTGCGCCTGCACAGGTCACACTTCTGAAGCCTTCCCTGGAGGGCAGTGCCTGCTCTAGAGGAGAGTGGGCAGTATGGAGAGCCTTCTGCCTCAGTTCCGTGGGCCTCAGGGAGAAAGCTCGTTCACTAAGGGCCCTACAGATCCCAAGGAAATGAAGGGCTTCCTCCAGGGAGGGCACAAACATTTTTCCTCAGCTGCTTCTCCTGGCCTCCCTCAGTGTGTAGCCTCAGTCCCAAGAGAAGTTCCATGTTACAAGGGAAGTGAAAAATCACTTTAAAAAAAAAAAAATCACTGTATCTTGGCAGGAGGCCAAAGAGTGGTCTTGCAATCTTAGCTACCCTGCTATCTAAACTCACGTTGAGTTCCCTAGGGGAAGATCATTCTGTATCCAGAGGCACCACACTGGGAAAGTCCTTGTAAGGCAATTCCTTTAAATTCCAATAAAACAAAGCAAAACCAAACAAACGTCCCCTCCCCTTTAAGGTTCTGGTTAAGAGTTTAGAACATTGTTACATTTTGCTAATAAAGGGAAAGCAGTGACTGCTCCCCCAGTTCTGAATTGCCTTTACTCAGATTTCTGGTATATGCAGATAAATTTGGTATTTTACCCTGATGGTGATGATGATGATGGTGACAGTAATGAAGATAATGATCACGAGGACGACAACAATGATGATAACTAACATGTATTTCTTACCACGTGCCAGGTACTCTGCTAAATGGTTTAACTGTATTGTCTCATTGAATTCTTAGAGCAACTCTTTGAGGTAAGTACTATTATTATTCCCATATTTAATGCAAACCAAAATTAGAAATATTTCATATAAACTTTAAAGAAAAGAGACCCTGAGAAGCATCTGTCAAACAAAGGATGGTAAATGGAAAGTAATTGCACCGGTCCCAGTTATTAACAAGTTAGAATGTGAAAATTATCATTGCTTTCCCCTTTTATTTAGGATGTTTCCTTTACTGTGTATTTTGTGAACACAAAGTTTGTTTTTAAATGTTTTTCATAATGCTTAGTACCCAGAAGCTTCTCAGTAAAGGTATGCTGAATGAATTAATAAATGAGGGCTTTCATGAGCTTACTCAAGATCTGAGCCTTCTTAAGTTTAATGAAAACATCCTAATCTCTTTAATCATGAAGTCTGCCAAAAGAGTTTTTTTTAATGGTATCTTTCTAATATGTTTTTGTTTTTATTTATTTATTTAATTTATTTATTTTCCTTATTATTATTTTTGGCTGTGCTGGGTCATAGTTGTGGCACATGGGATCTTTGTTGAGGCATGCGGGATCTTTTCGTTACGGCGCGTGGTCTGCTCGGGCTTCTCTCTAGTTGTGGCGTGTGGGTGTTCTCTCCCTAGTTGTGGTGTGCGGGCTCCAGGGTGAGTGGGCCCTGTAGTTGTGGCGTGAGGGCTTAGTTGCCCCGCGGCATGTGGTATATTAGTTCCCCGACCAGGAATTGAACCCACATCCCCTGCGTTGGAAGGCAGATTCTTCACCATTGGACCACCAGGGAAGTCCTGCCACAAGAGTTCTGAGAAACAAAACTTTGTGGTTGGAGAAGTATACTGTATCTTCATTTTAGGTAAATCATACCTATAATTATCAGCCTGCCCTTCCCATATGGTTATAAACTGAGGCATCATTACCACCACCTTGTGGATGTTTCCAATAATTGCAGACAAATTATCTAAGCAGAAAGGGAGAGTTGTCTTGACCATTGAACCTTACACTTCTTGAGTACATTACTTGACTTTTGTTATAGTTAGATTTATGGATAATAAATTAAAACAATAAATTTCTATGTCTTCTATTGTAGAATACTTCAAATTCTTTTTGGATTTAGAGCAGTGTGATTAATAAGTACCTGAGTGAATGGAATGCTTACATTTCCAAACTAATCGATTTTTTAAAATTATAAACATTTTATTGTCCTTCTAACCAGAGTGAAGCTTGAGGAACCAACTTCCTTCATATTGGGTTACACTGAAATGCTATATTTTAACTCTAACTAGATATTTTACTAATTTCATTTGTTTAGGATTGTGAGCTCTATGAGCACAGGGATTTTTTGTTGTTGTTGTTCTGTTTTGTTTATTGCTGTAATCCCAGTACCCAGAACGATGACTGGAATGTAATTGATGATAAATAATATTTGTCAAATGAATGAATGAATGCATGAATTAACCAAAAGCAAGATCCAATGGTGCTCTGTTTAATGTTATGGCTTATGCGTCAGAAGGAATACAAGGGAGAAGTCTGTTTGATTTCAGGGATAGATTTTTAAAGAGGGGACCCAATGCCCTTTTGTCTGGGTGGTTAGATTTGACAAACTCTTAGAGAGCAGTGGCCATATGTTACACTTAGGACAAGCCTTCTTGAGGTGCAGGGCACAGTGGAGAAGAATGGAGGGTGGATCTGCTGGGAGAAAAGGAGAGTAATCTCTCTCCTTACCTCCTCATGGTCAAAACTTACCCATCCTTTCATCTTCTTTTCAGAATTCTGTTAGATAAGTGGTTGGTATATTCGACAAAGTACTTGGCAGGAAGCAGTCCTTGTGTTACCATTAAGGAATGGATGACAGTTGAGAAGAATTGAAGATCTGAGTCAGTATAACATTTCCTGTTTCTTAAGAACGTGAAAATTGACTATGTCTGTAGCTGTCCACAGCATGATAAGAGGCTGGGTGGCAAATGCCGACAAAGTGGAAATGGACATCAGCAATTTGCCGCTATACCTCATAATACGGGCAAATCTTGCTTTATGCAATGGGCATGCATCTAAAAATTTTTGTGGAAAATGAATTCAGATAAATTGAATCCTATTTTAAATCCAGGACATGTGCTTGCCGCTTAAAGGAAGCCTGAAGCAAATCATTTTTTTCAAGTGAAAAAACTGGCTATTTTGTTATTTTTGTGGTTTCCTACATGTACTAAAACAGCCACAGTACCATATAATTTATTTTTAAAAATTTTTATTACTTTTTATATTTTTATTTTTTGGCTGCATTGGGTCTTCGTTGCTGTGCACGGGCTTTCTCTAGTTGCAGTGAGCAGGGGCTACTCTTCCCTGTGGTGCACGGGCTTCTCATTGTGGTGGCTTTTCTTGTTGTGGAGCACGGGCTCTAGGTGCATGGGCTTCAGTAGTTGTGGCGCGCAGGCTCAGTAGTTGTGGCACGCAGGCTCAGTAGTTGTGACGCACAGGCTTAGCTGCTCTGCGGCATGTGGGATCTTCCTGGACCAAGGATCGAACCTGTGTCTCCTGTATTGGCAGGCGGATTCTCAACCACTGTGCCACCAGGGAAGTCCCACACAATCCCATATAATTTAGAGGGCAGACTCCTTCGGATAAAAATATGTAGTTAGGGACTGTTTACTTTTTAAACCTTTTCTTTTGCCAAAGCTTAAATTGGGAAATATATCTGGCTTTCTCAAAACGCTAATATTCCAATCTGGTATCTTTCATAGTATACTTCTGGAGGAGGTTTATCTGAGACCAAGATTATCCGAGACCAAGTCAAAGTATTTAATGAAACCAGATTATCTGAGACCAAGTCAAAGTATTTAATGAAACATATATAGTACTGTTCTCGGCTGCCTCAAATGACCACCATTTACTTCTTCACTGAAACCTTGGATATAAAACATAAGCTATAAATTTCATGTCGATGGGAAAGAAATTACAATCTGGGCTAGTATTTTTTAAGTACTTACTATGTGCCAGTTTAGCTCATGTAATCCTCATAGCACCCTGTGAAGTAGGTACTATTATTATTTCAATTATACAGCTGAGGAAACAGAGACAGAGGGATTAAATGACTTGCCTAGGGTCACCTAGC
The DNA here is from genome assembly GCF_039906515.1 of Pseudorca crassidens. Taxonomy (NCBI): domain Eukaryota; kingdom Metazoa; phylum Chordata; class Mammalia; order Artiodactyla; family Delphinidae; genus Pseudorca; species Pseudorca crassidens. The sequence continues at coordinate 26,936,009 of NC_090317.1, forward strand.
TCTAAGTCATAGAAGTGAAATTGAACCCAGGAAGCCTCTATGCCACCCTGTCTCCACATCACACTCTGTATTTGTGTGTGTGTGTTCTAACATCCCCACTAGTTTGTGTGTTCTCAAAGGGCAGGGAACAGATAGCTGCCTGTATACCATACGAGCTCAGTCACCACTCAACCTGCATTGTAGACCGACTGGGGCAAACAAAGACTTGGGAAAGAGTTTTGTTTTGTTTTTATAAATTTCCCTCTCCAACTTAGCTAAAGCAGATTTATTTTTTTCAGGGGATGGAGAGAATACTGTTTATGTGTCCTAGAAAATAATCACATGCCCTGGAAGGGTTAACTTTGTAGTCTGAGGGGGTGAGACAATGTGTCTAGTGGTTTACTAATCTTCTTCCATCAGAACCATGGGGAGTGGTTAAGCAAGGATAGAGCACTCTCCTTGAGTTCAGAATCCTCCATCCACAACTAGTCTTAGGGTGATTTGACTTCCTTGGGTCACTGGCCTCATCAGGACCATGGGGATGATAATAGCAGCCCATACCCCACAAAGCTATTGTAAGGATTGAATGAGATAATTAATTCAAGTGCATAGAGTGATGCCTGGAACGTAATAAATGCTCAGTAATGTTAGCTATTATTTTATTAGCTGCGGGCCCATCAGCATGTTTTAGCACGGTTCCCTATGAGCTTCTTTTGGTTCTTTTTGGGGGCTCTGAGAGAGTCCATTTTGCTAAGTTGGAGAAAGCAGGGAAGGCTTGTGCATTTGCAGAATGTGTCAGCATTTGAGTTTTTTCGCCCTGGCAAGAAATGGCTTCCTGCTTTGAAAACAAAGGGGAAAAAAAGGTATTTTTTAAGTGAAGAAACACCTTTTTAAAAATACTCAGAAGACTTATTAGGCAGCAAACAGCTTTTACAGAGCAACATTGTGGTGATTGAGGGGAAAACATTGTCAAGTGTATGAATCAGATTGCTTTTAATGGAGAAGCAGAGTTGAGCGTGGCACAGGTGGCTGGGATGGCGGTGGGGGAGATGTGGAGGGCGAGGAGGTGCAAAAGGTTTGCCAGCGAGCCACACAGGTTGGATTGTGCCAGTCCAGAAACCACTTGCCAAATGAAAGCTGCAGTCGCTCTCACCCACTGCCGCTGTGCGGTAATGAATGCATTTTTGATTAGCTCTGCTGATTACCTGCTCTCTATGCACACAGCAGAAGATAGAATAGCCGAGTCTGGGGCTCTTGGTGAAGACTTTAGAGGCAAGGGGGGCAGCAGGAGGGCTTTGATCATCTTTTTTATTTTTCTCTCCTCACCTGCTCCTCAGTACACACTGAGATAACGCTGACTTTTCCTGGAAGCAGCCAAGAGGCCAGAACCTTGGGGTTTTTTTCCATACATCGGTGCTGTTTCAGAGTAATAAAACTAGTGCCAGAGGGGCAAGGAGCGACACAGAAGTGCCCATCCGCTCTCCTCTGATTTCTTTGTAGTGTTTAACTCATCGCCTCAACCACAGGAGACAAATGTCTTTGCATATATTGAAAAAGAAATTATGTCTTTGATTTCCTAGGTACATTTCAAGTATTTACCAAGAGATGAGAATTAGGTGGGAAAATAGGTTTTAGGCTCAGAAGGCAATGTCTCTAAAGATTTAGTGCAATTTGAATGGGAACACGAACTTTGGGACGGAAAAACACAAGTTATCAATTTTGGAACAATTTCCTCTCTGGTGCTGTAAGATGAGAACTGAGATCCAATGTTTATAATCAAATGATTCTTTTCTTCTACATCAGATGGAGCAGATGTTTTTCATATTGTATTTTCTCTGTGCATGGTATTAATTTTTTTTGGTTGTTGTAATTGCCGTTCTGGACTTGGCATTGCACAAGTACTGATCTGTTGCTAACAAGTGGAGGGCTAAGCGAATGGCCAGACTCATCTATGAATGTCAGCCCGGCTCAGGGCTGAGTGATCCTGTCTAGAGCAAGTATTATTTCCTTTATGTGTGGAAGCCTTGACAACTGTTTGGATACAGAGATCAGGTCCAGAATTATGCTTGGGCAGTGAGGGAGTGCTTCCTCTGAGTGTGATTTGAGGGGCTTCTAGTGCTTCCGTAATTGGAAGTGGGGTCCGGCTGCTCGCCACTCAAAAGCCAATAAAGAGGCAAGGTTGGTGGAAAGGAAGGTGTGCTTTATTTTGGATGCTGGCAACCAGCGAGTGCTGGGGGAGGGTGGATGCTTGTCCAAAGGCCAATTCCTCGCCCCCCCCCCACCATCAAACCAGTGGGCAGGAGCTTTTATGGATGGGGGGGCTACATGCAGAAAGCACAGTCAGCTCTGATAGTCATCTTGAAATTGGTCATCGGTGGTCTGACTAGCATCATCTTGATTTTTTTTATCAATTATTTTTTATTCTTTGGCTGTATTCGGTCTTTGTTGCTGCACGCAGGCTTTCTCTAGTTGTGGCGAGCGAGCGAGGCTACTCTTCGTTGTGGTGCGTGGGCTTCTTATTGCAGTGGCTTGTCTTGTTGCAGAGCACAGGCTCTAGGCACCTGGGCTTCAGTAGTTGTGGCACATGGGCTCAGTAGTTGTGGCTCATGGGCTCTAGAGTGCAGGCTCAGTAGTTGTGGTGCGCAGGCTCTAGAGCGCAGGCTCAGTAGTTGTGGCGCACGGGCTTAGTTGGTCCACAGCATGTGGGATCTTCCCGGACCAGGGATCGAACCTGTGTCCCCTGCATTGGCAGGCAGATTCTTAACCACTGTGCCACCAGGGAAGTCCCTTGATTGTTTTAGGTACAGTTAATCTTCAGTTCCGGGGTCGTTTTGTTCCCATATCCTTGAGGCCAATTCTCAGAATTGTGGCAGCTTTTGTCATGGCTACAGTCTGGTCATCATGTAGTTTACTTCTTCCACCTGGTAGGGGTTTCAGTATCTACAGGACAACTCACAGGATATGGCTCAGAATATTACCTATAGCCCTTGAGAAGGAACTAAAGGTCCTTGACTATGCTTAATGACTAAACTATTATCATTTGGTCTCCTTTGACTGTTCTCCTTTGCTTTTGCATTTTCTCACTTCTCTGATTAAACTTATTCTGTGGCTAAAGTTTTTCCACAGCCAAAAGGCAGGGGGAGGACATGGGCGGCAAGGACCATAGGGTCCTGCTCCATTTCACTTCCACTTCACCCCTTTGTATCCTCCCCACTGGCCTTGTGCTGTCTGAAATTCCCATCTTCACCCTCTCCTTTGGGAAGCCCTCTGTTAAAATGGCAGTGCTGCCTGTGTTTGGTACATACTTCCCAACAATTCTACATCACGGCACACAGACAGCTCCTCGGAACTGGAGTCAACAAGTTTGGGGACTCTGGCCATTCCCGGCCTTGAGATCTGAAGGCAATTAGTAACTCAGCACACCTGTCATCTATCACATCCTACCATCACCAGTCTTGCAGAAGGGCAACCGTATCAGTTATTGTCCAACCTGGGACACTTTTGAGAGTGGAAGGGGGCACTAGTAATAATTAAACCAGGACATCAGGCAACCTGTATAATCTAGGAAATTTGGTCACCATAGTCAATCACACCTTAACCCAGGCTAGTTTTCCAGACTAGCCCTACTGATAGCAGACCTCTGAAATGTGTATTTTCCTTGTTTGTTTCTTCCATTAGTCCTCTTCCTTATCTGCCTTTCTGTTTATACAGCTGCTGCCACCTACTATCATTATGTTTTTCTTCAGCCTCCATTTTACAGATGAAGAGACAGATAAGAGACTAAATGATGTTTTTCCCCTTAGGTTTCTAGGAGAAGGGAGCAATCAGGTAGCACCACGGTCATTTGGGACCTTGGACTAGCTTTCTCTTTTGGTGTTTTCCTCATCTCCTTCAACATCTCTCTTTCTCTAGCTTCCCAGTCCCTATGTTTCCTCCCATGTCCAGAATTTTCTTTCTTTTCTTACATCCACTAAAGCTTAACTATTCTCTACAGTATTCCATCCCCTCAGGACTTTGCTCTCTGTTCCAAAATGAATGCTGAAAAATTAACGTATTAGCCTCTCTAGGTAGTATATTTATATTTAAATAGGGGACTTCTGGAGACATAACTGTATTTGTCCAATGAAGCAATGATAATGGTACAAATTCAGAAACCTTAGCAAACTGGGGCTCTTTTTGGTTAGAAGGTACAGTCTCTCAGTATGACCTGACTCATACCACATAAGGCCTGCCTTGGTCAGGGCTTTCAAAGTTGGATAAGCTATAATGCCTCTAGATAAGACTTCTGCCATCATCCAGATGCCATGCTCTATAGGATTGTGCTATCATCTTAGAGTTACTTGAATTTGTGAAAAGGCAATAAAAATGCTTTTCATAAGAGTCAAAGTTGATAAAAGAGTAAAGAAATCAAATAATCCAGGTTATGTGCCTGATCTGTTCCAGGCAGGAACATGTGGTAGAGGTTTGGAGATGATTACCTTTTGTCTTTTGTTTTCTTGGGCTGATGAGACATAGACTGAGTGGAAGATGGACAAGAGCTCTTAGAGCTAAATTTCCCAGCCCTCTATTTTAGTATTTTCCCCATCTGCATCCCTTTGAAACTAAAGTTTAAAACATCACTCATCAGGATTCTTTGGGAAATCATTTTCAAGACAATTATAATTTATTTCTTAGTGTTTGTATATACCTTCTATTCTACCAAACACCATCTAAACCAATTAGTTGGTTCTCCCCCTGGATGTGACATTTGGTTATTCATTGAACAAATATTTCTTGAGATCCTACTATGTGCCAGGTACTATGGTAGACACTGGTGACCACGATAGACATAGACTCTGCTCTCATGGAAGTTAAACAAAGAAAAAGGCAAAAAAGTAACAAATATAATAACAACCCATTTTGATTTGTTCAAAAAAAGGATATGAATAGGATGCTGCAATAGAGAATAGAAGATGAGGACCAACTTTTGACAGCTAGTAATGGAAAACCAAACTGAAATTAGGTCAAATAATATGGGTTTTGTTATCTCACTGAATAAGAACTCTGGAGGTAGAGGGATCCAGAGTCATTTCAGATACACGGTTGCAAGCATCACACGTAGACACACAATGAGTAGTTAAAGGGGATTGTTGTTTTGTTTTTCTGTCTCTCTCTTTCTCTCTCTCTTTTTTTTTTCTCAGCAAGGACCTTTCCAAAGCAGACTTTCCTTTATGTCACATTGGTCAGATCTGGATCATGCGGTCATTTCTCAACCAGTCCCTGACAAAACAATATATGATCATGATTATCTAAGAACAATTATGATCCACCATTTGAGACTGGGAAGGGGCCAACCTCCCCTGACCACATGATAGTCATATCCTTGAACAAAATAACAGTTGTGTTAGCAAAGAAGAAGGTAGATGCAGGTTTTTGCTGTGGGGGCACTCAGTGTTTTCTGCCTCAGATAGGGTGGTCAGGAAAGGCCCATTTGATGGACTGACATGTTAACCGAGACATGAAGGTTGAGATAGATTCGGTCAAATGAAGTGGGGGAGATAGGGCTTTTCAGGCAGAGGGAAGAGCCTGTGCAATGTACCTGAGATTGAAAGAATTTGACATCTTTGAGGACCTGAAAGAGGACCAGTGTGACTGAAATACAGCAATGAAATAAAGTTTGGGAGGAAGAAAGGGGCTGGAATAATTACAACTTTGTAAGGCATGGTATGGATTTAAGATTTGTTCTAAGTGTAGTAGGGAGCCACTGAAGGGTTTTAAATTGTTGTTGGACATGGTCTATATTTTAGTACCCCCTTGCTACTATATAGAGAATGAATTGAAGGTTGAGCAGGAGTAGAATTTGGAGGCCAATTAGGAAATTTTTGCAATGGTCCAGGCAACAAATGCTGGGAACTTGGAATAGGGAGGTAGCAATGTAGGTGGAGAGAAGAGGGTAGGTAAATTTTATAGGTAGAACTGACATAGCTAATGGCTTAGATGTAGGGAGGGAGGGAACAGGAGGGGCAGCAAAGACATTTCCTAGGCTTCTGCCTTGAGAGACTGGGTAGATGGTGATCTCCTCCTCCACCTTCATCATCACCAGCTCCTCCTCCACCTTCTCTTCCTCCTCTTCCTTGTCCTCTTTTTTAGTTGAGATGAGAAAGTCTAGGTGAGGAGTAGGCTTTTGCAGAAGTGGGAGTGTTGATCCAAGAGTTCTGCTTAGACATGTTAATTTTGAGATGTTTGTGAAATATCCAAGTGGAATGGTCAAGTAGGTAATTGCATAGGAGACTCTAGACCAGAGGAGAGATCTGGGCCCGAGATACATGTTTGGAGGTCATTTGTGTATAAATGACATTCAGAGCTAGAGGCTTAGATGAGCTCACTGAGGGAAAATGGGTAGAGAGAGAAGAGAAGAGAGTTTAGTACCACATCCTAAAGAACATGAACGTTGAAACACTGGGGAGATGAAAAGGAGTCTGCAAAGGAAATTGTGAAGTAGAAGCCATTGAGATAAGAGGAAAATCAAAAGAGACTACAGCCATTCCAGGTCCCTCATGGTTACCAAAATCTGAGGGTGCTCAAGTCGCTTACATAAAATGGCATAGTATTTGCAAATACCCTATGCACATCCTCCCATATACTTTAAATCATCTCTAGATTACTTATTATACCTGATACAATGTAAATATTATGTAAGTAGTTGCCAGTGTGCAGCATATTACAGTTTTGCTTTTTGGAACTTTCTGGAATTTTTTCGAATATTTTTGATCTGCGGTTGCTTGAATCTGTGGATACTGAGGGCTGACGGTACATGATTTCCCTAGGGCTACACAGGGAACCTCTCTCTTAAGGGATCAAGAGAATTGTATAGAAGTCTTTGAAGGGACAAGGTAGATAGGAAAATGAAGAAATAATTTTACACACATTAAAAAATATTTTTTCCTTATCATGAAAATTATACATGTAGTCGGCCCTCCGTATCTGCGGGTTCTGCCATCTGCAGACTCAACCAAACTTGAATCAAAAATATTCCCAAAAAATTTCAGAAAGTCCCAGAAAGCAAAACTTGAGTTTGCTGCATGCCAGCAACTATTTACAGAGAATTTACATTTTTTTACAACTATTTACATAGCATTGACCTTATATTAGGTGTTTGAACTAATCTAAAGATGATTTAAAGTATACAGGAGGACGTGCATAAGTTATATGCAATACTAATGGCTTTTATATGAGGGACTTATATAAAATGAGCATTCGTGGATTTTGGTATCCATGGGGGTGGGTGGGGCGTCCTGGAACCAGTCCCCTGCAGATACCAGGGGACAGACTGTATTCATTGTTGAAAATTTGGAAGAGAGATAAAAATATGAAAATCCCCTGTTTGTTATTATTTTCATGTATAACTATCTAGTCTTCCTCCTTGCCTCGTTTGCTCCTCTTTCTCCACCCCCTACACACACACACACACACACACACACACACACACACACACACACAGTACGAGCAACAACGGGCTAGGCTATGTTGTGATAACAAACAACCCCAAATCTCAGTGGCTTTATACAATAAAATCTTTTTATATCCAATACATGTGGGCAGGGATCGTCTGCACATCACAGTCATTTAGAGACAAGGCTGATAGAAGACCCTTTCAACATGTGCTTCCATGATTTTCAAGGCAGAAAAAGGGGCATGTGGCAAATTGATTGCTGGCTCTCAAATGTTCCACTCGCATTTCACTTGTCCAGTTGTGTCACATGCCATGCCTCAAATCAAAGGGATTGGGAACCACAGTCACACTATGTGCCTTAAAGGAGAGCATGAAAATATTTATGAATAGCCTTGATGATTTATATATACATATATATATCACAACACTCTACATACTTTAAAAAAAATTTATTTATTTGGCTGCACCGGGTCTTAGTTGCAGTATGCGGGCTCTTAGTTGTGCATGTGGGATCTAGGTCCCTGACCAGGGATCGAACCCGGGCCCCCTGCATTGGGAGTGCAGAGTCTCAACCACTGGACCACCAAGGAAGTCCTCTACATACTGTTTTGCAACCAGCTTTTTAGCTCAATATATTTAAAAAATAGCATATTTAAACATTTTTCCATGCTATTAAGTCTTCTCGTATAATGTGCTTTATACGAGCTGGTATAAAGCTCGTATAGCTGCATATATAGATATACAACAATTTAATCAATCCCTTATTATTGGCTATTTAAGCTGTTTCCAGTATTTCACTATGGTAAATTATGCTGCAGTGAAGCCCAATTAATGCCACGTGGCTTGTGGGATCTTAGTTCCCCGACCAAAGATTGAACCCGGGTCCCTGGCAGTGAAAGCTTGGAGTCCTAACCACTGGACCACCAGGGAGTTCCCACAATTAACGTGTATCTTTGCTCTCATTCATGATTCTTTCTACAGGATAAATTCCTAGATATAGTGTTTCAGAGTCAAAAGATATGCAAAAGGTTAAGTCTTTGGGTATTTATTGTTAAATTTTCCTCCAGAAAAGTTTTATCAATTTATGTTCCTATAAGCAATGTGCAAGAGTGTACATTTCCCTGGCTCTCACCAATTCTGGCTATTATCCTTTTTTTTTTTTTAACATTTGCTAATTTTCTCAATCAAAAAATCACCTTGACTTTATTTATGATTTTCATGGATTAATGGTGAGATTGAGCAGTTTCATATGCTTTTTGGCCATTCTTATTTTGTGAGTTGCCTATTTGTGTCTTCTGCACTTGTTTTTGGGGTGACACACCAATGTCAACACTTCCCTCCTGCACAGCCCCTACTCATAGACATACTTCTTTTCCCTCTTTCCTTCTGAGCTTAAAATGCTTAATAGTAACTAAGGCAACAAAACATGCTAGGTGGTTGGACTCCACAATAGTAGCAGTAATCATCCTGAAACCTTCAACAATAGCTTTTATTAACTATGTGTAGTCTAAACAAAATTGTACTGTACATTCTGAGTGTCTGTCAGGGGTACAGAGACATTTTTCATGAGAGATTTTCTAGGTGTATGGAGTCTCTATCTTGAGGGCAGGGCTGTTACATTCTGTGGGAATGGTACCACCTGGAGTTGTGCAATGTGCTTGCCTGAAGGTCCGAGGACATGCGTTCTGTTCCTAACTACTAGTTCTGATTCTAATATTGTCATTTTCTACTTCCTTTCCCCTCCTTCACATCAATTCTAACCATCAAGCAAATAATATTTTTCACCATAAAGGACAGTATATGTTACTATGGGTAAATGACTGCTGCTTCTTTTTTTTTTTAATTTCCTTCTGGGTTTATTTATTTACTTTCACTTAACAAAAGCAAATGACTGCTTATCCTTAAGAAAAAAATAGTAGCACAATAATTGATTCAAGTAAAGACGGACACAAAACCTCAATATGTAAAATGGGTGAATGTAAAGATGCTCTGATTGGAGCAGTTGTGTGGTTGTTACTTGGCCTTCTCGTCATGCTCCTTGCACAATTCAAGATTTCCATGGAATACAGTTTGAAAACTATTGGTCTAATGGAATGGGCACTGGCCCTGGAATGAGGAGTGGAACTAACTGGATGTAGGACCTTAGATATGTTGCTTAACATCTCTGAGCCTTACTTTCTGAATCCATAATATGGGGAAAATATAAAACTGATAGTTGTGTATTGAGTACTTTGTATAAAATCACCCTACTGGATATTAGGGAGGATTCAAATATAAAAGATATTCCTTGTCCTTAAAAGGTTTATAATTCACTTAATACCCACTCTACTGACCTTCTAAGATGCCAATGAGATCCAATAAAATAGCGGGTGCAAAAAAGAATGACAATGTAAAAATTTTTGGAAGAAGTGAAAAATCATAGAAATGAAAAATAATATTATACACAGTGAACTATCATTAATGTTTCAGTGAGTGCGTCAGAAGGTCAGAGATTCCTTAAAGTTTGAATGAGGCTGTTTTACAGAGCTTGACCCAGTCAACTGCGAAGTGTTAGCTGCCATCTTGTCTCCTGCCCACTTCCCCAGAGCTTACCAATATTTCAAAGAGTTATGAGAAGTGTTGCCCGTTTGGAAACTACTATCAAGTCCTGAGACCTGGCATGAAACCCACCCAGTGGGAGAGGGTAGTTGCTGAGGAAACTTTGCAGGATTCAGAGGCCGGGTTTTGCTTGGAGGTACAACTAGCTCAATAGGATTCAAGCAACAGTCAACCAGGGTGTATGTTATGTCAGTGTAATAGAAAGGTAGGGCTCAACACATGGTGGTAGGTCTTGAAACCAAATCCAGCCTCTGTATCCCAACAGCGAATTAAATTTCAGAGACAGAGTTTTGGGTGAAGTAGGAAAGAATAGCTTTATCGCTTTGCCAGGCAGAGGGGGCCACAGCAGGCTAATGCCCTCAAAACTGTGTATCCCGACCTGGAGGGGGTAGTGGGGAGTTTTATAGTAATGGTTCAAAGAGGGCGTGATCAGCTCATGGACATTCTTCTGATTGGTTGGTGGTGAGGTAAGTAGGGGTCAGCATCATCAACCTTCTGGTTCCAACTGGTCTGGGGTCTTGTGCTTGTGGGCAGCATACAGTTAACTTCTCCCACCTGGTGGGAGTTTCAGTATTTGCAAAACAGCTCAAAGATATTGTTTTGTATATCCCTTGAGGGGGAATCAGAACCCTGCCCCAAGGCTGTACTATTGTTTCTTGACTATTCCTCCCTTGTCTCCACATCCCCTCCCTTCCCTAATTAGCATCTGTTTGAACCTGCCCATTGGAACTCAGGGAAGGTCATGGAGGCTGAATGAAGCCTATGTCCTGTAATCAAGAAGTGGGGGACACAGAAAGGTTATTGTGCCCAGGGACCCCACAGGGTCCTGCTCGGTATTAGTCTCTGAGCTCAGCAAGCAGGCAGGTGAATTTGGGAGATATGTCTCTTGGTAGAAGAATCCTAACCAATGGGTGAAGATCCAGGGGAGGGAACTGAGCCTAGCAGGAGTATTGGGGCCCTAATCAGGAGAACCTGGAAGAATTAAGAAGTAGGAATCAGGTCAGAAGCCCAGCTAGTTGGAAGAGACCTTTGGGTTCTTAGGGTCTTTCAGGCTATAAATTTACACAGGCTGAATAGAATGCAAGAAGAATTTTTTTCTACCGCGATACTTCTGAGGTAGTAGCCAAAGTGGAGAGAGAATACAGGGGGCATGGTTGCTAGAGGAACTCCCTAGAAAGAAACTCTTTCAATCCCCCCTCCCCCGCAAGGATATCTCTTTGGGAAGAATTTAAAGTGCATTTTATTGTTACATTTCCTCTGCTCAGTGACACAAGATACAATGTATTAGGGGAAGGGGATTTATGTCTCAAAATGTTTCCCAGATACTAAAGCTGTTGTTACTTTTAATATTAAAGAGCAGTCGAATTCTTTAGACTGTGATTATGATAATGCTGCATTGTTTTCTGTCTGATCAAGAGCGATTAAGGCAAAAGCTTTCCAAATTGACAACCCTTTTTGCTTTCACAATGCAGGGCAGAGGATGAATTAAGGTGGGCTAGAATTGAGTTGGAGAAACTAGTCAGGTTAGAGAATATTGTAGCAATCCAAGTGAGATGCTGGTAATTTGCCAGAGAGTAATGGCCATGGATCAATGAAAATAGATAGCCTGGGGATATATTTTGGTTATAAAATCAACAGAACTTGGTGATGGGTTATATATGTGTGTAGTGGGGGAAAGGTGTATGGTGGGGAAATGACACGAGAGAGAGGGAGGTGCCACAGATAAATCCTGGGCTTCTGACTCACATATCTGGATGCATGATGGTGCCATTAACTAGCAAAGGGGACACTGCAAGCAATTAGGTTTGGGGATAGAAAACTCTTAGTTCAGTTTTGGACATACTGAATTTGCAGTGCTTTTGAGTCTTTAAAAGGGAATGATGAGTGGGAAGCCTGAAGTTCAACATAGAGGTCTATGCTAGAGACATAAAGTAGGTGAGTCATTTATGAGTCACACTATACACATTATTCTGTAATTTGTTTTTCATCTTTAATATGTCCTGTACATCTTCAATTCAATATATATAGATTAATCTCATTTAATAGCCATATAATATTCTATAGTATGTACAAATGTAGTATGATTTATTCAACCATTTTCTTATCAAATGGACATTTAGATTGGCTCCAGTATGTTTTAAAGTATTGTAAATGCTGCAATAAACAAACTTACACATATATCTTGATTTACTAGGGCTTTATGTCTGGTGGATAAATTCTCAGAAGTGGGATTGCTGGATGAAAAGCTACGTACATTTTAATTTTATTAAGTATTTCCAGGTTGGCAGTATAGCACGGTGGTTGAGAGCTTGAGTTCCAGAATAAGTGTCAGGTTTCAAATCTTGACTCCACCACTTACTAACTTTATAACCATGGACAAGTTAGTTAATCTCCTCTGCCTTCCTCAGTTTCCTCTTCTGTAATTAGGAAGTACCTATCTCATATGGCTGTTGTGAGGATTAAATGACATAGTAGGTTTATATAAACAGCTTAGAAATTTTGAGACACACAATGAACTTAATAAATGTTATTTGTTATTATTATTTTAAAAACCTGTAATTTATTTGTAGTTCCACCCACAGTGCTGGAGAATACCTATTTCCCTCCCAAACTCAACAGCACAGTATATTATCAATTAAAAAAAAATGTTGCTATGACTTCAAGTTCTGATCGTGACAGAGTAGCTGGTATCAGGCTACTCTCCTGCCATGAATGACTTATAAAAACTTGAAAATAATATACAAAACAACTATTTACAGGCATTAGACAACAATCAAAGGAGGACTGCAATCCTTGAGAGAGAGAGAGGAAGTATATGATTCAAGCCCAACATTTACCTAGGTGTTCTCCCTGGGTATATTTCCCAGGGTGGCAGAACCCAAGCAGAGAGTGGTCATCTCACTGGGCAGAAGAGGCCGGAATTATCTAGCTTGGACCTACTAAAGTAGTTGGAATTTGTGAGCAGGGTGCCAGAGAGATGGAGCCATGGAGAGGAAACCCCAGAAGGCTGCATGTCGTCATAATAATTCCTAGCATGTGCCAGGCAGTGGGTTTTCGCTTTAATTTAATTCTCACAATAAACCTATGAACAAGGTTTATTAGAAGTAGGTTTATTATTATCCCTATTTTACTGACATATATATATTATTATCCCCTTTTATTGACAAAGGAAACATGGAGGTACAGAGAGGTTAAGTAATTTACCCCAAGTCACATAGCTCACAGTGGTGAACTTGGGTTTGAATCCAGGCAGCTCCTATACCGTACTCTCTTTCTGAAGAGCAGGTACTGGCCTAAGTGCTTTACATATATTAACTCATAAAGAGCTATCATTATCACTCCCCTTCAAAGGTAACTTCCATCTAGAAATTGCTGGAGCTGAGATTCAAACCCAGGTAGTTAGGTTCTAATGTTTTTGCTCTTAAACACCACATCACCTCTATTCTTTTATTCTTTGGAGTTTTTATCTGGAATGCTTGTAGAATTTAATACCTTTTAATTATCATTTGTTGACATTATTATATGGATTTTCTTTTTAATATTTTAATACAAATTATGTTGTTAGATTTCCTAAAGTCTTTCATGAACTGCTGGAGTTTTTGGTGTCTTATTTAGAATTTTTACTTTTGTATGGTAAATGATTTTTATTTTTTGTATGTTTATAATGTTTTATATTTAAGTTATAAAACTTTGTAAAATAAATTGGGAAGTTTTGCATCTTTTATACACATCCCATTTTTTTTAATGTTCTTTTTTTCCTTTTTTTATTGTGGTAAAATACACATACAATTTATCATTTAAACCATTTTTTAAAAACTTTTTATTGGGGTAGAGTTGATTTACAATGTTGTGTTAGTTTCAGGTGTACAGCAAAGTGAATCAGTTATACATACACATATTACCACTCTTTTTTAGATTCTTTGCCCATGTAGGCCATTACAGAGTACTGAGTAGAGTTCCCTGTGCTATACAGTAGGTCCTTATTAGTTATCTATTTTATATATAGTAGTGTGTATATGTCAATCCCACTCTTCCAATTTATCCCTCCCCCCCTTACCCCCTGGTAACCATAAGTTTGTTTTCTTTTCTTTTTTTTTTTGAAGTTGTAAAGATCTCTTTTATTTGTGAGATGGGCTCCGTTTCTTTGGTCTCTTGCAACACCTTCAGGGGCTCCCTTTTTTCATTTCGTTTTCAGACGAAATGATGGCAGGTAGCACAAGGTCTTTGTTTAGAGTCCTTATATAAGTTGGTTTTCTATATCTATAGGTTTATTGTGAGAATTGTTTTCTATATCTATTTATGTTTTGTAGATAAGTTCATTTGTACCCTTTTTTTAGATTCCACATGTAAGCGATATCACATATTTGTCTTTCTGTGTCTGACTTACTTCATTCAGTATGACAATCTCTAGGTCCATCCATGTTGTTTCAAATGGCACTATTTTGTTCTTTTTTATGGCTGAATAATATTCCATTGTATATATGTGCCACATCTTCTTTATCGATTCCTCTGTCTATGGACATTTAGGTTGCTTCCATGACCTGGCTATTGTAAATAGTGCTGCGGTGAACATTAGGATGCATGTATCTTTTCGAATTACGGTTTTCTCTGGATATATGCCCAGGAGAGGGATTGCTGGATCATATGGTAGCTCTATTTTTAGTTTTCTAAGGAACCTCCATACTGTTCTCCATAGTGGCTGTACCAGTTTACATTCCCACCAACAGTGTGGGAGGGTTCCCTTTTCTCCACACCATCTCCAGCATTTATTATTTGTAAGTTATTTTTTAAATAAATAAATAAATTTATTTATTTATTTATTTTTGCCTGCATTGGGTCTTCGTTGCTGCACGTAGGCTTTCTCTAGTTGTGGCGAGCGGGGTCTACACTTTATTGCGGTGCGTGGGCTTCTCATTGTGGTGGCTTCTCTTGTTTGCAGAGCACAGGCTCTAGGCACGGACTTCAGTCGTTGTGGCATGTGGGCTCAGTATTTATGGCTCACGGGCCCTAGAGCACAGGCTCAATAGTTGTGGCACATGGGCTTAGTTGCTCTGCAGCATGTGGGATCTTCCCAGACCAGGACTCGAACCCATGTCCCCTGCACTGGCAGGCAGATTCTCAACCACTGTGCCACCAGGGAGGTCCCTATAGCTTTTTTGATGATGGTCATTCTGACTGGTGTGAGGTGATACCTCATTGTAGTTTTGATCTGCATTTCGCTAATAATTAGTGCATCTTTTCATGTGCTTTTTAGCCATCTGTATGTCTTCTTGGGAGAAATGTCTATTTAGGTCTTCCGCCCATTTTTTCATTGGGTTGTTTGTTTTTTTGCTATTGAGCTGCATGAGCTGTTTGTATATTTTGGAGATTAATCCCTTGTCGGTTGCTTCATTTGCAAATATTTTCTCCCATTCTGAGGGTTGTCTTTTCATTTTGTTTATGGTTTCCTTTGCTGTGCAAAAGCTTTTAAGTTTCATTAGATCCCATTTGTTTATTTTTGTTTTTATTTTCATTAGTCTAGGAGGTGGAGCTAAAACGATCTTGCTGCAATTTATGTCAAAGAGTGTTCTTCCTATGTTTTCCTCTAAGAGTTTTATAGTATCTGGCCTTACATTTAGGTCTTTAATCCATTTCGAGTTTATTTTTGTGTATGGTGTTAGGGAGTGTTCTATTTTTTTAATTAATTAATGTATTTATTTATTTTTGGCTGCATTGGGTCTTTGGTGCTACGCGTGGGCTTTCTCTAGTTGCAGTGAGCGGGGGCTACTCTTCGTTGTGGTACATGGGCTTCTCATTGTGGTGGCTTCTCTTGTTGCAGAGCACAGGCTCTAGGTGCATGGGCTTCAGTAGTTGTGGCATGTGGGCTCAGGAGTTGTGACTCACAGGCTCTAGAGCGCAGGCTCAGTAGTTGTGGCTCATGGGCTTAGTTGCTCTGTGGCATGTGGGATCTTCCTGGACCAGGGCTTGAGCCCATGGCCCCTGCATTGGCAGGAGGATTCTTAGCCACTCCGCCACCAGGGAAGTCCCAAGGAGTGTTCTAATTTCATTCTTTTACATGTAGCTGTCCAGTTTTCCCAGCAGCACTTATTGAAGAAACTATCTTTTCTCCATTATATAGTCTTGCCTCCTTTGTCATAGATTAGGTGACCATAGGTGTGTGGATTTACCTCTGGAGTTTGTATCCTGTTCCATTGATCTATGTTTCTGTTTTTGTGCCAGTACCATACTGTCTTGATTACTGTAGCTTTGTAGTATAGTCTGAAGTCAGGGAGCCTGATTCCTCCAGTTCCATCTTTCTTTCTCAAGATTGCTTTGGCTATTTGTGGTCTTTTGTGTTTCCATACAAATTGTAAAATGTTTTGTTCTAATTCTGACTTGGAATGGGGAAGAACTGTCAGCGTCCATCAGGATTATCTGAGGAAGTGATACCTTCGCTGGATAGTAGGGTTTAAAATTATTTTTCTCAACCCCAGCTGCTTAATGGAAATACCGGAGGGCGTTTAAAAATTAAAGGTGCTGAGGTCTACCCCAGACTAAACCTGAATCTCTGGGGGCAGGGCTCTGAAATCTCTCTCTCTCTCTTACTTTTTTGAAGTTTCCCACATGAGGGTGATGCACAGTGAAGTTTGAGAATCTAAGGCAAGAAGTCAACAGTGCATTTAATGAAGAGGTTGAAGTGAAGGTGTAGGGGGATTTTAATGGAGTAAGCCCTAGTCACTAGAGAAATGCAGAACATTGGGGTCTGGGTGTACAGGAGGTGACAGATGACTTCTCTTTCTTTAAAATGTAGTGGGGGGGCTTCCCTGGTGGCGCAGTGGTTGAGAGTCCGCCTGACGATGCAGGGGACATGGGTTTGTGCCCCGGTCTGGGAAGATCCCACATGCCGCGGAGCGGCTGGGCCCGTGAGCCATGGCCGCTGAGCCTGCACGTCCGGAGCCTGTGCTCCGCAACGGGAGAGGCCACAACAGTGAGAGGCCTGCGTACCGCAAAAAAAAAAACAAAAAAAAATACATCCATACCATTGTGCAACCGTGACCACCATCCTTCTCCAGAACTCTTCATCTTGCAAAACTGAAAATCTGTATTCATTTAACAATAACTCTCCATTCACCTCCCCTAGCCCCTGGCCACTACTATTCCACTGTCTGGGTGTATGTATTTGACTACTCTATGTACCTCATAAAAATGGACTTATACAGTATTTGTCTTTATGACTGGCTTACTTCACTTAGCATAATGTCCTCAACGTTAATCTGTGTTGCAGCATGTGTCAGAATTTCCTTCCTTTTTAAGCCTAAATAACATTCCACTGCATATTTATACTTCATTTTCTTTATCCACTTGTCTGCTCGTGGATACTTGGGTTGTTTCTACTTTTGGACTATTGTTAATAATGTTGCTGTGAACATGGTTTAGAAATATCTCTTCAAAACCCTGCCTTCAATTTCTTTTGGGTGTATACCCAGAACTGGATTTGCTGGATCATATGGTAATTCTATTTTTAATTTTTTGAGGAACAACCATACTTCTGTCCACAATGGCTGTACCGTTTTCTATTCCCATCAGTAGTGCACAAGGTTTCCAATCTCTCCACATCCTCACCAACACTTGTTATTTTCTGGGTTTTAAAAAAATTTTTATAGAAGCCATATCTTTTCATGTGCTTATTGACTGACCATTCTTATATCTTTTTGGGAGAAATCTATTCAAGTACTTTTCAAGTACTTTGCTCATGTTTGAATAAGGCTGGGTTTTTTTTTTGTTTGTTTGTTTGTTTGTTTTACTGTTGAGTTTTAGGAGTTCTCTATATATTCTGAATATTAATTCCTTATTAGACCCATGATTTCCAAGTATTTTCTCCCATTCTGTAGGTTGCCTTTTTACTCTGCTGAGTTTCCTTTGATGCACAAAAATGTTTAATTTTTATGAAATCTAATTTGTCTATTTTTGCTTTTGTTGCCTGTGCTTTTGGTATCATATCCAAGAAATCGCTGCCAAATCCAATGTCATGAAGCTTTTTCCCTATGTTTTCTCCTAAGAGTTTTGTTTTAGCTCTTACATTTAGGTCATTGATCCATTTTGAAGTAATTTTTATATGCAGTGTTAAGAGTCCAATTTCATCCATCTTGCACATAGATATTCAGTTTTCCTAGCACCATTTGTTGAAAAAAACTGTCCTTTCCCCATTGAATGGTCTTGGAATCCTTGCCAAAAAATTATTTGACCATATATGTAAAGGCTTATTTCTAGATGCTCTATTCTATTTCATTGGTTTATACGTCTGTCTTTATTCCAATACCATATTGTTTGAGTTACTGTAGATTTGTAGTTAGTTTTGAAATCAGGAAATGTGAATCTTCCAGCTTTGTCCAGGTACCTTGAGATTCCATGTAAATTTTAGGGTGGATTTTTCTATTTCTGCAAAAAATATAGTTGAGATTTTGATAGGGATTGCATTGAATCTGTAGATCACTTTGGTAGTATTGAAATCTTCACAATATTAATTATTCCAATACATGAGCATGGGATATCTTTCCATTTATTTATGTCTTCTTTAATTTCTTTCAGCAATGTTTTGTAGTTTTCATTATACAAGTCTTTCACCTCCTTGGTTAAGTTAATTTCTAAGTATTATTTGATGCTATTGTAAATGGAATTATTTTTTTAATTTCCTTTTCAGAGTGTTCACTGCTAGTGTATAGTTATGCAACTGATTTTTGTGTGTTGACTTTGAATCTGGCAACTTTGCTAAATTCATTTAGTATTGAATAGTTTTAATAGTTTCTTTGTGTGTGTGTGTGTGTGTGTGTGTGTATAATCTGTAGGATTTTCTACATATATGATCACATCATTTGCAAACATATAATTTTACTTTTTCCTTTCTAATTTGGATGCCTTTTATTTCTTTTTCTAATAAGAAATAATAGTCTCATTAGACTAATAGCCTAATAATTTCTGATAGCTTAATTGCTCTGTCTAGAACTTCCAGTACTATGTTGAATAGAAGTGGTGAACGTGTGCATTCTTGCCTTATTCCTGATCTTAGAAGAAAAACTTTCGCCTTTCACAATTGAGTATGATGTTTTCTGTGAGTTTTTCATATATAGCTTTTATTATGTTGAGGTAGTTTCCTTCCATTCCTAGTTTGCCCATAGCTTTTAATACAAAGTAAAAAGTACTTTTTTGTGGAGATAAATTTTGGATAAGTCATGATTTCTATTTTAATTTCTTCTTTAAAATCCAAACATTTATCACTTTCCAGATGGCCGAGATACTGTTATATTTTTGTTATTGATTTCTAATTTTTTGTACTATTGTTAGGTAATATGGCTTTTTAAAACTTTATGAATATATTAAAGCTCCTTTGTGTCAAGGACATCATTGATTTTTACAAATTTTCCTTAGCCATAAGAGGAAAGTGTATATTCTTTCTTTGAAGGGGACAGAAAATTTTGATTGAATGACTCCCATCCTCCAGTTTTTCCTTTTTGCTTTGTCATATTCTGAAAGACATCTATTAATATTCTTCACTATATGTAGTTATACTGCTTTCTCTTTCTAATTCTGGGAGCTTTTGCTATTATATTGTTTGGTGAATAAATATTTGTGACAGCTATATCTTCTTAGTATCTTTTACCATTATACCAGCTTTCAGTCCTTGCTCAAATGTTACCTTTCTAGATAGGCTTCTAAAAGGCACTGCTCACCACTCTTTTGTATACATTTCATCTTCCCTTATTTTGAATTCTTTGATCTGCTATAATTTTCATTTGGAAATATTCTTTCTTTGAGTAATTTACTTATAAAGAGTACATGAGTGGTATGCTTTCTGAACCCACTCATGTTCACAAATATTTTTTTTACTCTCACATATGAATATTACTTTAAATTCTTTTTCTGTATATACTTCTTTCAGTGTTGAAGAAGAGAAATCTCATGCTAGTCTAATTCTCCATTATAAACAACCTGTTTTATCTATCTGGATATCTATAAGATTTTCCTTTTTTTGTAGCTTGGCTCTTTCAATAGGCTTTCTAGGTGTGCTTCTTTTTTCATTAGTGGTTCTTGAAATTTGGGATCACTTTTAATCTGAAAAGTAAAGTTTTTCTAGTTTAGGGAAGTTTTCTTATATTGTTTCTTTGATTATTGATTTCCATCTATTTTTTTCTCTTCCTGTACAACTATTGTTTAGTTATTAGTTTTCTGGACATGCTCTCAATATATCTTATCTTTTTATTGATAAATCCCATTTCAATGTATTTTTCTCTATGTTTAAAAATATTTAAAAAATATTTTTATTTGATCTTCCAGTTTTCAGCATTGGCCATTCTATTTGCCATTTTCACTACTGAATTTTTAAATTGTGAGAAAATGTTTTTGGTTCCCCCTTTTTTGCATCTCTTTATGTTTCTTGGGGTTCTCACTGTTATCATTTTAAGTTTTCCTCTTTCCCTTACAATGAGTTCTGTCCCAGTAACAGTCATGCATTCTGGTTCTTCAGCTTAGTTGTTCCCTCAAGTTACTGAGTCTCCTTAGCTGGATTGTGAATTTTCAATGTGTGCTTATTGGGTGGGTTCATTCTGTACACATGTAGTTCAGGTTGTTAGGGGTCTCTCTGGCAATAATGAACTGGAAGGTATTCGAAGATAGAGTAAGGATTTTTATTCCAGTATTCCCTTAGCAAGTCAAAGAAAAAATGGAACCTCCCTATGGTGCGTGTGTGTGCATGTGTATGTGGCCTTTCTGTTCTCAGTCTTCCTTAGCTGCAAGTAGAAAAGTGCATGAGGGAATTCCCTGGTGGTCCAGTGGTTAGGACTCTGCGCTTTCACTGCCAAGGGCCTGGGTTCAATCCCTGGTCAGGGAAATAAGATCCCACAAGCCATGAGGCACAGCCAAAAAAACCCCACGAAAAACCAAAAAAACAAAAAACAGTGCATGAAATGGGAACAGTGGAGCTATTGGCCTCCAGGGATGCCTGGGGTCAGCCTGCATAATGAATTATCTTCATTGGACTACTATGGAAAGTGGAAGAACTGGTCAATAACATTCACTGCCTCCTCAACCCCTCCTTTATTATTCTGAAAAATGACTTCATGCACTTGTTATGTTTTCTGGAGAGTTCTCTAATCCAATTAAAATTCTCTCTAGGTTTTTTCACCATCAGACCACACTTATTTAAGGTAAGTAGCCCTCAAACATGACTAGGTATTAGAATCACCTTGGGGCATTAAGAAAAATCCTATCTGTCTCTCTCCCCTCTCCCAGGACAATTGGATCAGAAGTTTTGATGGTAGAACCTAGGCACTTGGGCTACCATATTCCAAATTATTTACTGCATAGTTTCTTCTGCTAGATATCTTGTTTTATTATTCTACCCTCAGATAAGAGGTCACTAAGGGTTTGCTAAATGAATCAATTAATGCAATGTAATTTTTAAAAATTATAATAATTACTCATTTGAATATGTAGTATTTACACATCATATAAAACCCTAAAGCCCCAAAATATATACAGCAAGTCTCCCTCCCGACCCTGTTTCTTAGTCACCCAGTTCCTTTCCCTAGTGGAAACCAGTGTTGCCGCTTTCTTGTATATTCTTGCAGAGACATTCTATGCATATTTGAGCATATAGTACCAAGCAGTCTCCCGTTAATGGACCTTTAGATGGTTTCAATCTGTTGCTATTACAAACAGTGCTGCGATGAATAAATACCTTCCCTACTTAAATCTCTTCGTGTGTGTGTATCGGTATGATTCCTAGAAATGAAGTTATTAGATCAAAAAATATGAAATGTTCTTCTATTCCTGGTATTAGCCTCACTTAGTTATGATAGTTTATTCTTCTATAGGATTCTATCTAATGATGTTTAATTTAGGGTTTTTGCATAACTTTTACATAGCCAATCATAAATGAGACCCATGTGTCTTTTACCCCAATTTCCTGTGTTTTTTAAATTTATTATTAGATAAAATTTTGGTAAGGATTGATAAAGTATTAATGTGTTACCTACTCATAAGTAACATATTTGTGTAAAAACCAAAGCTTTCTGGAAAATGGTGTTCTAATTCAGTATTATACCTAATACTTTTTGCTTTGCATTTGGATCACTTGTAGAACTTTAAAAAAATACAGGCCTTGCTCGAGAACAAGGGTCAGCAAACTGTGGCCTGTGGGCCAGATCCAAGTTGCCACCTGTTTTTGTAAATAAAAGTTTATTAGAAAATGGACACACTCTTTCATTTATATATACTTAATGGTTGCTTTCACACTACAATGCAGAATTGGGAAGTTGTGACAGAGTCCATATATGGCCAGGAGATCCTAACACATTTACTATCTGGACCTTTACAGAACAAGTGTGCTGACCCTTGCTCTACCCCTGTGGAATCAAAGTCTGGTACTGAGGGCTTGGTGTATATATGATGAAAAAAATCCATCAAAGCTGGTCTTTATTTGCACCAGAGTTTGAGAATCAATATTTTAACGCAAAGTTAAGTAACTAGATGATTTTCATTTTCTTCCTATGCCAGAGTTTCCTTCCTATCTCCTTGTCTACCTTGTCCTGCCCTTGAACCTCCAACCCTTTGGTTGGGGCTCTATGAATTTCTACCAGCTCTCCCTGCCATTATGTTCTTCTTACCAGCCCTTAAACCAATGAGTAAATGTTTATAGAATAAATGACTTGCCAATCCTATTTTGACTACTCCTATAGTCTGTATTTTATTGCACATATGCTTACAGGTATACAGGCACGAATCTCAGTCTACAAACTCATGTGTACAAGAAACTATCTTTTCTAATAAATTTAAGTTCAAAATCTTTATTCCAACAGAGTTTGGAAACTTAATTGTAGTTAGTTTGGGGACTTCACCCTTCTTTCCTTTGACTTGTGTCTAAGTTATTGAGGGGTAGATGGGGAACTCAAATAGTGCCAAGATATTGGGAGGTGATCTATTATGTCTTCAATATCATCTGCCCATGTAGGTAGCTGCCAAGATGCCCATGGCCCCATCTGAGTCTACATCAATGGTCCATAGACATCACCAGAAGAGATGATCCTTGCTCTTATCTTCATGGCTCCATTAGGTTGACCTTTTTTTTTTTTTTTTTTTTTTTTGCTACTTCCATGTCACTCCTGTGCTCACAGAAATCACTTAGCTCTTCTTGTACCATAATGAGGTGTAGTAAAGCTCTCTGAGGCTGTCTAGGTCCCCTTTTGCCTAGATACATTTAAGAGCTATTTGTCCCTGTGTATCTTATACACAGAGGCTATATCTGAAAGTGGGGTCTGAATTCCCTATCTCTTAGAAACAAAAAAAATCTTTGTGGCTTTTTATTTCGGGCCCACTCTCTTGGAACACTTGACATCTATATTCTCATTGCTTCCTCTCCACCTTTTCTTAGTTCTCGCATCTTAGGAAATATTTTCCTGGTCTGGTGGGGGATGGTTGAGGTAATTTTTGCTTTCTCACAATAATTATTTGTCTATGTTGTGGGCCCTTTGCTAGATTTTTGAAACTTTGCCCCCACTGCTTCATGCTGTTTCTGCCGTCTGCCAAAGCAAATGAGCACAGAACTGTTTAGCTGCTTGGTGAGGGGAGGGGCAAGAAGAAAAAGGAACTCTCAAGAAGAAATGGTTGATATCTTAAAAATATCCTGCCCCAAAGGTACATCACTATCACTTAAGGACCATGAATTAGCATACAAGTGCCTTGTCATTGTTTTCTCCTTTATAGTATGTTCCTTTGACTCTCACAGTTAAGTCCCTGAAGAACCTAAAGAGGGGACTTCCCTGGTGGTGCAGTGGTTAAGACTCCACACTCCCAATGCAGGGGGCCTGGGTTTGATCCCTGGGCAGGCATGTCACAACTAAGGAGCCTGTGAGCCACAACTAAGGAGCCTGCCTGCTGAAACTAAGACCCAGTGCAACCAAATAAATAAATATTTAAAGAAAAGAACCTAAAGAACTCTCTTTCCACTTATCAAGAGCTATTTATTAAACACCTATTCTAGACTTAGCCACACTCCCTTGAAGTGACTCAGGCAGTGAATAAATGTGAAATCCCATTTATTTGCTTCTGTGGCTTTCTTCGATACTTATTTTTCTTGGAATGGTCAACGATCATAAAAGGTTGAGTCTCTCGTGGGTGGCAATGTAAATCTGGGTAAGCAGTAGAAGACAAATCAACGTCCAAAAATAAATAGAAAAGTTAAAAAAATTCACAGCTCTTCCTGCAGGTTCCTAGGTTAAGTATCCCATAGAGACACTAGGTGAATTTTAGATCTTACTTTCAAAATCTAATGTGCTGTATTTCATATTGTATTAGTCTATTTTGTTTATATGCAAAATGTGGTGAGTTAAGGACTGGATAGAAAAGTCTCCCCTCCAGAATTCATGTTTGTTTTTCCTTCTTCCTGAGGCCAGAGCGTTTTGCATTGGTTTGATGTACTGTAGTTACTTGGGGTTTAATCTTGTATAATAATTAACTTCAATTGATCCACTGCACTGTGTTAGCAAAGTGCCTGAGCCTATTAAATCCGACTAGGAATCCTCCATTGCTTTCCTAATTTCCAGCATCATTATGCTGCCGGGAAAGCTGATTAATGTAAAGGCATCCCAAACTGGGGCTTTTGCCTGGTGAAATTTGGAAGAAGATGCACACTATTCCATTTTACAATATTGCATCTAATAAATACCAGCATAAAGGATCACCATTCTTAGGGGAGCCTTGGACCTATGAGTATGGTTTCTATTCTTCTTTACAACAGAACTCTTCCGTTAAAGAGGGGAGCCAGAATCATCAGAGCTTCTTAATGGGGGTACATACTGTTGATTTTAAAACAAGTAGAAAAATGGAGCATTACCGAAAGTGTGCCATGCTCAATAGGCTTCTGGAAAAGAAAACAAAAGGCTGCCAGTGAGAAAGAGAGGACAAGAGGAAGAAACTACACACAAAAAATAATAGGTTGAGATAGACGAAAATGAAGCTGTTAAACTGAATATTCACAGCAGACATTTTCAGCCTTTGAGGAAATTTTAAATAAAACATCCAAACTGATCTCTTGAAAAGCTCTGGGTAGGGGGTTTCTAGTGAATAATCCATTTGGAAAACTTTACTGAGACTCTACTGTAGGTCAAGATAGACAAAGAAGATTAAGACTTGGTCCTTGTCTTTGAGTATCTTACACTTTCTTTTAAATAGTCTGTCTTGATTGCCTTGGTGAAGTGAAATCCCATTTCATTTTTCCTCATGTTCTTGGAAATTTTTTAGTTCCAGTCTACTTTCCTGCCTTAGCAAGTAGAATCTAGTGAACATCTTTACTTTTACAGATTCACAGGCTCATCATCTCAAGAATCAGTGATCACTCTGCAAGAATGGATGGAACAGGTGTTGGGCATGAGGCTGAGTATCTACCAAGACCAAGACACTCCCTGGAAGGTAATTAAAAATGAAGTAAGCTAGCACAGGGTGATCAGCTAGGTGCTTTGTGTCCACCTAGAGGGGTGGGATAGGGAGGGTGGGAGATGCAAGAGGGAGGAGATGTGGGGATGTATGTATATGTATAGCTGATTCACTTCGTTATACGGCAGAAACTAACCCACCATTGTAAAGCAATTATACTTCAATAAAGATGTTAAAAATATGAAATGAGCTTATTTTTCCGTTTGTTTTGCCTCATTATCTTAAAAGTTGTATGCAAAAAAGAATTCTGCTTAATTAAGGGTTTCGGTTAGTTTGATTTCAAATAGATTTTTCACTGTAAATGATTACATCAGTCTCAATTTTATCATCAGAAGGAGATACAGTGAGATTATCTTGATGATTTAATTAAAGTTATTAAGAATAGCAGAGGTAGTAAAAGTACTGAAACTTGGACTCCTTAGGAATACATCATTTTCTAACCAATGGATTGCAATCCCATTGATGTTTTCTTTGTTTTTTTATCATGGTGCACTCGGAATCCAAAGGAAATAGAGGCCACTGAGGTCTGCAGTTGTAGGGGAAAGTTCTATGGACAAGGTGGGATTTGAGTTAGGCATTAAGGGGAGGTAGATATTCTACTGTGGAGAAAAAGAGGAAGGGTATTTCCAGTTGAGGGAATAGCATGACAGATAAGGAGGATAATAATGAAACACATCTCCTCATACGGGCACATAAATTTTGGCTGAGAGTAGGGTGAAAATGAAAGTATTTGATAAAAATTTGAATACTGAGCTTGAGGAGTCTTTCTGAATTTGAATGCATTAGGATGTAAACCCAGGTATTACAAAATTGAACAGAAAGACTGATTAAGAACTAAAGTATTATGGAGAAATCTATAGCAATCATTAGTTGGATATTATAAAAATTAACAGTGTTTTTAGGCTTTTGCCCCATTGTCTGTTGCCGCATATAGCCTGAACTGATGCTTTCAGAACAATTAATTGAATGAGGTTGATGATAGCCAGGGACGCCAGACAATGCTACGTCATAGACAAGCTAGAAAAATTCTTTTAAAGTTTTTGGAGAACTTGAAAGCTGCCAAAAATAATTTGGGAAAATGTCCTCATAATACAATTTATACAAATGATTTTATAGTAAAGAAGCAGTATTAGGTAATCAGTGAGTGGAATAGGATTTGGAGTTAAAGTTTGGGTTCTGACTTTACCACTAATTGGCTCTCTGTGACATTAGGTGAGTCATTTAAATTCTCTGAGCTTTAGTTTCCTTATCTCTAAAATGAGGATAATGGTACTTATTATCATGTTGTAAGAAATAAATGAAAACAATGTGTCTTATGAACTTTAAAGAGCTACTCAAGAATGAATAACGCTGATGATGAATTACCACCAAGTAATTATAGGGAATTATAACCTGAATAATGAAACCATCTAAAATATGTCATAATTATATAGGTTTGGACATGAAGCATATGAGGAGGGCCTCAGTAGAAGACTGTCAGAAGGTAGATAGCAGTAAAGTATGACTTGGAAGTAGGACTGGGCCTAGTGGGCACTGAACCTACTGGACCTGGTCCCAGAAAGTGGCGGCCAGTAGCCTAAGTAGAATATTCCAGGAGAGGTGATGAAATCCTGCTTAGTCTCAGTAGCTACCCATACCAAAAGGCATGAGAGGAGAAGTGGAAATTGGAACCCTCATGCATTTCTTGTGGAAATGTAAAATTGTGCAGCCACTTTGGAAAACAGTTTGATAGTTCCTCAAAATATTAAACAAAGAGTTACCATATGACCCAGCAGTTCTACTCTTAGGTATAGATCCAAGAAAAATGAAAACATATGTCCACTCAAAAGCTTATACTCAACTATATACAGCAGCATTATTTATAATAGCCCCAAAGTCATTTAATTTCCCTGAGCCAAAGTGGAACCAACCCAAATGTTCATCAAATGATAAATGAAGGAATAAAATATTGGTGTATCTATGCAATGGACTATTACTTGGCAAGAAAAAGGAACGAAGTTATGGTACATGCTATAACACATATGAACCTTAAAAACATTATGCTAAATGAAAGAAGACAGACACAAAACACTGCATATTGCTTGATTCCATTTACATAAAATGTCCAGAATAGGCAAGTCAATACAGACAGAAAATGGATTGGTGGTTGCCAGGGGCTGAGGGTAGGGGGAAGTGGAGAGTGAATGCCAAGGGGAATGGATTTTCTTTTTGGGGTCATGAAAATGTTCTGGAATTAGGTGATGGTGATGGTTGCACAAGTTTGTGAATACACTATAAACCACTGCTTTGTACACTTTAAAAGGGTGAATATTATGGCACATGAATTATACCTCAATTAAAAAAATTAACAATAGTAAAAGATCAATATAGAACTTAACCAAAACCAAGTATTACCAAAATAGAGTGAACTTGCAATATACAAGAATAAATGTAAAATTTCTCCTCCCACATTAATTTTTATAATTTTATTTTGTACACTTGGTAGTCAAGTAAAATGGGTTTTTTTGTTTGTTTTTCTTTTTTTTCAAGTAAGATGTTTGACATTGCAGTGTAGGAATAATAATTTCTTGGTACTGTCTGATGCTAGATTACTTCTGGGGTCATTCTACTGCACATTGGTGATCCTAAATAGATAATCATTTAAAACTGAGGTTTATGGAAGAGCAAGATAGTTGTAGGGTAACACATTTTTGTCTAATACTTTCTTTATTCTTATTCTGTATTCCTTATTCTGTCTGGATCAAAATGATTTATCATGGAGGTTTTACATGTGATTTTGGAGTTTTTTCCTCATGAAAGTTTGAGATGGCAAAATTGACATTCTGTTTTTAATTCTTTCTCATAAGATATGCATAATGCCTAAGTTATGATTTTTTTCTTGGAATAAATGAAATTAAATAACTGTAAATCACATAGCGGTTTTAAATATTTTATTTAGCTAGCATACCAAATAATTTTATAAAGATTAAAATTATAATAAAATAGACTATCCATTATTCAGTTTTTATAATGACATAATTATTATATCATTATTTGCCTTTATAATTATAAATATTTATAAACATTTTGTGGCTCAAAAATATATTCTTCCTAAATTTATCTGACTAAGGTACTCTTTTTTTTTTTTTAGCGGTTCGCGGGCCTCTCACTGTTGTGGCCTCTCCCGTCGCAGAGCACAGGCTCCGGACGCGCAGGCTCAGTGGCCATGGCTCATGGGCCCAGCCGCTCCGCGGCATGTGGGATCTTCCCGGACTGGGGCACGAACCCGTGTCCCCTGCATCGGCAGGCGGACTCTCAACCACTGCACCACCAGGGAAGCCCTAAGGTACTCTTTTAATATTTGTATTAGTTGTCCTGTTTCCCAGTTGATTTAACCATTTGGAAGTCTTTAATATATTGCTTTTGTATGTAAGAAGAATAGTTTCCACAATCTTCATTAATTATTATTGCAACAATACACATATATTTACACTTCAACTGGTTCATGAGAATTTGAATATATAAAGCACAAAGATTTTTACTCCAGGTTTCATCAAGAATACTCACCTATTTGGCAAGTGAATATTCAGATATCGACAATAAATCCAAATGGTGTGCTTTGTTTCTGTTGCTGGTATGGGTGTGCCAATTAGAGGTGATGGTAACTTCATGGACTCATGGTTAACGATCTTACACAAGTTCAAGGATGCTAAATATAATGTTGAAGTATGTAGTTGGCTATTTGGCCTTGTGAAGGCTGGGGTTGAAGCTTTAGCAAATAGAATTTGCCTGAATATTGAGACTGAGGCTGGACTTTGCTGCAATTCTAATATCTAGGTTCTTGAGTCTCATCCCAGGTATACTAAATGCTAGGTTTTAGGTGGTAGGCTAAATACCTCATACCTCTGCCCTTTGTATGGTAGGAGCTCCCCATTTGTTTATAGGACTGGTTCTCAGTAGAGGTGGGGTAGGTATCCTCCTTGCTTCCATTTCTTCTTTTTCCTTTAGACATCCCAGATTCTTTACATGTCATGACATCCTGATCTACCAACTGCCACCCTCCTTGTTATCCTCCAAACTAGTCACTTCTTTTAATTCAATAAACATTGTAATACTTAACCCACTTTCTTCCTCTCCCTCCCTAACGCTAATAACATTTTTGGTGACTTCAACGTTCACATAGAAGACTCATCCAATACTCTGGCTCTTCAGTTCCTTGACCTTCTCATCACCGATGATCTTTTTCTTATCCTGCCTGATCAACCCTATCTCAGGGTCATCTCCTTGAACTGCCCTTACCAAAAACTGAACCATTTCCAAAATCTTGTTTTTAACTATCGAGTCATTTCCTTGCACACCTATTCAACTCTTGCCCGTCTCTCACTCAGCTGTCCTTTGCTTGCAAAACACAAATCCTGTTAATATCCTGTTCTCTGCCTATTCCAGGCCTGCACACAAGCAGCCAGACACTACTGGGAAAAATACACATTCTGTGCATGGCAGAAAAATGGCCCCTCAAAGATAGCCATGCCCTGGGCTTCCCTGGTGGCACAGTGGTTGAGAATCTGCCTGCCAATGCCGGGGACACGGGTTCGAGCCCTGGTCTGGGAAGATCCCACATGCCACGGAGCAACTAGCCCCGTGAGCCACAATTACTGAGCCTGCGCGTCCGGAGCCTGTGCTCCGCAACGGGAGAGGCCACAACAGTGAGAGGCCCGTGCACCACGCTGAGGAGTGGCCCCCACTTGCCGCAACTGGAGAAAGCCCTCGCACAGAAACGAAGACCCAACACAGCCAAAAATTAAAAAAAAAAAATTAAAAAAGGCAATATTCCTTTAAAAAAAAAAGATAGCCATGCCCTAATCCCAGTAACCTGTGAATGTTACATGGCAAAAGGACTTTGCAGATGTAATTATGGTTACAGGTCCTGGGTGGGGAAATTAACCTGGATTATCCAGGTGGGCCCAATCTAATTCCATGCGTGCTTAAAAGTAGAGAACACTTCGCAGCTGTGGTTAGAGCGAGACACAACCATGGAAGAAGGGGCGAGAGGTGCAACATAAGAGGGGGTCCTGCCATTGCTTGATCTGAAGATGGAGGAAGACGGCCATGAACCAAGGAGTGTGGGTGGCCCAAGGAACGCTGGAAAAAGGTAAGGAAATGGTTTCTCTCCTAGAGCCTCCAGAAAGGAAGGCAGCCTGCTCATATCTTAACTTTGGCCCAGAGAGACCCACGCTAGACTTCTGACTTACAGAGTTGTGAGATAAACTTGTGTTGTTTTCAACCATTAAGTTCGTGGTAATTTGTTACAGCATCAATAGAAAACTAATCCACATGCTAACGGGTTTCATTTTATTTTTTATTTTTTGCGGTACGCGGGCCTCTCACTGTTGTGGCCTCTCCCGTTGTGGAGCACAGGCTCCGGACGCGCAGGCTCAGCGGCCATGGCTCACCGGCCCAGCCGCTCCGCGGCATGCGGGATCTTCCCGGACCGGGGCACGAACCCGAGTCCCCTGCATCGGCAGGCGGACTCTCAACCACTGCGCCACCAGGGAAGCCCAAACGGGTTTCATTTTAAATTCATGTCCTCAAATTTCAAACTTAACAACTGCCTGGGCATTGTATTGTACTATCTTCACACATTTGACTTTCCGCTCTTTGAAACAGTCATTTCATTCATTTTCTTGTGCTGACACTTCTGAAACACTCCACCCCCATCAAAAATACATTGTTATATGGGAGTTCCCTCACGTTTCTACTATTAAATCTATCTAACTTGTATATTCTTTGTTTCTATCAAAGGCAATCCCTCCCCTTTTGCTCTGTATCTGATCTGCTCTTGACTTCTCAAGGACTTTCACCTGATACTGTCTTCTCTCTGTTCTGTATCCTCAATTCTCCTTTTATCGTGGAATATTCCCTCTGTCTATATAAACATGTTCCTGTATTTCCTGTGATTTCACATCTCTCCCTCTCGATACCACCCCATTTTTTCTGATCCCCTTCATTTACAAAACTTTTTTTAAAAGATTTTTTCATAGTTGTTGTCTCTATTTCCTCATGACCATCCTCTCTCTTCAGCCTACCACAATCGAACTTCTGACTTTAATATTGTAACGACTTTTCCGTTTCCAAATCCAGTGGTCACTTTTTAATCCTCATTTTAATAGACCTCTCATAAACATCTGGCACGATTGACCACTACCTTATTCTTGAAACCACTTCTTTTTTTGGTTTCTAGGACACCATATTTCCTTCCTAACTAGTGGCTGCTTTGCTAACTCCTTAACTCTGCCCTATTTCTAAATGTAGAAATGCCCCCAGGACCCAGTCCTGGCCCACCTTTTTTTCTCTATACTGTCTAAGTAATTTTATCTAGTCTTACGATTTTCAGTACTGTCTGTATGCCAGTGACCCCCAAATCTGTATCTCCAGCGATCCCCAAATTTGCATCTCCAGCCCTGTCTTCTCTAAATTCAAGATTTGTAACTGTTAACTTTGAAATCTCCACTTAATATCTAATAGACATCTCAAACTTCACATATTCAAAATAGTTATTTATCAAGAAAGGGGTGGACTTGCTAAGAGCCATCCATAATTTCCCACCCATAGAAATATATTTGCAAGACTCTTGTCCTGGTTAAGAGTTCTAGTCTGTGACTGAAGAGCCAATTTCATAAAGAATCCTTGATTTTTCTTAGTCTCATTAATATTGTAGGTTAAAGCTCTTTTGATTGCTAATTCAAGTAAAGGGAGGGTGATTTGAGGGATAGAGGAAGGTGTCACTCAAATCCAAATAAAGAAAATGAAATGCAACCAGGCTTCACTGGAGCTGGTAACTAAACTAAAATACCATCCACAAAGGAGGATTCTTTCTCAGGCATGGATTTTCTCTCATTATTTCTCTGCCTATCTCTGTGAATCTGCTCTATTTTCTCCTCTCTTTTGGCATCTTCTGCTTACTCATCTTACTAATGACTTTGGTTGGTCTCACCAACCACATCTCTCTAATGGCCAGAGGTGGAATTCCTATCAAAAAATAATGTAGTGATATACCTGTAGATATTTAATAACTAGCTCTTTGGGTGGGGGAGAGGGAAAATGTCCTGGTTTGTCACATTTGCCGATTTATGAAGTTTGAATATTCCCACCATGGCTGATTTCAAGTTACCAATATGACATGAATGAGCTTGCAGAATTCCTGAAAATTTAACATTGGTCTTTTACAAATGGATATGGATTGACCCTAATACACTACTACTTAAAGAGCTTAAGCTCCATGGCTCTTCACTTGCATGAGTCCCTTCCAAGGCCTTGTGCCTAGTTTTAAATTTCATGTTCTTTTTCTTCAAGTTCTTCTGCCCTGCCCCAATGGTATAAGCTCTACGCTGCACAAAACCTAGATTATTAATGACCTTTAAGCTCGGTTCCTATAGCTAACTTGCAATTTCCCACCATGACATTGTTTTGAAAACTACCAAGAAAAGAAATTATTGGCTTACCTCACCTCTTTTAGGGCTGATCTCTTTATGCCAGGCTGTGCCCTAGGTCAGTTATAAGTCTGTGGCGGAACTGCTCTGGTTTAGGTGTCCATCTCTAAACAACTGTAGCTAGGAAGGTGAAATCATGTGTTTCACTGTCAACTTAGCAAGAGTTGTGGGGGGGCCAGTTTCCCTTAGAAGAATCTGTCAGCGGAACATGTTTTACCTAGAAATGTCAAACTTCCTGAGTGTCCTAGTCACCAACGCAAATAAGACCTCTAGCACAATAAAGTACAGTCTGTCATTTTTATAATAGTTGAAAGCCAGAATGGTCAGCCTGCCTTCTAAGTAAAAAACCATGAGGAGAATCTTCTAATCCAGAGACTAGTCACTTAATTACTTTCTGATCCAGACTACTCCAAGAGTTGTTGAAATAAATAAGCAGACAATGATACAAGATTTACAGTGTTGATCAAAATTAACAAATGACCACATGGGAATTCCGAGTGGTGATGGTAGACATGTGAGCTTCTATATAAACTGAGTCTCACTGTATTTGTATTACCCAGCTCGTGGGATGGGTCAGCAGAAATGAAGACAGATGGTAAGTGATTAACCTTGAGGATTCTTTTCTGCCATTACCACTACGATGAGCTCCTCTCTGTAAGGGAGCCCTTTTCACCAGAACATTTCTGCTTCCAACTGTCAATAATTTATTATATGCAAATTCCTGAGTTGCCCCAAATCCTCTGAAAAAAGATTCTTGTGGAGTGGGCAGGGGGTTGCTCAGGAACCTGTCTTTTTAGCACAGCCCTGGAAGCTATATTTTATTAAACAGTTCTGTTGCACACTGAAGTTTGAGAACACTGTGCCCGACTGTCTGGTACTGTTCACCACTGCATCTCCAGCACCTAAGTCTTGACACTGAGGAAACACTTACTGAAGATGGTTGAAAGATTGAATAAATATGTCCCTTGGGGTCTGAGAATTTTGTCACCGTACGTCTTCTTTAGAAATTACAGGGAAGAGGACATAGAGGTATGTACTACATGCTTTTTGATTACTGGAAACACTAGTCTGTTTTAGATGGTATCTAGGACATATGTATAGAAAACAATCATTTTTATTTACTTCCTTCATCCAGGTAATCATCTAAATCTCTGCCTTATTCAGCCCATTTAGCTCTGTATGCTGCCTTGCTCAAGGGATTAGCTCTAATTGCTCTCACCATAAGGGTGATACTTCTCAACTTGTCCTTGTCACCAGGGGTGACAGTCAAAATATTTAACAGCTAATACAGCACAGGCACCAACCAATCAGTATAGACTCTGGCCGTGAACCACTGGTAGGGCCATACCAGTGCATAATGGCTGAAGGTCAGCCTTGACCATCAGCCTTGTGTAGAAGACTGTGCTCCTAGGCGTTGGGCTTTATGGGTGATCTATGTAAGGTGAGGCTCCCTCGGCTGGGTCATAGCTCAGATTATCCTGTGAGGCCAGAATAATGGCCTCTTAAAGATATCCATACCCTATTCCCTGAAACCGGTAAATGTTACCCAAGATGGCAAAAGGGATTTTGCAGATGTGATTAAGAATCTTGAATTGAGGAGACTATCCTGAATTATGTGGGTTAGACCCAACATAACAAAAGGATTCTAATAAGACAAAGAGGGAGGTATAGAGTCTGAGTCAAAAAAAGATGTGATGATGGAAGGAGAGGAGAGAAGAGGAGAGAGTTGAAGGTGATATGCTCCTGGAAGATGGAGGAAGGGGCTACGAACCAAGGACCAAAACTGGTTCTCTAGAAGC
The DNA here is from genome assembly GCF_039906515.1 of Pseudorca crassidens. Lineage (NCBI taxonomy): Eukaryota > Metazoa > Chordata > Mammalia > Artiodactyla > Delphinidae > Pseudorca > Pseudorca crassidens. The sequence goes on from NC_090317.1 coordinate 26,970,751, forward strand.
TGGAAAAGCCAAGCAAGCAGATTCTCTCCTGGAGCAGCCCTGTTGACACATTGATCTCAGAACATCTGACCTCCAGAATTATAAGATGATAAATTTGTGTTGTTTTAAGCCAGGAAATTTGTAGTGACTTAATACAGCGGCAGTAGAAAACTAATACACCCTGTAGGTATGATTTTCATAGTCCAATTCAAGTTTGTAAAGATGTGATTCTCCTCCCCCAATACTGTTTGAAGCTCACATTCTGTTCAGTCTCAGAAAAGTTTTTTTTTTTTGGCCGCACCATGCGGCATGTGGGATATTAGTTCCCCGACCAGGGATCGAACCCGGACCCCCCTGCAGTGGAAGCTTGGAGTCCTAACCGCTCGACTGCTAGGGAAGTACCAGTCTCAGAAATCTTAACGTTGGCAATCAAGGTACTTTTAGTCAAATTTGTGATTAAGTATTTTTTTTCAAGTAAAAAATCAGTACAAATCAAGGTTTTCCTCTTCTCCCTTCTTATTCTATGGGGTAATATCTAAGTACCAAAGTGGAAGGCAGGGTATTTTGTCTGTGTTCCTTCTCTGCTTTCGTTTGGTGTCTGAGGAGGGAAATTTAGCTCCTATTACATTTGGGCTGTTGGTCTTTATCCATGCTGCAGTGTTTCCTAATGTCCACCGTTCTACCAGGCCTACACATTGCCTGATTGACATGGAATTCATTGTCATTGTTTCCTTGTTAAAATTATGAGGCCCTACACATCTCTCAGCCATTTGTAGCCTTCTTGAAGGCACAGATAACTTTGGCATATCTTCCCATCACCCTCTGGGGTCTTAGGAGAGTTGGAAGACTTTCTGGTCCTCTCTATCTAGATGTGTCTGACCACCATTTTTGCAAGGCTTGCTGCCTTCTTGAGCTCCCACAGGTCTCTGCTCTCAATATTCCCCAAATATTTCTGGGGTTTCCATCACCCCTCTTCCCAGAGATTAGTCTCAATTCTCTTCCCTTCCTCAGCCAATCTAACTTAATTTCATTTTGGATGTGGAAAATAGGCTCTTCTTTTATCATAAATTCTTCCCAACACTCTTGTTTGTAAGATAATCTTTGTGCTCTAAGTCTCTGCACTAAGTCTTTAAACTTTTGAAACTCAAAACATTTTTCTCTCTCAAAAATCTTGGGTTTTGTAATCCAAAGCTTTATCTATTCAGACAGTGGGTCTGCCAAGGGTTTCAGAGGTCTACTTCCAAAATAAACTCCAAAAATGTGACTGTTTGTTTTATGCATTGGGCCCTTGCCCGAGGTAATAAGTCTCAGCCTCAAGGTCTGATTTTAATGGGAAATGTTGAGGGGTAATGAGGGGTAAAAAAGAGTGAAAACCCATCTGTTAATACTTCAAGGTATTATGCCTCTACATTTTTCTCCATAGTAAATCATTGCATTTGGACTCCTCTACATAGGTATTTCCCTCACTGCTTCCCTCCACACACACCAAGTTATACAAGGCCATTGTAAGACTAACTGAAGCTCTGCAGAGGCTCTGCCTTTGGTTGTGGCAGAATTCAGAGGGGAACTAAGTCTCCGACCAGAATCTGTGCATCCAGAATAAATAGGTCCCATTTGTAAAGATTCAGAATTCATAGGGGTAGTTATTAGGATGAGGTCCAAAAGTGAAGGTGGTAAATTTTTAGCCCCTGAGCTAAAAAAAGCAGCTGGTTTAAGTATAATTGAGAAAATGTTAGGAAGAATACAAGATCAATCTGAACAGGGTTTCTCCTGCCTTTTAATACTCTCCTCATGCCCATCGCATGCATAACACAAGTGCACATACAAAACAAGACATTTCAGGGAATGATAAGAGAAGAGGGTTTTGGAGAGGTAGGAAGAGGATGAGATATGTATTTGGAGGTCCTTGTATTCTTCCCCCAATCCTGTTGGGTCAAATCTGAAGCACGGTGAAACATGGAAATTCCATTTAAAGTTTGAGGAAATCAAAGGAGGAAGGATTTAAGCTTTACACCCTGGGTGATCTGGGAAGTGATCTGTGAAGCCTGGTTGAGCAATCTACTTCCTTTCAAGCCAATGCAGCAGTCTTATAGTAGAGCTGTACTGTGTGGCAGGCTAGGCAAGAAAAGGTCAAAGATAAGTCTCCACTACTCTCACCACCTGCCAACCCTCAACCCCTAAGTTTTCTGAATCCTCCAGGGACACAGGAGACCATATGAAAAGGTCCTGTGGTTCCCTGAATTGAATGGGGAAGTTATCTGAGGGAAAGTGAACCAATGTGTTTCTAAGATACTTTTATCCAGGATGAGAGGATTCTGTGTATGATATGAACACTCTCTGCCATGGGTTGGGATATGTAATACCTCTCACTGGCTTATCAGCACAGGAGAGCTAAGTGGGAGCTAAGTATCCATTTAAAAAGCAATTTCCATTTGTGGTGGGTTGATGCAGTAGTGACTTCTAACTTATCCATAATTTTCTGTCTCTGTACTCTTTGACTTGGCCAATGAGGCAACATAAGATGTGACGTCAAGTAGACACTTGAAGGAGTGCTTACGCATTGGGGTTTGCCTTCTCTTACTTCTGTTGGAACTCCTGATCACTCTGTGATCAGGTGGTTGGATTATGAAAGACATGTGGTCCAGTTACCCTCTCATCCCATCTGCCAGCCAGCTAATCTCCAGACTTGTGAATGAGGTCCTTGACTGCCAGCTGACTGTAGATGCGTGAATGAGTCCAGCCCAAATTGCTTACCCACAAGAGTTGTGAGCTAAATAAATGGTTGTTATTTTAAGCTAGTAAGTTTTTTTTAACATCTATATTAGAGTATAATTGCTTTACAATGGTGTGTTAGTTTCTGCTGTATAACAAAGTGAATCAGTTATACATATACATATGTTCCCATATCTCTTCCCTCTTGCGTCCCCCTCCCTCCCTATCCCACCCCTCTAGGTGGTCACAAAGCACCGAGCTGATCTCCCTGTGTTAGGCAGCTGTTAAGCTAGTAAGTTTTGAGGTAGCTTGTTAAACAGCAAACGTTAACTGATACAGAATTCAGGGGAATATTATGCAGCACGTGTACCCAGGAACAGATGGGATGAGTTATATCTGGAGCAGTAAGGAAGCAAGTCCAACACAGTGGCCTTCCCTTTAGCTGCCTCCTCACTCCCAAACATACCCAGAGCTGATCATTCATCCTGGGGAAGGAATGAAACAGAGGGAAAAATCGTGATTATGACTGAGGATACAACTTGAACTGACTGAGAAATTACTGAACTTACCTGGACATCAATTTTCTGCATTAGGCAGAATGGTGGCTCAGAGAAGGATACTTGTTTTTAAAGCACGTGTGAGCCTGTGACCAGGGAAATCCATGCTTGCTCTATCTAGTATTTCTGTATTAATGCCCTAGATTGAACCTGATGTATCTGAATGATTAAGCCTAGAGCCAAGCATTATACTCATGTATGAAGGCTTGAGTAAAAATCAGTTTTGACTTACTTTCCAAGGTGCAGGAAAGGGGTTGCCTTGCAGTGAGTTGGAGAAACATGACAAAATATGGACACCTGTAATTGGTTCTCATTATTCTTTTAGTTTTGCTATAATGAAGGGCAAAATAGAAAGGAAAAATATAACATTTTCTATAGGTGAAATCTATTAATATTAATATTTTAACACCTAACATTAGGTGAATACTTAGCACTGTACATTGCTTCATTTAGTCCTTGCAGTAACCTAGGTGGTAAGAGATATTTTCCCCATTTCATAGGTGAAGAAACTGAGACGCAGATTAAATTACTTAAGTTCATGCAGTGAATAAAATGGCTGAAATCCAGAACTGCCTGACTCCAAAGAATCTGATTTCATTTTGGCAAAACATTGCTTCTTAAATGCATGGCAGCATTTTGAAATTTATAGCTAGCGATGATTTTCCGTGCGAGAGAAACAAGTATTGTGAAGGACTGGAGAGAAAAATTAAGTGCTGAAGGACCAGTTACAATTTCATTGGGGACTCGGGACGTTGGGCAGAACAAAGTTGAGAGAGGGGCCACTTTGTTGCTTTTGGATGGATGATCTTCGTCAAGGGGCTTCCCATAGACTAAAGATGATGGCAGTGATTCCTATTGAACTTGCCTTGGGGAAGGAAAAGCCAAGTTTTTCTCTTTAAAGTAATAGTGCTTTGCAATGAATCATCCTGGTAATAGCTTTCTTGTAAAGAAGATATATAGTCAGAGAAAGCACAACTGGTCTTCAGACTTCCCTCAATATCCAGGTAAGTGCTGATTCCGAGCATTTGGAATTGATAACGTTTGATAAAATGTGTCCTGTTTGTGATTTTCCGCATAGGATCGCTAATTTTAAAAATGCGATATTTGCAGGCAAAGAGGATTCTCATCTGAAATAACTTGCTGCGTATCATAGTCATTACAGCTCTCAATCACCACTCCCAGGTTCCAACAGAAGCCTGAGAAGATAGAAGGCTCTCTGCTTTCTATCCATTCTATCTTAGGGTATCGTCAGCATGGCAACAGGGTTTGGCAGAGCTGTTTGACTCGGTGCTCTGCTGATATTCTTGCCGTCTGTACTTTCCCTTGCAGCAATGACCATTTTGGCCATTAGGTCATTGGAGCCCCAGGTGCACCAGCTGCTGCCAAACCTGAATCCATCCTTGAATGCCAATCAAAATGCAGTCACCCAGTGGACTGGCTACACTTGACCTCCAGTTTTTTTCTACCAAAGTAAAATGCGTTCGTTAGGAAATGTATTTCCTGGAGGCAGGAAACAAAATGATTAGGTTGAATGTACGGTACGGAAGCAATCTTTAGACTAAAAAGAGATCATGTATGTGGAAGTACCTAGATAGAGGGCACTTACCAAACATTTGTTGCCTTCCCTTTTCACTTTCATTTTGAAATGAATGAATATGATGTGGGAAAAAATAAGGGTACATTTTTCTATGACGAACGGAGCTATTTTGAAGAGTGTCAGTTAAACTAGTTTTTTAACTGTTTTTCAACGGAATCTCGTAATTTTGTGAAATGTGTGCACTTTGATTAGGCTAGAGGTTGTCAACAGTCACAAAAACCGCTTTCAGTATCTTTTTTCAAGTACATTCGATTTTCTTGTTTAATACTAGACAAAATGCATGATTCTGTATGAGATACTGATCCTTTTAGAATATAATTTCTGAAATCTTAGAAATTTCATTTTCATTCCAAACAATCAAGTTGTTAGTTCCTCGTTGCTAAGGAAACCATTGTGTATAAATCATCAGTAAATACAGTAGATGGTAGTTAGACTCTTGCTCAGTGGGAGCAAGTGCCTCTCTCCTTTGAGATTAGAAAATTACTACCTTTTGATGGGAAAGAAAAAGTCATGTGGGTTTAGGCTATTTCTTTAGAGAAACACACCTGCAGGACTCTCATTTTTTTTTTTTTTTTTTTTGCGGTACATGGGCCTCTCACTGCTGTGGTCTCTCCCGTTGCGGAGCACAGGCTCCGGACGCGCAGGCTCAGCGGCCATGGCTCACGGGCCCAGCCGCTCCGCGGCATGTGGGATCTTCCCGGACCGGGGCACGAACCCGTGTCCCCTGCATCGGCAGGCGGACTCTCAACCACTGCGCCACCAGGGAAGCCCAGGACTCTCAGTTTTTTCTTTCTATTTTAGTCATGGATGAATAGGCCGGGGACCTAGGGCTAGGTTTTACAGAGAACTGGTAAACAAGCGACACTGTCTTTATCCTGCCCTGCAGATGTCCCATTCCTAATACTGAGAAGCAGAGGTTCTTTGCCAGTGTCTCTCAAATTGATCCTTTCTTTTCCACCTCTATCACTCTGATCCACCCCTAATCATCTTGAACTGAGACTTTACAGTAACCTCCAAATTGGCCACCCTAGTCCAGACTCTTCTTCCTATATTTCTTCCTTCACACTATGTGTCAGGTTAATTTCTGAGCCAGACTGCTTATGTTCAAATCCCAGCTCTGCCACTTACAAATTGTGTGACCTTTGGGCAAATTACTTAACCTTTCTGTCTCAATTTCTTCCTCTGTAAAATGGAGATAGTAATAATATCTATCTCAAGGTTGTTGGGATGAAAAAATAAGTTAATTCATGTAAAGCACTTATTACAATGTCTGACACATAATAAGCACTCAATAAAAGTTACCTCTTACTAGTTTCCCTAGAACATCACTTTCCTTTCCAGTATTTTCTCTTCCTAGTTCAAATACTTCAATGATTATCATACTGCTTGCACTGACATTTAGAGCCTTCTCTGAATCTCAGTATATAGTAATCTATAATGCAATAAATGGCAATATATAGTTAATTCTTTTCTTTTCTTTTTTTTTTTTTTTTGCCGTATGCGGGTCTTTCACTGTTGTGGCCTCTCCCGCTGTGGAGCACAGGCTCCGGACGCGCAGGCTCAGCAGCCATGGCTCACGGGCCCAGCCGCTCCGCGGCATGTGGGATCTTCCCGGACCGGGGCCCGAACCCGTGTCCCCTGCATCGGCAAGCAGACTCTCAACCACTGCGCCACCAGGGAAGCCCTATATAGTTAATTATTACATTTCCAAGTGCACCTAAGTAGCCCTGGGAGGTGGCAGTGTGTAGTGGCAAGAATGCTGTAGTGGTGGTAATTCATACCTGAGGCTGAATTTCAGCTCAATCGCCGTATAATCTTAACCTATTTGGTCTTCCGTTTCTGCTTCTATAAAATTCAAATAAAAAGTGCTAATCTCATGGGAGTCCTTTTGAGAATTAAACAAGAAAACCTTTACAGAAGCACCTAGCATAGTACCTCCTATAGCAGGTGCTTAACAAACATTGTTTTCTTCCCCCATTCCCTCACCTCCTCTTCGGTCATGCTGATTGTTATGGGCTGAACTGTGTCCCCTCCCCGATATTTATATGGTGAAGCCCTAATCTCCAGTACCTCAGAATATGACTATATTTGGAGATAGTGCCCTTAAAGAGGGAATTAAGTTAAAATGAGGCTGTTAGGGTGGGTACTAATCCAATCTGACTGTTCTTATAAGAAGAGGAAATTTGGACACATGGAGAAAAACCAGGGATGTGCACACACACAGAAAAGACCAAGTGAGGACACAGAGAGAAGGCAGCTATGTGTAAGCCAGGGAGAGGAGTTCAGAAGAAGCTAAACTCGCTGACACCTTGATCTTGGTCTTCCAGCCTACAGAACTGTGGGAATATAACTATCTGTTGTTTAAGCCAGCCAGTCTGTGGTATTTTGTTATGGCAGCCCTAGCAAACCAACACTCATCTACACATTATTTCTCCATCGTCTGTAAATTGCAACCTTATCTCCAGCTCAGTAAGCAGACTATGAAAGATGGGACCAGATATACTACCCCCTGTGAGAAGTCATTCACGTGGCTCCTTTTGAGAACTTCCCCATGGATCACCATCATGCTTTAGGCCAAAATATCCTATCATCCCAGCCATAACTGATTGGGTCTTACCCAAACTCAGTCATCCAGACGGGTCAGTGATCTATTGGTGGCTCAGCATAAGAGCTCTCCTAAAAGTGCTGCTTGAAACTCAGTAGTGACAGTCCAGCCCGTTTAGATTCTCTGTGTTGTGTCACATGTACGAAAAACACAGTGTATCAGTAGATGGTAGAGTGGGCAAGAAACTAGAGACACACAAGATGTTAGAATAATCAGAAGCTACAAATAAGCATGGACATAGTTGACAGAGAAACTATCAAGTCATTTTAGGAGAGTAGGAACATGGAAAGATGCAAGTAGAGAGGAAAACAGAGACAAGGTAAAAGTAGTCGAAGATGTAAAGTCTGATTAGAGTTGAAAGTAATAGATGCCTACTTGTCTGGTTACTTAGATTTTTTAGACTTGCTATTCAATTACTAAGACTGCACATCCTAAAAGATATTTCAGGTTCACACAAGGCTGTGGGGCTGCTGAGACCATTTTCTGTATTTCCTACTTCCCCATGTAGTCTTACACTGTACAGTTACTTCTCTTCTCTCTGAAGTAATCCGATTGAGCCTTTGTTCCTTGAACTTAAAGGGACTAACTGATACACTTGGAAAATCATCACCTCTCCTCTTTGCTTTTCTAAGTCCTGCCCTGCCCTTGTGACCTAACTCAAGTCCTACTGTTCCAACAAAGCCCACTTCAGCTGCTTCAGGATTGGACAATTCCTATAGCACTTATTGGCTTAACTGTGTATTTGGCCCTTAGTAGTTAATTTTAAATATTTATTTCTGCATTAAAGAACCTATGGAAGCATCCCTCGCTTATGGACTCCTGAATCATTGGATATATTTGAATGTTCTAATGCTCTGCAGATCCGTAAATATGGAATTTAGAGTTATGCTAATGAACAGTAGTCTCCATATTATTCAAATTAGTGGGGTAAGATTGTGTCAGCTCAACCTTACGTCCAGTCTTCCTTGTTATCAAGAGAGGTCCTGATAGAGCTTTATTTGGTACCTAACCTTCTAGTGTCTTAACAACTGTGGCACTCAGAAGAGGCCCGATGTCACATGAATTGTATCAAGGCACCAGATTTATCGGCAAAGTCATTCTCTAAAGACCAAAAGGTCAACATTATGCCCTGGGTTGATTCTGTTGTGTGTCTTTAATGAGCAGTCATCAAAAATCTAGTCCATTTCCCCCATGCTGTCCATTGGAATGGACCTCCCCTGGGGTGGCATGAGGGCACATTGACAACTGTGAGTGCCTGGCTGTCTAGAGTAATAAAGGTGATGGCCACAGCTAGCTCCTCAGCTACTGTCAAAAAATTACAATGTGCTCTTCTGTGAATTAAACCCTGGAGGATTCAACTAGCTGTCCTAGTAATGACCTAATGAGCAAAGGTGTTTCTAAGTTAATGTCTGACCCTTTCTATTCCCTGCCCTTTAGATGTATTAGTGTCCAAAGGTTTGGATGAATTTGCTTGAAAATGTCTGGAGTAGCTATTCTGAGAGGGTGAAGACCTTGATGCAACATTTGAAGCAAGTAGGAGATGTGCTATTACCACATTGAGGAAGACAGCCCAGATGTTTCCTGAGCACTAAAGTAAGAATGGATTTGTCTTGGAATGACTTTACTCTAAGCTCAGGACCCCTTCCTCTACTGTGCCTTGTTGTTGCAGCTCCTTAGATGTTGATTAGCTTCACTAAATGCCTTTGGGAAAGTGTTCCACAAACCAGGAAATGTTGAATTGCCACCTCCTCTGGATAAACTGAAGGCATCAAAAGCCAGCAGAATCTCTGGAGTAGGTGATGGAGCCATGTTGCAGTCCAGTTAATAGCCTCCCAGGACATATTTTGTGCCAACATATTGGGCTTTTGTTTCCTTTATCATGATCATTGGTTAATTGCGCAGGTGGAATCAAAACAGAAGACCATCGAGAGCTAGAACAAGTAAGTTTTTTTGGCAAAAAGAGGAGATGAGGAAGAGAGGGATAGAGACCAGATACTGAATACCTTCTCTGTACCAGGTAGTCTATTTGATGCTTTATCTCCTATAACACAAAACCCTGTGGGGTAAGTACTACCCAACTGGTCAGGATGAGGAAACTGAAGCACAGAAGGGTAAAAGGATTTGTTAAAGGTTGCACAGCTTATAAAAGTGGCAGAGCTGCAATCGGAAACCATATTTGTTTTACTCCAGAGCTGACATTTTAAACTACAAAGGCATTATGTCTTAATATATTTTCATGTTACTGTTAGGCCTTAAATGCTCACTAACCCATTTGATTGAGTTATCAGATTAGCTAGCATTCATCTTGCGTGGACCTGAGTTAATGGTACACAGGGCAAAGGAGTTTTAAAGGGTGGTTAAAAGAAGCAAAGCATGGTCCAAAGCAAGGATCTGAACCTCGTCTATCTAACTGGTACACTGGGAAGTTAGGACTGTTTCAGTAAGGGACTTCTGCAGGGGTAACAGGAATAACCTTAACAAACAGATCACCAGCTACTGGAAGATTTTGAAACCTTACCTGGTAGTTCTCCAAGTTACTTGACACTGTAATTCCCTACTCTTCCATCAAAACTTGCTCTGACAAGATCAGTTAGTTATATCTTAGTGTTTTGTGCTGACAAGCTTCAAACACGGCAAGGATACTAAGTAGTTGTAACACTTAGATTCATTATATTGTATGTATTGTATTTATTATTTTATTTTATTTTATTTATTTTATTTCACTGTCTTCACAAAGGCAATTCTGATGCATGGCAGGGCCAACTGGTTGGGAATTGAATACTCCATGTGGACAATGACTATATTTACTAGAGTCAACTTTTGGCTATAACCCCAAGGACAAATCTTTGTAAGTTTACTGACATTGTCTACCTAGTCTGCTGATTTAAGCCTTTTGTTGACAGAAAGAAGATCATTATTTATTCTAGCTCAGCAGGAATACAAACAGTTCTCTCCTCTCCCCTTACCCACGGCTCCTTTTGCCTGCAGGCTGACTTCCTTATTACATATTAGATTTATAAAATAAAGCTTATGTCAACTGACCATAGAAACTTAGCATTATTAGAAACTTTAGAAATCATTGGCTAACACCATCATTTATGCACAGATTGAAAACTGAAACCAACAAGAATGATGAGACGTGCACAAAGTTATTCAGTGAGTTAGTTAGTTAATGCTAAAATTAAAAATCCCCTGGTCTCTAATCCAATGCTGATATTCTATGAATGTCTACTTTTTCTTCTTTTTTTAAATTCACAAGTCATGGTAGAAACTTTATTTCTCCCACCTTTATTATTATTAATGATATTATTATTTATAAAATATCTTCCGCTTTTAAAACCAAATGTCTTCAATTAGTTTTGATCTTTGTTTCCTTAGTGTAACTTCCCTGACTTCGGGAATTTATCCCTCAGCTGGAGGAGAGCTGGAGGCTAGAAGGAGAGGCATGGAGAGGAAGAACAAATAGTTTTACAAGGTTCTCTGTTGCTGCAAATTGCATTTCCTCATTCCTCTGTGTCTAGCTTAAATGTCAATGGCAGCTCAAAATCTCACAGTTTTCGAGTCCCTTAGGACGGAATTTCCTAAGTGGCAGCATAGGCAATTGAGACACAAATTCCCTTTCATGATCAACATCTCAAATTACAAATAATGCATGAGGCTTAAATATTCCCTCTGTCTCAATCTTTGCATTTTTATTTTCTGGAAAGGCTGGCAAAGGTTTTCCAAAATTCCTTTGCTGAAATATTCATGCCTGGTCTATTAGGCTGAAGGACACATTTATAAGACAGAGGCCTCTCTAACATAAACAGGAGGCTTTGGGCCCAGCTGGTGTTTGACACTGGGGATATTTATCTTCAGTTAGCCTTTTGTTGAGGGACTTTCTTCCATCACAAAAGCCCCCTTGTAGTATTCACCAGTAGAATTCATTAACTCCTTTGGGTCTGAACCATTGCTATTACAAACTGATATCTTAAGAGAAATCAATTTATCAGGCCGTATCAGACATCAACATCAGGCAAGAATATAGCTTATTTGGTAAAATAGGACACATGTCTGGTCTGAAAGTGAAAAATCTGAAATGACCATATGGGAAGAAATAGTTTTATTCCTTTCAAAGGGAATGCTAAAAATTAGCGCAGATGAAAATATAAGCAAAATTTTTCTGCTTCACCTAGTTTTATCTTAGAAACAAAGGGCTCTTAATATGCAAACAGTGTTTAGTTCTGGGTGGACCCAGGCATTTTTTTAAATTGAATTGAGTCTTTGGATCTAAGAAGAGAAATGAACATGTATTGAGTGCTGCTTTGTACTGGGCACTATGTCCGGCACTTTACGTATACTCTCTAATTAAATTATCTCAACACAGGGAGGTCGGTACTATTGTTCGTACTTTATAGAAAGGGAAATGAGTGTGCCAGTTCTGGACCTGTTTGCCCTCAGGTCCCTTCCTTGCCTTTCACCTTCCCTGCCAACCCCTGCAGACTATATTTCTCAGGCTCCTGTGATAACTAGCTTCTGGATGTGCTCAGCCAAAGGGAGATGCACGTAAGGGGTTGAAGAGCAGGAGGAAAGAGGAAGCCAGGATTTTTATCACCCTTCTCCACTCTCCAGCCTGGAGGGGCACCTTTAGAAGTGGTTGCCTTTCCTCCGTGGCTCCAGCTCCCATCAGATAGGCCCACTGTGGTTCTAGCTTCTTCTGGGGGCCGCTGTGGTCCCTGGACTCTGAAAACACCGGCTCGTCTCCTTGCCTCTCCAGTCCTAAGAGTGGTCCTGGCCTCCTGCTGTTGCTAATCTCTGGGTTGCCTCCCTTTCATCTATTTGGCTTCTCAGCTCCTCAATCAACTGTGTAATGCATTTCTTATCTTAAATACCCTCTATTTCAAAGACTATATCTAAAATGGTTTTAGATTTCCTGGTTGGGCCCTGACTGATATACTGAGGCTTTACCCCAAATCATGTGGCTAGGAGGTGATTAAGACTCAAAAGTGTATACTCTTTCCTCTTGGTTTGCAAATATCACAGATGTATGATCTCTCTGTCTCTGTCTCTCTTCTTTGTCTCTCTAAGACTTTAAAAGTCTTTGGAGGAAGAAATAGTTTTAAAATATTTACTCAACGAAATCATATTTCTACTTCCTCAATTGTCTCCATCCGTACTTTACTAGAATCCAAATTGACAAGTTTGTTCTACTATTCTTCTAGCTAGCCATTGATTTTACACATTGAGGTTTTCAAAAGGCCTTCATTATATAGTTCGCCCTTTGCTAGCCCAATGGAAACATGTTCTTTAGGTTTCTTAATTCATCAATGTCATCCCGCTCTACCCTTAGTCAGAACACTATTCCCTTTCTATTTTTCCAATTTCATTTCTTCTAGTTATGTCAAATCCAGTGCAGCACATTTTTTTGAGGCCTGGACCTCTGCAAAGAGAAAAGTGCCCAAGGTTATGCTGTCAGTCTAGATCTGAACTTCCTTCAAGTCAGTGAGAGAGATGCGAATGGAGGAGAGAAGGGTGGATGCAGGGAGAGAGAGAAGAAGGGGAGAGGGTGGGGGAGAGGGAGAGAGAGAAAGGAGAAGGAGGAAGAAGAGAGAAAAGGCAGTGAAGAGTAAAAGGTGGAAGTCATAAGAGAATAATAGATTTAATGGATTAAGGCAAATGTTTTGTTGAGTTTTTCAGGTCATATTTAAGAATATGGGGACTTGTAATGATGGAACATGAAGGTAATAATTGTCATTTTTCCTTCATTACCAAAAGTTGTCATTTTTTCCCCTCATGGAACTGAGACAGTTTTCTAAACAAAGACACCACCTTGTGTAAATGATAGATCTCGCTTTAAAAGAACTTGCCATTATTACAGAACAAACCAGCAGACAGCCAACTAGGCCTTCATCCTGGGAACGTCGTTGCGATTGTCTTGATTTGTTCAAATTCTTTTTGTCTACGTTGATGGCAATTAAGTACCACCTCCCTCCCGGTCCATAATTAGGACGTATTTTATTTGGGGGCAGATATTTGGGGTGGGGACAGTGGTGTGCGGAAGTTTCATAAGGTACCTGACTCAGCTGGATACCGCTAGTCTTAGGTTGGAGGCTGTCATTCTCTGTGACTAACACTTGACGTGGCAGAAGCTTGGTTTAAAATATAGCACAAACCCTTTTTCAGTTGCTTCGGAGATTTATTACTGACTTTTCCTATAAACAGGCAGCAGGTGAATTGACTGAAATAGCATTTTTAGTGATAGCTTGGTAGAGGGAGCCCTCAAGCCTAAGGAGGGGGCTTTGGGAAATCTGTCAACGCCTCTTTTCTCTACTGGCTGGCACCTGGACCAGACCCAGAAAGGGTGGGAAGTCAATGACCTTTTTCTTGAATGGCCTCTCCACTTTCAGTGACTGTTTCTTCCTCTCTGTCTTCTTTATCCACCCTTCCCAAAACACACACATCCTCCCTCCCTCCCTCCCTCCCTCCCTCCCTCCCTCCCTCCCTCCCTCCCTCTCTCTCTCTCTCTCTCTCTCTCTCTCTCTCTCTCTCTCTCTCTCTCTCTCTCTCTCTCTCTCTCTCATTTTCTCGCTCTCTCTCTCGCTTTCTCTCGCTTTCCCTCTCTTCTTGTCCAGAACCCCGGGGACCTCAGGGCACTCTTCCCAGGAAGTAAACAAGACTCTCTTTCCTCATCATGATGTTTAGGTGCTGGACATTTTCCCTCAGGGATGTCTAGTTTGAGATCTAAAATTGTATTTTAGAAATGTCTATGAGTGTCTTAATGCTGTCCCTTTCTTAGGCATTTGGCATTTGATAGGGGTCTTCAGTTCATAAAGGCAAAGGAGTGGGGAAGCTGGTGATTTGGAGGTCCTGCAGGGAGTTTTGTTTGTCTCTTGCTTTTTCTTTTCAAATTCTTCTTAAATCAAGTCTGCCTTAGGGCTTTGGGGATGGTACCAAAGTCTCTCACCAGTCCCATGTCTGACATTGCCAGAAGAGTTGAAATCCGTACCCAAACTGAAGCCAGTGTTAGAAAAATCTCATCACTTTTATCAGCAAAAACGCTTGCTTTGCTCTTTTGTTTGGTGAAGCTTTGGAATGTCAGTAATCGAACGTTAAAATGTGGGAGGGATTATCAATTAGTTAAGTTAGTTACTATCACTATTTAAACTGCACCTTAGAAACTCAAATCTGAGTCAGTCAATCTCATTGTCTGACATGTCCGCATTAGTGACATTCCTTTGGGCTAAAGCAGAAGAATTTACTAGGTAATATATTCGCTGTTTACTGATCACTAAAGCATTGCCATTGCAAAGTGTGTTGGGGGCAAGGGGATTGGACCCATGAGGCAGTTTCAACCCCATTGAATGCCCCAGCCCAGGGCACAGTGGGACTGGTGGGCACTGGAAACCTGAGAGGAGTGCTGGAAGAAGGCTGATTCAAGATGAAAGGGAGTGGCGAGGGCTGACCTTGTCTGGGGAAAAAGCCACAGAGGGAACCGATACCGTATTTGAGTCATTCTGTATTCCACCACAGGAGTCCGTTTGATTTCCTAACTGTTGAACAATCCTTAACTTGTTCCCACTTATTCAGGCTAAGGTTTTTTTTTTTTTCTTCTTATGTAGGGTGAAGAATTCAGAGAGACAACTGCTTTGACCATTTCTGTTTCTTGAATTTGACTGTCTTTCTCCTTCAAATTGTTTGAAATTACCTATTTCCTCATAATGTGTGTCATTCCAAATTCCTCTTTTCTAGGCAAATCATGCATTTGTCCTGAGGCTTTTGGGGTTATTTTCCTGCAAGCTAACATAGCCTGGTTGATTTCTATAGAGGGGATGGCAACTGGAAGAAAGGAATATTCTGGATATATAAGCTTTGCTACTATTCAACGTGGATCAAATTCTGAAAGTTATTCGGACAGGTCTGCCAACACACAGGGAATCCTAGTCTCTCTTCTTAATCCTCATTACTGTACCTGCCTCTGGAAGGAAGACAGTTAATTTTCTCATTCGGAGAGAAGGGGGTGAAGAAGCCATTCAGAAAGTAAGTGCTAAAGAACTATAAATATTGAGATGATAGCTTAATTTCTCAGAGTAACTTGGTTTTGAGTTTCAGTCCATACTCTGGCAAGTACACTTATAAACATTAATTTTAGATGTAGGTGTAAGGCAATGAGCAACAATTTTCCAGAGGTACTCTTTCCTAGTCCCTTCTACCTGCAGTATGCCTGTAATACAGTTGTCTACCTGTCAGAAGTGTTTCTTTGTAGGTTGGGTCTAGGGTGAGGAGAGTTAACTCCTACCCATAAAGCAGCCTAATAAATTTTGTGCTTATTTCAATCTATGTTTACCCAGACCCCATCCTTCTTCAGCAACGTTGGAGGGAACTGAGGCAGCTTAATAGTTTCAAAAGTTGGCAGTGTGATTAAATTCCTGTTCTGTACTAGCAAGGACATAGGACTTTGAGGTAGAAGACCTGGGTTTAACTTCTAGCTCTGTTGCTTATTAACCATGTGACGTTTAGGTGAGCTATTCAACCTTTCTCCACCTACTCCTCATTTTTTAAATAGGAATAATAACACTTGTCTTGTACAACTTCTGGGAAGATTAAATGAGCTAACATTAAAAGCTTAATACAGTGCCTGAAACACAGTAGGGCCTCAACAAATGTTTGCCAGATTAACTCCTTTCTGGAACACAAACAATGAAAGTCGACCAATCTTATGATGCTAAGAGACCCCAGTCCCTTGGGATATGTCCCCAATGTATGCAAATTCAGCCTCAACACAACTGGACTGTCATTTACTTCATTTAGCTGTACCTCATATTCCTGCGGATCTCCTTTGAGCCATTTATCTCCCTTAACTTCTTTCTACATTACAGACTCTTTGGCTTTGTGGAATAGCTATGTGCATATACACTGTTTATCGGCCACTCGAAAAGCAAGGTAACTAATTTGCTAGCAAGAACTTGGTACCATACTGATGTTTTGTAAGACAGTTTTCTATACTTTCCTCTAGCTTAGGCTAAATAATATACTATTAGCCTTCCAGATGTGAGGAATAAGGAAATTAAGTGCTAGAGTCCAAGCCCCTTTTGATTGGACCCATTAGAATAGGAAGCAAGTATTCTTGCCCTCTGTTCTTTTGCTCTGTTGTTTGTTGTGTGTCTTCTGTGCTTACCCACTAGCAAGTGTGTCTCCTCTGCCATCATTTTTGAGGGTGAGAAGCATAGGAAGATCCATTCCATTCCAGGTGTTCTAAGGATTTTCTCTTCACTTTCTTCTGAGTTCTGGATCTATACTTTGGAGCTGGGTGACCTTGACTAACTGCTTGAATTTTAAGCCTCTGTTTTCCCATCTGCAAGATCTGGCTAATATTAAGTACCTGGCGGGACTATTGTGAGGATTGTTAAAAAGTAATTTAAAAACTTAATGCACTAGAGGGGCTTCCCTGGTGGTGCAGTTGATAAGAATCCACCTGCCAATGCAGGGGACACAGGTTTGAGCCCTGGTCTGGGAAGATCCCACATGCCACGGAGCAACTAAGCCTGTGCACCACAACTATTGAGCCTGCGCTCTAGAGCCCACATGCCACAACAAGAGAAGCTATCACAATGAGAAGCCCACGCACCGCAACGAAGAGTAGCTCCCGCTCGCCGCAACTAGAGAAAGCCCTCGCACAACGAAGCCCCAATGCAGTCAAAAATAAAATAAAATAAATAAATTTTTAAAAACTTAGTGCACTAGAAAACACTGTACAAACATGATACTAGGAGAGAATTGAAGAAAAACTTGGAGGTGAGTTGTGATAGGCAAGTTTCAAGACTGGTGAGGGTGGATAGATATTAGAGCCCCTTGTGTTCCTCTTCTGGGCATCTTCCCACCTTCTCTCCTCTCTCCTCTTCTCTTCTCCTCTCTTCTCTCTTCTCTCCTCTCTTTTCTCTTCTCTCTTCTCTTCTCTCTTCTCTTCTCTTCCCTTCTTCATTTTCCTTTCTCTTTCTCTTTCTCTTTCCGTTTCTCTCTCTTCTCTTTCTTTTTCTCACACCTAAGAGTTGTCAGTGTTGGGGAATATGGGCAGGGTTGGATAGAGGTGAATGAGAACTGAACCATGCTCATTCAACTCTTACTGCCATCCTGTATCTCTGGCAAGCTTGCCATCCCAGCCCCAAACTGATCCTTTAGTCCTCCAATTTGTCCATGTTATAATCCCCAGAACCTGTGAATATTATATTATAGGGGCTTTGCAAATTTGATTCAGTTAAGGGTCTCAAGATGGGAAGATTATCCTGGATTATTTGGGTGGGCCCAATGTAAACACCAAGATTTTATAAGAGAGATGCAGGAGTCAGAGGTAGACAGAAGGCAATATGAAGATAGAAGTAGAGACTTGAAGATGCTGTGCTGCTAGCTTTGAAGTTGGAAGATGGGACCACAAGCCAAGGCATGTAAGGAATGCAGCTCTAGAAGCTGGAAAAGGCAAGGAAACAGATTCTTCCTAGAACCTCTGGAGGGAGGATAGCCCTGCTGCCACCTTGGTTTCAGCCCAGTGATACCCATTTCTGACTTTTGCCTTCCAGAATTGTAAGTTAATAAATTTGTGTTGTTTTAAGCCACTAAGTTGTGGTATTTTGTTATAGCAATTGGAAAGCAATACACTAGGAGTAGTGATCAAACAGTATTTAGAGATTCTAAGGTTGACTATTTAAAATGCTCTCCACATCTTTAACTCCACCTGGCTTGATAACTACTGCCCAGGACCAGATGCACCTGGAGTGATCAACCATCCCAGTTTACACTGAAAGTCCTACCTTCCACAAAATCCCTCAATGCCATGCAAACAGGGACAGTTGGTCACCCTACATTTTCCCAGTTTTCCAGACTTTTGTTAGTCTTCGTTATGGTGCTGTGTCTCTAAGACCTCTTCTGTTGTGTATGTTCTTAATTTGTTACCCACTTTTTAGCTCCAGTGCAAGCACTAACTCAGCTTGACATAGGTGGCTTCTCTTAATACTTCCAACGCTGGTCCTGGCCTTATCCTGAATCATTTATCTTTGCTTCATGTTCTGAACGGATGTTACAGCTGTTTCTCTGAACATATCTCCTCCGATTCCCATGCTCCCTGGTTTCAGTCTTTCTGTTGCCCAGTGTTGCTCTGGGTTTGAAAGACCTTGTTTTGCTGTGGAACATCTATGAATTTGTCTGCACAGTTGTGTCACTCTTGCTTGGACGTTGTTTTTTTTTTTTAGTTAAAAAATGTTTTTTTATTGGAGTAGAGTTGATTTACAATGTTGTGTTAGTTTCAGGTGTACCTCAAAGTGAATCAGCTATACATATACATATAACCACTCTTTTTTAGATTCTTTTCCCATCTAGGCCATTACAGACTATTGAATAGAGTTCCTTGTGCTATACATTAGGTCCTTATTAGTGATCTCTTTTATATATAGTAGTGTGTATATGTCAATCCCAGTCTCCCAATTTATCCCTCCCCACCCCGGTAGCCATAAGTTTATTTTCTACATCTGTAATTCTATTTCTGTTTTGTAGATAAGTTCATTCGTATCCTTTTTTTAGATTCCACATGTATTGCTTGGACTTTGAGGCAATGGATGTAATCTTGAATCATTGCCCTTCAAATGTCACATCCTGAGCCTGGCAGTGTGGGGCATGTTGAACCCTCATGAACAGTGCCTCAGTTCAACATTACCCCTCATCCTGAAAGATTCCCGCTTTATGGGGATCTAATATACAAATAGGCAAACATAATCAGGGGGAAAATTATTCGTATAACACAAGAAATTCTCAACTTTACAAAAGGTTTAATTTCATGGTTTATTTAAATAGCAAGTCCCCATAGTGGATTTAAAATGATTTGATTTTCTAAAGAGAAATTTATAGTTTTCAAGGACATTTATAGTGATAAATTCTAGAAGCTTGCATTAACTCTGTACATGTTATGACTAAATGAATGTATGATATTTGAATTCTCTTTATTGAGTTGATGATGCATTTCTGAACTTAAAAGGCGCTGTGTTCCAAGGAAATAAGGCATTTATAGAGACCTCACCTATTCTTACACCCCTCTGAGAGGTAGGTTGTCATCATCCCAGTCATCAACATGGACCTGATGATAATTGGTAATCTTTGCATCCCTCTTTTCTTCTTTGTTTCTTCCTCCCCCACCTCTTTCATCAGCAGGAGGGGGACAGTTCATTTTGGCGCTAGGATGCATCCCTGACAGAGGCTTTCAGCAGTTCCAGACCAATATTCTCTTACTCATCCTCAGTTCTCTTTATTGCCAGGCTAGCCCTGACCTTTCCCTTCCATTCTGATAATTGGCCAGCTGTCTTATTCTGATAGCCAGTCCTTACTTTGTATCTTGGTTCTGATTAATGTCTTGTTTCCTGTGCTGGAGACCTTATCTTGGTAGCCTGCCCAACATTCTCATCCCCCTAGGGCTGACCCTGATCTTGATTTTGTCGGCACTACTGTCCCTCCCACCACATTGTGAAGACTCCCTGAATTCCAGCCTGGTGTCTGGGTCCTGCTAGCTGCTAACATGTCAATAGAAAGCCAGCTTCAAGGAATATCTAATTATCAGCTTGTCTTAGGTTTTCTGTTCCTGCTTTCCATTTTAAACATCTGAGGAAGAACTGTCTCACTCACCTCAATTTTCTAAGTAAAGTTCAATAGGTGAGAAATTGAATAAATGATGAATGAATGAGTGAATTAATAAATGAAATACCGATTAGGAGACAGCTATCACTTTGGTATTGGGCCCACTTTGGCATTGGTATTGATACCAACTGATTATACGGACTACTGCCCATTACCTATTGCCCATCCTTTAGATAGCCTGCTCTGCCTGCCATATTGGATTTCCCCCTATAACCAGCACCTGGGTATATCCCCTGAAGTCTCTGTCCAACCGTAACATGAAGATTCATTACCAGATCTTGGTTTTACCCATCCCTCGTCCTTAAGCTGTTTGTGTTCTACTGGGACATTCAAGACAAATGTAAATCAACACAGAGAGATGTGATTAAATGGTGAGGAATTTCTGGATTCATTTGAGAAGACTATGGACGTTAGTCCGCAAAGGATTCATTCATTAATTCGTAAATATTTTTGGAACATGTGTGAATTTGTCAGGGTCCCATAGAAATGAGAGAATATACATATATTAGGATAATTTAAGGAGGATTTATTTACAAAGGGACTAACTAAAAAGATATGGACGTTGTATATGGAACTATAAGGGCTAGTTCATTATGTGGGTTTAATAGTTGAAGAGCTACTGCAAGCTGAGGAGGAGAAGTGTATATTGCAACCTGAAGGAGAGAGTGGAGTAGAGGAAGCCATGCTGAGAGAAACAATGACCTGTTGAGGGATGCAACCAGGTCAAGATGACCCCGCAGGGAGGGAGCCAGGGGAATAAATGTCGTCCCCTTACTCCTTGTACTCTTCCAATTTCCTACTGAAGTTCTTCTTTAGCTGATCCTCAACTGAAAGCCAGAGGGCAAGGAGGCCCTCCTATGGCAGAGAGCAGGGTGGAGACGTATAGAGAGTGGCTCTGGAGGGGTAAGAAGAAAATATCTAATACAACTTGCTCAGTTGGATAACTGAGCTGAGCGCTGAGAGGCTTTTGGGAGACATTGAGTCTTCATTGGAATGTTAAATCAATTATGTGACAGGAAAGAAGATACATTAATATTGTTTTGTAGAGCGTTTTAATTAACTTAAAATCATACACATACATGAATAAGATAATTCAAGCCCACAGCCCCTCTAACACACTTTCAAGCCCAGTACCCTTTTTATTAGTTTAAGGTTCTCCTGATGTGCAGATTCCTTCTCTGAATCTCCTCTGAGGCCCAGATGTGCGTGAAACTTTTGATTTAGTCCCTTTGCCTGACTTTCTGTAGCTGCTAGAGACAAGTATCCCAACCCTCAATGGTTCCTACCTTGACCTTCCTCTCTGAAAGCTGGCGATTGGTTCATACCTGTCTTTCTGGTGTTGCATGACATCTGGGAAGTGACTCTGGCCTGTATGGACATTGAATAATAATATGCTCATTAGTTTCCTTAGGAGATATGGTTCATTCATTCCTTTTTTTCTGCTTACTATGTGTTAAGATATAGGGAGGCAATTAGCAATGAAAATCAATAGCAATAGGAGAATGGAGCCCTTTGGAATGGAATGACTGGGGTTTAGTTGGAAGGTTCTATGATTGCCCTGAGGTCTACAGAAGGAATGAGACTGCTACAAAGCCTGTATGCAGAGGAAACCAACAACAAAAAGTAGCCAGCATCAGAGCCTGGTAAAATAAAATACTGGACTAATAGATAGTGTGTTGGATGTTGGCTGACTCTACAACGGGAAGTTGTGGCAACTGTGCAAACCAGAGAGCACCCATCCATCTAAGAGCATTCACAAACACAATTTAGAAAAATACTGTGCAAGGCAAACATGTCTGAGGGCAGCATCTGGTCTTCATTTTATCAGGTCTACGTTTTATGACTGTTGGATTCTGCCTAATTGATAACTGTGAGGGTGATTAGTGGCCAAGTTTAGGAATTGGGGAAATGTGGTAAGATGGCTATACTGTGGATAGCTGAAAGGCGGGGAGGGGTCATTAACATTCATTTGAAGAAAGACTCAGGAAAATATTCTCAGAGAAGACATCTGGCATGTTATCAGGGGGTTCTGGTGCTACACTGGGGCCAGTCTATAGTTGCTTGCTTACTGCTGGTCTTCTGGGAAGTTTATTGATGAATAAATATATCCTCTCACTGACTCTCACATGGGAGAGGTTTGGGGTTCACTGGGCCTAATCAAGCTGGAGATAGCTTAAGCTATTTTCATGACTATTATTTTTAAAATCCATATAAATTCTTAGAGAATATAATTTGTGAGTTAGGTATTAGTATTACTTTAAAATTTAGTGCAATATTTATTCTTCTAAGCTGCCTTTATGTTAGTAAATCATTATAAGATTAGCATTAATCTGACAGTAATATATTGAGCCATCCAATTCTCTATTAATTCTGTTAGGCCAAATTTTCCACCTCATTCTTTAATATGCTCTCTTTGATGACCAAATGTATAGCTACCTGCCCACCCTTACTCCCACAATACAGCTGTGGGGTGTAATCTATTCTGAAAACCCTTGGAATTGTTTTGGAGTAATAGCAGTTTAAGGAATATGAATATAGAAGAAACCAGGATAGGATTGTCAGAACTTAGAACTGGCGCTGACCAGGAGAGACTTAGATGCTGAGTAAAGGCAAAAACTGGGGTCTGGCAGATACCATAAATCAATGCAGAAATGGAATCAAGTCCAGAAAGGCCAACTTAAGCCATGGGGTAGTAGGCAAGGTCCACAGTCTAGGGGGCATCTATATGAATGGTTGGATGTGTCAATCCTGAGACAGATGGCACTCTGCTAACTCAAAGCATTTGTGAAATCATATTGCTATTCTGCCGGTGATTGTGTAGTCAAAGATCTATAGATCAAAGGCAGAGTTACTGAGATCATTAGGTATTTTTCACACCTGGTTTCCTACCATATGTCTTAGATGATACCATGTACAACCCAGAATAAAAACCTGGCTCTCAAATAACCTATCTTTCTTCTAAGACAGTTATTCCGAAATGGACCTGGGATAGCTATAAATGCAGATGTAAATTGGCTAATGTTGATGTCTTCCCAGAAATGAAGGAAGTTTACCAAATTTAGGCAGTGACATTGAGTGAGCTTCTTATAGGCATTCCAGAACATAATTCTTGGAAATTATCCAGTTGTCATGGCATCTTGCCATTGGTTCTGAAGGAATGGCTGGCATTGAAAGTTCCTGTATATTTTAATAGTCTTCCAGGGGAATGGAAATAAACTTACATGTTCTCAGGTTTTATTTTTCCACTGAATTCAACTGTTTTAATTCTTTTTACTTAGTTCAATCACACAGATTTGATTTTCTTATTTACTTTGTGCAAGTATGGAAGGAAGAATAGAATCCTAATGTTTATTTAGCGTTTAAAAGTGCTAGGCACGGGGGCTTCCCTGGTGGCGCAGTGGTTGAGAGTCCACCTGCCGATGCAGGGGACACGGGTTCATGCCCCGGTCCAGGAAGGTCCCACATGCCGCGGAGCGGCTGGGCCCGTGAGCCATGGCCGCTGAGCCTGCGCGTCCGGAGCCTGTGCTCCGCAACGGGAGAGGCCACAACAGTGAGAGGCCCACGTACCGCAAAAAAAAAAAAAAAAAAAAAAAAATGCTAGGCATTGTACTGTTTACCTACATCATTGCCTCAGCAACCTAGGTGGGTATGAATTGTTAGAAATAAGGCAACTGAGGCTCAGAGAGGTTAAGTAACTTGTCTAAAGTCACACAGCTAGTACATGGCAGAGCCAATATTAGAATGCAAGTGTGTCTGTCTCAAAGGTCCACATTCTTTTGTCATGAGGTGCATCCTTGAGCAGATTTGGTTATATGCAGACAATTTAAATCCCACGTAATGACAATAGAAGTGCAAGTCATTTTTTAAGAGAGTATTATACATGCAATAGACACCTGATAAATGTTTGTTGCATTAGTGAAAAGCTGAATACTTGAAAAGACAGTGGTTTAGCTGTAATGCTCACATTTGACTTCTTTTGTGTAGAACTATGAATAAAATAAAACCTCTCTGAACTTTAGTGTGAGATTTCACCTCCTGGATTTTAATTATTGTATTTTTCATTACCCGATGGTGCTTCTGCATTTTAATAATCATCAGCTTTCAGTAACTAATACCAGTCTGTATCAGTAATAAGCTTTGCTTTATGAATGAATTAATGAATGTATCGGCCATCTTTTCCCCAAAGGAGATGCTAATGACATTTCCTGAAATCCAATGAGGCTAGTCCGTCTTCAACACATGAAATTTAAATCTGCGATTTTAGTCTGGAGATTGTGCATTTAATTGCACTCTGCGGGGAACCCCAGTGTTGCTTTATTGTTATTTTCTTAGTTGTTTCTTTTGAATCTCAAGATTCAGGTAATGCTTTGGAAAATATGAGAAGCTAAATGCCACATTTACAATTGTTTTTGAAAGGTTTAACCTTTATTAAAGTAACTGAGTAAATACAATTCAAAAGGGTTTACTTCTCTTGTAAATTAAATAGTATGTTTGTAGACTGAAAGGTCAATCTTCCAGCAGAGTCTCTCTGATTTTCAAAAACTATCACCTTTTGTCTATGATAAATCAAGAAAGCTAATTTGTTTTACACGTATGATACATAAGCCATAATATTGTTTATCTGATTTCAAGCTCAGTTACTTGTGGCGTGAGAGCACTTTTTATGATGAAGTATAAACGTTGGCTTCTGAAGACAAATGTGAAAGAACTTTGGATTGAAGTATTTCGCTTCCTCCACTCAAAGAACTGAATTCATCTTCTGAGATTTGTAACCCAATCATGTTCTACATGTCACTTTGGGTCTATTGAGTCATCTCATACCTTGGTACAGAAAATGTTATTTTTCCTCTTTTCATTAGAGAGAAAAATCACCTTTTCCTTTTCATTATCCAAAAAATTCACTAAAAATTATAACCCACTTTAAAAATTCACACACGTATGTCGGCATACAGAGCACGAGTCCTCCTTCTGGCTTTGGTTACAGATATTTATTTTGGCTCTGGAGTCAGTGTTAAAATCCTGTTACTTAAAGAAGAAATTCATGAAGGAAATCATGGTTTGAGACTTCTGTCTTTGAGAAGAGCCTGCCCAGAGAAGATTTAATTAAGAGGTGGAGTCTTAGGCCTGATTGATTCCTTGGGTTTTAAGGGTTTTGGTTGGTTTTTCACAAATGAACAGGTAGCCATCTATAAAATGATGGAACTACATGAATAATAATGGCAGAAACTAAATGTTAAGTAAATGCCAAATACAAAGAATAGTAAACACTTATTCTATCCAGGGTATTTGAACAATTGTTTCTCTTAATATGCTTTATTTTTTGTCAGTATAGGAGTTCAGCTTAGTTATGTGATTGGCTTTATGCTCTGGACTGGGAGTTCAGAGAAAATACGAATAAAGCACCCGCTGTCCCTTCTTTTTCCTTTCTTCTTAGTTCAGTTTTCGTGGCCACAGAAGCCTTTTCTTTTCTTCACTCCCTTCCCTCCCTTCTTCCCTCTTTTCTTCCTTCCTTCCCCCCTCCATTTCCCTCTCTCTCCTCCCTTCTTTCTCTTTCTTTCTTTTTCTTTCTTTTTCTCTTTCTTTCTTTCTTTCTTTTCTTTCATCAGCAAAATGTGTGAAAACTTCTAGAGTCTTAGGTTGGGAGATTGTTGGTATTTTTTTGGCCAGTTTTTCACACTCACATGCTTACCTTGAGCACAGATAAGTATGTGGCAAGTTCTTATCCAAGCCCTACGAATAACTGAAAGTCCGAGGTGTGACAAATCATTCTACCTCTCTGAACTTGTATTAGATCAGCTTCTTAGTTTTTACCGTTCTTACCTTCCCTTTTCGGTCCAAGATATTTGGCTTAGGCCCCTTGTAATTTAGCCGAATAATTTGTTCGTAGCAACAGCAATGGATTTAATTTAATTCAACCAAATCTTGCTTAATTTTACAAAAGCACTCTGCTTGGCCCTGTGGGCAGTACAACGAGTAAGAGCCAATCCTTTCCTTTGGGTTCTTACAGTATTGGTGGGGGGAAGATAATCATACAAGTAATTATAATAAAATAGGATATGAGAAATGCCACAACAGAAGAATGAACAAAACGCTATAGTGATTTGAAGGAGGGGAGAGAGCGCGTGTAACTGGAAACATCTGAAAAGGTTTCCCAGAGGTTGTGGCACTTGAGATGAGCTTTGGAGAATAGGTACGATTTAATAAGCAGAAATGCACAGAAGGTCTTCTAAGCAGAAGGACCAAGAACAAAACACCTGTGATGGAAACACACAGGGGCTGTTTGTCTGCAATGCAGGGTTCCTGTAGGGAGTGGTGGGAGATAAGACTGGAAAGAGAATTTGGAATCATATGAGGAGTGATTTGCATGTCATGCTGAGGCATTTGTATTTAATTCTGTAGGCAGTGTTGAGATGGCACTAAAGATTTTAAAAACATTTGTTTAGTTATTTACTTATCTCACAGGGAGTGACATGATTTTGCAGGTAAACTAATCTAGCAGTTTGTGTAGACTGGACTGAAAGGGGAAAGCCAATATGAAATAACTAATAAAACCCTTTCCCTCTGATTATAGCAGCAATGCAAGCTCATTATAGAAACTTCAGAGCATAAAGAGAAGCACAAAATAGAAAAAGTCACCGGCAATTTCAATCACTTAGTCTTATACGTTTTATAAAAAATAAATTTTATTTATTTATTTATTTTTGGCTGGGTTGGGTCTTTGTTGCTGCGCGCAGGCTTTCTCTGGTTGCGGAGAGTGGGGGCTGCTCTTCGTTATGGTGCACAGGCTTCTCATTGCTGTGGCTTCTCTTGCTGTGGAACACGAGCTCTAGGTGTGTGGGCTTCAGTAGTTGTGGCACGTGGGCTCAGTAGTTGTGGTTCGTGGGCTCTAGAACACAGGTTCAGTAGTTGTGGCACACAAGCTTAGTTGCTCTGTGGCATGTGGGCTCTTCCCGGACCAGGGCTTGAACCTGTGTCCCCTGCACTGGAAGGCCGGTTCTTAACCACTGTGCCACCAGGGAAGTCCCCCATTATTTACATTTTAGTGTATCTGTTGCACTCAGTTTTTCATGGTACTGTCTATCATCTGCTTGTTCTGCTTCTTCATATGTCAGGAACAATTATCAAGGCCATTCAAATGAATTGAAAACTATGCTTTAAAAAGGTAAATTGTGTTACTCTTAAGAACAAACAGTAAGTTTACAATGTCATCCAGTAGAAGTCCTGCTAAGTCTACTTTAATAAAAATAAGAATTACTTGTAATTAGAATGCCAATTATTTGATTACAGTTAGTGCTGCTATGGTATATAATTGTTTTTTTAAAGAAAGCTTCCAATAATTTTATTCTTTTTTCCACTCAAATTTTATTTTAAAAACTTGCAAATGTTCAGAAACTTGGACATAGGATGGAGAACATCTGTACAGTCTTCACTGAGATCCTACCACACAGTTTTTTTTCTTTCTATCTCTCTTTTTGCTAAACAATTTTAAAGTCATATACATTATGATATTTCATTCTTTTTTATTTCTATATGCATCACCTAAAGAAATGGACATTTTACTATATAACCACAATACTGTCATCACACCTAAGAAATTTGACAATAAATCCATAATGCCATCTAATATACCAAGTCAAGTTCCCCCATTTTTTACAAAAATGTCTCATGTGATTTTTCTCCAATTTAAAATTCAACCAAGGTTCATGCACTGCATTTGGTTATATCTCTTTAGATTCATTTTTTAAAAATTTTTATTGGAGTCTGGTTGCTTTACAATGTTGTGTCAGCCTCCACTGCACAACAAAATGAATCAGCCATACACATACAGATATCCCCTCCCTTTTGGACTTCCCTCCCATGTAGGTTACCACAGTGCATTAGGTAGAGTTCCCTGAGCTACACGGTATGTTCCATCAGGTGTCTATTTTATACATAGTATCAATAATGTATATGTGTCATTCCCAGTGTCCCAATTCCTTCCTATAATTTTTATAAGTCAATTCAACATGCTACTCTGTCCTATTCCTTTCCATAGTTAGCTCACTAATATTTTGAAAATATTAGTATAATATCAATATATAACTTTATTTCTGTCCTAGCTTCTCAAGAACTCTAAGTTAGTGTATTCCAAATTAATGATGATTTTTCAGTATTAGCAAGTTTATTTAGGAAGAGGTTTTCATCACTCTTTGTGTTTTTTTCCTAATTGTTACTGGATTGATATTTCTTGTTGGTTTCCCTCTATTGTTAATGCTTCAGTTATCTGGAGGGACTATTCTGCTATTGCAACTGAATTTTAAAACCTTGGACACAATGCCACAATTTTTTAAAAAAAATGCACTTATTTGCCCAAAAAATGTATCTGTTAAGGGTCCTAGAGCCTTCAGTATTATGGATATCCTGTTTCTTTTTTTCAGTGAGATTTGTTTTCTAGTGTTTTATTATTTGATCAAAGGATTACAAAAAGTCACTTCACCATCCCTCTTTTGGTCCTTAATCTCTTAAATTCATTTTTAGTGCCCTCCCCCTTACACGTCATGACAGTGTCTCAGTTGTATAAATTAGTGTCTTATCTGTCATGGACTTTCAAATAATGTGATATTTCAGTGCTGCTTTCTCAGTTTAGCCTGTCAGCAGCCTTCCCCAGATCCCCATCTGCTTTATAGCCCTGTATTTCCTAACCAGGACGTGGCTCCACCAGGCTCTTGTGGATGATACTATAAACTGTGTTGTAATGGCTCATAGGATTAGATAGAGGCTGTTATACATCTAGCCTGGATTGCTAATATCTAAAATTAGGCATGGATTTTGTAAACTGTAATGAAATGGAAAGAAATGACTTTCAGATGTACTGCGGGTCTGTGCTATGCAGTCACAATCCTAATGTATTAGGGAACCTTGTCATTCTCTCCCCTCATGATTAAATGCTGTACCCTTCCTTAACTAGACTATTGAGTTGTGTGTGTAAATCTTGGTGTCCCTTAAGTATTACTAATGCCATAAAGCTGGGATGCTCTAATTACCAACATTTCTCCCTTCTTGAATTGGTTACCCTTTCTGGGTTGTCTCTGTGGCTTCAGTACATTAGTGGCTAACCCAATCTCAGGCCTATGGCCTTTCCCCGCTCTTATAATGTGTTTTTGTTTAAAGAGGTGGTAAGAATGCATTTAGAACATTTCCCTTAAGTGGCAGGGTTGAGAAAATTGAGTCATTTCTGTTCAAAAGGTCTCTGAAAGAGTCTGTAAATTGTTATACAGGATAACCCTTTATACAGGATTGAAAGAAAGTACAAAACTTGTCCGAACATAGAAATGTATAAACATAGAAAGCATATAAATGAATGGTTGATTATTATCCCATAAGAGGAATTTTCATTTTGCAAAGGGACTTACCACAAGGTTCTTAAAATGGGGAGCACTTCTTAGGGCATGTAAGTTTTTATTGACAGAGTATTGCCTGTTTAGCCACCACTGTGGACATAAGCTAAGAGAAAGTTAGTGTACGAATTGCTGCCTGTGGAAGCTCTACCTGCACGAGTCATCTTGTTTCTGAAATTGGAGTATAAGCCAGTAGGAAAAATAGCAAGTCATTACATTTCTATTTCTTGAGCACTTACTATGTTCCAGGCACTTTGCACGTGTTATCTTATCTAAATATCACATCAACTCTCTGAATTGTAAACTAGCTTTACAGATAAACAGACCAAAGCTTGCTCAGTGTTGTACAGTAGGTAAGTGGTGAAACTGATTCAAATTCATTTCTGTCTTCAAGGATTGTACTTTTTATACATTATAAGCTAATGGCATTGATTTAGAAAATGTCCATGTATGTGCATTTTTTCTAGACTCAGGAAAAAATACTGTACAGTAAAGGACACATGCATGGATAAATCTGGTTTGAAATCCTTGAACATCATCCAGCAGATAGTCTAAGATTCTTTCTCTTGCTGTTCATTCTGTATGGACTCCAAGAACTTCCTTTAATAGGAAGATACATCTGCTTTGACAGGGATCTTAAAAAAAAAAAAAAGACATTCCAAAGGCAAACAGAGAAGGTTTCTGAATTTGTCTCTGACTGGGACAATCTAGGTTGGAGTTCCCTTCCGTTAGGGTGACTGATTGTATCATGTATAACTTCAGGTTTTGAGGTTTCTGGTTTTTTTTTTTTTTTGCTTCTTCCAGTTTTATTGAGATAGTTGACATACAGCACTGTGTAAGTTTAAGGTATACAGCATAATGATTTGATTTAAGTATATCATGATGTGATTATCACGATAAGTTTAGTGAACATTTATCATCTTTTATGGGTACAAAATTTAAAAAATAGGAAAACAATTTTTTCCTTGTGATGAGAACTCTTAGGATTTACTGTCTTAACAACTTTCATATATAACACACAGCAGTGCTAATTATATTTATCATGTTGTACATCACACCCATAGTACTTATCTCGTAACCGTACGTTTGTACCTTTTGACCACCTTCATCCGATTCCTACTCCTTTCACCCCCACCTCTGGTAACCACAAATCTGACCTCCTTTTCTATGAGTCTGTTTTTTTTTGTTTGTTTTTAAAATATAATTGACCTACAACACTATGTTAGTTCCTGTTACACAACATAGTGATTTGATATTTCTATACATTTCAAAATGATCACCATGATAAGTCTAGTTACAGTATGTCACCATACAAAGGTATTGCATAGTTATTGACTATATTCCCCATACTGTACATTTCATACCTTTTACTCATCTATTTTATTTTATTTTTTTATTGGGGTATTGTTGTTTTATTTTGCAACCAGAGGTTTGTATCTCTTAATATCCCTCACCTATTTCTTTCCGGTTTTGAGATTTTTTGACAAGTCTGATTAAGGTGCATTTATTAAGACAGTGTGGTATGGTAAAAGGAACATGGACGTTGGTGTTAAGCACGACTAGGTTCTAATTCCTTTACCACTCATTGGCTATAAAACCTTGGTGAAATCACTTAACCACTCTGGGCCTCAGTTTCCTCAACTGTTCACCATTTTCTATTAAAAGAACAATGTCAAATTTCCATAGGTCGAATCACTTCCCCTCTGCTTTCACTTCTAGTCATAGAGCTTCAGCCAATCCTACCCCTAGTCACATGGATGGGTTCTTGGATAGATACATAATCAGATTAATGAGAGTCGAGTCCCTGCCTCAAGCTCTGCCTGAAGTTAGCAAGATTCACCCTTGAGGTTTTCATTGATATGAATAAGTCCCCCTTCCCCTTTTAAAAATGTCTCTCTTTTTTTTTTTTAAAAAAAAAAAAACAGTTTGAGTTAGCTTTTATATCCATTGAAATCAAGATAGTCCTAATTGTTATACAGCCTGTTGAGGCTGTGACTGTGAAGATTAAGTGAAATGTTGTTTGAAAAAATGCTTAGTACAGAACCTAACACTTAAGAGTCTATAAAAGTTATCCTTTCTCTTCCTTCAGTAGTATCCCTGGACCCAGGAGGAGCCCACTGTTTAATTCCAGTGATATCATTTGTGTCTGTGACTTAGCAGACATCTGCACAGGAAGAGATGAGGGTCATTCAGCAGTTATCAGCACCTGAGCTCTACCACTTTCTCTCCCTAATCTTTGTACACGGGCTATAGACCATTTCAGTGAATTCTCATGCCCAAGTGCTGAAGAGGCCCTTAATTTCTCTTTATACAGAAGCTGTATGAACAGAGGTCCACTTCAGGTCCTGGACATTGATGAAATGATTGATGGCTTATATGTACCAGGATCAGCTAAGTGTAGCTTAGCTCCTGATCACTGTTAGTGAGCTTCTGTAGTCAGACTTGGGTAATTCTATTCTTTATTCATTTTTAATTTTCAGTGCTTTTATATAAAATATCATTATATTTGGACCATAAGTTAATTGCACTGGTATGACAAGTGGAAGCAGATCATGTCTCTTCTATACTTAAACCCCTTTAGTTTCCCACTACTTTCAGAATAAAATTCAAGCATCTTACTATTACATATCAGGCCCTTCCTAAACTGACTTCTGTCTACTTCTCAAGCTTTATACCTTGCTATTTTCCAGTACAAACCACATGCTTCAGCCAGGCCAAACCACGGCAATTCCTTGAGCATCTCCAGCTTTCACACGAGCTATTTCTCCTGCCTGGAATGACTTTTTCTCACCCTTTTCATCCTGCTAACTCCCATGTACCATTTAAAACAACTCAAGCTACAGTGTCTCTGTGCAATTTTTTAAAATTAATTAATTAATTTTTGGGCTGTGTTGGGTTTTCATTGCTGGGCGCGGGCTTTCTCTAGTTGCAGTGAGTCTGGGCTACTCTTCGTTGCGGTGGGTGCGCAGGCTTCTTTTTGCAGTGGCTTCTCTTGTTGCGGAGCACCGGATCTAGGCGTGCGGGCTTCAGTAGTTGTGGTGCGTGGGCTTAGTTGCTCCGTGGCATGTGGGATCTTCCTGGACCAGGGCTCGAACTCGTGTCCCCTGCGTTGGCAGGCGGATTTTTAACCACTGCGCCACCAGGGAAGTCCTCTGTGCAAGTCTTAATGGCACACTTTCTCCCCCTCTGATTTAGATGCACCCTGTACTTACCCCTATCAGCCTGTAGTACCATCATGTCTGAGTTATTTCTCTGTCTCCTTCTCTAGAACATGAACTCCTTTGAGGGCAGGGACCACATCTTATTAATTTGTGTTCCTAGCACCTAGTGTAGTACCCAGAACAGAGTAGGTATTCAAAATATGTTTAATGCTGCAGCATCGTTCAATTGATAGTAAATAGCAGAATTCTGATGATTGTGCTATAAGCCCTCATGGATAGGAGTGTTGTTTTGTGTTAATATAAAAGTGAGTGACTATTATATAGTAAGAAAAATAGGATATTTTAGATGATCTTGAAAAAAAATCTGAGTTGAGATCTTGCTTTGTTTAAAGATGATATGGTAATTTCAAGACAGAATGGTATCAGTACAGGGGTAGTCAGATTGATCAAAGAGAATAATAAAAATCCAAGAAAGCAGATTATGTAAGAATTTAGTATTTCTTAAAGCTTGCATTAAGAATGCTTATTCAGCAAATGATACTGGGATAATTCACTAACCACTTAGGAAAAAAAGTTTCATAATACACACCAAGGAGTTGCAGGTGGACTAAAGATCTAAGTGTAAACATTGAATAGTAACATTTTAAAGACAGTATAGATTGAAGTTAAGAATGCCTGAATTCAAACTCTGACTCCATCAGATACTAGCTCTGTGACCTTGGCCAAGTCACCTAATCTCTTCAAGCCTTAGGTTCCTCATCTATAAAATGGGGATAATAAAAGTCCTCACTTGGTAGGGTTATTGTGAGGATTAAGTGAGTTAATGCATGTAAAGCAATTAGAAGAGTCTCTGGCACATAGTAAACACTATACAAATGTTGTATATTGTTATTGCTAGAAAAAAACACAGGCAAATAATTATAGCATCTTGCGGTGAGGAAAGCCTGCCAAGGGATAATAAACAGCAAAGGCACACTTGAAAAAGGATAGATGATATCAATATATTTGATTACATAGAAAATAACTTTCCCTCAGTACCTGCTTCATCTTCACTCATTCTCAGGGCTTAATTTATACATTCTTCCCTCAGAGGGACCTTCCTCAATATTCCAGTTTAAATCATGTGTCCTCCCCCATTTTTCTTTCTCATAGCACCCTATTTTTTGCCTGCAAAGTATTCAGCACAATAAATCATTATATATGTGTGTTTGTTTATACGTTTAATGCTCCCCTAGACACCTCCCCCTAGAAAACTCTGTCCCATGAGATAAGGAACCATATTTGTTTTTTCATCATTTTTTTTGTTAAGCTAATATCAGGCATAGCGTCTGGTATATAATAAACACTTTGTACATTTTGCCGAATTATTGAATTTAATTTAGTAAAATCCTGATTCATGAGTATGCTCAAGGTTGTGTACCAGAAGGGTCTGATCGACCATGCATTTTCCTAGAGAGCTTTTCTTTTTCTTTTTCTTTTTTTAAGTTAATTTTTGTTGGAGTATAGTTGATTTACAATGTTGTGTTAGTTTCTGCTGTACAGCAAAGTGAATCAGTTATGCATACATATATATCCACTCTTTTGTAGATTCTTTTCCCATATAGGTCATTACAGACTATTGAGTAGAGTTCCCTGTGCTATACAGTATGTCCTTATTAGTTATCTGTTTTATATATAGTAGTGTGTATATGTCAATCCCAACCTCCCAATTTATCCCTCCCCTCCATTTCCCCCTTGGTAACCATGATTTTGTTTTCTACATCTGTGACTCTATTTCTGTTTTGTAAATAAGTTCATTTGTACCATTTTTTTTTCAGATTCCACATATAAGCAATATTATATGATATTTGTCTTTGTCTGACTTGAGGCAGTATAGTGTAGTGGTAGAGAGTGTAGACAGTAGAGCCAGGTGTCTTGAGTTCAAAGCTGGGTTTTGCCCTTTAATAGCTGTATAGCCTTTAGGCATATTACTTCACTCACCCTCAGTTTCCTCATCTATTGATATAAATTGGGGCTAATATTAATGACTTATATCCAGGTCTAGGGATGAACATGGAGGAAGAGAAGGAAAACTGTGTA
Organism: Pseudorca crassidens; assembly: GCF_039906515.1. Lineage (NCBI taxonomy): Eukaryota > Metazoa > Chordata > Mammalia > Artiodactyla > Delphinidae > Pseudorca > Pseudorca crassidens. The sequence goes on from NC_090317.1 coordinate 27,005,469, forward strand.
AGGGGTAGACCTTAATGCCTCTTCAACTCAGAAAATATGCTAGAGCTTATTTTCTTTTTAAACTAAGTCCTGGATTTCTGTTTGTTTTATTCTGAGTGGTATTGCATTAGAGATTAAATGACCAAATGAGTGAATGTATGGTTTGGATCTAATAAAACATCTCACTGATCCTCTTTCAAAAAAGTTGGCTAATTTTACTTCTTTATTTTTTCAGATAAACATTATAATCATTCTGTCACAAGTTCCAAACAGAATTTTATTGAAAATTTTGATTTGGAATTTTCCAAATTCCAAAAATTTGATTGGAATTTTCTTCAGCTTATAGGCTTAATTTGAGAATGACTTGACATCTATATACTATTGAGTCTTTCCATTCAGGAACATGGTATGGATCTCCATTTAATAAAATCTTCTTTTAAGTCACTTAATAATTTTTTAAAGTTTTTAAAAACACTCATTCTGCAAGTTTTACAAAATTTAATGCTATTGTTAATCATATATTTTTAATAGCATCTAACTCATCATTTTGTATTTTTATATAAGGAAGATGCAGATTTTTAAGTTATCATACCGAGCCATCTTACTTTATTATTAGTTCTAATAGAATTTTGGTTGATTTTCCGGGTAAGCAGTAATATCTATAATAAATAAATTTTTTTTCTTCTTTTCTAATACTTCTCTCTCTCTCATTGCAATATCTAGAATTTCTGGAAAGAATATTAAATGATACTAGTAATATTGTTCATATTGCCTTCATCATTATTGTTATAATACTTCTAGAGTTTTATGGTCAAGTATATTATTTTTTATCATGTTAAGATAATATTTGCATAGTCCTTATTTACTAGGAGTTGCTTTTATTTAGGAATGGATGTTGAATTTCTATCAAATTTTTTTTCTTCTTTGACCTATTGATAGGATAAAATACATTTATCACACATCAGTAAAATGACACATTATCGATATGAAGTATATAGATTTAAATCGTTGATGAATTCTTGGGAAAAGGGAAACTTGGTAATAATTACAACTCTTTTGTAACATTCTTCTAAATACAATTAGTACTTAGTAGTTTTGCATTTATAATGATAAATGAGTTTGGTCTGTCAGTTTTCTTTTCTTGTGCTTTCATTTGACAATCATTTGTTGAGTGTCTATTTTATTTCAGACACAATGCTAGGCATGGGGTGCTGTCTTTTTTTTTTTTTTTTTTTTTTTTACTTTTCAAGCCACAGACCTCTCATATGTGTTAAGGGAATGTGAAAATACCACATAGTGTTGAGATTATTATAAGTTTATAAAGTGAGTTAGAACATTTTATATCCTTTTCAATGATTTGTAACAATTTACAGAACATAGGAATTATCTACACTTTGGATAGATAATAACATACCTGTAAAATCACCATTTGTTTTTCTTTTAAGTAAATGTTTAACCTTTTACCTACGTTTTTCTTTTTCTTTTTTTTTCCTGTAATTAATTTTGGGGGTTATTCTTACATAAAAATTTGGTAAGTCACATATTACTTGAAAATAAGCTATATGTGAGGTTTATTATGATAATGCAGATCCTGCCATATGGAAGGGAACATTAGGAGTGGGGAAGAACACTCCCCTTCCCAATAATATTGTTCCCTTTTCCTTCATTCTTTCTAAGTTTTGTTCACATTTTCTGTATTTCCTACAACAAAGTTTTAAAATAAAGAAAACTAAAAGACTATTTAAAAATTTAAATAATGACTCAAAATCATATTGACGAAATCAGATATTTTATTCATTCAACCAGATGATAAACTTTGAGAGTACTGGCTAGCAAGATAACTCTAAATACAGCAGCAATTAGATTCATCTGAGAGAAAAAAATGAATACAGAAAAAGATTCTGTGAAGACTATGCCATGCATTCTGATTTGATCAATGGAAACCCTGAACATTTGACATTTATTATGACTTTTCAAGGGAGAAAAGAGCCAAATAACATGTCTTTGAGGAAAATAGTAACTCAGGAGAAAACATGTCATTTTCAGTTTGAGCTAGAAAGACTGTCATGGCAAAACCTGCTTTTTTAAGTCCTCGAAAGTCCTTGTTGTTTAGCCAACAAGACTAAACAAAGTGTGAGGACTCGGTTGGTGTGTTTTGTTACCAATAGTCATCCTATAGAGTGAAACATTCAGCTTGGATAATGACATATTGATCATGGGGCAAAGGAAGAGGATCAGAGGACTTGGAGAATTGTAATGTACTTTGCATGTATTTTCTCGCATAAGCTCTACACTCACCCAGCCTTATGAAACAAGTACTATTATGGTTGTTTCTTTAAAATGAGAAAATAAAATTTCAAAAGGTCAAGTAACTTGCTCGAGATCAGAGTTAGAAATTGGCAGAGTCAGGTCTTGAATCTAGGTTGTCTGACTTCAGATTTTAAGCACATTAACCTCCAGGTTTCCCTTGGTATGAAGAGGACTCAGGGTAATGTGAATGGACATTGCTAATGTGACCCCATTTATCTGGCATATTTTCTTTCCATATTTTTGCAGCCCAAAATTAATGTATGGAGGGTATTTCCTCCCTTCTCTAACAGGGTAGATCTTTCCAGTAACTTCTTCCTTCCTCCCCATTGGCAACTGCCACACTGGCAGAATATAGCCAGCTTTAAAGTTCTACCAGCAGAAGCCAAAAGAGGATTTAGCTGGCAGAGCAGTTGTTAGGGAGTATCAGGGGAGACAAATAAACGGTTTTCAAAAATTCCACCAAGATTCCGTCCTCTGAGCAGCTGTTTAGAGCATTCACTGCTGGCCATAGCCCTCTGGAGACCCCTGCTCCAAAATGAGGGGACCTTACCCAGGGTAATTGGTACTTCATACAGTGATTGCAAAATCCACACCAGCTATTGATATTGATGAAGTTGTGACTTGCTTTATAAATATGAACAGAATATGAAAAATTACTAGACATATGGCTAGAATCCACAGTTTGATAGAGGGTGATTAAGCTGAACAATCAGCACACTTGGCCCCATTAAAACAGAGTTAGTGTAGGAAACAGGAAATAACTTTGAGAAAATTACAATCTAGTTTCTTAATGACATTTGAGAGGTTATTGCATCAATAAAATAAGAGCAAGCTGCCATGGCAAAGAGGAGTTGCAGAATAAAACTTACCTTCTCTGGTCTTCCACCTACCCTCTGCTAAACTTGATCTTAGTACCTTATTTGTATTCTTCCTAGCACTTACTAAATTTTGCAACCTTTTTTATTTTTCTGTTTACTTTCCCTCTACCTCCATCCCTGTATTCTATTGAAATACATTTCTTTTTTAAAAAAATTTATATATTTAAAATTTTTTTTTGGCTGTGCCGCATGGCTTGTGGGATCTTAGTCCCCTGACCAGGGATCAAACTGGGCCCCTGGCAGTGAAAGTGCATAGTCCTAACCACTGGACCGCCAGAGAATTCCCTGAAATACATTTCTATGAGAACAATGATAATATCGGTTTTATTCATGATAACTTTTTTATCCTCATCCCAATTTTATATTGTACAGTGCTTGATATGAAGTAGAAATCAGTAAATATTTGCTGGATGAATTAGAATTTTTAAAAAAAACCCATTCCTAACATAAAATAAACACAATGACTCAACAAAGGCAGCAGATAGAAGAAAAGACACTGCTGAAACCCAAAGTACTGAAGTATAGTACCCACCTAACAACTCTCCCCATAAAATTAGGATGGGGATAAAACAGAAGAGAAAAGGTAGTCTTGGAAATTATGAGTTTTAAACAACTCATCAGTTTGTGAGGAGGTAGTAGATAATGTTTGTGTTGCTACTGATAAAGAGATGTAGGTTAAAATGAGTGTTTTGAAATAAAAAGGGAAACTCAGAAGACACGAAACAAAAGTTTATATGGATTTATATTGTTGGCTACATGAAAATGAAAACTTCTATATGACTAAAATTATACAGCAAGCAAAAGTAAAAATAGAACAATTGAAACCTGGGAAAACATAATTGTAACATATAAGACAGACAAAGGGCTAATTTCCAAAAAGTATTTATGAATCAGTAAGAAAATGATGAACAACCAAATACAAAAATGCATAGAAGATATAAATAGGCAGTTTACAAAAGAAAAGAAATAAAAATGACCCATAAATATATGTTATAATTCTCAACATTATACCTAACCAAAGAAATAAACAAAATCAAAACAACGAGATTTCCTTTTCATTTATCAGATCAGCAAAAACTAAAATATTAGCTAAAACCTAGTGTTGGTAAAGATGTTGGAAAATGAACAATTTTTGCATTGTCAATTAGAGTGTAAATTTATGCAAACTTTCTGGAAACTTACAATATCTATAACAAACTACTTATGGGTTTTGATTCAACAAATTGATTTTTAGCAAAATTTTAAGAAATGTTCTCATAAATGTTAGCCTAGATATTTATTGTAACAGTTGTGTGCATGTGTGTGTGTGTGTGTGTGCGCTTGTGCATGTGTGTCAACACATGATAACAAAAAAGTAAAAACAGCCAAAGTGTCCACTGTCAGAGAACTGGTTAAATAAGTTGTGATTGATTGATATAGTAAAATACTATGTACTGTTGAAAGAATTAGGTAGCTCTGGAAGTGAACAGATAGAAGAGTTCTGAAATATATTACTAATTTAAAAATGCAAGCAAGGTTTAGTATTACCTCCTAAAGTATGTGTAAATAAATACACATGTGGGCATATAGGTTTTTGTTGAAGGAATCACAAGAAATTGTAGTTAACCAGGTACAAGACTGAATGAGAGATGCTTTCAATACTCATGTTATGCCATTTAAAACTATATGATTTTCAAAACTTAGCATGTATTACTTTTGTTTTTAAAATATTCATATGAGTTACTGGGACTTCCCTGGTGGTCCAGTGGTTAAGACTCCGCACTTCCAATGCAGGAGGCATGGATCAGATCCCTGGTCTGGGAACTAAGATCCCACATGCCTCATGGTGCAGCCCCCCCAAAAAATTCATATGAGTTATTAAGGTGGGGGAGATTCTGAGATTCTTTTTATTGTTGTTTTGTTTTCTTTTCTCTGCATTTAAAAAAGTTACATAAAAAATAAGAGAATTTATTAGTAAAGTGGACCTATAGTAAAGCATTTCTAAATAACTAGAGAGGTATAGAAGCACAAAGTACACTTGATCAATTCAGCAAAGTCAGGAATACATAAAAAATTTGCAATTATAATAGGAAATTTTAACATCTCAATTGAAACTTGGTAGTTCAAGTAAATAAAAAATAGCTGCACTTTAGCCATAGATAATTTACAGTTTAACATATAATAGGTCACAAAGAATAAATGGAGGGACACCTTCATATTCCTTGGGAGGAATTAGCTGGAAAGACTCAATATTTGCAAAATGTCAATTATCCTCATGTAATTCCAAATGAATTTCAAATAAAACACTTCAAAGATTTTGGGGAAATTTGACAAATTTGTATCCTAGTTTATCTTGAAAAATGAAAGAGGTAGTATACTCAAGACAATTGGGAAAAAAACCCCTACTTGTGGGGGTGGGGAATTGTCCTACCAAATAAAGTAATTGAAGTGTGAAACTGGCATAGGAACAACCAGATATATCAATGCAATTGAATAGAAGGTCCAGCAACTAGTAAATATCTATCTATCTAATAACATACAGATCTAGTATATATTCATGCATTTCAAAAGACTGGATTATTTTGTAAAGGATTTGGGGACAATTAGATGGCAATGTATTAAAAAATTATGTATCTATTGACAGTTCACAAAAAATATTCCAGAAGGATTAAATATTTAAATAATGGTATTAGAAAAAAATGTAAGTGAATGTTTACATAATCTTGAAGGTTGATAAAGATTTTCTATGCATGAAATCAAAGCTGGGGGAAAAATGAAAAATGATTTGAATCATTATTGAAACACACACACACATACACACACACTCCTCCCTACATACATCTTTTTTGTATCAAAGGCCAGCATAATAATGCTGAAAGGGAAACAAATTAGGAAAACTATTCATAATGTTTATGACAGATAAAAGGTAATATTCTTAATATATTAAAAAGTTATTGCAACTCGTGTCAGGCAGAACACTTTCAGTTACAAGAGATAGAAATCAACTCAAATAGAAAAAAAGAAGGAAAAATGAGCAAAAGAAAGCAACAAGAAATTCAGGCCAGTAATCATAGGAAAAGATCCTCAGTCTCACCAATAAAAGACAGTACAGTGGTTTGAAAGGATTAGGGTAATTTACAGATGCTAGTGCGGATGTATGTCCGTGTTGTTAAGAGAAAAAAAATTGATGAAGGTATGAATAGTATGTTTCCATTTGTGTGAAGCAACAAATATACAAATAAATACATTTATTATACATACAGAAGTCTAGAAAGATATACTATTAACCTGCCTTGTCCAAAATGGTAGCCGCAAGCCACATTGGCCATTGAGCAACTTGTGGGCTAGTCAGAATTGAGATGTGCTGTAAGTGTAAAGTATATTCTAGATTTTGAAGATTCAATACAAAAAGGTATGTAAAATATTTCATTAATAATTATATGTTGATTACATGTTGAAATGGTAATATTTTGGACATATGGGATTAAGTATCAATAAAATATTATTAAATTTACTTCCCTCATTTTAAAATTGTTTTGTTTTTACATTTCAATGCGGCTACTAGAAAATTTTAAAATTATAATTTAAAATTATATATGATGATGAAGCGGTTGTAAGATGTTTTCTCTAATGACCTATGACAGGAAATCTACATATTTTCTTAAAAAGGAGAGGCAAATTAATTGTTTCTCAGTTTTAAGTATTGAACACTGGGGTGGGAGAGGGAGAGAGAGCATACCCTTCTGTGACTCCTTTCTTTGTTTCATGAACCTTATGTGACTGTATGCCTTGCTGGTGTGGAAGGGGGAACTGAGTAATGGAGAGCTTAGCAGGAGAAAAGCAACTGCAGCATCTAGTTTACATCCCTTCTCAACATCTGTCCTCATAGACAAGAGTTCTCAGGAGTGGGTGAGACTCCTGTGGTCCAAAAGGTAGGGAAATAGAACAGCTACTGATTAGAGGGTTGGCTGGTAGGGTTGGCATTTGAAGGCAGAAATAGTTTTTACTGTTAACCTAAGAGTTTTGTAAGGGTCCGGCCTACTCAAAATGAAGAAGGTAGTAGATTTGTCTCTAGAACACTTAGCTTCTTATTTATGTACCTTTTCTCCAACCTTGTACCCTGTCCTTCATCCTCCTAAATCCTAGGTATTTCATATTCTCCTGATCTCATTTTATTCCCTCGATACTAGAGCACAATTGCTGATAAATTCATTCTCTAAGCTGCAAATGACTGATTACATAATTATCCCCTCCATAATAATAAAAAAAAGACCATAAGACAGAGGTATAAATCCACCGTAGAAGAATTTTAGGTAGCACTGATTGTATGGAGTGAGTTTCTTGAGGAAGGGACCCAACCTGGTACTCCACTCTACTTAAAAAAGCTCCAAATCCTACTCCTTGTGTAGCCATCTAATCACAGACCTGAGCCTGTTCTTGTTTTCTTAAATATGTGTTTGTTATGATAATTAGGAAAAGTGTGAAAGTGTAAAAATTAGGTACTCATTAGCCTTGATGTGACAGTCTCCCAGGGGGCCTGGCAAAGGAAGATCTCTGGAAAAGCAGCCTCTTTCCTTAGGGGTAAAGGGGTTAGCAGATCAAAGAAACAAACAAACCTGTGAAAGTGATGCGGAGGACCAGAGGAGTTCTGTTAGGGAGTTAGAAGAGAATTGCACGCAGTCTTTTGCCACTGTTTTGAATGGTAGTCAAGATTTATCAGAGATGTTTAATCTTAGCACAAAAGAGAAGAAGAGTAGTTTAAAAATAAACCAGAAATTTAGGAAAAAAGCTGGTGAATCTAGTTTAATCTCAGGCATAAAGGCACAAATTTTCCAAGCTGGATAGAAGGAAAGGGCTGAGAGTACTGGGGGAGAAGCTTGAACATTACCATCTATGAATTTTTAGGTCTGACTGCTTGTCATTATCATTTCCAAAGGGCTCATATTGGGCTAGATGGTGGGGTGGGTAGGTAGTTCATACAAATGAAATAGAAAACCTATTTCATACCCACTATTAGGGTTTAATCTATGTAGGAAAATCCTTTTCTCTTTCCGCTCTCCTCACTCCAAACACCTAGAGAAAAATAGTTACAAAATGAATTGTAGCAGAGTAAGATCAATTCAGAAAGGCTTTCTACTGAGAGGAAGTATCCTTTGTGAGTGATATTGACATGCAGCACGGCAGTGATTTCCAAAGGAAACGCGCGCGTCAGAACCATTTGGAGTGCTTTAAAAAAATACGAATTCTTGGGTTCCACTTCAGAGATTATGATTCAGTGGTCTGGAGTGGAGTCTGGGAACATGGATTTTTAACAAACTTCCCAATTGATTTGGAAACACAGCCAAGTTAGGGGAACACTGATTTGAGGAAGATGAGAAAGTACGTGATAGAAGGGTGACTCCCTCAAGGAAATAAGAAAACTGAGGGCAGAGAAACATGGAGAGAAGAACCACTTATTCATTTGGCAAACGTTTGCTGAATGCTTACTGGCTAGAGCCAAGGATGGTACAGATTTGGCCCCATCCTTAAAAGAAGACACCAGTCTATACCAGTGGTTCTAGGCCCTCATTGTGGGTCAAGTCACCGGGGGGACATTTCACGTGCAAGATGTCAGTCCCTTCCCCCAGCATTTTTATTTCAATTAGTGACTGGGGGGCCCGGTCACCAGTGGTTTTCAAAGTTGTCCAGGTGACTTTAAAGTGCAACCAGGGTTGAGGCAGTTAGACAAGTAGACATGCTATTATAATTCAGGGTCTGTAAGAGGCTGAGCATCTTCCAGGTTTTGAGGTACCTTGTATATTAAAAAAAAAATGAAGAAATGCCAAAACAGGATTTAACATGTTGATTTAAACTTAACAAATGAATCCTTTTTGCATACACAAAGAATACAATGTAATATAATTAAGCTATTCATAAGATAATTACACAGAATTTCTAAATTTATTATTTCATAGTATGCCACAGGCAGTGTAGTCTGGTAATTAGATACTATTTAAAGTTGCATGAAGAATTCGTTTTCTCCAATCCTGAATATATGTCTGTGACTACACATTATCTCAAACGAGGCCGCGCCGGGTGGAGTGAACACAGAAGGACAGTTGACCCGGCTTTTGAGGGGCAAGAAAGCCTTCTTAGAATTAGTGCTGACTCTCTTTCTGTGCATGTTTGCTTATTACATGGCTATGGAATTGTATTGTCAAATTGTAATAGGCAAACTTTTACAAGACGACTCTGCCCTGTGAGGGAGGAAGAAACTGCATGGGTCATCAGAGATGCTCCTTAGGTGACGCTGATGGGAGTCAGGAAGGTAGATCCATTTGGGCTCAGGGATGCCAGTCTCTTCAGCCTTCCTGTCAGCTTGGAATTAGATCATGGCCCTCAGGCTGGAACGCACAGGATTGTGTGTGGGTGAGGCAGGTTTGGAAAAGGTTTAGTTTGAGGGTATTTTCTGTTTTTTGGATTTGGTTTAAATTCTTAAATGAGGTGACACACTCCCCCTGGGGACCAGGATTGATTCTTAAACAGAATGCAAGGAATAAAACTTGAGGGAGGAGCAAAAACTCAGCAGGAATGGTTTGGGGTCTACAAGAACAGTTATCCATTACCCACTAGAGATTTTCTTCCAGAACTTCTCCTCTGCTCAGTAGAAAATGGTTTGCTTGTTTCTGGGGGTAAATCCTTAAAGAAGGCAAAAGACTTGGTTTGCCTGGAGCACAGAGTCCATTTTGGGAAATACGATAAGACATGGGGCTGAAGGAAGTTGAAGCACTTGGAGTATCCTGAGTTTATTGTCGAAGTTTGCTTTTGAGATGACTGGTAACATGGTAATCCTATGCAAGCCCAACAGACTGGAAAGCCTGAAAATTAGTAGGCTGTGCCTAAAGCCAGCTGTATTTATCCCTACCCTGAACTTTCAACCCATGAGCAGGCAAAGCCTGGATTGACTTATGCTGCCCTACATCCTTGGACCCAGCAAATTTGGCATGAGTGCTGAGCGCACACAACTCTGTGAAATCGCAGCCCTTCTCTCCTCCTATGATCCTCCACTGGATTTTTCTCTCAGTTTTCTATTTAGTACTATAGTTCCTTGCTGGGACTGGAGGCTTGCCCTGATTTTCAGCCTTCTTTCATGGGCCCCTGACTCTCTCCCTGGCTCTTGACACCCCTTCCCTTGAACTTAGTTTTCTCATCTGTAAAACAGAGTTATGTAAAATAGGGATAATGAAAACAGATTTTATATAGGCTTCTTATGATGATTAAAATAAATGTAAAGTGCTGGCATGGAGTAGACGTAGAACGATGGTAGGTGCTTTCATTGTTATTATCATTGTTATTAATACTACTTAAATTTGTACTTTTACCTCCCCGTCACGTAGTGGGGTCTTGGTTCCTGATACGCTGATCGTCCAGTCCTAAGATGTCACTTTTGGTGCCTGTTCGTTCCCCACCCATGGGGCCCAGGAGATGGCTATTGGATCACAGAAACCCTGAGCTGGTCAGGCCCCTTTGGATGCTATTTATTAGACCTCTTGTGTTCGTTTCCTATTGCTTCTATACCAAATGCCACCAACTTCATGACTTTAAACGGCACGGATTTATTATCTTACAGTTCTGGAGGTCATAAGTTTGAAATGGGTCTCTCTGGGCTAACGTCAAAGTGTGAGCGAGGCTGTATTCCTTTTGGGGGCTCTAGGGGAGCACCAATTCCCTTGCCTTTTCCAGTTTCCAGAGGTTGCCTGCATTTTCTGACTCATGAGCACCTTCCATCTTCAAAACCAGCCATCACATTACTGCAGCCTCTGCTGGCGTCATCACATCTCCTATGACTCTGACTCTCCTGCCTCCCTCTTTCACTTATGAGGACCCTCGTGATTACACTGGGTCCATCCAGATAATTCAGGATAATTTCCTCATTTCAGGTGCCTATTAATATGTGAAGTAACGTATTCACAGTTATATACTGGGTATTAGGACTTAGAGATCTTTGGGCGCCATTATTCTGCCTACCATACTGCCTCAATCAAAATTCACATCCCAGTGACTGAATCAGATGGATATGGAAAGCCAGATCTGTGTAAAGGTGTTTTGCAATCTTGGCCTTCTGGAGAAATCTTTACTACAACCATTTGTAGCTCGAAGCCATAGGGATCATCTGCTTCACCTGGCCTGGCTCTGTATTCACATGATACTCATATTCTCCTCCAGGCCTTTGCTCACGCCTTGAATTCACTGTGTGTTCCTCTCTGCCAATTCGGATTCTACCCATCCCCCATGCTTTAGCTCCAGGCCTGGCTTCTACAAGGAGTCTTCCCTTTATACTCTTCTTTACAGTAACCATCAACCCTGTACATCTTCTTACCTGCCATTTTACTTCTTCTGACTCTCTGCTGCCTACTTTTGGGGGGTACATGGAAGACAGACTGGCATTCCCCAGAAAGTGGGCATCTCAACCGTCATTTCGAAGTATGGAAGAGAAAGAGTAGGAGACTATTTTGCCTATAAGTCCTTAAGCATCTTTAAAAGCAGGGAAGCTACCAAATCTAGTCCATTGCTTCAAATCTGATCATCCTCTGAGGCTGAGCATTTGCTCTTGGTTACTATAACTACGGGTTTGTAGGCGGACATTAGAACACAAAAAGATGTGAGTCTTTTGGCTAGTTTAATGAAATCGGGAAATGAAATCTCCCTGAAAGCCAGACCTTAGGACTAATCATGTCAACTGTTTATAATAATTATGCCAGTCTATACCCAGGGTGGGCATCAAAACAACTGAAATTTGTTAGAAAGTGTCTGTCAAAACAGTTGCTTGACTAAACTAACAAGTTCAGAGTTCCGTCAAGGAGTCTAGAAGTGTCACCTTCTAAATTAATGACTGCCTGATAAATGTCTGATAAATAATTATCAAGTCATATGATAGCATATCTTTAAAAAAATATTGAATTTGTTGTTGGTTCATCTGCCAGAAATCTCCTGGAGATGCGTCAGGTATCTGTAAGTATTTCTGAACAGGCCGTAGGCAAATTGAGTCAAGCCAGACCCAAAGGCAGACATCTACGAGCAGTGGTGGAAACAGCAAACACCTGGATTAAAATGGAAAAAAAATAATGAAGCATCCAAATCTTCTCGATACCACCGTGTACAAGAATCTAAATGATTGCTTGGCTTTTCTACTCTTCTTCTGGATTTCCCTTGGCTCAGAGATACAGCTTAGGCATCGAAATAGCTGGTGGGCTACGTGCACCAGGTCATCTTCTGGTTCTCTGGATTGATTACTTCTAAATGTCTGGCTTTTGGGGCTCAGACAAGGCAAAGTAAAACCCATTCCAGCAAGGATGGAAATATAACAATGGGAGTTAAATTAACGTATGCAAGAGACTGATTAAAACTATGCTGAGGCATGTGCTTCATTGATTCTATTTCTAATTTTTTGTGCACCAGTTTCAGGAGTAAACAAATTTTTACAGAGAGCTTAACGTATCAGTGTTAAAAAAAATTCTCTTCTTGGGCTTCCCTGGTGGCGCAGTGGTTGAGAGTCCGCCTGCTGATGCAGGGGAAGATCCCACATGTCGCAGAGCTGCTGGGCCCGTGAGCCATGGCCACTGAGCCTGCGCGTCTGGGGCCTGTGCTCCCCAACGGGAGAGGCCACAACAGTGAGAGACACGCGTACCGCAAAAAAAAAAAATTCTCTTCTTGGCCAGTTGCCATTTGAGTGCCACTCAATGTGCATCATAGGTAATATTTTCATTTGAGAATATTAATATTTTATAAAAGAAGGTTTTAGATAAAGGCACACTGCAGACTTTCTGCTCTTTGGATTGAATTGTCACTTATATTTATGCTCCCTTCTTATCACTTTTCTTAGAGTTGTTGAGTCTTAGGCTGTATCCACATATCACCGAAAGTACTGAAAAGCAAGAAATCCAGTCTCTAGACCGGGATTTATTTTGGTTGGTGTGTTGAAACAAATACACCAGTTTGACAAAGAAAGCAGCCAAATCAGATGGAACAATTAGGCATTCACTGTGAACATAAAACCCCAAAGAAAGACATGCCAATTTTACTATCCTCAAAATATAGCTCAAATATACTCATTTCTATTCCACTCCACTGCTACCACCCTATTTTAAACCTCTTTCACCTGGACTACTGTAATAGTTTCCCGTTTCCTCTCGTGCTCAATGCAAGACGGGCTGGCATTAGATACTGTGAAACTCTAGGGATCAGGGAAAGGTCCAGGAAGTATAAATTTTAAGTCTACATGGCTGACGAGAGCCCAGGAACTCTGTGGGATAGTTGTAGGAGCCACGCTTAAAAGGTTGCTGTAGTAGCATTCTCTGGAAACTGTCTGAGTAGCAGCCAGGAGAGGTCTAAGGTCATATAAGTAGTCATACCTGTCTTAAAGTTTCTGTAATCCTTTATGCCAGAGCAGCTACACCTCATGGCTCCACCCCTGTTTCTCCTGGCTAACCCCTGTGGGTTTCTCTTGCTGGTTTCTGATGGGGTTCCCTCATTACCAGTCTCCTAAATAACAATGTTCTTAATAAACACTTAGCACAGGCCCTGGTATAGAGGAAGTGTGCAGTAAATATTATCTATAAAATCTTATAATAGGAACATAATATACATATTATGTAAATGGTATAAATATTACCTATAGAAATATTATCTGTACATTGTCTTTTCTGGCTAGATAAAGAAGCCCAGGGAGGCATGTGAATGCTCTGGGGCCTAGACCATCACCGTCATTGATTGCTGTTACCCTCTGAGGGCTGATCAGAGAATCTAAAACTGGCTGTATTTCCTTTAGAGCAGAGTGTAGTGAGAATATTCTGGAAATATGAAGTTTGTATTTATAGTCTTGGTTAATCAGTATTTTACTGGGTATCACTAAAAGCACTGGAAAAAATATCTAGCACCTATCTTGTCTCCTGCAAAGTGTTCGGTTCATATTTAATGTATAAATTTCAACATTTTTTTTCTCCCCCAAACCATTCTTATGAAATATGTCTCCAGTTCTCTCCTGCCTAGATTATTAGGAGGCGTTGAATTGTATGGTATTTGAGAGTGTTTCTGAAGGTAACTTCTCTCATCTGCAGTATCAGAATAGGCTCCTTGGAAACAGAGGTTTATTATTATCATTATTAAATTAAACTCCTTTTCTGGAGTAAAAGGCATTTATCGAGGATTCTGATTTGTTTTTATTCCTTTTTGAATTTTGGTGAGCATGTTAGTAATCGCTTCACAGTGATGTTATAACAAATCACTCAGGCCCTGGACAAGGGGAAAGCAATAAAAAAGGTAAAGGAGAAAATTTTTTCTATGGCTTTATTTGGAGTTGATTTTGCTAAGAGCGATAGTTGCAGGAGTCTCAGCTTTTCTGCCCTTGTGGCTATTGCAGAATGACTATAATTTTTTTTAGAATGACTATAATTTAAAGTAGAATCCAGAATCTTAGAGCCAACTCCCTCATTTTAAGGATGGAGAACCCTAGACCCAGAGAGGTGAAGTTGCTTGGTCATGGTCACACAGTGGATGAGATTCCAGAGATCCACAGAATATCAGTTTGAAGGGAATTCAGAGGTTATGTTGTTTTTTCCTGTACATCCTGCTGACTTCTTTGTTCATTGGAATATACAGCCCTAAAAATGAATATGGCTTCTTACTTTACTGTAGATAGAATAACATCAAATAATTAGTTCAGGTCAATGAGAGAGTCAACACTAGGCTAGGTGTACACTGTAATAACACAGTCAGCCAAACAGGAATAATTTCTTCAACAACATTTTTTTTGGTCTGTGCTGCTCAAATATCATTGAGTTGAATGGACAGTTTTGTTTTGCTTTAGTTCATACTGGTTTTACTAAATTGACTTTTTATAAAAATCAGATGGCCCAAATCAGCTGTTGAAATAACCCTGGTTTTTTTTTGCTTGTTTTTGTTTTTGTTTTTGGCCTGGCTGACGTTTCTGCTTTTGGAATTCAACACAAGTGTATCTCATTATGGAATAAACGGTAATGGTAGTTAGAAAAATAATAACGGTTACCATTTACTGAAGATTTGCAACGTATCAGGCACTGTGATAAATAGATACTTTACATGTTCCTTCACTCTTCCCAACAACTTTCAGGAGGTAGGCTTTTTACTAAATGCATTTTGTACACAAAGAAGAGAAAGCTCAGTGATGTTGAATGACTTGCCTAATGCAAAACATTTATTAGCAGAACTGGGATTTGAATCCAGGGCTGTCTGATGCCAAAGCCCATGTACCCTACACCACCATGCTGATGACAAAATCATTAAGAAATAAAAATATGAATAAAATAAAAATTAATATAAAGTGCCAGTCACAAAAGGTGGAACTCATGGAGAGCCTCACAGTTACCAAATACCTTCCCCTTATTATCTCATATAATCCTCCCAGCAGCCCTATGAAGTAGGCATTGATATTACCCCCATTTTATATATGAGGAAACCGAGCCATTTTATTTAACCTTTTTGAACCTCAGGCTTGCACACACATAAGTGGCAGAGAGAGAAGCGGAAGAGTGGGGATTTAAATACCTCACCTTCAGATCCTTTGCTCTTTCCATCATCCCAAACAGTATTATTACCAAGAACTTACATTTAGATAGGACAATTGAAAATATAATGCTGTTTTCCAAGCATTAGGGATACTATCTGAGCATTCTATTGTAAATCTGTTTGAAGAACAATTAAAATAGATTTTTTTTAAACTTTTTTTGGGAAGCAAATAACCAAGCACTTTTAAGTTGATCTTTGGAATGAATTGAAATATTTTGTGTATTGCCTTAGCTTAATCAGGGCACATCTGTGATATCAAATGGTTTCTCATTTGATGTTAGAGAGCATTGAATCTTTAACAGGAGACTAAAACTGCTGAACAGTATTACTTCTGGTTTGTCTCAGTCACATTGTAGCAATATATCAAATGAGAGGCAACTGAGCTCAGTTTGGCCAAAGATTGAAACCCTATTTCCAGAGCCAGGTGAGTGTTGTAATAGCTGAGTATAAAATAATCAAGTCTTGCAGGAGTGCTGGCTTCTCTTATCAAGACGGGTGCCACAGCCTTCTGTGTAGGTGTGACAACAGCACCTGACTGATCAGTAATATTTGAGAAAGCAAATTTGTGTGTTGGGTTATGTGGTGGAGAGCAGTTATCATGGACTGGGGTTCATTTATTGCCTGAATGTTCATGAAAGAATTTTTCTAGTTTGATCCATCTCTTTGCCGACCACTGATACCACTGATAAAGGGGGAAATGACAGTTCTGAATTGCTCTTGGGGCATTGGAGAAAAGAGCAAATACACAGAATTTTTGCTTGGATTTCTTTTGCTAACTGTAGAGTAACTGGAAGTTCTATTTTCTCGGTTTGGTCCAGCCTGAGGGCCATGTAAAGGTGGTTTGATTTGTCCCAGTGATATTTGTTTTCACCTGTTAATCTGGTAAATTAATTTAAAAATCCACTAATTCATTCAAGAGATGTTTATTGGGCACCTAATATGTGCTAGCCACTCTTCTAGGCAATGCAGCTACGATAGTGAACAGGATATATTGTGACCTAATTGATGTCAGGACTCTATGTAGCAGAAGAGACATACGAATAGATGGTATTTATAGTAGTGTGGTAACTACTGTAATGGGGGAAGTACAAAGTGCTCTGGGAGATAAGAGGGGGACACAGAATACAGAATCTAAGGTTCAGGGAAGGCTTCCTGGAGGAGATCAATTTTAACAGGAAATTTGAAAGTAAAAATTAGCCAGGAAGTTGGTAGAGTAGGGAATAGTTAGGCAAATGAAAGGCAGGGAGGGGAGAAAGGCAGAAAGTATCAATAGTTCAATATAACTGGGGCATAGAGTGCAATGAGGGAGTGGTAACATACATGGTAGAAGAGATAAACTGGGAAAGATCATAAAACACCTTGTAAATTATGTTCAAAAGTTTGAACTTTACCCTAAGGGAAATGGGAAACCACTGAAGAGTTTTTAGCATTTGGTTTGGAACTATCACCTGATGGTTTTGGAGAGTTATAGTGGAGTGTGGGACAATTTTGTGCTTCCAGAGAAGATATTGCATTTACCATTTACTCCCATGTTCCTTGCCTATCCCATATCTCATTGTCTTTCTTGCAATCAAAGGAATGTCTGGTTGCAAAGACTATCACAATTATGATGCCCAGAGGAACCATTTTTGTTCTAAGCATCATTGGTATACTAGTGTTAGTATCCTAATGGCCTCATATAGGTCCAATCTTCTCTCACTCTATTTCTCAGCAGTGGTTTCTCTGCACCTGCTGGTCTCTTGCTGTGCTCTGAAGTTGTTCCATTTCATATCCATTCTTTTGATGATGTTATATAATTCATCTTGAAATGCCATCCCTTTTCCTCTTTGCCAGTTCAAATCTCACCCATCCTTCAGGGCACAGCTCTAGTCTCACCTTCTCTGGGAAGCCTTTCCTGATCACTGCTGCCTCATTGATCCTTTTATTCTCTAATTTCCTGAAGCATTTTGATTCTCCCTCCTGTCCCCCATCAAAAAATTATCTAGTACTTTGGGACTTCCCTGGTGGCGGCCCAGGGCTCGAACCCGTGTCCCCTGCCAATGCAGGGGACACGGGTTCGAGCCCTGGGCCGGGAAGATCCCACAGGCCACTGAGCAACTAAGCCTGTGTGCCACAACTACTGAGCCTGTGCTCTAGAGCCTGCGAGCCACAACTACTGAAGCCCATGTGCCTAGAGCCTGAGCTCCACAACAAGAGAAGCCACCGCAATGAGAAGCCTGTGCACTGCAATGAAGAGTAGCCCCCACTCGCCGCAACCAGAGAAAGCCCGCATGCAGCAATGAAGACCCAGTGCTGCCAAAAATTAATTAATAAAAAATTATCTAGCATTTCTTTATGTACCCTTTTGTGTTGCCTCTCCTTTAGTGGTTCCCAAAATGTGCTGATGATCAGAATTACTGGAAGAGGTGGTTAAAAATACAGACTTCTGATCAACACCACGAGAGATTTTGATTCAGTAAGTTGGTAGTGGGCCTAGGAATATGAATTTTTATAAGAGCCCAAAATAATTCTGGCAGTTAACTGCTCTACATGTTTCATGTAGACTAGTCTTTCCTCTGGATCTAGGTGGAAGTTCCTTGAGAGCAGGACTCATCTTCAAACTCCTTTGTACTTCCCGCCCCTCTGCCAATCTTTCCAGGAGCTGACAGTAAATACTGTGTTGGCCAAAAAGTTTGTTGGGTTTTCCGTAAGATGTTAATTATGGAAAAAACCTGAAAGAACTTTTTGGCCAACCCAATACTTGTTGACGTGATTCCTTCATCTCATTATTTATTCTGTTATTTCTTGATATTCAGTTATAATTTACTCTCTCATCTCTAGATGTAAGAGTGTAGTGTACATAAATATAAATATCCCAGCAATTTGCGTAAGTGTGTGTGTGTGGTTTGGAGCTGGGGTGACCAAAATTCAATCTCAAAGAGTTCTCAAGCCTTCTTGCCAAAATATATGAGACCATACCTCCCTCACCAGTTTCCCTTTCATTTTGAATATTTTCCAGTAATATCATAATCACCATTATCCACCTATCCAAAGAATGCTGTGAAATGCCCTTTATATTGGGAGTTTCTTTTTAATGTATTGGGTTGGCCAAAAAGTTCGTTCGGGTTTTTCTATCGCATCTTACGGAAAAACCCAAACGAACTTTTTGGTCAACCCAATAATTTAGGAAAAGAAACAGGTAGTCTTTGAAGGGAGTTATGTTGTTATAACCCAGGAGGGTTTTCCAAGTGTGAGTTGTCAGAAATAAGAATCTCCAAGATTGAAATATGAAACCTGCTGCTTCACTGCTGAAGATGGTAGGTGTGTGTAACATCAAATGCATCTATCTGAATACTCCTGGAACATCAGACTAAGCCTTTTGAAGATATATCCTTTTCGTGACCAATATTTGTGCATGGAAATTGTGCTTTAGGCTTTTATGAATACTAGGACCTCAGAGTTAAAAGATTTTTAGAGGTTTCTGTCTCTCTCTCACATCTATGTATGTATGTATGCATGCATGTGAGTATCGATGTATCAATTATTATATGTATTGCAGAAGGAGAACGTATCTGTAAAGAAGCAACAAAAACCCCAGTTTTAGGGCTTCCCTGGTGGCGCAGTGGTTGAGAGTCTGCCTGCTGATGCAGGGGACAGGGTTCATGCCCCGGGCCGGGAAGATCCCACATGCCTTGGAGTGGCTGGGCCCGTGAGCCATGGCCGCTGAGCCTGCGCATCCGGAGCCTGTGCTCCGCAACGGGAGAGGCCACAACAGTGAGAGGCCCACGTACCGCTAAAAACAAAAACAAACAAAAAACAGTTTTAAAAATGAATTAAAACACATACACACAAAACCACAGAATACACAAAATAGTGAGACTTAGGTTTTGAAATAGAGACTCAATTATTCTAACTGGCTAAGTCACTGTATTCTAGCTCAGATGTTTGGCTGGTTACAGCGATGACCTTGGTTTTTCATGAGGTTCTGGATTTTCTCACTCTCCTCTGATGATTTTTTGATAAGTGGCTTGAAGGTGATGGTGCAAGGGCAGGTGCACGTGGGTATGTGCACATGCACATGTGCCTGTATCTTAGAATGTATTTGAAAAGAGTGGCTGCATAGCCATCCGTGCTAGTGGATGTTTGATGGGCTGGATAAAGGAAATTTCTTGCATCAAATGATGAGTCGTAGCAGTTACAGGTATGCAAAATTTTGAACAAAGAGTGGAAACTTCGGCACAATCTATCTCTGATATATGTGCCACAGATAGCAGTAGCTTAGACCACACTATTTTTCTCCCCTACATTATTTTTCTTATTTTTTATTGCACAAATAATATATGAATGCATACTTATAACAAGTCATCAAAGACTACAGAAATATACAGTAAATGATGAAAGCCCACTTTCAACCCCTCTCCAAATCCCATTCCCCTCTATAAAATAAACATTTTAAACTAGCGTTTATATTTCCCATTATGTTTTTTGTGAATTTGCAAATACAGGGAAAGGAAGAGGTCAATCCTTTCCAATTCAACATGCCGTGATGTTTGCTTTTGGAATCTGTACCTAGGCTTCTGGAATGAGAAATCCTTTTCCTTTTGTGAGGTTTGTGTGTGTGTGTGTGTGTGTGTGTGTGTGTGTGTGTGTGTGTACTCACCTGTGTGTACTTATGCATTTTGGGTGAATGTGTGCCTAATAATTTTTTTAAAAAGATGCTTTTACATGCATTTTCCAAACATGTGTTAATTGATGAAGTTAAGTCTTTATGGGGTGGGGGCAGGAATAGGAAGGTTGTTTCTATTTGAGTTGTAGTCACTATACACAATCATCTTATAGTCCAGTGGGTTTTGTGGCAAGTTCTTGTTGTATTTTGACTTCCCTGGGGATGAAACTTTTAAACAAGATTCCAGAAATCCCAGGGCTACCCTTTGCTCTTCAGGGTATGTTCAGTGGTTACAGGGTGATCTTTTGAGAGAGAGGCAGTCATCACAACTACAGGTTCATTATAATTTTCTTTTTACCATCCTTGGGCTGAATACCGACTTAGAGGTTTTCCTTTAACAATAGTAGTATATATTTCAAAGCCCCCCTGAAGACTCTTTTGCGAATATCAATGCAATATGGTGAAATGAAAGTCTCATTGGTTTGACAAGTGTGTTGGTGACTCAATTCATCATGAAATCCATTCTACTTGCAAGAATGTATTTGCCTAAGTATGGAAGTTTCTAAGTAGTTAGTAGTTAAAAATGGTTGTGTCACTGCTGCCTCTTTTGAAATTAAAATAATTTAAAATGCCAATTGAGTCATGGCAAAGAGCTTTGTGTCTGCCAAATCATCATAAATAACTCTATAAATGGGAGATGGATTAAGAAGCTCAGAAAAAGATCTAAAAAAAGGAAACTAATGAAAATCATGGTTTGTGTTGCAAGAACAAGGAAGCCTGGGGTGGGGAATAATGGCAGTTTGCTTGCATCTAAGTAGACTCTCATATTGAAAAAGTTTGTCCTTGGCATGGGCTAACATGATTAGTGTACAAGACTAAAGTTATGGCTAAGGAATTCTTTTGCAACTGGGCCAGTCAGCCAAACCATTTGTTTTTCTTGTCTTGTCCATTGTCTATTCCTACTGTAGACACACCATCTGGCAAACGTAAGTTATCAGTCACTCACATGGAGGTCCAGGCAAGAGATTCTGTGTACTCAGTTCAAATCCATGTCCACCCACAAATATCATAAATTACACCATCGTTCTGAATCTTTACTCTTTGCCAGGCGTTTTGCTGGATCCTTGAAAGTATGAAATGGGTTCTAGTTCCAAGGATGTGTGTAAGTATGTGTCTGTATGTGCATGTGTATGCACATGGCTGAACTCATAGGTAGGCTCACTAGTGATTGTGACATAAACAGTGTTAGAATATGTTGGAATCTCTATAGAGGTTGGTAAAAAAGGCCAAGAGAATGACTACATCTGGTGATGCTGGGATGGCTTTGCAAGGCTAGGTCTTAAATGATGAGTAGAGAAGGGGGGAAAATTGGGGAAAAAGCAGGTGTGAAGGTGAACAGGGCTGAAAGTACCTGGCATGTCTGAGGGGTGGAAGGTATTCAGGGTGTTGGGAGTGAAGTATTTTTGACCAGGTTTAGGCGAATGGCAGGAGATGAGGCTGTACAAGTAGGAAGGAACAAGATTGTGAAGGACCTTATATGTTGTAAGAAGGACTACATCCTGAAGTATGTTGGGAGCCACAGAAGATGTTTTTTAAGTTGGAGGAGTTATGGTGCACCATTAGTGCCATTTGCTGATATAACAGTAATATACATTTCAATATAAAGCTTTTGTTTCAGCCAATAAAAACTTTAAGTGGGGTCAGCATTGCCCACAATTTGTCCTCCATTTACTGCTTATTAAACAGAAGGGTTAATTTCAGTTGTTGCTTCTGACACAGATGTTTGCTGTAAGCCTGTTAGAACTTCCAAGAATTTGGGCTTCATTTCCACGATTACTGCAATAGGAAAAGGCTGCTCACAAAGGTTTTCCTAGAACCCTTGGACCTTTGGGAAACTAGGATTTTTCACAGTGGTTGCTTTGAATCCTCTCTTTTTTCTCTCTCCATGAGAATAAAAGCAGATAATAATAATAAAAATAAAGATTCCAATGTTCTTTCCATCTTTGTACCTCTTCTCTTTTGCATTTTTTAATCCTGGCAAGAGAAGATTTTATATATGATAAAAGGACTTGATTAAAGCTAATAAAACTACTTTCAAAATCTTGTGACTAACCACAGAGATTTCACTTATTGTCTCCCTGATCAAAGTTATTGACATAGTCTGTGAACTAAAGGAAAGGACTGTGTTTGCATATTGGCTTGAAATAGTTGTCAATAGATCATTTATAAAAAACATGCAATCTGGCTAGTACTATGAGGCTGTGGGTAACCGATCTTAAATCAGCAGGATGCCTCCCAAGCAGAAAAGGCAAGAATCTATAGCACTTCATGATGCTGTAGTTTCAGATATTAGAGCTAAAGCCATCAGCAAATCTGGAAGAACCCTAGGCTTGATGGAAAATATTATGTTACAGCCAGACTAATTTCATGGTGGCTTATGATACCCATTAGAACTTAGGTTTGGAAAGGGTCATGACCCAAATCAATTACTTGAGATTGTCTCATTAATGGTAATCATGTGAAATTTCCCAGGATTTAGATGCCTTAGAAGGTTCACATCATCACACTTCAATCACTCACAGCAGTGGAGGGTGTTTAGAAGCCCTATAGCAGTCTCTATTAAATGATACATTAGTGAGAGCTGATGGTGAGAGTTTTCCATGTGAAGAGCTTTCAGTGAGTCTATGTGAGTGTTCGAAGCCTCGGACGTGTCTTAGCAGCTGATTCAAGATTAGCTCAGGTGGGTGTGGAGCTACAGATGCTCAGGGCTCTGAGAGCCAAGATTTTTCTGAATCAAAGCTGGAAATCAGCACAATGTCTCCCCACTCTTTACATGTTCTGCAAAGAGAAGGAATGTGCAGATCTATTCTGGTCACTCAGTCTCATTGAATATTTATGGAAGTTCTGAAGTGAGTGAAATATTCCCAGATATCTCTTGAAGCTGAAACAAGCAGTTTGGAAATAGATAACCAGCAGTACTGGGTTTGTCTGTGTAGGGCAGCATACGTTTTAAAAAATCACACAGGAATTGTCAAATGTGCCATGTCTTGGTGATTTACCATAAAATTAGTGAATTCTTCTGAAATCCAACAGATTAGGAGGAATGAAAAGCAAAGCAAAATTAAAAAGAAAAGAGGTATTTTAAAACAACTGTTGTCAGTGCTTAATGATGGAAATACTTGATTTAGTTGACCAAGAAGATAGAAGTTTCTGTTTTAGTCCAACTCGTCGTTTTGTACCATGCCATATATTTGGTTTTCCCTAAATTATTTCCACTAAATTTAGGACTCTTTTAATAAAGGATCTCTTGATTGCAAAGAAAAGAAATCCACTCAAGAAAGTTCAAGTGAGGAGGATTTGTTATAAGAAAACTAGAGCCAGTGTCCCAGACCTAGGAAGCAGAGCACACTCACAACTCTTGGAAAGTGGAGTTGGGAAGGTGCTTAGCCAAGCCATTCTCTTTTTCTCAGGGACTGTGGAAGATTAATTGCATTATGCCTCTAATTAATGGTCGTCCTATATCCTCATCCAGTGCCCTGTAACTTTGAAGCCCACTCCCACTCTGACTCTGGCCCTCAGCCATTTGACTTACTTTGGCCAGTGGGATATTAGTATACCTGTTGTAAGCAGAGACTTGAAAAGTTTGCATACAATTCCTGTCTTACTCCTCTGGCTTTGCCAAGGGAACGTGCCCAGGATAGCTTGTGGGACAATGATATACATGGAGCAGAGCCAAGTCAGCTCAACTGTCTCAGCTGAAGCTCTAAATATGTGAGAAAGTCCAGTTAATATTACCAAAGCTACCTAACCAATGCATAGTTGGCCACAGATGTGTGAGTGATAACATGGAGCCTAGGTCAGATCAAAAGAATTGCCTGTGGGCTTCCCTGGTGGCGCAGTGGTTGAGAGTCCGCCTGCCGATGCAGGGGACACGGGTTCGTGCCCCGGTCCGGGAGGATCCCACATGCCGCGGAGCGGCTGGGCCCGTGAGCCATGGCCGCTGAGCCTGCGCTTCCGGAGCCTGTGCTCCGCAACGGGAGAGGCCACATCAGTGAGAGGCCCGTGTACCGCAAAAAAAAAAAAAGAATTGCCTAGGCAACACAGAGACTCAAGAGCAAAAACAGATGTTTATTGTTGTATGCTACTAATATTTTCTGGTTATTTATTATACAACAATATTGTGGCAAATAGATAATGGAAACAAGGGCTAAATTGCCTCTTTCATTTCTGCTTCTCCCTTCCCCCTCCCTCCCTGCCACCCAGTCCCCAGCTTGTATACTTCCCAGTATCACTGCCAGACCTTTGTCTGCCTAACCTACAGGTCCAGTACACATCACCAATTACCATCTTTGTGTCTCTCGGTTCAAATTCTTGCCATAGGGAAAACTCTGATTAGTCTATGGAAAGCCATTGAGTTGGTTTGTTTGGGGCCAGGAGTCCACCCAGTCCAGTCAGCCATGGTTGGGGTGGTGGTAATGGTGAAAGGAGAACAATGTCACATGGTCTGGGGGGGATTCAGAGGTGGTGGTTCTTCTCAGAAGGGGACTGTGGCCGGAAAACCACTGTAATTTATATCTCTACTTGAAGGGCAAGCCTAAAAAGTAGCACGATACACAGCAAATTTGCTTTGTGGATCAGTACACCATCCTGAAATAAAATGCTAACTAATAAATTCTTTCAAATGTGCCAATAATAATACTCATAGCTTACATTAATGAGTCCACAGTGATGAACACTGTGATAAATATTTTATCTTATTTAATCTTCATTACAATGTTATGAGTGTGAGACTGTTATTACCATTCCTATTTTATAGGTGGGAACTGTGGCTTAGGGAGGTTAAGTTGCCCTCTGTCATACAACTAGAGAAAGGTAGGTTTAGAAGTAGAATCTAGATTAAGCTGAATCCAGAGCCCATGAACTTTATCCCTCTGCCTTTACCATTTACATAATGATTGGGAGAGTAAAACTGTGTAAATTGATACCTAATGTGAAGCTTACCAGGTGCCTAGTTGGGCAAGTGGAGGTTAATTAACCTATGTATGACTGAGAAGGTGATTAGGAGATAGTGCTGCTGCGTATAAGATTCTTTCCTGATTGCTTCTTTCCTTAGAGATCTACTCAACCCTCATGGGGGATTTAGGTCAGCTTCCATTTTCTGTGCTCAGACTTTGCTATTCAGTAGGAAGGTAGACTTTCACTTAATTTCCTTGTTTTCAGCCTTATGCCTCACCTCCATCTTCCATGATGTCTGGTGGTACCATATTCAAAGTCTCTCAGGTTCAGTATCTTTAAACAGTAAACCTCTGGTCTCCTTTGGGAGGAAGTGTGGTGAGTTGGCTGCTCAAGGTAGAGGTTTGGGACATAAAGGTCTCAGTAGAGAGACTTTGAATCAATCTCACTGTTTGCTGTGCTGTGCAACATCCTTGTCTTCTGTGGTACCTGGTGCCTCCAGGACATGTCATTTCCTTTGTTCTGCAGGGTAAGCTGATTTTTCTCTAAGAAATATCATCTCCCTATGTAGGTTCTTAGATTGTAACATCCTCTACTCTGCTAAATTAATTACTTCATCTCCTTTAAATCTTCAAAAATTATATTAAGATCTCTAGTCCACTGTTTCTTTTATTCGTTGTCCTTGTGAATATATCTATTTTGAAAGTCTGTTTACTATAATTATAGTTCGGTTTTTAGAGGAGAAGAGACCAATACGTGATTAATCAACTATGTTTCAGAAATTACTTCCCCCCTACCATGAGCTTTTAAATAGAAACCTTTTCATTTGGGTTGTTCCAAGCTTTATCTGAAAATTTTGTCAGCAATATTAGTTAATATTAAAGTCTAGCATCACTTCTTTATGAAGCTTCCAAACTAATAAACCAAATACTTAATAAATTCTGGTCCTAAGTGCAGTGATAAGATTTTTTCCACTGCATAAATTTTAATTTGGTAGTACTCTAATTTTAATAGTACTCTCACTTCCAAATTTTCCTCATCTAGGGCTAATATTGTTTGTGAAATAGTTGTTCATCTCATTTTCTTCCAAGTCAGAGGAACACCCCTGGATCTTCACCTTAGGAAAAAGTAAAGGACAGTGCTGGGTTAAGGAGTTGACATTTAAACACCAGATCTTCTGATGTGTTGCTAACTCCTATCACCAATATCATCTCTAGTTCATGATTTGAGATTCATCTAGGTTACTTTGGCCTTATGTGCTTTTTTAGTTTGTATATTGCTATGAGTCGATAACATTTTGAAAGAGTAATTAGTATTGGTTTCCCAGAAATCTATAAGAATGTTGCTTCTAACAATAGCACACTCAGATAACTGGCATTGGAAATGTTTAGTTCTGCCTAGGAACAAAGCTCTCAAGAATGACTGCCATGGTTTTTAAGGGTTGGTATACGCACTCCAGTCTATAGAGGTCTTTTTGGCAAGAATCAACGTACTCCTATTGTTCCTTAAGAATAAGATAGTCCTGAGCAAGGCCTCGTGTTTGTAGCCCCCATGCCAATTATGAGGAAACTAATTAAATATCCATAGAAGTTGTAGGTATGTAGGCATTTAAAATATTATTGTATTATTATAGCTATTTATGGAAAACTCTCAAAAATATACACATATATAGAGAGAGACCTCCTCCAAATCTCTATAAATTAACAGATGGAATTCTTGCCAAATTCCCTGAAATTTTTAGGGGGTCAGATCATATGGCATTAAATTAGTGCTTTGAGAAAAAATTGAACAAGTGGTTCACTTGGCCACATCAATTTCCCCATAAAAGTTGTATCTCATTGAGGGGAATTTTCTAGATCAAACCCACCTTATTGACTTTTTTTTTTTTACATCTTTATTGGAGTATAATTGCTTTACAATGGTGTGTTAGTTTCTGCTTTATAACAAAGTGAATCAGTTATACATATACATGTGTTCCCATATCTCTTCCCTCTTGCATCTCCCTCCCTCCCACCCTCCCTATCCCACCCCTCCAGGCGGTCACAAAGCACCGAGCTGATCTCTCTGTGCTATGCCACTGCTTCCCACTAGCTATCTACCTTACGTTTGGTAGTGTACTTGAGGATATGGGGAGGGGGAAGGGTGAGCTGTGACAAAGCGAGAGAGAGGCATGGACATATACACCTTATTGACTTTTAGTAAATTACTTCATCCATTCAACAGATACGTCTTAAAATCCTACCCTATCCTAGATACTTGGTTAGGTCATTATAAGCTCAAAGAACTTATAGCTTAGTGTGGGTGTAGTAGATATGCACTTATATAGATACAAAACAATGCAGTATAGGATAGATGCCAGATGAGCAATATCAATGACGTGTCAGGGAAGAGAGCCTGACTACTTCAGGAAGGGGTAATCAGGTAAGATATTCTATTTGAGCTAGACCCTAGAGTTTAGTTAGCAAAGGGGAAAAGCACCTAAGAAGAGAGAATGCCATAATCAAAGTCATAGAAACAAGAAGGCACAAGGCATTTGGGTAAACAGTAAGTAGGAATTTTTGATTGGAGCTTATGGTTCATATTGGGGATTAATGAAAATAAGATTAAAAAGGTAATCCAGGCTATCCTATAGGGAACTTAAAAGCCAAGTAAAGTAGTTTGTCCTTGGTAGAGAGATATATAAAGTCCTTGGTAGAGAGATATATAAAGTTTGAATGGAGTTATAGTAAGATTAAACAAGTGGACATTTGCTGGATGATCAAGGGAGAAGATTCTAGAGGCAGGCAGTTTCACTAGGAGTCTGAAGCAATCTGGCCATGAGAGGATTGGGGTCTAAACTACAGACATGACATTGAGAATGCCAAGGAAGAAAATGCAAAAAGAAAAATTATACATATATAGCCAACTTACAGGGTGAGGCAACTGACTGGATATTGGGAGAGAAAAGTCATGAACAATCCACAGTCACTGGGGCTTTATGTCTAGGTGACAAATGGTACTCTCAACAGAAATAAGAAATCATTAGTTTGGTGGAAGATATAATGAGTTTAATTTGTTTAGTTTGAGGCTTCTGCAGAATCCAGGTAGAGCTGTCCAGTAGATTAGGAAGATATAAAATTTTAAAGCTTGGGGAAATGGTTGGACTTAGAAATGAAGATGATACTAATCTTCATAAAAGTGATAACTAAGCCAAGGGAATGGGAAAACTCTTCAAGAAAGAGAGTATAAAGAAAGAGATGAACCAAACCTTGAGGAAGGGAAACAGCCAAGGGGACAGAGAAGGAATAGTAATCCAGGTAAGAGTAGAACCAAGAGAATGAACAAGGCAGTGAAGGAGCAAGTGGTTGGTTGAGCGTGCCAAATGCAGAAGAGAAGCAAGTTTTCTAGTTGTTCTGGGATGGAGGATTGATCTGCCACAAACTAGTCCATAATAGCTAGAAGTGGAAGTCTTTTTTGTTTGACTATTGCAAAGTACTTCCTTCTAGGAGTGTGTAGTTTGTACTTAAAAATAAGTTCGTTATGATTGTAAAATAATACATGCTTTTTGTAAAACTTTGAAAAAAAATCTAACAGTATAAATGATTTAAATAAAAATTTCCTATAATGCTAACATCAGCATATGTGCACTTGCCAGCATTCTTCATGAATCAGCCACGAGAACACAATTTTCTCAAGTATCTGCTTTTATCACTAAAATTGTTTGATTAGTTATTCATGTTTATTTTTGTAGACACTATTTTCATGACAGAATAATATTCCTTTTAGAGCTCTATCAAAATGTATTACCTCATTCATAGACATCCAAATCTTCCCCTTATGAAATAATACTTGCTATCAATTTTTTTTTGCATTTTGGTTTGTATCTTTACTGATAAGTTTACTAGGATAAAGTTAGGAGCATCGGGGGGACCTTCAAGATGGAGGAAGAGTAAGATGCGGAGATCACCTTCCTTCCCACAGATACACCAGAAATACATCTACATGTGGAACAACTCCTACAGAACACCTACTGAACGCTGGCAGAAGACTTCAGACCTCCCAAAAGGCAAGAAACTCCCCACGTACCTGGGTCGGGCAAAAGAAAAAAGAAACAGAGACAAAAGGATAGGGACGGGACCTGCACCAGTGGGAGGGAGCTGTGAAGGAGGAAAGGTTTCCACACACTGGGAAGGCCCTTGGCGGGCGGAGACTGCGGGTGGTGGACGGGGGAAGCTTCAGAGCTATGGAGGAGAGCGCAGCCACCAGGGTGCGGAGGGCAAAGCGGAGAGATTCCTGCACAGGGGATCGTGCCGACCGGCACTCACCAGCCCGAGAGGCTTGTCTGCTCACCCGCCAGGGTGGGCGGGGCTGGGAGCTGAGGCTCGGGCTTCGGTCGGAACGCAGGGAGAGGACTGGCAGCGTGAACACAGCCTGAAGGGGTTAGTGCACCATGGGTAGCCGGGAGGGAGTCCGGGGAAAAGTCTGGAGCTGCCGAAGAGGTAAGAGACCATTGTCTCCCGGTGCCCGAGGAGAGGGGATTCAGAGCACTGCCTAAATGAGTGCCAGAGATGGGCGTGAGCCATGGCTATCAGCGCAGATCCCAGAGACGGGCACGAGACGCTAAGGCTGCTGCTGCCGCCACCAAGAAGCCTGTGTGCGAGCACAGGTCACTATCCACACCTCCCCTCCCTGGAGCCTGTGCAGCCCACCATAGCCAGGGTCCCGGTGATCCAGGGACAACTTCCCCGGGAGAACACACGGCGTGCCTCAGGCTGGTGCAACGTCACGCCGGCCTCTGCCGCTGCAGGCTCGCCCCACATCCGTACCCCTCCCTCCCCCCGCCTGAGTGAGCCAGAGCCCCCAAATCAGCTGCTCCTTTAACCCCGTCCTGAGAGAGGAACAGACACCCTCAGGCAACATACACGCAGAGGTGGGTCCAAATCCAAAGCTGAACCCCAGGAGCTATGCAAACAAAGAGGAAGGGAAGTCTCTCCCAGCAGCCTCAGGAGCAGTGGATTAAAGCTCCACAGTCAACTTGATGTACCCTGCATCTGTGGAATACCTGAATACACAAGGACTCATCCCAAAATTGAGGTGGTGGACTTTGGGAGCAGTGATATATATATATTGTTTTCCTTTTTGTCTTTTTCTGTGTGGCTGACAGGGTCTTGGTGTTCCACCTGGGTGTCAGGCCTGTGCCTCTGAGGTGGGAGAGCCAAGTTCAGGACACTGGTCCACCAGAGACCTCACAGCTCCATGTAATATCAAAGCACGAAAGCTCTCCCAGAGATCTCCATCTCAATGCTAAGACCCAGCTCCACTCAACGACCAGCAAGCTCCAGTGCTGGACGCCCTATGCCAAACAACTGGCAAGACAGGAACACAACCCCACCATTAGCAGAGAGGCTGCCTAAAATCATAATAAGGTCACAGACACCCCAAAACACACCACCGGACGCAGTCCTGCCCATCGGAGAGACAAGATCCAGCCTCATCCACCAGAACATAGGCACCAGTCCCCTCCACCAGGAAGCCTACACATCCCACTGAACCAACCTTAGCCACTGAGGGACAGACACCAAAAACAATGGGAACAAAGAACCTGCAGCCTGCGAAAAGGAGACCCCCAAGACAGTAAGTTAAGCAAAATGAGAAGACAGAGAAACACACAGCAGGTGAAGGAGCAAGGTAAAAACCCATCAGACCAAACAAATGAAGAGGAAATAGGCAGTTTACCTGAAAAAGAATTCAGAATAATGATAGTAAAGATGATCCAAAATCTTGGAAATAGAATGGAGAAAATAAAAGAAACGTTTAACAAGGACCTAGAAGAACTAAAGGTCAAACAAACAATGATGAACAACACAATAAATGAAATTTAAAATTCTCTAGAAGGAATCAATAGCCAAATAACTGAGGCAGAAGAACGGATAAGTGACCTGGAAGATAAAATAGTGGAAATAACTACTGCAGAGCAGAATAAGGAAAAAGAATGAAAAGAATTGAGGACAGTCTCAGAGACCTCTGGGACAACATTAAATGCACCAACATTCGAATTATAGGGATCCCAGAAGAAGAAGAGAAAAAGAAAGGGACTGAGAAAATATTTGAAGAGATATTATGGTTGAAAACTTCCCTAATATGGGAAAGGAAATAGTTAAGTCCAGGAAGCACAGAGAGTCCCATACAGGATAAACCAAGGAGAAACATGCCAAGATGCATAATAATCAAACTATCAAAAATTAAAGACAAAGAAAAAATATTAAAAGCAGCAAGGGAAAAATAACATACAAGGGAATCCCCATAAGGTTAACAGCTGATCTTTCAGCAGAAACTCTGCAAGCCGGAAGGGAATGGCAGGACATATTTAAAGTGATGAAAGGGAAAAACCTACAACCAAGATTACCCTACCCAGCAAGGATCTCATTCAGATTCAATGGAGAAATTAAAACCTTTATGGACAAGCAAAGGTAAGAGAATTCAGCGCCACCAAACCAGCGTTACAACAAATGCTAAAGGAACTTCTCTAGTCAGGAAACACAAGAGAAGGAAAACACCTACAACAAACCCAAAACAATTAAGAAAATGGTAAAAGGAACATATATATATCGATAATTACCTTAAATGTAAATGGATTAAATGCTCCCACCAAAAGACATAGACTAGCTGAATGGATACAAAAACAAGACCCATATATATGCTGTCTACAAGAGACCCACTTCAGACCTAGGGACACATACAGACTGAAAGTGAGGGGACAGAAAAAGATATTCCATGCAAATGGAAATCAAAAGGAAGCTTGAGTAGCAATTCTCATATCAGAAAAATAGACTTTAAAGACTATTAGAAGAGACAGAGAAGAACACTACATAATGATCAAGGGATCAATCCAAGAAGAAGATAAAACAGTTGTAAATATTTATGCACCCAATATAGGAGCACCTCAGTACATAATGCAAATGCTAACAGCCATTAAAGGGGAAATCGACAGTAACACAGTCATAGTAGGGGACTTTAACAGTACACTTTCACCAATGGACAGATCATCCAAAATGAAAATAAATAAGGAAACACACGCTTAAATAATACATTAGACAAGATGGACTTAATTGATATTTATAGGACATTCTATCCAAAAACAACATGATACACTTTCTTCTCAAGTGCTCTGGAACATTCTCCAGGATAGATCATATCTTGGGTCACAAATCAAGCCTTGGGAAATTCAGGAAAATTGAAATCGTATCAAGTATCTTTTCCAACCACAACGCTATGAGACTAGATATCCATTACAGGATGAAATCTGTTAAAAAATACAGACACATGGAGGCTAAACAATACACTACTTAATAACTTGAAATCACTGAAGAAATCAAAGAGGAAATGAAAAAATACCTAGAAACAAATGACATTGAAAACACGATGACCCAAAACCTATGGGATGTAGCAAAAGCAGTTCTAAGAGGGAAGTATATAGCAATACAATCCTACCTCAAGAAACAACAAACATCTCAAATAAACAACCTAACTTTACAGCTAAAGCACTTAGAGAAAGAACAAAAAAAACCCCAAAGTTAGCAGAAGGAAAGAAATCATAAAGATCAGATCAGAAATAAATGAAAAAAAATGAAGGAAATGATAGCAAAGATAAATAAAACAAAAAGCTGGTTCTTTGAGAAGATAAACAAAATTGATAAACCATTAGCCAGACTCATCAAGAAAAAAGGGAGAAGACTCAAATCAATAGAATTAGAAATGAAAAAGGAGAAGTATCAACTGACACTGCAGAAATACAAAAGATCACGAGAGATTACTACAGGTAACCACATGCCAATACATTGGACAACCTGGAAGAAATGGACAAATTCTTCGAAAAACACAACTTCTGAGATTGAACCAGGAAGAAATAGAAAGTATAAATAGACCAATCACAAGCACTGAAATTGAGACTGGGATTAAAAATCTTCCAACAAACAAAACCCCAGGACCAGGTGGCTTCACAGGTGAATTCTGTCAAACATTTAGAGAAGAGCTGACACCTATCCTTCTCAAACTCTTCCAGAATATAGCAGAGGGAGGAACATTCCCATACACATTCTACAAGGCCACCATCCCCCCGATACCAAAACCAGACAAAGATGTCAAAAAGAAAACTACAGGCCGGTATCGCTAATGAACATAGATGCAAATAACCTCACCAAAATACTAGTAAACAGAGTCCAACAGCACATTAAATGTTTCATACACCATGATCAACTCGAGTTTATCCCAGGATTGCAAGTATTCTTCAATATATGCAAATCAATCAATGTCATACACCATTATTAACAAACTGAAGGATAAAAACCATATGATCATCTCAATAGATGCAGAAAAAGCATTTGACAAAATTCAACACCAATTTATGATTAAAAACCCTCCAGAAAGTAGGCATAGAGGAAACTTACCTCAACATAATAACGGCCGTATATGACAAACCCACAGCCAACATTGGTCTCAATGGTGAAAAACTGAAACCATTTCCACTAAGATCAGGAAAAAGACAAGGCTGCCCACTCTTACCACTATTATTCAACATAGTTTTGGAAGTCCTAGCCACAGCAATCAGAGAAGAAAAAGAAATAAAAGGAATCCAAATTGGAAAAGAAGAAGTAAAACTGTCAGTTTGCAGATGACATGATACTATACACAGAGAATCCTAAAGACGCTACCAGAAAACTACTAGAGGTAATCAATGAATCTGGTAAAGTAGCAGGATACAAAATTAATGCACAAAATCTCTTGCATTCCTATACACTAATGATGAAAAATCTGAAAGAGAAATCAAGGAAACACTCCCATTTACCACTGCAACAAGAAGAATAAAATACCTAGGAATAAACCTACCTAAGGAGACAAAAGACCTGTATGCAGAAAGCTATAAGTCACCGAGGAAAGAAATTAAAGATGATACAAACAGATGGAGAGATATACCATGTTCTTGGATTGAAAGAATCAACATTGTGAAAATGACTATACTACCGAAAGCAATCTACAGATTCAGTGCAATCCCTATCAAACTCCCAATGGCATTTTTCACAGAAGGAGAACCAACAATTGCACAATTTGTATGGAAACACAAAAGACCCCGAACAGCCAAAGCAATCTTGAGAAAGAGAAACGGAGCTGGAGGAATCAGGCTCCCTGACTACAGACCAAACTGCAAAGCTACAGGAATCAAGACAGCATGGTGCTGGCACAAAAACAGAAATATAGATCAATGGAACAGGATAGAAAGCCCAGAGAGAAGCCCACGCACATATGGTCACCTTATGTTTGATAAAGGAGGCAAGAATATACAATGGAGAAAAGACAGCTTCTTTAATAAGTGGTGCTGGGAATACTGGACAGCTACATGTAAAAGAATGAAATTAGAACACTCCCTAACAGCATACACAAAAATAATCTCAAAATGGATTAAAGACCTAAATGTAAGGCCAGACACTGTAAAACTCTTAGAGGAAAACATAGGCAGCACACTCTGTGATATAAATCACAGCAAGATCCTTTTTGACCCACCTCTTAGAGAAATGGAAATAAAAACAAAAATAAATGTGTCCTAATGAAACTTAAAAGGTTTTGCACAGCAAAAGAAACCATAAACAAGACAAAAAGACAACTCTCAGAATGGGAGAAAATATTTCCAAAAGAAGCAACTGACAAAGGATTAATCTCCAAAATATACAAGCA
This sequence comes from Pseudorca crassidens, assembly GCF_039906515.1. Classification (NCBI taxonomy): domain Eukaryota; kingdom Metazoa; phylum Chordata; class Mammalia; order Artiodactyla; family Delphinidae; genus Pseudorca; species Pseudorca crassidens. The sequence continues at coordinate 27,040,503 of NC_090317.1, forward strand.
GTTCATGCAGCTCAGTATCAAAAAAACAACCCAATCCAAAAATGGGCAGAAGACCTAAATAGACATTTCTCAAAGCAGTTATACAGATGGCCAACAAACACATAAAAGAATGCTCAACATCCCTAATCATTAGAGACATGGAAATCAAAACTACAATGAGGTATCACCTCACACCAGTCAGAATGGCCATCATCAAAAAATCTACAAACAATAAATGCTGGAGAGGGTGTGGAGAAAAAGGATCCCTCTTGCACTGTTGGTGGGAATGTAAATTGGTACAGCCACTCTGGAGAACAGTATGGAGGTCCCTTAAAAAACTAAAAATAGAAGTAACATACAACCCAGCAATCCCACTACTGGGCATATACCCTGAGAAAACCTTAATTCAAAAAGAATCATGTACCAAATGTTCATTCCAGTTCTATTTACAATAGCCAGGAGATGGAAGCAACCTAAGTGTCCATCGACAGATGAATGGATAAAGAAGATGTGGCATATATATACAATGGAATATTACTCAGCCATTAAAAGAAACGAAATTGAGTTATTTGTAGTGAGATGGATGGACCTAGAGTCTGTCATACAGAGTGAAGTAAGTCAGAAAGGGAAAAATAAATACCATATGCTAACACATATATATGGAATCCAATCAAAAAAATGGTTTTGAAGAACCTAGAGGCAGGACAGGAATAAAGACTCAGATGTAGAGGATGGACTTGTGGACATGGGGAGGGGGAAGGGTAAGCTGAGATGAAGTGAGAGTGCTTGGACTTATATATACTACCAAATGTAAAATAGATAGCTAGTGGGAAGCAGTCACTTAGCACAGGGAGATCAGCTCAGCTTGGTGCTTTGTGACCACCTAGAGGGGTGGGATAGGGAGGGTGGGAGGGAGACACAAGAGGGAGGAGATATGGGGATATATGTATATGTATAGCTGATTCACTTTGTTATAAAGCAGAAAGTAACACACCATTGTAAAGTTGTTATACTCCAATAAAGATGTTAAAAAAAATCATATGAGGTAAGAATAACATCTTAGTAAAGAAAAAAATTTTGATTAAAAAAAACACAAAAAACTTTAGGAGCATCATTTTAAAGTATTTTGTTACATTTACCAAATGACTTTCCCTAAAAGTTATTGCAGTTTGCTTTTTCCTTTGTAGATAGATATTCCATAGTTAATGAGCAAAGTGACTCCTGCATTAATTGAAGGTTGTCTTTATCTCTCCATCTCCCCGGGCTACCATTTTCTCACAAAACATTTGAACGAGAATAATTAAGAAATATTACCAATCAGTGCACGTGGCAGTAGTGTGTAACAATGTAGAATGATTTAGGTGGTCCTGCACCACTCATGTTTTTCAATCATAAATTGTAGGCAAGTAACCTAATAAAAATCCCATACATATTCCTATCAAATGCTAAGGTCATTAACTAGTTTGCACCTGAAAAGGTCTGTAAAGCCTTTCACTGTGGGTGATAAAAGATATTTAAATTCACTTAACAAGAGCCAGTAAAATTGGCCCAGTCATATCTATCTTTTATACATTTTTGTTTGCTCATCTCTAGGTTTTCCATTCTCCAGAATCAGCTTCTCATGCTTGACTCATATAAAACTTTGATAATACATTATATGATTAAAATATTAATTTTAACATTAAAAAGAATGTCATCTTTTGTATAGAAAGAGGAAGTAATAAATATCCATATACCTTTTAAAATTTACAAAAACACTCTGGAAGGATACACAAGTACTTACTAAGAGTAGTTGTCTGGAATATGGGTGAAATGGTTTCTGGGTGGATGATGGATGGAGTGGGAGGGACTTTTGAGCCATGTCAATATCTTACTTATTCAAAAAACTAAATTAAAAAAACAAGATCATGACTTTATGACTTTCAAAAAAGCAAAGAAGCGTTAAAAGAATGCCTATTGCAGTATCATTTTTATGAACAAAAAATTGGGATTGGCTAAGTATTCATTAAGTAGAGGAATAATAAAATTATAATGTAGTCAAAGAATTAATAGGATTTGGTAACCACTTGAATGGAAGATAGACTACCAGATTTCTAGCTTGGGTGGGTGCTGTTGCCATTAGCTAAGAAAGGGAGTAGAGGAGGTGTGGTTGTGATTTCAGTTTTTTTTCAGTTCAGTGGACATGTGTAGGAGGTGTTTGTGGAACATCTAAGTAGATATGTCCAGTAGGCATTTGAATATGTGAGCCTGGGGCTCAGAAGAGGTTTCAAGATTGAATTTATAGTTGTGTGAACCATCAGCAGAAAAGTGATAGTTATAGCCACACACATAGGGTGATATTGAGGGAGAGAAGCGGGATTGAAGACATGTTTTATTACTGAAGATGTTACTTCCATGGAGCAAGGAAAATAATCAATATTATTTGGTAAAATCGTACATGATTTATAAGGTCACTAGCATTTTTAATGTTCTTACTTATTTCTATTTTATTTCTTAGATGTTTTGTGCATTTTCATTATTCTGGGTTTAATATAAAGACAGTGATTTCTGATTAGTTGGTGCTGGATGAGGGTAATGCTGTACTTTCTTGGGGTCAGAGATCAAGATTTTAAAAGATTTAGCGCTTGTAAATGCTAACTGTAAAAACCATAGTATCTTTGGGTGGTTGGGCCAGTTATTCTGAAGGCAGGCTTCATTCAAGGCAAAGGAAAAGACATGGGAAAAAAAGGGAACAGACATTTTATCGTGCAGCATCAATGTGTCAGAAACGATGTTAGGTGTTTTATATATATTACCTTATTTAATTGTAACAATAGATCTATAATGCTAGTATTTTATCCACAGTTTACAGATGACATAACAGACTCAAAGAGGTTAACTGACTTACCCAAAGTCACTTTTGAAGAAATGTATAACAAATCTAGTGTTTTCTCTGCCCTGGTGTACATAAGAGTCAACTGTGGGACTTTAAAAAAATACACACTCCAGGGCTCCCTAGGAGATTTTGATTTAGTAGCTTCTTTTTTTTTTTTATTTTTGCGTTACACAGGCCTCTCACTGTTGTGGCCTCTCCCGTTGCGGAGCACAGGCTCCGAACGCGCAGGCTCAGCGGCCATGGCTCACGGGCCTAGCCGCTCTGCAGTATGTGGGATCTTGCCAGACCGGGGCACAAACCCGCGCCCCCTGCATCGGCAGGCAGACTCTCAACCACTGCGCCACCAGGGAAGCCCTGATTTAGTAGCTTCTTGATGTGGCCTTGGGCAATGCAGTTTTACAGTGCTCCACGGGTGATTCTGTTGTGCAGTTGGGGTGGTGGTGAAGAGCTCTGGATTCAGACAGAGTCTGGTATGAATCTTGGCTCCAGTTACTGGCATTGGGATCTTGGGCTCAGTAATCTCTCTAAACCTCAGTATGTATTCATTGGTTAAATGAAGATTATAGTGGACCTAACTGTGTCAATGTTGTAGAGATTCAAAACATGTGTGCTGAATACTCTCTCATTTCCCCTCGAAATTCCTGCTCTTCCTTGCTCTCTGTCCTGAGAGGCTGGCTTGTGGTGCCTTCATCAGGGGGTTCCCTTGCTTTCTAGCTTCTGGTTGGTTCAGGCAGCCAGGAGGTCAGAGGTCAGGAGGAGCGTATGTGTATTTATTCCCTCAGTTTCCTCTGTGATTTGTCATGAGTTGCCAGTGGCTGTGTTCTTCTACCTATAGTCACAGCTCCTGTCAGATGGTCCTCTCCTAGAGCTACAGATACAACCCTAATGCCCTCTCCTCCATGTCTCTTCAGTAAAGGTGGTAAAGGATTTGTGGCTATTGTTATCTCAGAAGCACTTCATCATCCTTTAACCTTGATCACCCTTTTGTAAATAGTCTCTTCATTAAACTCTTAATTATCTCATTTGAGTGTGCCATCTGTTTCCTACTTGGACCCTGACAGGTACTACATACAAAGTGCTTAGCACAGTTCCCAGCACATATTAGATTCTAAATAAATGTTTATCATTAGAGAAAAAGTCCTATGTAATACATTCTTCAAATGTATGTGTGCATTTTGTTATTTCATTTGGAGTTTATGCTTCATTTAGTCCTTAATTTCAGTAAAATTTTGTTTAAACAGATAAGCAGATATTCATTCTTTTTTTTTTCCTGCCACATTTTACTTTACAGAAAAGGAGATAAATGATTGGAAGATAAACTTATACTTAGGATTTTGTAAAAAGAGGTCCAACTTGTAGAATGTTCTAGAATGAGTGTACATTCAACCAGTGTGAAATATTCCTGGGATTGCATCCTGGCTCTACCTCTACTGAATCACTTAATTTCTCCTAATTCATACGGTTGCTGTGAGAATCCAATGAGACAAAGTATGTAAAGTGCCTACCACAACCCCTGAAACAAGATACAAATGATCCCTTTCTTTTACTCTCTTAGGCTTTCTACTAGGCTTTGGCAGATTGGTGGCCCTGCGTCCCTACAAGGTAAGCAGTCATCATTCACATGTTCCAAGTGGTTTCTAGACTGGATTTCTTCAGGCAGGAAGGTGGGCAGCATGTTTTAAAAAGATTTTCAACAAAATGCAGATCCCAAAGTAGGTTTTGGTTATTAGTTTCTGAAAAACCTAAAAATTCCAATAAGAGGATTCCCAAGTTTTTTCAGAATTTTTTCTAAAACAGCTTTGTTTTGTTATTACTGCTTAAGCTAATTGATAATCTGCAAACTCATATATGTATATATACTTTTGCTTAGAATAGCAAAAATTTCAGATATGTCAGCCCTGTGTTCTTCATTGTACTAAACTCTTCCATTAAACAACAAGAATTAGGAGGTTGCAGATGTCTGATGAAATGGAGATAGGGTCATAACCAGCAAATAACATCACATATTTTGAATTTTTGTTTCCATTCCACCTACCAGTTACAGGACATTAATTAAAGGCTATTTTAAAGAGAGAGAGCTCTGTCTCTCTTTAGGGAATACATGTTAAAATATGAAAACTCTATTTTATGCCATTGTTTTATGTAAAGGATAGAAAGAAAATGGTATCGTAAAGTAACATGTGAGTTATTCTCCAAATATGATTCTTTCTTTGTACTATATAAAATGAAGCTCGAAGACACTGACCAATGGGCAATGATGGTGATTTTAATTATTTATTTATTTTTCATATTCTTTTCCATTATAGTTTATTATAAGATATTGATTACTGTTCCCTATGCTATACAGTAGGACCTTGTTATCTCTTTTATATATGTTAGTTTGTATCTGCTAATCCCAAACTCCTAATTTATCCCTCCCCTCGCCCTTTCCCCTTTGGTAACCATAAGTTTGTTTTCTATGTTTGTGAGTTTGTTTCTGTTTTGTAAATAAGTTCATTTGTATTATATTTTAGATTTCACATATAAGTGATGTCATATGATATTTGTCTTTCTATTTCTGACTTAATTTACTTAGTATGATAAGCTCTAGGTCCATCCATGTTGCTGCAAGTGGCACTATTTCATTCTTTTTTATGGCTGAATAATATTCCAGTGTGTGTGTGTGTATGTGTGTGTATACACATCTTTATCCATTCATCTGTTGATGAACATTTAGTTTGCTTCCATACCTTGCCAATTGTAAATAGTGCTGCTATGAACATTGGGGTGCATGTATCTTTTCGAATTATGGTTTTCTCTGGATATGTGCCCAGGAGTGGGATTGCTGGATCATATGGTAATTTTATTTTTAGTTTTTTAAGGATCCTCCGTACTGTTTTCCATAGTAGCTGCACCAATTTGCATTTCCACCAACAATGTAGGAGACTTTCCTATTTTCCACACCCTCTCCAGAATTTATTATTTGTAGACTTTTTGATGATGACCCTTCTGACCCATGTGAGGTGATACCTCATTGTAATTTTGATTTGCATTTATCTAATAGTTAGCGATGTTGAGCATCTTTTCATGTGTCTATTGGCCATCTGTATGTCTTCTTTGGAGAAATGTCTATTTAGGTCTTCTGCACATTTTTTGATTGGGTTGTTTGTTTTTTTGTTATTGAGTTGTATAAGCTGTTTGTATATTTTGGAAATTAAGCCCTTGTCTATTGCATTGTTTGTGAATATTTTCTCCCAGTCCGTAGGTTGTCTTTTCATTTTGTTTATGGTTTCCTTTGCTGTGCAAAAGCTTGTAAGTTTGATTAGGTCCCATTTGTTTATTTTACTTTTATTTCTATTGCCTTGGGAGACTGAACCAAGAAAACATTGCTACGATTCATGTCAGAGAATGTTTTGCCTGTGTTCTCTTCTAGGAGTTTTATGGTGTCATGTCTTATACTTACGTCTTTAAGCTGTTTTGAATTTATTTTTGTGTATGGTGTGAGGGTGCATTCTAACTTCATTGATTTACATGTGGCTGTCCACCTTTCTCAACACCACTTGCTGAAGAGACTGTCTTTTCTCCATTGTATATTCTTGCCTCCTTTGTTGAAGATTAACTGACCATAGGTGTGTGGGTTTATTTCTGGGTTTTCTATTCTGTTCCATTGATCTATATGTCTGTTTTTGTGTCAATACCATGCCGTTTTGATTACCGTAGCTTTGTAGTATTGTCCGAAGTCTGGGAGGGTTATGCCTCCAGCTTTGTTCTTTTTCCTCAGAATTGCTTTGGCAATTCTGGGTCTTTTATGGTTCCACATAAATTTTAGGATTATTTGTTCTAGTTCTGTGAAAAATGTCATGGATAATTTGATAGGGATCACATTAAATCTGTAGACTGCTTTGGGTAGTATGGCCATTTTAACAGTATTAATTCTTCCAATACAAGAGCATGGGATATCTACTATTTTTTTCTTTTTATAGAAGCCTCGTTACATTATGTTGCATAACTATAGGACATCAACCTTTCTTGATGACTCCAGTCTAAAGAATAGGTCAAATTGTTAGGATGCGTAAATGAGCAAAGTTGACAGTTATAGGCAGTCAGTATTTCTTCCTCTCTAAAATTTTGTACCAGAGTAATTGTTAGTCCTGTAAAATCCAATTTATGTTTTTACATGCAAACCACATGAATTAAGGAGAGTTATTTACTTTACAAGTTAAAAGGATTATTCATTTTACAAAGTGTTTCAACAATTAAAAAATTCCTCTAAGTCCCTATCTTTCCAAATGCATTTAGGTGTTTGTTAAGGGATTCACTGCTGGAAGTCAAGCTAAAAACCAAAGTGTTGGGAGCCACTAACATTTGAAAGTCCTTCAGAAGAGACTGTGCAGACCAATGAGAAATAGGATTGAATTGATAAAAGTCCCATTCATTTATGCATTTTTGGTAACGCAAGTCTATACATAGACCCTGTCTTCTCTCTTGAGCACAGGATTAGAGTCCAAGGCTCTCCCTTCCTCTTCTCTAAACCTGGGTCAGGTTGGTGATTCTGGAGGATCAAACTCTTCATGGCTTATATTCCTGTTTACCTGAATATTCTATCTCCCTTTTAGGCAATTCACATTGCACAATTCCATATTAAGGATTCCACTATGTTCTGCAAAAAAGAAACCTCTTTAACCTTGCTGAGCCTAGCAGTTTCCAAACTTATTTTAGCACATGATCTGTTTTTTTTTTCATTATAATACCTTATTCATCAATGGTAGTTCTGCAAATAATTGTGATTTTGGTGTGCTTGTGAGAGGAGGTGAGCATAGGGTCTTTTTACTCTGCCATCTTGCACAGTTCCCCCCTCACTGTAATACCTTTAAACACCTAAAAGGATTTAAAAGTGGTCCAAAGAGTTCCTGGTATGCTCCCTTCCAACAATGCCACTGAAGTTTGTAAAGGAGGCCTTCATGAATTCTATAAAATTTATTTTATAAAGCCCCTGAGGACTTCTGTATTTAAACTAGTCTTTCAAAGCTTCTAAGACTCTTGATAAGACCAGTTCCTCCTTCCAGAACTGGATTTAAGGGGGGCTCCAGTTTCCTTGTGCTGCATGAAAGCTCACCCCTCTTAAGGTGGCAACATTACCCACTGCAGGACTAAGGGGGATATATATTGTTTCTTGTGCTTAATGTAATAGCCTTCCTCAGCACTGTCAGCCTCAATACTAGAAATTCCACAGGAGACCACCCCCTAGAAAAAAGCTATAATTAGATCAAATTACCTACCTTCCCATAAGAGACTTGCTATAGACTGAATATCTGTATCCCCCACCAGAATCATATGTTAAAACCTAATCCCCAATGTGATAGTATGTGGAGGTGGAGCCTTTTGGAGGTGATTAGATCATAAGGTTGAAGCCCTCATGAAAGGAACGAGTGTCCTTATAAAAAAGACCCACAGAGCTCCCTTGCCCTTTCTGCCATGTGAGGACACAGCAAGAAGATGGCTATCTGTGAACTGGGAAACAGGTCCTCACCAGATGCCACATCTGCCAGGGCCTTGATCTTAGACTTCCCAGCCTGCAGAACTGTGAGAGATTAATGTTTTTTTAAACTACTCAGTCCATGATATTCTGTCATAGCAACTCAGAAGGACTAAAACAAGACCCAATCCCAGGACTAATCACTTCATACCTTGTGAATTTGTTTACCTCAGTCGCTCCCAGATAGCCAAAGCCCAGGTAATACCACATTTCACAGATTCCCTTAATCTGACCCAATATCCCACTCCTCCCTGATCCCCTCAACCATCTTAATGCATTACTTGCATATCATGGTCTGCTAGGAGCAACATCCCGAACGTTTACAACTGTGTCTATGAACGCTCTTTTCATTTTTGTCCTAAAGGAAACCCGGCTTTCCTCGAAGGTATTACTTGCCTCGAACCCCTTGCAAGCAGCTGATTTTCTTTTTTTCTCATATACCGCACCCCACATTCCTCAGATTTCTCCTCCCTCCTTTTTCAAAAACCTAATTTCCGTTGAATCTCCAGCCATCAGATCAACTATTAACAGCCCTTCCGAGTTGGGCTCTAATGAGCGACCCCCTGCAGGGTGTCATTTGAGCCAGTAGAAGACTGAGGTCAGTTCAGAAACAAAGGAAAGATTTATTCTCTGATGAAAGGATGGACCAGGTGCGAGCTTGCACTCAAGAGCACATGTTCCCCTCCCCCAGGCTATGGGCGGGGCTGCTTTATAGGGGTCTCCGTGGGGTGGGGGAGGGGCGGGGTGGAGTCCTTTTGGGGCTGAGGCAGCTGTGCTGCATTTGGCTCCAGATCGCAGTGTGGGCGCAGCGTCTCTGCACCTGGCCCGCCGCAGCCATCTTGAACTGAGGCGTCGTTGCAGCAGTTCCACACGGGGGTCTCTGCTGTGAAGTGCCTGGTGCGAGGCCTCCCCACGTGGCACCCTGGGAGCAAGTGAAACAAGACTAAGCACAAAGGACGAGAAAAGAAAAAGGTCAGATTTTATTTTATTACCCAGATTTTACTGTTATTCCCCAGGAAGTGTTAGTGGGCTTTGCCAGTGACAAATCCCTCCTCTGCCTTTTGCCCTGCTCCTTATTCTTGAGGGGCACAGAGGGGCGCTTCCGTAACTGCTGCTTGCTGACTTGGGGCATCGTCATAACCCCTGTTAGAGGAGCAGGACTTCTCCCAGCTGCCTTGAGGTATGTTTGGTTGCCGCCAGGCCTCAGCCCTAATTGTTCACATCCTTGAGCAACCACCATTTATCTAACGTTTTAGAGACAAAGTACACCAGACAATTTAAGGTACGTGGCCCAAATATTAGCAAGAGAATAATGGTCACATGTCAAGTTTTCCTAAAAACGAAGGTATCTCAGTCTTTTGTATGCTAACACATATATATGGAATCTAAAAAAAAAAAATGGTCTGAAGAACCCAGGGGCAGGACAGGAATAAAGACGCAGACGTAGAGAATGGACTTGAGGACACGGGGAGCGGGAAGGGTAAGCTGGGAAGAAGTGAGAGAGTGGCATGGACATATATACACTACCAAATGTAAAATAGATAGCTAGTGAGAAGCAGCCGCATAGCACAGGGAGCTCAGCTCGGTGCTCTGTGACCGCCTGGAGGGGTGGGATAGGGAGGGTGGGAGGGAGGGAGACGCAAGAGGGAAGAGATGGGGATGCATGTATACGTATAGCTGATTCACTTTGTTATAAAGCAGAAACTAACACACCATTGTAAAGCAATTATACTCCAATAAAGATGTTAAAAAAAATTACAGGGTGGCAAGGATGCTATTGTCGCTCACAGTTCCTTTCTGCAGTACTTCAAACTTTAGTGCCTTAACTGGTTACAGAAATAAATCTTTAATATTATTATTGCATTCATATTATTTCTTGTAGCGGTACCTGAAGCTTACGCTTTGCCCCATGATGCAACATTTATTGGAACTCTCAAACCTATACCTATGTTTCTTTCTTTGAAATGAACCAGAAATTCAACAGTATCAAATGTTGACAGCATGGAGCTCAAATCCATCTTCTGTTTTGAACTGTTGTCCTATCTTGTTTACAGAGTAATTTGTGGCTTGTTACCTGTCAGCCCCAGGCTTGTAGATTAATTGAGTCATAAATTAATGGAAGAGTTACTAAGTCTATACACACACACACACACATATATGTCTCAAATATTTTTAGTAGATTATTTGTTTCAAATGAAATTTTCTGTGAAACAGTATTAAAAAAAGATAAAAATGGAGCTGTGCTTGTTAAAGCTCTTGTTGGTGGGGGTCCCAGAGCCATGTACCCTGAGTCTCCCCCTTATTCTGTAGTGGTCTTGGAGTAACTCTGCAGAACCCCCAAGACTTACAGTAGTTTGAAAATCACAAGAGTATAGGATTAATACAAGGCACACAACACTCCGGGTGAGGCTCAGAAACTTATGGTTTAAGAATGGAGCTGGGGGAGACAATAGTGGGAATACTCTGGAATGGAAACATTTAAGTACTTGACATGACAAGGAGTCAGATTCATACAGGCAATTAAATCATAGCTTCCCACAGAGAGGGAAGGTTAAGGTAAGTGGAACCTTCCAGACCAGGCAAACAGAGAGGACAGACATGCTGCAAAGGAGAAAAAGACAAGTCATTGGAAGGTTAGAAACCAGAAGATTCCCCAAGAGCTAGGAGCAGATAGAGAACTTACGTAAATAAATAAGGGGTAGACTACATGAAAGAAATATCCTGCTGGGAAAGCTGTTAAATGACTGAGGGTGTAAGAAAAAAAGCTGACCTATTAGTTATGAAATTAGAATGCACGATGGTGCCTATTAAAATGTCAAGTTCTACAAGGATCTGGGGAAAATTTGCCTTTAGAGGAAAACTGTTTTCTGTGAGGGACCAGACAAGATAGGGTTAAATAAATAAAATATGCTGAGAAGAGTCTAATGTGGAGAGGAACCATCTGGCAAAATCTCCACTATGCCCACACTGGCTTCTTTCTCAGTGCCCTTCCCTAGGGGCCTTGGAACAGCTGTGTTGAGATGCTAGACCCAGAGTTTTCACATTCATATCAAAAGTGAAACCCAAAATGTCTGCACTGCTGCTGATTAGAGAGAGCATTTGAGTGGTTCAATATTGAAAAGATTTGTGGCACATTGGACTCCTTTGCTTTGAAACACCCAACTTGTTATGAGTTTGTTTCCCACTGCTACTTGGCTCGGCTTTTATTTTCAAATCTTTTTGCTTTACTGCTGTATTGTTTCCACTGGTGATAAATACAGAATTTCAAGGAAATGCTTGAAATGCTTTTAGACATTCTATTGAGCCAGTATTTCAGTGCTGCATAGAGTGTTGAAAAGAGAAAAGGCTTTAGGGTCAGTGAGGCTTGTGTGCAAATCTGTCACTTAAATGGGCAAACTGCTTAATCTCTCCAACCCGTTTCATCATCTGTAAAATAGGAGTAGTCATAGTTATCTCACATGGTTGCTGTGAACAATAAGTGATACACAGAAGGTAAGGCACTCAATATGGTACCCGACACATAGATTTTACCCTATAAATATTAGTTGTTATTATTATTGTTATTATTCGGTTCTCCTAGTGGAAACATAAGCTTCCTAACTTGATGCACAGATTGTGTGTGTGTGTCTATGTGTGTGAAAAATACATGCATGTCTTTTGTTAGTGATAGTCATCTGATTATTGGACAGAATTTGATTTATCCCTGAGTGATCTAAAATGCAACTACTATACATGTATCACCATCACCTAGAATTGTTCTTAGAACATGTTTTCTCATGGTTTGTACTTCCAAACTTCTAGAGACCTTGGGGATTATATTGATTTACTAGAAGGCCATTATGAGTAAGGGGAAGGCAAGTGGGAGGCTCAGGGGGCATGGTTCAGGGACCCCCACTCCTACCTCTGTTTCAGTCGGAGAACTCCATTTCTTTTTTCTTTTTCTTTTTTTTTTTTTTTTTACCAAGAAAGCATAGCATCCAAGGGAAGAAAGTATTTCAAGGAGTAGGGAGTGATCAACCATTTCAAATCTTAGGAGCATTCAAATAGCCTCCAAGGAGAAGGTGGAGCTTTAAAAGTTTATTGGCCTTTGCAGAGAAGGTAGGAATCCTAAGCAGTGGTGATTTTATAGCTATGATTCAGAGTGTTGGGGCAGCAGCCCAAGGGTCTGACCAACGGGGTGTCATGAAACCATCTATCAGGAGCCATAGATAGGATCAAAAAAGCAGAGATGGAGGAATAGCCATCCTAGCTCCCGGGACCCTATTCTCCATGAGGATCAAGGCCTTTTACTTTATCTCATTTACCCATAGAAGGAAATTAAATCCTATGGAGTTTCTGCAAGGTGTTAATTAAAGAAAAACTCGAGTATAATGTTGTGCCAGAGCAACTAGAGGATTAGGCGCAGTGGTGTAAAATCAGTGGCTGGTAAATTAGATGGGTCAGTGATCAAGCAAGTTCTTGGACAGCAGCTAAATCATGCTACTGCAAGCCAGGGCTGGAAAGTAGCAAGGGCCGAGGAGGTTATCAAAGGCAGTGATCAAGAAGTGAAATTATCAAAGTGAGACAAAAGGGACCAAATTCTTGGACAAAGGGGAAAGTCAACCAAAGAGCTGCCCAGTGGAGAGTAGGGGTAGAGATCAAAGAACTAGGTTGGATTTCACCATCCCTGAGAACCTCTGTAATTCTGACATGTTATCATTCTGTCTAGTGAACACACTGTGAAGCATTGCCTTTGAAAATTTTTTCTTAGATGTGACCATGCCTTCAGGGATCATGTAGTTCATGGGAAAGAAAAGGACAGGATCTAAGCAACAAATTAGGAGATTTATAGAGTTTGCCTTCCAGGCATCCAATGCTCCTTTCCCCAAACCTGATGTCAAATGGAAAGAATCTTACCCATTTTGCCATAATGTCTGCTGTGTTACTCCAGGAGGATCTGATCTGACATTTTAACTTTCAAATGACAAAATTTCTAGGCTCAGTGATAGGTCAGTGATCATTTTTTTTTTTTTTTTGCGGTACGCGGACCTCTCACTGTTGCGGCCTCTCCCGTTGCGGAGCACAGGCTCCGGACGCGCAGGCTCAGCGGCCATGGCTCACGGGCCCAGCCGCTCCGCGGCATGTGGGATCTTCCCGGACCGGGGCACGAACCCGCGTCCCCTGCATCGGCAGGTGGACTCTCAACCACTGCGCCACCAGCGAAGCCCCAGTGACCATTTTTGAATACTTTAATTACACACACCATGTTTGCTGTTGTTTCTCAAAGGGTGGCCTACTGACCAACTGTATTGAACTCACTTGAAGGGCCATATTTAAAACGTGGATTAACAGACACTCTACCAAATTAGCTGATTCAGAATATTTGAGGGCAAGACCTGGGAATCTGCATTTTAACATACCTACCAGGTAATATTTATCCACATGTTTGAAAACTACTGACATGTGAAGTCATCCACTCAGCTTCCCCATTGAGGCTATAGTCTTGAGATGAGACGTGATAAAAAAGAGCAGCTGAAATAGATTCCTTCCCTAGAGTGGATAGTATACATGTGTGACATATTAAATATAGTTTATTTATTTAACCCACAGTGAGTGTAGGTTTACTGCTCTTGGATGACACCCTTGTTTCTGGATGCTTTTAAACAATTTTCACATATTTCTGAATCCCAGTTTTACTTTTGTTTAAATATGTTATGAGTGCAGAACATATTTAAACGTGGTGGGATTTTTTAAAGAACTGTTTTTAGTGGATCTAAGATTCATTAACCCTAGCTCTTGTGAGCACAGACAGAATACCAGTTTCACCTTATTTTCATGTACCATGCAATGAGGGATAAACGGAGGGAAATGCACTCCAGGTTTCTTTTCTTCCAACATTATGTTATCTGAAGTTTGGGGAGATATCTGGAAGCAAGCACTAAACTTAGGGGAAAAGGCATTTAACTCATATCCAAGTACGAAATAATGAAAACATTGACCTCTTGATGGCTAGGATTGACCTTACAATGGTGGGGAAGAACAAAAGCTGCCATTATCTGAAGGCGATTTAGGGATAGAAGTCTGACCTTTCTTCATTCTGCGAAAGTTACGTTATTAAAGACTTGGTAAATTATGACACTGCTGAAGTGAAATATTATGTTCCATAGGGTTTTTTTCTGTAAAGAAAATTCTTGATCCTTTAATTTGCTTCTTCATGAAGTCTCACAGACAGGCTAACAAAAAAGTACAGACATTATGAAATGCTAAACCTAGGCAGAGATAATAAAATGTTTCTAGAAAAACAAACACTGCCCCCCACCTCCTCGCCAGCAAAGACCCATTTTACTTTGGTTCTATCCTTAGAAATATGACTAAGCCTCCCAGTCCCAAAAGCTGCTGGGGTGGGAGTTGGAGGGACTGTGAGAGGTTAGTCTACTGTTTTGAAAAGGTATGCTGGCAGATTACCCAGTCAGCAGTTATCTAGAATGCCTTTAGTATGCCCAATATTGTGGTTAATGCTCTATTAAGATCACCTCAATTTATTCCTTTCTGCATTTTTTTTCTTGAAAAGAAAGAAAGAATGCAGACATTAGCTTCGCCTATGAGTCACCTGAATCATGCGTTCGATGGGTTCAACAATTCAGTCAAATTTGACTTTTGGCATTTATTAGAATTACCTCTGCTCCTTTCCAGTCACTGACTTCAGTTAGTTGAAATCAATCAGTCAGCATTCTGAATTTGGTCAGCCTGATTTGTACACGTAGACATAGCCTTTGGTATTCAAAACAGTAACGCTTAACAAAATATCCCAAGCTACCCAGCTTCAGTTGAGTAGCTTGAGTCACTCTCAACAAGTCAAATTGGAAACAGGAAAAAAATCTTGCCTTGGCTCATTCAGCTCAAGGATTGAACTCCCAGGCAATATCAACCCGGATAAAATATGAGGCTAGATAAAACACGGTGCCCGAGGATCATTTTGGGGACTGATCAAGTGTCAGAAGGCACTCTTTATTGCCATTGAGATTTCAAGGCAGAACAGAAGCTAATAGTCTGTATGGTGGTTATCTTGGGGTAGGTGTGACTTCAGGGTCGTAGATAAATAAAGATGATTACCGTCTGTATACCCAGACACCATACAGTCCCTCCTCTCTGCAAATTCCCATTATGCCCATCCAACAAGATTTTATTACAAGTCAATAAGAGGGAAAGAGAGTGATTGTAGCTGATGCTCTGAGGCGGACGAAAGGAACACAGCTGCATTTAATTGTGTCCTGACGTGTTTGACTTCAGGTTTGCATTCAGTTAATCATAATTTGTTTCGCAAGCAAGTTTTAGGTCTCCCTTCATAACTGACTCTTCAATCCACCTTCTCATATGGCCTTTCAGAGCTTAACAGGCTTACAACAGTGGTCTCCTGTGAGATAATAGCAATAAAGTTAAAAGGAGGGAATCATGAATCACAAGCTTTGTTCACAGGCCGTGGTTTTTCCCAGGTGTTAGCCTTAAGCTGCTAATTAATGGTCACCTCATCAATCAGCTAGGTAGATAGACGCTTGCCTGCTTGCTCAGCCCAGAGGAGGACCTAGCCTAGTGCATCTGTAGTCCTCTGCCACTTTGGGTTAATATCAATCTAACTACCATGCCTGCCTCTTTATTTATTCTGATGGAATAAGGAGGAGAAATGATAAAATATGAATATAGGATGGTGAAAATGAGGTACAGAAAAGAATAATAAGGCTGTCCACTGTCAGGTTCAAGGTTATGGTTGGTAGTTAAGATAGGAATACTTGGAGAGCTTGGCAACTTGTGTGAATATGGCAATGAGTCTGTGAAAACATAGACCATTGAAAACACATGGCCTTTTATCTTGGAACACTTGGTCCTTAAGAATATAATCCTAAAAGAAAAAAAAAAGAGGAGTGTGGCATAATGTCTTCAGTGCTATATTTTCAACTCAGATCTTGCCACCACTGCTGGAAATCCCAGAGGGTTGTGGCCCAGTTAGCAGTGGCCTTCTTATAGCGGGAATAATAAAGTGAGGAAGTAATTATTACGCTCTCATTGTAGACCTAGAACTGTGTTATACACAGTAGGGACCTGGGGAATAAAATAATAGGAAAGTCAAGATTCTTGCTCACAATTAGCTTCCAGCGTAATGGGGGGTGCCTTATATACATAGAGAACAATGCACAAATCATTGATTCTTAGAAACTTAAGGGACCTTAAAAAGCATTTAATTCAACCTGCATTCTGGTGCTTGAATACTCCTTAACTGTATCCGTCAAGAGGTTGCTTGATATCTGTTTGAATACTCAATAGTAACAGGGATCTAATTAATTCTGGAGGTCATCTACTTGGTATTCAGATAGCTGACTTTTAGAAGGTAGTTGCTTGTGTAGGGCTCAACTCTGCTTTCCTGGAGTAGCCATCAAGTTCTTTTCCTTAAGATCACTCATCGCAAGTATACTCCTTCCACATGATATTGAAAATTAGCAGCTGTGCATCGTGGAAACTTCTCTTATTATTTTTCAAAAAACCTAACTTGTTCCTTCAACAATTCTAAGACAGTGAATAAGCAAACACAGAAATTTGTGACACAGTCATTAATATAGGAGTTCAGAGGAAGGAGAGTTGAATTGAGCTGGGTTGTCAAGAAAACTGAGGAGGTGGTACTTGAATTATTTGTTTACTTGTTTATCTTCTGTTTCTCCAACTAGAATTTAAGCTCCATGAGGACAAAAACTCTGTCTTATCTATCATTGTGTTTCCAGAACCTAAAATTGTACTTTGTAAGTAGTGGGAGTTCGATAAAAATGGCATGATTTAGAGAAAATTACCCAAGGAATGTTTCTTTGGCCTATCTTACCAGAAGATAAACCATAACTTTGAAACCACTGTGTGAAAAGATACTTACTGGGATAGGCTTCCTGCATATAGTGAGTAACTGACATAAGTACAACAGCTGAAATAGCCAAAGTCCCCTGGAAAGTGGACACTGACTTATACAGTCTATAAACTAATGGCTGGAAAGTTGGCCAAGCAGTCTTATCTGCTGGGAGTCTCCAAGGGAGAATAACCAAAGCATTTATTATAGTTTTGGTATTAATTTCATTTTTTGTAGATTCTTACTGACTGGAAATTACAAAGGGAGAAGAGCAAAAGATAGGGAGATCAGAGATTGTTGCTTTAGCCACCCTACCAAACTTTGCCCCCCACCGAGCCCCCCACTTCTTTTTAAAGGTAGTGTCATGTTGTTCAGCCAAAGATCACCTGGAACACCTGTAATTGAATAAGTTGGGTTGAATACTCCTTGCAAGTAGGGAGAACACACACCATGGAGAACCAGGGGGGTGTCTCAGTGAGAGAGCATTAGAAAGGACTTATTATAGGATTTGGGCTTTGGTTAGGTGATTTGGGGGAGGGTCCAAGGAAGCAAGGATTCTCTCTGGTGGGTGCTGTCAGGAAGTGGGGACAGTTCTTTCAGTGGGTATCTCAATAAATCTTATCTACAGGGAGGACAGATTAGAGTGAGGCTAAAGTTGTAATTGGTAAAGAAGCAGTGGTCGCTTATATTAGCCAGGAGAGAAAGATGTTAAGTATTTTGTGATTTGGGAAATACACTTTTTTTTTGTTTTTAGATGAAAATTATGAAGTTTTTTCTCTTTACTGTGGTCACAGAGTGACCTTGTCTAATCTTGGCATTCTGTGAGATTGTTCATACCCAGCAGGAGAACAACATGGCCTAGCCACGAGCACCAGGCCAGGTTCTAACAACGCTTGAGCCTAAGTGTCAGACCTGTTCCTGGAAATCAGGGCTGTTTTTTCTTAGCAGCAAAAGCATGATGGAAACAGGAGGTGGCTTCTGTCAATATAATGGTGATGTTTCCTCTTCTCCAAATTAACCGTTCACTTTGCACTGACACTGTACTCAACTAAGGGAGGATCTTGCCCAGATAATTTTGACAATGTAAATTATTGATTAATTTTTGCTTCTCATGAGGACAATAGATACCCACAGGTGCTACTACAATATTTTGCCACAGTCTTATCTGTGGTCTCCAAGATGATTTTGGAGTGCATTCACAGAATTGCATTGCTCAATGTGGTCACTCTGTCCCTATTCACTGTCCCAATTTTTGCTCTTGTTCTCAATCATTTTTGAATGAAAAAGATACAAATACTTTCCACTCAGCATAATGGAGTCCCTCTCACTAAGCACAAACTAATTGCTGCACTCACCTACACAGCCTCTGCTGCTGCAGTTATAAAGACTATCAGTGCTTGCTGAGAATTCATTCTACGTAATATATTAGGCTATGTTCTACCTTTAGGTTCATTTAGGAACATCCTCCCCTTTGTTGCAGATAATTAATATCATTTGACCACCTGCAAAACATTCTAAACTGGCCAGTAAAAAGGCAGAGAGAACAATTAACTTTTACTTGTGGTAGGTCTTCTGGGTAAGATTTGCTGGATCTTGGACAGTGCTGGTGTTTGGACAATGATTAATTAAAGAGAACAGAAAATAGATCTGGTGGAACAACCTCCTCCTGCTTCCCTAATGTTCCATGGTTTTAGGAGGTTTGGACAATTTTACTGTGTGCCCCTCCCATCATGAATGAGTTTCCAAAGCTAGGACTCTGTATTAACCATGGGAGTCTTTTGGTTCTTAGGCACAAAGACTGAGATGTTTACATAAAGACCTCACAAACATAACTGAGCCTTAGGGAAATCTGTGACAGTGGAGAGAAGTTGGATGAGGTGACAGGGTTGCTGGAAGTTGCAGACTGGGTCTAGGAAATAAGAGTTGATTTGCATGTGAGTGGCCAGATTGATTCCATTGGAGCCCCCAGATAGCAAACCGTTTCTCAGTCTTTACCTTTTTCCAGACCATAGTAATGACCATAGGAAACGTTATTGACTGAATTGCTTGGTCACTTTTGATCTACCTAGTCATACAATCAAAACAAGTTCAGAAAAAATGATAAAATAGTATACATCTTTGATTCCTTCCCACTTGTCCTTTGCGTGCTGTTTCCATGTTTCGTGTATCTCTTCCCTGTTGCTGAGTGCCCCCAGTTGCCCCTAAGATGTGTCAGGACCAACCACTCCCACACACATGCACATTGTAGCTGTTCTCAGAACCTAGATATTCTGTCTTCAAATTTTCCTTTTCCATTTCCCATTTACAAAGGGACCTCTTTTAAAACACTTGAAAACTTGTGCAAACTAATTTATGTCAATACTGATAAGGAGTTACTGTGTTTACCTTCCGTGGATGTTTGCATTTTAGTGCATGTGACCCACTTTGCTTTATCCCAAAAGAATAACTCTAATGGTGAAAGTTCAGGAATTCTGTTAGGTTAGAGATGGGGAATATCTTTCGTTTGAGGGGCACCCTGATATTCCATATACCAAAGCATTTAGACTGTCATAGACTCCAGCTATAAGTGAAGCCAACTCATATTATGTAAATAAAACCTTTAAGGAGACAGTATCATGGGACTCCCTTAAAAGTCAGCCAGCAGAGAAACAATCAGGGAGAGTGATGGGTAATTTATGTGTCAACTTGATTGGGCCATGGAATAGCCAGACATTTGGCCAAACATTATTCTGGGTGTCTCTGTGAGGGTCTGGATGCGATTAACATTTGAAATGGGTAGACTGAGTAAAGCAGATTGCCCTCCCTGATGTGGGTTAGCCTCATCTAATCAACTGAAGATCTGAATACTACACAAAGGCTGGGTAAGAGGAACTCCTCTAGGCTGACTACTTGAGCTGGGACATTGGTCTTTTCCAGCCTATGAACTCAGGTGAAACACTGGCCTTTCTTCGGTCTAGAGCCTGCCAGCTTTTAGACTGGAACTTTTGTCATTGGCTCTCCTGGTTCTCAAGCCTTTGGACTCAGACTGCAACTACACATTGGCTCTTCTGGATCCCCAGCTTATTGACTGCAGATCTTGGGATTTCTCAGCCTCCATAACTGCATGAGTGTGTGTGTGTGTGTGTGTGTGTGTGTGTGTGTATAAAATACAATTTTACAATATTTTTTCTGTTTCTCTTGAGAATCCTATTGGTTCATGGTTTCCGTTTGGTTCTGTTTCTCTTGAGAACCTTATGTAATACAGAGAGTTTACTCTTTTCTGAAAAATGGTTAAGATTGCGTGTAATTAGAAGAATTCAGTAAAAATATTTTTTTTCAGGTTTTCCTACCTGCCATAGTTATTTCAACTTCAGATTGAATAGACTAATCAACTTAGGCAAATACTGATTTGGTCAAATTGCTGACTGGTTGTAGTGCAACAACCAGGTAGTTCAGGCAAGCTAGTCATTGTAATCAAGCCACTATTCATCTTAGTTCTTTTTTTTAAAATTAGTCAATTATTTATTTATTTACTTATTTTTGGCTGCGTTGGGTCTTTGTTGCTGTGCGCGGGTTTTCTGTAGTTGCCGTGAACAGGGGCTACTCTTCATTTCGGTGCGTGGGCTTCTCACTGCGGTGGCTTCTCCTTGCGGAGCACAGGCAGTAGGGGTGCGGGCTTCAGTAGTCGTGGCTTGCGGGCTCTAGAGCGCAGGCTCAGTAGTTGTGGCGCTCCGGCTTAGTTGCTCTGCAGCATGTGGGATCTTCCTGGACCAGGGCTCAAACACATGTCCCCTGCATTGGCAGGCGGATTCTCAACCACTGCGCCACCAGGGAAGCCCCTTCATCTTAGTTCTTATTAACTGACTGAAACCTTCTTCAGCTGGTCAAGACAGTCGAAACCAGCCAAAGAAGTAGTTTGAATTAATGTATCCTAGGTAGGAGCTATATAAGCTAGTTAAGAGACATAACAAAACCTCATCGGGGGAACAAAAAAGGCAACCTTTGACTGACATGACTGCAAATCAAGCAGAGCAGTGCCAGTGGTTTGTCAATCTACACCCAAGTGTTATCCAACCCTGGTTAAGTTTAATCCATCCTTCATTTCGATTCATTTTGAATTATTTGATCATTTTGTCTGAATTAACCAATCAGTCTCATAGTTTCATAAAGAAACGCACTTAGAATGGGCTACATTTTTCAGCTCTACGTAACGAGGGACCATGAACATAGGTAGCACGTGAATAAGGGGACCTATGAACCTCTAAAATGGTCAAGGGAAACTGTTACATGATTGAAATAAATGGCTATTACAAAGCTCTTTAGTAAGGATTATTACTAACTATTACATGATGAACTAAATGAAAGAACCAGATCACACTAAACTTGTTAGTTTCTTGAAACTAACTTGATCTGTTTCCTTCAGCTGTCCATACTAGAAAAGACCCTACTGAATGGAATCAACTCAGGAAAATGGTATTACACAGTCAGGCTGGTGTGTTGGTCATCCCTCACTGCCAGTATAAAACCAAATATTCAAAGCAACGTATCAGAAAAAGTAATAAAAGAGAAAAATGGTTACAACTTCCTACCTGATCTCAAAAGATTTTATTCATAAGAAAAGAATCCCATATCCTGAAGAAACATTAATTCAATTCATGTTCTACTCCTTTGAGGATTACAGTATAAATTCTTTTCCCATTGCGCTCCTGCCCTGAATAAATTTCAAAGATTTTTTTCTTCCTCAAAGAAAAGCAAATTAAGATTTTTGCTTCTCCCTCAAAAGCTAACCATGTCACAGCAGACCAGAATTGTGTCAGAATATAACTTGAATACTATAGGTAGGCTGCAAAAAACCAAACCAGAACAAAAACACCAACTTTTCCTCCCAAGGTTTTGGGGTTAAGTGAATAAAAGCTATATGAAGCATAATATAATCAAGAAACAATTCAGAGGCAGAGTGTGCAAATTCAGTCCTGCAGTTTTCTACTTTGAGAATTCCTATGGTTAATGCTTAAACTCAGGATGTTATCTCCCTGCCATCCTGCATTCTGTCCACCTGTATCTGGAAGGAAGAACAGTATACTACACTATAGTGCCTTATTTTTCAAACTGTGGGTCACATAATGAGTTGTGAAATTTAGTAGGAAAAGATTCACTTTTTTCCCCCTTTCCCTTTTCTTTCTTCCTTCCTTCCTTCCTTCCTATCTTTCTTTTCTTTCTTTCTCTCTCCCTTCTTTTTATTTTGAAACAGAATATAGTAGAAAATATTAGAGTGCATTGCCCACAGTAATGGTATTATTTTATGAAATTTTTATGTCAGTTATGTGATCATAGTCTCTGTGTGTGTGTGTGTGTGTGTGTGTGTGTGTATACTGGGTCACATGTAAAATATATTTCTTACTGAGGCTTGTGGTCAAAAAAGTTTGAAAGATACAGCTGTAATGGAAGAAAGATGAATTTTACAGTCACACAAATCTGGATTCCAGAAGTGTACCCAGGGTTGGAGGCAGGAGGAAGATTGGTAGGAGTGATTCTCCCATGCAGGGAGAGAAATTATTTAGAATTAAATAATTCTAAATTATTAGAATTGCTAGCTCATATTAATAATAAAAAAGAACTACTAAAGTCAGTCTTATTATTCTTTTAAAATTCTTTCCTGAGGATGTACTTCCTTATTGCCCATACCCAGGATACAGTGCCTAACACATAGTAGGTGCACAACAAATAGTTTTGAGTAAATAAACCCAAGATTCCTTTGGGCTTTTTACCAGTCACGCCATAATTTGGGCTCATATTGACATTGTGGTCAACATAGACTTCCATTCTTTTTGTGTGTGTGTGTGTGAATCTCTGGAAAGTCTCCTCTCAGTTTGCCTTTGTTCACTTGATTTTTTTTAATATACAGTTGACCCTGTAACAACGAGGGAGCTAGGAGCACCGCCCCTCTGAGCAGTCGAAAATCTGCATATAACTTATAGTTGGCCTTCCCATACATGGTTCCTCTGTACCTCTGATTCTACCGTATCCACAGTTCTCCATCCATGGGTTCAGCCAATCATAGATCATGTAGTACTGTAGTATTTATTGAGAAAAATCCATATATAAGTAGACCCATGCAGTTTAAACCCATGTTGTTCAAGGGTTACCTGTACATCAGAATCTCCTTTAGTTTGGCTCTGTTGATTTGGGATACTTGTTGTATCCTATTGAATAATTTGAATCTTAATTCTGTTTTACCTTTCTTTCCCTGTTTAATGGACCGGGGGCAGAAAGTAAAACAAAATAAAAGTGAAGAATTATCAATTAAACAATTCCAACTAGAGGAACAACAACAAGATGCCCTTCATACCTTTATCTGAACTTGACTCAAAACTATCAAACCAAATAAAGTCAAATAATGTGCTGCAAAAATCATACGCATTATAAGCCGAGTATTCAGACATTGTGCATTTAGTTCATTCAGTTTGGATTGATAATTCTGTTGGTTGCCTGCATGGCAGATTCTCAAGGATCTGAGATGGCACCTTTTGCGCTATCTGGTTGTCCCCCAAACGTGCACCTTCAGTTAAAAAGGACATGCCTGACTTAGCACAGAGTTAACTTTGCTACTAATCAATCACCCCTAAGCACTATTGATTGGGACCCAGAGGGCAAAAACATGGTCTGTACATCACAGAGTGAATCAGGAGGTGGCTGACTTAGGAGACAATTGCTGAGAATACTGAAATTTAAGAGTAAACTGATTTCTAAATACTAAGATTCTGATGTCATATACTTCAGAACTCATACAGCATTCTCTTGTAGATACGTTTACCTTCTAAGCTTGTCGATTTCTGTTCTCTTCAGTCTTTCAGTTTAAAATACCCTAAAGGCCATTGTTCATTCTCCTTTTTTCCTTCCCATCTGATCTGAGGAAAGAGTTCTCTCTTTCTTTGGAGTCAGTCAGAACTAGGTTCCAATTCTGCCTCTGCTTCTTACTTGCTCATTTTGCTCAACAGTAGAATATCATGTATTTAGTACTCCAAAATGTTTCCTATCTATTTTCTTCATCTTCTCTCACAATATCTTTCAAACTTGTTCCTTTCTTTCCATTGCTACTGCTACCATTTATCACCTCATACTCAAAATACTGAAATAAGTTCCGAGATCAATGGGATTTTAACCTTTTTACTGTCTCAACATACTGGGGATATGACAGGCTCTTATCAGCTTATCAGTAAAGTGGTTCCCTGTTGTACTGATCATCATCTGGACATTTATTGGGGGAAAGGAATTTATCAGATTCTAAAGGAGAAAGAGCAAATGAACAAACAAACAACAAGCCCCCAGAAATTCGAATTCACTCCTACAGTCAGTTGCCCACATCTCATATTGAGAATCATTGTCAACTTTCCTGACTAGAAGATCCCCCAAATTTTGGTCCTATCTACATATAACAACAGCTATACATATAACATTAACTAATAATAGCTGACACTCATACAGAACTTTATAGTATGAAAACTCTTTCATGTATACGGTCTCACTTAATTCCCCAATAACACACCATATGGTAGGTATTGTTATCCCCATTCCACTGATGAGAAAGTCGGCTCAGAAGAGTTATGTAAGCTGACCTAGATAGTATGTGGCAAAGTAGAATTCAAACCTAGGTAAGTCTGGCCACAGAATACATAGCCTGGGTCCTGGTAGCTGTTGGCACTCTCTGGTTCCCAATACTTGCCTCCATCTCTGGTCTTTGGCTTCTGGGCTCTCTAGTTTGATTAATACCTTTAGTTAACACATTTACTTCTCAGATTGCATTGGTTGATCTGGGGTCCCTATCTGGCATGGCTCTGGTTTCTCTTCAGGTCCCTGTATCATGCCACTGCTACATAAGGCCTATGTCAGACTGTTCTTTCAGACTAGAAGTGGCCTTCTTCCTCTCCTCTCCCATTACTTCAAGTCCTCTATCCTTCAAGGCCTTGCTAGGGTCTTAGTCTCCATGAAGCCTTCTCTGAACAATTCAACTCAGTTTCACTCCCTTAAGC
The DNA here is from genome assembly GCF_039906515.1 of Pseudorca crassidens. Classification (NCBI taxonomy): domain Eukaryota; kingdom Metazoa; phylum Chordata; class Mammalia; order Artiodactyla; family Delphinidae; genus Pseudorca; species Pseudorca crassidens. The sequence continues at coordinate 27,065,744 of NC_090317.1, forward strand.
ATTTGTACTGAATAAGTGAGCATTTTATCATAAATGTCTTTGCTAGTAATTGTTTCATGGGAGTTCATTGTCTATTCACTAGAGTGTAGATTCTTTGTTGCTAAGCACTGTGTCTCATACATTATTGTACTCATAATGTCTGATACAATGGTAGAGACTCATACATACTTATGGATTGAGTGATTCCAAATGGGACAACATTGATGAAAATAAAATAAAATGAACATGACCACCTGTTGAATACATGGTCTGAAATGCTTCTCAAACATGAGAACCTCCATGGGAATCTTAAGGATCTTAGAACCTGTCCAGATATTCTTTTTTGGGCTGCATTCATTGCATGCCATGTTGACAGACTGAGATGATGTCTTGCTGCTGGAGCAGAGCCCAAGGAGGACTGACTTTCTGATACAATAAATGTCATTTTCCAATTTTTCTATGACATTTTTAGAAGCTAGTATGGAGAACATCTTGGAGCCTTTCTAGTCTCCAAGATATCTGGAAATCCATTCTCCTCAATTCTATGCTGCTGCCTACACTCTCAGTGCTTATCACAGTGGGAGACACATAGCAGACACTTCATAAAATTTTGGCGAATTATTTTTTAATATTTACTTCTTTTGCTATGTGAGGCAGTATAGGAGAGTGGCTAAGAGCGTACTCTGGAGTATGGGTTGAGTTCAAGTATCAGTTTTAGCACTTATTAATCCTATGACCTTAAGAAAGTCACTTTACCATTCTGATTCTCAGTTTCCTCACCTATAAAATGGGAATAGCAATAGTAACTACACCCCAGGGTTTTTGTGTATATTAGCTACAATAAATGTATATAATAAAATTCATATCCAGTGCCTGGAACATAGCAAGTTTTTCTTGATATTAGCATTTTCCTCTTCTCTGCAGCCAATATCTCTGTCTCATTTCACTGATTGTCCGTTTCTTCTGCAAAATGGGACTAGTGTTTATATATGGTGCCTTCTAATTGTGTCTCACGTAGCCCGTCTCTCATTGAGATATTTCCTCAGTGTGCTGAATCCTTAATATCTGTAATTACTATGGAATTAACTGCTGAAATGCACCCTCATATAGTAGTGTGAATGTGCAGCTGAAAGTTGGGCCATTAAGAAAGCAGTACGGAAAAAGTAATAAAGTTGGATCGATTTGCATTATTCATGCATCATTCTTAATGTTTTTAAACAGTTCCGTTTATTGGGTTTAGTAAACTCAGAGCAAGGTTGATACGTTGCCTGGATATTTTAGTGATTTTCCAACTTTAAGCTAACTGTTCTCTAAATCTTCCTCTGCAGCTGCTAGTTGAAGCCAGTCTAATATATTCATTGATGGGTATCAGACTAAATCATTTTCCTGACTGAAGAACCCAAAAGGAGTCTTATATTAAAAAACCAGATTTTTCTTTTTTTTTTTTTTGAGTGATAGATACTATATATGTATTCACGCTGCACCTTCCCTCCCAATTTTGAAGAGTTAATATGATACTTTTCCCTTACTTCTCCTTCACTCAATAGAAATCTGAGTCATTCTATATGCTGGAAGGCAAAAAAGTGTGCTTTAGCCATTGTTTACACCTCCTCAGTTGCTCTGACAAACCCTATTGTGGCAGTGCTGGTGACAGATGATACTATAGGCTGTAACTTCTGGCTTCATGAAAAAAGAATTAAAGGGATTTCGCCCTATAATTATATTTTACCATTGAGTGTTAAAATTCCTGTTAGAATGGGATAGGGGATGAGACTAGATAATGCAAATAAACATGGGGCTGCATAGCGTAATTGTTAAGCTCATGTACTTTGGAGCCAATATGCCTGGAGAAACCCTGGCTCTGCCATTTCCTGTGTTGCCTTTGCAAGTTACTTAACCTCTTTGTGCCTCAGCTTCTACATCTGTAAATGAGTTAGTAAATGTAAGGCATTTGCAGGAGTACGTGGCACAGAGTGAGTGTTCAGTAGATAGATCTGTTATCACTCATGGGTAACATATGAAGCTTTGTTGATGACAGAGAGTTGTGTCTAGAGAACTTTCTAAGGAAACTTCTGGCAAGCTCTTAGCTCGCAGCTGGTGCTGAATTAGAATTTACCTATAGGCGAAATCTGGTTGCACTCTACCTATGCAATTGGAGAATCCAATTTCTTAATAGAATGTGATGGTTAAGATGAGCCTGAAGAAGATTATTTCCCTCTGGCTATAGTTGTCATATGTTGACTTTGGAAACACACTCTGAAAATCTCACTGTAACTGTAAATATAAACGATAGCACAGCACAGTGGAAAGGGCATGGATTTGACTTCCATTTCTAGAAATATCATATACTAGATAACCCGGAAACTCTCACCCCACTCCTAGCTACAAAACACCAGAAATGCTGGCTAAAATTAACTTACTCGTTTGCCAAATATTATTGAACACCTTTCCTATGTACCAGGTAGTGTTCTAAGTGCTGTGGAAGTGAACCAAACAGACACAAGTTCCTGACCTTGTGGAGTTTACATTTTGATGAATAGAACAAACGTAGTTTTCAAGGCGTAGTTGAGTTTTCAAGACAGAACTACATTTCCAGGGGTTAAACACAAAGAGGAAACTATAAACTAGAGTGATACCCATGGGTTAGCACTGGTTTCCCTGGGTATGTTGGAAGCTTGGATATTGGTAACCAAGGTCTGTGTTTTAACACCCATGCATAGTGTCAGAGTTGAGACTGAGACCTCCATGTAAAACTAGGTCTATTAAAGTATTTTATGTGCAGTGAAAGCATGTACTAGGAAAACTCTTCTCCTTAGCAGAAGAAGATGTCAAGGGAGTTTGTCTGTCTCAGGCAAAGCAAAATGTTTTGGCAGAGAAAAATGTCTTTTCTGAGAATTTGTAATCATGGGCTTGCCCTTAGGTGGCCTTGGAATTTGAATTTAAACCCTTTGCGTAGTCCAGAAATATAAGGCAAAAACCAATAATACAAGGTGCTGGCATTCGCTGCGAGGTGTTCCACGTGAGAAATTCTACCATCATATCCAAATTCCAGCCAGCAGGAGTAAGGACAGGGAGATAAGGCTGTCAAATCCTCTGTGATGGCTAGAGCTGCCACAGACATTTTGAATCCTGAGGTAGAAGCCCGAAGTTGAGAATTACAGAACAACAAGGTAGATTTGTATCTGGGTTTCTGGTAATCATGGAGTTACTGTACTGGCCCTTAATGTCCTACATTAATGTAAGAGAGAAATATGCTTCTATTTTGTTTACAGTTTTTTGTTATTTGCAGCTAATTCTAATACTGATTAATACAAATAGTGTGAATAAAACAAAGGCATTTTCAAATAAACAGGAACTTAGAGGTTACTTTTAAGAGACTATCACTGCAAGAATTACTAAAGGATATACTTCAGGAAGAAGGAAATTGAACTGAGAAGGAAGGAATAAGATGCAAAGCAGATTTTTGAGCAAATAAGTTGGTGTATAGGTAAGTAAATCAAAAGCAGCATTGATGACATAAAGCAATTATAATAGTCCTGAAAGAATACGGATTTTAGAGTTGGAGACAAGGGATCAAATCCAAGCTTGGCCATTTACTTTTTGTGGGACCAAAGACAAATTACTTGACCTCTTTGTGCCTCAGTTTCTTCATTTGTAAATTGGAAAAATTATAATAATATCTACATAACATAGTTACTTAAATATTGGAAACAATTTATGTAAGACTCTTGACATGGTGCTCAATGCATGCACTTAAACTATGGAAAATTTTAATATGAACAATCATAGAGACTCAACAAAACGTTTGCTAGTAAGCACAATGATGTTGGAGATGGCTGGTACTTTGCCTGGGTGATGCCATTTGACTGTCTCCCAAAATATCTCACAGGGTAGCATTTAGTAAACTGGGTCTTGTACTTTGGTCTGAGACCTAGCCATCAGCCTGTTTGCTTGAACATCTGGTGTTGTCAGCATACTGAGAATGGATCCATCACTCAGAGGCAGATACATACTAACTATTCTCACAAGAGTAATGCATAAAACTAGGACGTCAGTGTATTAATGAATGATGAACAACATGATTGTTACAGACCAAAATTCTTGTTTTGGCATGACCAGAAATTCTCTGCCTTCAGGACAATTTACATGGGAAGCCAAATCACGATCAGAGTACCAACATATTAAATCACTATGAGAAATTTTATAGGAACTGGAATCTATTAAGTCTTTATGACCCACATATGGATACGGGAAATCAAATAAAAACTGTGAGACCTTTAGCAAGTCACCTAAACATGAAGTGATGACCTTTGAATCAGGGCAAGGTGAGTTAGATGAAATGAATATTTAATGACATACAACTAAGATAGACTGACATATCTCAAGTAAAGGGAGATCTTGTCAATGGGGATAACGTACTTGATTTCAACTTTCTCTATTCATTATCATAACAGAGATGGAGAGTCTTGCTAATGCAATCAGAATGCAAAATCCTTTGGCTAAGGTATTTTATCCCCTGGACAGTGTTTGGATGGGCACTGTCAAAGGTCAAATTTGTTCGATTATCATATTTCCTATTCTGTCTGTTCAATTCCCCTTCTTGTGGACAAATTATTCCTCTATATTAATAATGTTCATCAGGTTAAGGTCTAATTCTACTGGCCTGTGAAAATTCAGTTTCTTAAAAATGATTTTGTCTGTTATTCTAATTCATTGTTTTCTTATTAATTCTGAAGGCAATCTTTATTTCCCTCATTTCCAAGTTCTTGTGTCTGCATGTGAAGGGTGAAGTCTCTCACTGTAGGCTCCTATACGAAGTCTGTATTGCTGATCCACCACTGATTATTCAATTAAGATGCATTTTGGCTTAGCCTCGTAAACTGTGGAAAATACAGGTGGCACGTATGTTGTTCTTCCAGTAGTGGGGAATGGATTTGCACTGAGTCATCCACACATTTGTTGACAAATTTCTAGTGGCTCAATTGCTAGGTGTGCATGGTACTTCAGCAGCTCAGACTAGTGGGGAAACAGAAGAAGCTTGGGATGTGGCAGTGCCAAGGCCTAAGATGAATCACCCACCTATAGAACTGCACTCTGGGAGGGGACCCAAGGTCCAGGGTGATCTGGTGCAGTGGAATTTGGCTCCCTTGGTGGTCAGCAGAAATACCTAAGGGTTATCTCATTGGTGGAACTTGCCAATAGTACAGGAGTTAGTGACACCTAGAGTCAGGAGACAGGGTTCTAGTTTGAAGCATCTTTCAGGTTTGAAGCATGTCTCCAGGCTGTAGCTGCAAGTACAGAGACAAAATTCAGTCCCTAAGTAAAAAAAAGTTGGCAATTGTTCAACAGGGAATCAGGATCCCAGTTATATGGGGCTGAGGTTCACATGGTGTCTGCAAGGTACTATTTAGCACCTATCTGCCCACCCCCAGGAGCAGAGATAGACTAGGTGACTTGAAGGTAACACTTTAAACTTACATGCCATGGTCTTCCTGAGAGTTTAGAGCATAGAGTGAAGGAAGGGGGTTGAGTGTCCCTTTATTCAGCTACTTCTGATAAGATGAACTCCCTGATATAAATGGAGTTACGGGGAGAACATTGCTACTTTCTGAGAGTATTCTAAAGAAGTTTTTTTGATACTAAAATAATTTGTAATGGGATTCAAAAAGCATGGATGAGCTTCAGATGACAATGAGAAGAACAATGTTATATATAATCTGGTAACCTCTCTCATTAGAGACGTTCGGCTTCTGTGATGAGAGGAAATATAGGTTTGCGAGGCCTAAAAGGTTGTGTATGTCTGGAGTTGGTTTAGGGAGCTGTTATCTCCATGGCTACGAGGGTATACAGCAGCAGAAGGCTAATAGTAAAAGGACAGTCTGAGATTTTTTTGCTCTTCAAATATATTTTTTGAAATGAATCTAAATTGATCAAAAGCATTTTTGAACGAAATCCTTTTTCAGATATTGACTTTGATTGCTATTTCCCTTTATTTAAAAATCTTGAGTTCAACTACCAGTTCTGTTTTTATGACTACTAAATCAATATTTCCAACCTCCCTCTACTTGTTTTAAATCCCCCCAATATCTTTACTCTTCACTGGACATCTCCACTTGGATATCATATGGTACCCTCAAATTTGACAGATATAAAAATGAGCTCACTATCTTCCTCCTTTTCCTTGCTGTATTTCCCATTTTTGTATATTATATCAATGATTCACAGTCTCAGACCATCAGAGTTTAATAGTTTTCCTTGAGTTCCATAGCTGACAAATGGCAGAGCTAGAACCAGAATCCCTATCTTCTGGTTTCAAATCCTGAGTGTTGTAGTGGCTTGGACCAGATGTCAGATGATCAAACCCCTGAGTCTGACAAGCAAGGCCCTTCACACTTCAGCCCTTAACCTACCTTTCCAGTATCACCTCCCACCACTTCCTCTCATGTTCTCTTTGTTTAACCTTTTAGTTTAACAATTTTTAAATGTAATTTTTCCATTTCCATGCCATTGTTCACACTGTTCACTTCCCATGGGATGCCTTCCCTCATGCCCACATCCAATCTTGTTTGATCTTCATAGACCGGCACAAAAATAATCCTCTACCAACCCTTCTAATTCATCTTGGTTAGAAGTGCCTACTCCCTCCAGTGAATGTCCGTAGAAACTTATCTGTATGTCACTCATGATGTTTATTACTTTGTTTACCTTGTATTGTTAATTCATCATTTATGGAACACCCATTATGTGCCATTTTTATTTGAAATGTGGGGACACCTCAGTGAACAAGCTGACCAATGCCACTGGCTTTATGGGATTCATTGTCTAGTCAGGGAAGAAAGACAAGTTAAACAATGGCCATAGAGTCTAGAGTCACAGAGTCATAAAGAGCAGGTGCTATTGGACGCTAGAGAAGGGTGTCTTACCAGGACTTGGAATGGTAGGGACAGTCAGGAAAGGCCTCTTGGAGGACATAACGCTGTAGCTTCTTTAGGGCAGAGTCCTTGCTTGATCAGTGTTCTGCAGAACCCTCCAGTCCTGTGCTGTGTGCTGAGGAGGCTCTCTATGGCATTGTTGTAGTTCCTTTTGGGGGCTACTCCTTTATTTTAATATAGTCAGTTACACTTCATTCTTTTCCTTATATTGGGAGTGCAGTTATAATTAAAACTTGACAGTGCATGTCTAACGATAGATTAAAAATCCGAATTAACGTCTTGCCTAAATAGGTTTTCTGCTTTCACATGTGTCCTGGTCTTAAATGGCAATGCAGATGACCACACGCTCACTGCAAAAAATTCATGTAATAGATGTCTTGCAGAGCAGCCTATTTCCCTTCATAGCACTTATCATGGTTTGTGATTATGACTGTGTATAATTATCTCATAGATATACATCTCCCACACAAGATCAAAAACTCCATGAAGGAAGTTATTATTTCTGTTTTGTTCAGATTTGTATCCTCAGGGTCTAGCAGAGTGCAAGGCACTGAGTAGCCACTCAATAAATATATGCTGAATGAATTGCCTAAATAGCCAACATTTGCTATAATTTCTTACCGTTTACTTTGAAGGATTTGTTTTATTGCTCTGCATTGGAACAGAAAATGATGAGTGATGGGGAAATATATTATGGGTGCTCCTTTTTTATAAGGGAGAAACATTGTTTTGCCATAAAAAGATAAAAGAGGCACAGATATACATGTGTATTTATAGTCTCCTAATAGGTCTCCCTGCTTCTACTCCTGCCTCTCCAGAGTCTATTCTCAGCACAGCAGCCAGAGCGATCCTTTTAAAACTGTAAGCTAAATCACGTTGCTTACTTCTTAAAGGCCTTGATATACTCAGGGTGAAACCAACCTCCTTACCACGACCTATAGAACCCTCCATAAGCCTGCCCCTTCCTGCCTCTCTTCCTTTTGCTCATTCTACTCCAGCCACATTGGCTTTTGTTTCTGACCCTTGGACCTGCCACGTTATTTTCCTTCTGAGAACCTGAATACTTGCTCTTCCTTCTACCTAGAATGCTCTTCTGCTGGATATTTTGTATGATTTGCTCCCTCCTCAAAGAGCCCTTCTCTGGCCACCCTATCTAAAGTAAACCTCGTCACCTCTGCCACTATATCCTGTTACCTAGTTACCTTTTTAATAGCAATGATCATTATCTGAAATAATCTTATTTGTTTACTTTTGAAGGGTCAGTCTCCTCTATTGTAATACATGCTCCGTAAGGGTAGAGATTTTTGTCTGTTTTCCTCGTGGTTGTATTTTTAGCACTTAGAGTCCAATAGAGTACACACTCATTAAGTATATATTGAATTAATGGTTATTTTATTATTATCTACATCAAAAGACTGTAAGCTTTTAGCAGCAGGAACCACACCTACTTTCCTTTACCGTTTTATCCCCAGTGCCTTGAAAGGTGCTTAAGACATAGTAGGTGATGCTCAGTAAGCATGTGTTGAATTGAACATAGTTATACCCATAAATAATAAAGATTAAATGAACTCCCAGTTTCTTTGTAACACTGCTGAGCCTTTTCTGAAATGATAAGCTCTCCAGAGAACCCCCAGAAATTTAAACAAATTTTGTTTGCGAATCTTTAATCTCTAACTGATGTGCAAAGTATGATTAATTCTTTCTTCCACCCCAACTTTGGCGTCCTGTTCAATTTCTCCAACCTAAAACTACTCATTTACCTTTCCGTGCCCATTGACGCTTTCCTAATAAAGGCCCTCATTGTCTTTTGTTTGGACTTTACAGAAACCTAACATTTCTCCCTACTTTCTGTCTTTCTCATCTCCTAGCCATCCAACATACAGGATGACAGATTAAGCTTCTGAGAGTTCATATTTGATCACACCTTTTCTTCATTCAAAAAAGTCTCCAACTCTATGTTAAATACCGTCTCTACCTTTGCTGTCTTTCTTAAAGGAGACATAAGACAAATACTCAAATAAATGACTTTCATGGTAGGTAAACTAAGATGAGCTGAGTCTCACATCAAAATAAATCACAAATATCTGTGGAACGCAAAGCTCCCTGAGGGCAGGGAATGTATCTATCTAGTTCTCCATTAACTGCCCAATTCCTAACAAAGTTTTTGGCATAGCAGATACTAAATAAAAATGTGATAAATATGGAATGACCTAGAGAAGAGGAAGATCATATTGCATCTCATATGCTTCTCAAAGACAAGAATTTCTTTTAAGATTTATGCTCATGTCCCTCATAGCCCTACATAGTAGACGCTCAAGAACTGGTTGTTAAATTTAATGGAAAACATAGTGTCCTATAAACAGTGTCATTACTTGAATACTGATTATCTTTGAACTCAGTTTGTACTGGGCCGGTGTCATTAACAAGATGTGGTCCTGAGGCAAAATGATGTATTGCTATTTTACTGACAGATTCAGGGAGAATGGAGTTAAAAAAGGCCAAACTGTGGGCTTCCTGGAGTCGATTAAAATCTCCACATAAAGAAGAGTGACTGGAAAATACTCAAAGGCCAAATAAAATTCTCAGGAAGATGATCAGTCCAATGAAACACTACTTTTTTTTTTTTTTTTTTTTTTTTTTTTTTACTGTTTATCACCAGTGAAATCATTTCAATCAGTTGTTTGTGAAGGGAGTTGGAACAGCTTCGCCTTGTGGCTTCTGAACCCTGTAACTTGGTTCACTGTTGTGAAACGATGAAGTAACAAAAAGAGTCCCATTGTGGAGGAGGTAAAACCTTAACTTTTGTTGACATTGGTGTCATTTGATGCCCTTCTTCAGTTGTCTCTTTTTGTTTCCTGTACTAGTGCACGGGACTTCTGTACTTATTCTTCTGTGGTACTCCATGCTAGGCAGCAGACCCTTCACGATCAGGGCCTTTCCTCATATGCTCTTTCCAAATCCAAACTCACATAGTTCCAGGTCCTTAGAACTCAATGTGGAAAAAAAGGAAGTCAAAGGTATTAAGTGGTTGTTTTTGGCTTCAAGTATGACATACGTGCATTTTAATGGGTTTCTAAAAGCAAAGATTTTACCCAACAGAAAACTGTAATCAGAGGAGTTTCAAGTGCTAACGCAGACTAGGACAAGCCAGGACACTTCAGAGTGCCCCATCTGACCCTGAGTGCCCTGAGGACCAAATGCAGTTATATTAGCCAAGACTCTCAGGGGAAGAATTGACACGTTCACTTGTTGCTGGGTTCTTCGGGGATATCTTTAAAGCACTTGGAACTCATCAAAGACAACTACTATTACTTGGAGCTGGAGGAGGTAGCTTGAAAGCAATAAAGTAGAAATACCACTTTATCCACCAGGTGGTAAACATATGGAACCCATTACCTTAGGAAATGAGGCAGGCTGAAAATAGAAAAAAGGGTCAAGAAGGGCTGAGAAAAAAAAAATGAATTCTAGATCCAAGGAAAAGCTATATATGTAGTGGGTCTAGTGCTCGCTTTCTTAAAGGGATGCCATAGGTGACATAAAGTTACTATTTGACTGGATGATAGAACCAAGAATGGCATTTCTTATATTTGCATCTTAATTCTTTTGGAAGCTTCATTCCTTTGCTTTGTCTCCCCTTTACAATCTACCCTCTTTTTTTTTCTCTTCTTCCCCTTCCAAATCCAGAGGTGTTTCAAATATTATCTCTTCCCATCAGTCTCAGAATTCTGAGCACCTAGAGCTGCACTGTCCAATATGGTAGCCAGTAGATACACATGGCTACTTAAATTTAAATTTTAATTAACTTAAATGGAACTAATATTTTAGTTCCTCAGTTGCACTAGAAAAATTTCAAATGCTCGATGGTCCCATGTGGCTAGTGGCTAAGCTATTACAGTTCAGATAAGGGATATTTCCATTATTACAGAAACTTCCATCAGATAATATTGAACTACATTTCCAGTCTCCTCTCTCTGAAAGGCCTAGACATTAATAAATTTGACAACAGAAACATCTTACAATATATACTATAACAGGCACTGCACTCAGCTCTTTACATATATAATCTCATTTAATACCTTCAACATTCTTATGAGCTAGATACAATTATCATCTTCATTTTATAGATGAAGAATCCAAGTCTCAGAGAGGTTAAATAACTTGTCCAAAGAAACATAGCTAGTAACTGGCAGAGCTGGGTCTGGAAACCAAGGCTGATTTTAAAGACCATGCTTTTAACAACTTAACTAGACTGTCTCTCATCACTTTCTCATTCTTCCTTCAAGTTCACCTTGTTATCATCCTTCGAATGACAAGGAGGAAATGACACTGCTTGTGCAAAGACCCTGGCATCCATCATGTTGTGAGCTCCTCAGATTCAACTTGAACATCCCCTTTCTCTTACCTACTTACTCAGCTGTCTCTTCTTACTCCTCTGCCTCTCCTTTCCTATCCTGAAAAATGCATATTGTAAGAAATGATGGGCATTACTGATTTATTTCTTAAAGCAAACCACACAAACATTGCTCTAGGTCCAACTGCTTTTCTTTCAGAACCCTCTATGAGCAAAGGCTGGAGAGAAGACAGATAAAATAGAAGTCTTCCTGATGACAGTTTCAGTGTTTGAGAAAAGACAATATGGTTATTTTGTAAGAATATAAGAACTCTAACCTCCTTCCGCCCAACTCTATGATCTACTCAGTATCCTGTCTAAAACTAGAGCAAAAATGTCTGCATTTGTCCACATCATCTGTCTTCCATTATTCATCTATATATCTCTATTCTCAGTACATCCTCAAACATTTGTAATACTGCAAAATGGCTATCTCACCCACAGATTTATCTCAAGTGTTTCCTAAACCGGTGTCCTATGGGATACTATTATGCAAGATGTTAAAATGTATTCTATAGGGATAAAAGTCTTTAGTAATCAAATGTGCTTGGGAACTACTGGCTTAAAAATTCTAAGCAGATTTCTTTAAGGTGGGACTTCTCAAAGTCTTGACGTAAATTGAGTTAGGCCACTTTCCTGCTCAAAATCGTTTAATCCCTACCACAGTTCACAAGACCCTACGTGGGCTTGGCCCTGCCTTCCTTTTCAGCATCATCTGGTAACCTCCTTGACCTTAACAGTCTGCTGCAGCCACATTGGCTTCTTTGCTGTTTCTTTCCTTCTTTCTTTTGTTTTTTTAAATATCTTTATTGGAGTATAATTGCTATACAGTGTTGTATTGTTTCTGCTGTATAACAAAGTAAATCAGTTATATGTATACATATATCCCCATATCCCCTCCCTCTTGCGGCTCCCTCCCACCCTCTCTATCCCACCCCTCTAGGTCATCGAAAAGCACCGAGCTGATCTCCCTGTGCTATGCGGCTGCTTCCCACTAGCTATCTATTTTACATTTGGTAGTGTATATATGTCAATGCTACTCTCTCACTTCGTCCCAGCTTCCCATTCCCCGCCATGTCCTCAAGTCCGTTCTGTACATCTGCGTCTTTATTAACCCTGCCACTAGTTTCATTAGTACCATTTTTTAGATTCCATATATATGCATTAGCACACGGTACTTGTTTTTCTCTTTCTGGCTTACTTCACTCTGTATGACAGACTCTAGGTCCATCCACCTCACTAAAAATAACTCAATTTCGTTTCTTTTTATGACCAAGTAACGTTCCGTTGTATATAGGTGCCACATTATCCATTCATCTGTCATTGGACACTTAGGTTGCTTTTGTGTCCTGGCTATTGTAATTAGAGCTGCAGTGAACACTGTGGTACATGACTCTTTGAATTAAGGTTTTCTAAGGGTATATGCCCAGTAGTGGGATTGCTGGGTCATATGGTAGTTCTATTTTTAGTTTTGTAAGGAACCTCCATACTGTTCTCCATAGTGGCTGTAACAATTTACATTCCCACCAACAGTGCAAGAAGGTTCCCTTTTCTCCACACCCTCTCCAGCACTGATTGTAGATTTTTTTGATGATGGCCATTCTGAGCAGTGGGGGGGGGGGGTGATACCTCATAGTGGTTTTGATTTGCCTTTCTCTAATGATTAGTGATGTTGAGCATCCTTTCATGTGTTTGTTAGCAATCTGTACATCTTCTTTGGAGAAATGTCTATTTGGGTCTTCTGCCCATTTTTGGATTGGGTTGTTTGTTTTTAGATATTGAGCTTCATGAGCTGCTTGTATGTTTTGGAGATTAATCCTTTATCAGTTGCTTCGTTTGCAAATATTTTCTCCCATTCTGAGGGTTGTCTTTTCGTCTTGTTTATGATTTCCTTTGCTGTGCAAAAGCTTTGAAGTTTCCTTAGGTGCCATTTGTTTAGTTTTGTTTTTATCTCCATTTCTGTAGGAGGTGGGTCAAAAAGGATCTTGCTGTGATTTCTGTCATAGAGTGTTCTGCCTATGTTTTCCTCTAAGAGTTTTATAGTGTCTGGCCTTACATTTAGGTCTTTAATCCATATTCAGTTTATTTTTGTGTATGGTGTTAGGAAGTGTTCTAATTTCATTCTTTTACATGTAGCTGTCCAGTTTACCCTGCATCAATTATTGAAGAGGCTGTCTTTTCTCCATTGTGTATTCTTGCCTCCTTTGTCAAAGATAAGGTGACCATATTTGCATGGGTTTATCTCTGGGTTTTCTATCCTGTTCCACTGATCTGTATTTGTGTTTTTATACCAGTACCGTACTGTCTTGATTACTGTAGCTTTGTAGTGTAGTCTGAAGTCAGGGAGCCTGATTCCTCCAGCTCCGTTTTTCTTTCCCAAGATTGCTTGGGCTATTTGGCGTCTTTTGTGTTTCCATACAAACTGAGAAATTCTTTTTCTAGTTCTGTGAAAAATGCCATTGGTAGTTTGATAGGGATTGCATTGAATCTGTAGATTGCTTTTGGTAGTATAGTCATTTTCACAATGTTGATTCTTCCAATCCAAGAACATGGTATATCTCTCCATCTGTTTGTATCATCTTTAATTTCTTTTGTCAGTGTTCTATAGTTTTCTGCATACAGGTCTTTGGTCTCCTTAGGAAGGCTTATTCCTAGGTATTTTTTTCTTTTTGTTGCAATGGTAAATGGGATTTTATCCTTAAGTTCTCTTTCAGATTTATCATTGTTAGTGTATAGGAATGCAAGAGATTTCTGTGTGTTACTTTTGCATCCTGCTACTTTACCAAGTTCATTGATTAGCTCTATTAGTTTTCTGGTAGCATCTTTAGGATTCTCTATGTAGAGTATCATGTCATCTTCAAACGGTGACAGCTTTACTTCTTCTTTTCTGATTTGGATTCCTTTTATTTCTTTTTCTTCTCTGATTGCTGTGGCTAAAACCTCCAAAACTATGTTGAATAATAGCGGTGAGAGTGGGCAACATTGTCTTGTTCCTGATCTTAGAGGAAATGGTTTCAGTTTTTCACCATTGAGAACAATGTTGGCTGTGGGTTTGTTGTATAGGACCTTTATTATGTTGAGGTAGGTTCCCTCTATGCCCAATTTCTGGAGAGTTTCTATCATAAATGGGTGTTGAATTTTGTCGAAAGCTTTCTCTGCGTCTATTGAGATTATCATATAGTTTTTATTTTTCAGTTTGTTAATACGGTGTATCACATTGCTTGATTTTCGTATATTGAAGAATTCTTGCATTCTGGGGATAAACCCCACTTAATCATGGTGTATGATCCTTTTAATGTGCTGTTGGATTCTGTTTGCTAGTATTTTGTTGAGGATTTTTGCATCTGTGTTCATCAGTGATATTGGCCTGTAGTTTTCTTTCTTTGTGACATCTTTGTCTGGTTTTGGTATCAGGGTGATGGTGGCCTTGTAGAATGAGTTTGGGAGTGTTCCTCCCTCTGCTATTTTTTGGAAGAGTTTGAGAAGGGTAGGTGTTATCTCTTCTCTAAATGTTTGATAGAATTCACCTGTAAAGCCATCTGGTCCTGGGTTTTTGTTTGTTGGAATATTTTTAATCACAGTTTCAGTTTTATTACTTGTGTTTGGTCTGTTCATATTTTCTCCTTCTGCCTGGTTCAGTCTGGGAAGGTTGTACTCTTCGAAGAATTTGTCCATTCTTCCAGGTTGTCCATTTTATTGGCATAGAGTTGCTTGTAGTAATCTTTCATGATCCTTTGTATTTCTGCAGTGTCAGTTGATACTTCTTTTTCATTTCTAATTCTATTGATTTGAGTCTTCTCCCTTTTTTTCTTGATGAATCTGGCTAATGGTTTATCAGTTTTGTTTATCTTCTCAAAGAAACAGCTTTTAGTTGTATTGATCTTTGCTATTGTTTTCTTCAGTTCTTTGTCATTTATTTCTGATCTGTTCTTTATGATTTCTTTCCTCCTGCTAACTTTCGGGGTTTTTTTTGCTCTTCTTTCTCTAATTGCTTTAGGTGTAAGGATAGGTTGTTTATTTGAGATACTTCTTGTTTCTTGAGTTAGGATTGTACTGATATAAACTTCCCTCTTAGAACTGCTTTTGCTGCATCCCATAGGATTTGGGTTGTCGTGTTTTCATTATCATTTGTTTCTATGTATATTTTGATTTCCTCTTTGATTTCTTCAGTGATCTCTTAGTTATTAAGTAGTGTATTGTTTAACTTCCATGTGTTTATATTTTGTACAGATTTTTTCCTGTAATTGATACCTAGTCTCATAACGTTGTTGTTGGAAAAGATACTTGATATGATTTCAGTTTTCTTAAATTTACCAAGGCTTGATTTGTGACCCAGATATGTTCTATCCTGGAGAAAGTTCCATGAGCAGTTGAGAGGAAAGTATATTCTGTTGTTTTCGGATGGAATGTTCTATAAATATGAATTAAGTCCATCTTGTTTAATGTATCATTTAAATCGTGTGTTTCCTTATTTATTTTCATTTTGAATGATCTGTCCATTGGTGAAATTGAGGTGTTAAAGTCCCATACTACGATTATGTTAGTGCTGATTTCTCCTTTTATGGCTTTTAGCATTTGCCTTATGTACTGAGGTGCTCCTATGTTGGGTGCATAAATATTTATAATTGTTATATCTTCTTCTTTGATCGATCCCTTGATCATTATGTAGTGTCCTTCTTTGTCTCCTGTAATAGTCTTTATTTTAAAGTCTATTTTGTCTGATAAGACAATTGCTGCTCCAGCTTTTTTTTGTTTTCCATTTGCATGGAATATCTTTTTTCCATCCCCTCACTTTCAGTCTGTATGTGTCCCTAGGTCTCAAGTGGGTCTCTTGTAGACAGCATATATATGGGTATTGTTTTTGTATCCATTCAGCCAGTCTGTGTCTTTTGCTTGGAGCATTTAGTCCATTTACATTTAGGGTAATTATTGATATGTATGTTCCTATTACGATTTTCTTAATTGTTTTGGGTTTGTTATTGTAGGTCTTTTCCTTCTCCACTATTTTATCTTCCAGGTCACTTATCCGTTCTTCTGCCTTAGTTATTCTGCTATTGATTCCTTCTAGAGAATTTTAAATTTCATTTACTGTGTTGTTCATCACTGTTTGTTTGGCCTTTAGTTCTTCTAGGTTCTTGTTAAACGTTTCTGGTATTTACTCCATTCTATTCCCATTATTTTGGAACAACTTACTATCATCACTCTGAATTCTTTTTCAGGTAGACTGCCTATTTCCTCTTCATTTGTTTGGTCTGGTGGGTTTTACCTTGCTTCTTCATCTGCTATGTGTTTCTCTGTCTTCTCATTTTGCTTAACTTACTGTTTTGGGGGCCTCCTTTCCGCAGGCTGCAGGTTCGTAGTTCCCGTTGTTTTTGGTGTCTGCCCCCAGTGGCTAAGGTTTGTTCGGTGGGTTGTGTAGGCTTCCTGGTGGAGGGGACTAGTGCCTGTGTTCTGGTGGATGAGGCTTGATCTTGTCTTTCTGATGGCAGGACCGTGTCTGGTGGTGTGTTTTAGGGTGTCTGTGACCTTATTATGATTTTAGGCAGGCTTTCTGCTAATGGGTGGGGTTGTGTTCCTCTCTTGCTAGTTGTTTGGCATAGGCTGTCCAGCACTGTTTTTTGCTTGTCGTTAAGTGCAGTTGGGTCTTAGCGTTGAGGTGGAGACCTCTGGGAGAGCTCTCGACATTTGATATTACATGGAGCTGGGAGGTCTCTCCCACCTCAGAGGCACAGGCCTGACACCCGGCCAGACACCAAGACCCTGTCAGCCACACGGCTCAGAAAGGGGAGAAGAAAAGAAAGAATAAAATAAAATAAGTTATTAAAATAAAGAATTATTAAAAATTTAAAAAATTAAAAAGTATTTAAAAAAAAGAAAAAATGGACAGACAGAACGCTAAGATAAATGGTAATAGCAAAGCTATACAGACAAAATCACACAAAGAAGCATACACATACACACTCACAAAAAGAGAAAAAGGAAAAAAATATATATATCTATATATTAAAAAAAAGGAAGGAAGAGAGCATCCAAATCAATAAACAAATATACCAATGATCATAAACTCTAAATACTAAACTAAGATAAACATTAAACCAGAGACAACTTAGATGCAGAGAGCAAACCCCAAGCCTTCAGTTGCTCCCAAAATCCACTGCCTCAATTTTGGGATGATTCATTGTCTATTCAGGCATTCCAGAGATGCAGGGTACATCAAGTTGATTGTGGAGATTTAATCCGCTGCTCCTGAGGCTGCTGGGAGAGATTTCCCTTTCTCTTCTTTGTTCACACAGCTCCCGGGGTTCAGCTTTGGATTTGGACCCGCCTCTGCGTGTAGGTCGCCTGAGGGCATCTGCTCTTCACTCAGACAGGACGGGGTTAAAGGAGCAGCTGATTTGGGGGCTCTGGCTCACTCAGGCCGGGGGGAGGGAGGGGTACGGATGCGGGGCGAGCCTGCAGCGGCAGAGGCTGGCATGACGTTGCAGCAGCCTGAGGCATGCTGTGTGTTCTCCCGGGGAAGTTGTCCCCGGATCCCGGGACCCTGGCAGTGGCGGGCTGCACAGGCTCCCGGGAGGGAAGGTGTGGATAGTGACCTGTGCTCGCACACAAGCTTCTTGGAGGCGGCAGCAGCAGCCTTAGCATCTCATGCCCGTCTCTGGTGTCTGCGCTGATAGCCGAGACTCGCTCGCATCTCTGGAGCTCGTTTAGGTGGTGCTCTGAATCCCCTCTCCTGGTGCACGCTGAAACAATGGTCTCTTGCCTCTTAGGCAGGTCCACACTTCTTCCCAGACTCCCTCCTGGCTTGCTGTGGTGCACTAGCCCCCTTCAGGCTGTGTTCACATAGCCATCCCCAGTCCTCTCCCTGGGATCTGACCTCCGAAGCCCAAGCCTCAGCTCCCAGCCCCAACCCGCCCTGGCAGGTGAGCAGACAAGCCTCTCAGGCTCTTGAGTGCTGGTCGGCACCGATCCTCTGTGTGGGAATCTCTCCACTTTGCCCTCTGCACTCCTGTTGCTGTGTTCTCCTCCATGGGTCCAAAGCTCCCCCTCCACCTACCCCCCATTTGTGCCAGTGAAGGGGCTTCCTAGTGTGTGGAAACCTTTCCTCCTTCACAGCTCCCTCCCACTGGTGCAGGTCCCATCCCTATTCTTTTGTCTCTGATTTTTCTTTTTCTTTTGCCCTACCCAGGTACGTGGGGAGTTTCTTGCCTTTTGAGAAGCCTGAGGTTTTCTGCCAGCATTCAGTAGGCGTTCTGTAGGAGTTGTTCCACATGTAGATGTATTTCTGATGTATTTGTGGGGAGGAAGGTGATGTCCATGTCTTACTCCTCTGCCATCTTGAAGGTCTGAAAAACTAGTCTTTATTTTAAAGTCTATTTTGTCTGATATGAGTATTGGTACTCCAGCTTTCTTTTGATTTTCATTTGCATGGAATATCTTTTTCCACCCCCTTATTTTGAGTCTGTGTGCATCCCTAGGTCTGAAGTGGGTTTCTTGTAGACAGCATGTATACGGGTCTTGCTTATGTATCCATTCTTCCAGTCTGTGTCTTTTGATTGGAGCATTTATTCCATTTACATTAGGGTAATTATCAGTATGTATGTTCCTATTACCATTTTCTGAATAGTGTTCGGTTTGTTATTGTAGGTCTTTCCTTCTCTTGTGTTTCCTGCCTAGAGAGATTTCCTTCTCTTGTGTTTCCTGCCTAGAGAAGTTCCTTTGGCATTTGTTGTAAAGCTAGTTTGGTGGGGCTTCCCTGGTGGCGCAGTGGTTGAGAGTCCGCCTGCCGATGCAGGGGACACGGGTTCGTGCTCCAGTCCGGGAAGATCCCACATGCCACTGAGTGGCTGGGCCCATGAGCCATGGCCGCTGAGCCTGCGCATCCGGAGCCTGTGCTCCGCAACGGGAGAGGCCACAACAGTGAGAGGCCCGTGTACCGCAAAAAAAGAAAAAAAAAAGCTAGTTTGGTGGTGCTGAATTCACTTAACTTTTGCTTGTCTGTAAAGTTTTTAATTTCTCTGTTGAATCTGAATGAGATCCTTGTTGGGTAGAGTAATCTTGGTTGTAGGTTTTTCCCTTTCATCACTTTAAATATGTCCTGCCACTCCCTTCTGGCTTGCAGAGTTTCTGCTGAAAGATCAGCTGTTAACCTTATGGGGTTTCCCTTGTATGTTTTTTGTTGCTCTTCCCTTTCAGCTTTTAATATTTTTTCTTTGAATTTAATTTTTGATCATTTTATTAATATGTTTCTTGGCATGTTTCTCCTTGGATTTATCCTGTATGAGACTCTCTGTGCTTCCTGGTCTTGATTGACTCTTTCCTTTCCCATATTAGGGAAATTTTCAAATATTTTCCCAGTCTCTTTCTTTTTCTCTTCTTCTTCTAGGACCCCTGTTATTCGAATGTTGGTGCATTTAACGTTGCCCCAGAGGTCTCTGAGGCTGTCCTCAGTTCTTTTCATTCTTTTTTCTTTATTCTACTCTGGTGTAGTTATTTCCACTCTTTTATCTTCCAGGTCGCTTATCCGTTCTTCTGCCTCAGTTATTCTGCTATTGGTTCCTTCTAGAGTATATTTATTTCATTTATTGTGCTGTTCATCATTGTTTGTTTGCTCTTTAGTTCTTGTAGGTCCTTGTTAAATGTTTCTTGCATTTTCTCCATTGCATTTCTGACATTTTGGATCATCTTCACTCTCATTACTGTGAATTCTTTTTCAGGTAGCCTGCCTGTTTCCTCTCCATTTGTTTGGTCTGGTGGGTTTTTACCTTGCTCCTTCATCTGCTTCATATTTCTCTGTTTCTCATTTTTTTAACGTATTGCATTTTGGGTCTCCTTTTCACAGGCTGCAGGTTCGTAGTTCCCATTATTTTTGGTGTCTGCCCCCAGTGGTGAGGTTGCTTCAGTGGCTTGTGTAGGCTTCCTGGTGGAGGGGACTGGTGTCTGTGTTCTGGTTGGTGGGGCTGTATCTTGTTCTTCTGGTGGTCAGGGCTGCATTCAGTGGTGTGTTTTGGGGTGCCTGTGAACTTAGTATGACTGTAGGCAGCCTCTCCACTACTGGGTGGGGTGTGTTCCTGTCTTGCTAGTTGTTTGGTGTGGGGCGTCCAGCCCTGGAGCTTGCTCACCGTTGGGTGGAGCTGGATCTTAGTGTTGAGACGAAGATCTCTGGGAGAGCTCTCACCACTTGATATTATGTGGGCCCAGGAGGTTTCTGGTGGTCCAGTGTCCTGGACTCAGCCCTCCCACCTTGGAGACTCAGGTCCGACACCCAGCTGAGCACCAAGAGCCTGCCAGCTGCATGGCTGAGAAGAAAATGAAGACAGAAAACAAGAACAAAAACAAAAAAGCAAAAAGAAGAAAATGAACAGACAGAACCCTAGGACAAATGGTAAAAGCAAACCTATACAGACAGAATCACATAAGGAAGCATACACATATATACTTACAAACAGAGAAAAAGGAAAAAAGTATATATACATATTAAAAAAAAGAAAGAGAGCAACCAAACCTATAAATAGATCTTCCAGTGATAAAAGCACTAAATACGAAACTAAGATAAACATAAAACCAGAAACAAATTAGATGTAGAAAGCAAACCCCAAGTCCACAGTTGCTCCCAAAGTCCACCACCTCAGTTTTGGAAACATCCGTTGTCTATTGAGGTATTCTTCAGATGCAGCATTTATCAAGTTGATTGTGGGGATTTAATCCACTGCTCCTCAGGCTGCTGGGAGAGATTTCCCTTTCTCTTTGTTTTCACAGCTCCTGGGGTTCAGCTTTGGTTTTGGCCCCACCTCTGTGTGTAGGCTGCTCTCAGGAGTCTGTTCCCTGCCCAGACAGGAGGGGGTTAAAGCAGCAGTTGATCAGGGGGCTCTTGCTGACTCAGGCCCGGGGGAGGCAGGGGGTACTGAGGTCATAATTGGAATGCGGGGCCAGCCTGAGGTGGCAGAGGCCGGCGTGACATTGCAATAGCCTGAGGTGTGCTGTGTGTTCTCCTGGGGAATTTGTCCCTGGATCTCGGGATCTTGGAAGTGATGTGATGCGCGGGGCTCCTGCGGGGGTTGTGGATAATGAGTTGCGCTCGCACACAGGATTCCTGGGGGCAACGGCAGTAGCATTAGCGGTTCATGCCCATCTCTGGGTTCCAGGCTGATAGCTGCAGCTCATGCCAGTCTCTGGAGCTCGCTTACGCGGTACTCTGCCTTCTGCAGGCACACTGGGAAGTAATCCCCTCTCCTCACGCACCCCGAAACAAAGGTCTCTTGCCTCTTAGGCAGGTCCAGACATTTTCCCGGACTCCCTCCTGGCTAGCTGTGGTGCACTAACCCCCTGCAGGCTGTGTTCACGCAGCCAACCCCAGTCCTCTCCCTGGGATCTGACCTCTGAAGCCCGAGCCTCAGCTCCCAGCCCTGCCCGCCCTGGTGGGTGAGCAGACAAGCCTCTCAGCCTCTTGAGTGCTGGTCGGCACCGATCCTCTGCGTGGGGATCTCTCCACTTTGCCCTCTGCACTCCTGTGGCTGCGCTCTCCTCTGTGGCTCCAAAGCTTCCCCCGCTACCCACACCCTGTCTCCATTAGTGAAGGGGCTTCCTAGTGTGTGGAATCTTTTCCTCCTTCACAGCTCCCTCCCAGAGGTGGGGGTCCCATCCTTACTCTTTTGTCTCTGTTTTTTCTTTTGCCCTACCCAGGTACGTGGGGAGTTTCTTGCCTTTTGGGAGGTCTGAGGTCTTCTGCCAGCGTTCAGTAGGTGTTCTGTAGGAGTTGTTCCACGTGTGGATGTGTTTTTGATGTATTTGTGGGGAGGAAGGTGATCTCCACCTCTTACTCCTCCTCCATCTTGAAGGTCTCACCTTGCTGTTTCTTGAACACACTAAACTCTTTCTAGTGTCAGGGAATTTCCAGTATTCACCGTTCTCTATTTCTAACTCTTCCCCTTGCTATTCCAATGGAACAGCCATAAACTTCAGATCAAATATCACCTCCTTGGAGAGCCCTTCCCTCATGGTTCTATCTAAGGTGGGTTCAACACATCTTCCTGCCATGTTCCATCTCATCCCTCTGTTTTATTAAATTCAAAGCATTTATTATTATATAAGATTATCTCATTTATTTATTCATTGAGCTGCATATTTTCTGTCTCTCTGGTATGTTAGCTCCATTAGGGGAGGGACCATATCTGCCTTATTCACCATTCTATATCCAGATCCTGCAAGAGTACCGGAAACACAGTGGGTGCTCAGTAAACATTTGCCTGATTGAAATTGTGAATAATGTTTGAAATTGTAAATATTTGAAAAATTAAAATTGATTGAAATTGTAAATAATATTCACTTATGTAGAAAATATGTTATAAAAATTTCCCCAAACTAGTTTGAGAATTCAACGTCCTCCTCCCAAACGCACTTTAAAAAATTAACTCTGTTTTCATGTTCTGTTGTACACAGGTTGAAAAATGATGATCTAAAATTTTTTGAGGATTTAGTTTTACAATTTTGGGGGTTAATAATTTCCCATAAAATTGATAAGAACTTGAACAGTTTTGGCCAAAATGCTGCCACAGTGCATATCCAAGAATAAATGCCAGCAATTTATTTCCTTCTTTCCCACTTTTCCACCCCCCCACCCAATTAAGTGCTCAAAGTTTCTCCACAGAAAGTTAACAGAAATATAAAAAGAAAAACAGTAAGAGACAGCAATAAATAGCTTTTTCTGGGGGCGATCTGGTAACAGACCCTATTAGGGACAAGGAGATAAAAAGGGTCATTCTACTTTCTTAAAATGTCAGTGAAATGAAACGGCATTGCAGAGCATTCCTACCTGCAGGCACGTAAGAGGAGACTGTAACTAACTAACAGGAATAGGAAGCCAGCACACCAACAGTTTTAATTTCATCCTGTGAACAGAAGGTAGCTAGACAGATGCGTGGTCCAATGTGATAATTACCAGTGTCTGCTTGGAATATAAACTTTCTTGTATTCTGCTTCATTTTCTTTCTCAGTGAATGGGTTTAAAGAGCCGTTTTTCCAGATTTTAGTTAGGCTTTCTGCCTTTCTGCCAAGGACACTCATTAAATATTTAATGAAATTCTGGAAGTTGACTTTTAATTATGATATGCAAGCAGGCTGTGTAATCATAGGTCAGAGAAACACCATATTAATCAAATGAGTGGGGTCTCTAACTGAATGCAATTACAAAAGTAATGGTAATCTGATTGTTTTAAAAGGAGGGGTTCAGATTCTAGAAATTTTATGCCAGTGCTGTTGACATCAATCCTTAGTGGAAATCTCTAGTGGATTCATAAAGAAATCAATTGCAAATGCTAAGAAAAGGCAGTAGTGATCATGAGGGCTCTCAGTATGGCTTCACTGAGGGTTAAGTTATGCCTGGTTAATTCCATTTCATTTGTTCAACACCAAGAAGAGGAATATCACAGTGATGGTATGTGGGCTCTAGCACTAGGCTTCAGGTTTAAAATCATAGCTCTACCACTTATTACCTGTGGGTTCTCAGGCATTCGACATTATCTCTTAGTTTCCGTTTTCTGATCTATAAAATCAAAATAGAAGTAGCACTTATTTCACAGGATTGTTGTGAGGGTAAGACATGTTTCTACATGTAAAATTTTTGGAACAGTATCGAAGCACGTTAGAGCAGTATGTAGTAATTGATCAATAAGCATTAGCTACTATTATTTGAACGCCTGGAATGTGAGCTCTGTGGAAATCGTGTTAGGGGATTCCATACATAGTTGAATAATTCTAATGCAAACATGCTAATGAATTGATGTGAATCAGAAAGGAAATTTCTCATCGTGTTCTGCTCATCATTTTTATCAACGAAACGACTGAATTTATTGCCAGCATGCCTATTAGCTCTATAGATATTAAAGTTTTTATAGTCTAGAAGGATGGGGTGAAAATGATAATAGCTCATTTAATATGTATAAATTTCAAGTCCTAACTCTTGGGTTTACAATCATCTGTACAAATTCAGGGTGGGGAAGATGTGGTCCAACAGGAGTTTTAATGTGTAAATCCTGGAGGATTATTTGACGCTGTGCTCAGTATGAATCAACACTGATCAGCCATGCTAATGGAACCTCAGTCTACATTGATAAATATGTATTATACACAATAAGAGAGGTACATTGGCCCAGTCAGTCCTTTGGTAACATTTAGTTCTGATGTTATATTTTAAGAAGCATTTTGACCACTGGACAACATTTTTTGAGGGTAGGAACTGTGTTTCAGTCATTGTTATATCTCCAGTACGTAGCATAGTACTTAGAGTGTAGTAGGTGTTCAAGAAATGTTTGAGGAATAAAAATAAATAATGAAATATAGTGCATCCATAAAATATGCCCAAGAGGATGAAGAGGCCATAAAGCTATGTGATATAAGGAATGGTTGAAAACCCTGAAGCTCTCAAGCCTGGGGGTACATGGTAAGCTATCTTCAGATATTGTTATGTAGAATAGGTATTAGACTTATTCTGTGCAGTCTGAAGTTAGTTTTAGAACAGGTGCCAATAAATCTGATAACACTTACATGGCATTTTATAGTTTATTGAGCACTTTATCATACATTATCTCATATGATTTTTATTTTCTGCACCAACCATATGAGGTAGTTACTGCAGGAATTTTACCCCCATATATAATAATAGAAAGTAGTAATAGTTAATACTTACTTTGTACTTACTATATGCCAACCTCTTTGCACATATAAACTCATTTACATTTCACCATTTGAGTTGGTTATTTTTATTATCAGGCACACCTTACAGATGTCTAATCTGAGGCCTAGAGGGGTTCAGTAACATGTCCATCATCAGATATCTAGCAACTCGTTGAGCCAATTTTTGATTCCCCTCCATCTGGGCTCCAGTCCATACTCTTAACTGTTACACTGCACTGAATTTCACATTAGCACTTTCTACAGAAAAGGAATCTGAGCTGAAGGTAGATCCAGTGATTTGCTTAGGATCACCCAGCGAAAAAGTGGCAGTCGGGATCTAAATTCTGACTTAAGGTCTAGTGCTCTTTCCACTACCCAAAGATGATCCTCACGTTGAACGAAATTTAGACTTTTATAGAGCCATTCAACAACGTGAGCACGTGTAGAGGCTGGAGGCCTACCTGTGAGACAAGCTGCGGAGGGGATGCCTACATGCAGTGTAAGAGGCACTTCAGTGGCCTTTAAGGTTTATTCCAACTCAAGATTTTATCAGTCTATGAGTACAATGTATCAGGAAGAGCAGAGGGAGTCAGCCAAGGAGAACAAGATGATGAGGGAAGGTCACCACCACAAGAAAGTGATTCTCGTAGTGTGGTACTCAGAATATCTGTGTCAGAATAATCGAAGGCATTTGTCCCTTTGCAGATTTCCAGGCTTCTCCTCAGATTTACTGAATCTATTTCTGGGGTAGGACAAAAATACCAAGTGACTCTTGTTGAGACAGATTTTGAGACCCACTCATTTAGAGTTGACCAGGGCCAGATTAGCAAGTCTTCAAAGTCATGGTAAGGATAAAAAACAAACAAATGTGTTTAAGGAAAGGAGTAATATGAAAAGATTTTCTAATTAGGAAGTTTGCTCTGGCTATAATGAGAAAGATGGGCAAGAGAAAAGTGAAAATGGAGGTGGGAGGAACAGAGAGGTGTCTATTTTAGTAATCTAGGCAAGATATATTTCCAATTCCAGAATAGTAGTTATAGATGGGTTTTGATAGTCTCAGATTGGTAATATAGCCCCAGACTCTAAAATCCTTTGTTCCTGCCCTCTCAGTGATCCCTCATTCTTGCAGGGTTCTATATCAAGGAAGCTATGTGCAAAGAGCAATAACCAGATGGGAATCTAATTACTACTTCATTGATAGCTGGCTAGTACTCAGTAATCCTTGCAAAAAAACTGAATGGGATGATGGGGTTTAAGCTGGGGGCTTAATGGAGTCTCTTACTCACCCCCACTCCCTCATCCTAATCTTAGGACCTGTGTACTTAGATATGCCTGCTTGGGACAGGTGGTAAGTGGAGAGTGAGTAGGGATGAGAGAGAGAAGCCAGATCTCAAGAAAGGCTCTGAATCCATTGACCCAACCAGCTACATGGAGTGGTACAGAAAGAAGACAAAAAGAATGCCAAGTTTGTTCCTGAGGCAGGAATGTAAGCAAGAGGAGGATATGGAAGAAGAGAGTGATTAAATCTTCACCAACAGTTTAGATCCTTCCTAGAAGTGCAAGTGAAAGAGTGCCACGAATGGGTTCTGGAAAAATAACTATATCCACTGTTCAAATGTAACATGACCTATGTTTCAAGCTTTGGCCAATAAGCATATTAAGTCCTCTTCCCTTGTGAAGGTGCTATTAAGGCGATAGACAGAGGGAAAAGTTTGGAGAGAAAGGTGGAATTCCCCTCTGCAGTGCTCAAAACAAGGAAGCTTGTGTTATATAGTGATAGTATATTCTCTAGCTCCTGGCCATGGTTCTAGCAGAAGGGATCAGGAAGAAAGCAGGGTGATAATTTGGAGGCTGTGGATGGATGCTTTTGAGCCAGTATCTCACTGGAGAAAAAAAGAAGTCTGTCCATTGAGTTCCTCAGGAAGCATTTCAAATCTTTATGCTGGGGAACAAGAATAAGCTAGTAGCTATGTTGTATGACCTATTCAACCAGAGTTCTGCAGTCCTTCTTCTAACCAAATTCAACTGCTGTGAAGAAATCAGGATGCAGGTCTGAGTCCCTCAGTGACATTACAAAAAATGTCCCTCTCTGTTCCCTTTCCTCTTTACCATTTGTTGATTAAAACATTTGTTCATGTTCCTTTTGTGAACTTGGCTGCAGTGGTTTGGAGCTGCATCCCAGTCCAAACCACAATCCAAATTCCACCCACAAGTTTTCTTTCTTGAGAGAATATTCTTCACAGGCACGAGCCTGGGAATCAATGCAGCCTAATCAGCTTGTCATCCCTTAGTGCCACACATTCTTGTCTTTGACAAGCATTCATTCTGAGGGGCATCCTGTAAAGCTCATGATGCCATCTTCATTGAGCTCATGCTTATAAGAAGAAAATAAGGGGCTATAGAAAACTTATTTTTACATTGAATTTAAGTAGTTTTGCCACACTTTAAATGTCAGACGGAACTGTTCCGCAAAATCTGCCAAGTCTATGCAGGCGGCTGTTTTCAATAGGACTGTTCATGCCCTATTGTACTAATCTTTTTTTAAACACACACCTTGCTGGAAAAGGCCAAGAACACCCACACAGGAAGTGGGCACTGTTACTTTTTTCTTGCTCCAACTGGATGAATAGGCTCTCATTCCATTTGGTGTGTTGCACTGTGAAGCGTCTCCCAATCGTTTTCTTTCCGTGATGGACATTGAGCCTTCCCGGGACACAGCAGGCAACAGTCCCTGTACTCTCCCACATGGCCGTCTACTCCTCCAGCCATCTGCCCATCTATCTGCCTCCTCTTGATCACCCTCCCCTCTTCTCTCACATAGATTGGATCTTCAGTTCAAGAATGATCAAGAATTACAGCAGTGGATGAGTGTGGGAACAGTCTGGTGTACTAGAACTCCATTTTTTTCTAATTATGAATGCTAAAAATCTTCTGTTACGTACACTTTTTCACCTTAGCAAAGCACAGTCTGGTTACCAACAGCGAAGTGACCTTCAATAATTTGTAAAAAGTCCTTAGGATAGCATATGTCTTTTAGTAAGGCAATATGTTGGGTCGTTTAGAACTTTTCAGAATCCAGAGTCAAATGATCTAGATCCTGCCTCCTCCACTTACAAGCTATGTAATCCCCCAAAAGTTCCATAACTTCTGTGAGACTCAGTTTCCTCATCTGTAAAATGGAGCTAATAATACCTATTTCACAGTGCTTTTGCGAGAATGAAATGACACATCTGCCAAGTGCCTGTATATTGTTTTTAGTAACTATAAGTGTTCAATGAAACATTAGTTGCAAGCGACATTATTTATTATTTAATTTTATTACCTTTCAAGCCCTGTGTCGTCACCTGCCAGTCAGTACTTACTGACTCTGCATCTGCAGTCTAAGATAAGCAACAAATACTTTGGGCATTCTACGTCTGTATAAAAGATTATCTGGGAGGATAGAGAGAAGGTTGACATAATCCTAACCCTAAGTGAGCTATCAGTGTACTTGGCTAGATAAGATATTTGCACCTATGATAAAACTAATAATATTAAAGTACCAGACATGTGATATAGATGCAGTAAGATATTAGAGCTCATAGAAAGTGGATATCCCTGTGGACTTGGCTGGTGGTTGAGCTATGAGTTATGACTTTAAAAATGAAAAAGGATAATAATGATGATGATATATCCTATTTGTTGGAGCCCTAATATGGGCTAGGTGCCTTTCATGTATTATCTCATTTAACCCACATAATACTCCTACAAGGTAGGCAACATTATTATCATCCTCACTTTTCAGACTAGGGGACTGAGGTTTAGAGAAACTAAGAAACTTTGCCTAAAGGCATATGACTCTTAAATGGCAAAGCTAGGATCTGAACCCTTGGCTCATCACACTCCAGAACTCATTCTCCTTTCAATATACCAGACTTCCTCCTGTCATCAAAGAGAAGCAGTTTGAGACAGTCAGGCAGGGGAGATGACGCAAGCAAAGGCACATAAGAACTGATGTTCAGGGGCCAATGAAGGGGACATCTGGCTGGTATGGAGGATTTATGTGTAGGAAGAAACAGAGAAGACCTGGAAAGTTAAACTGGAGCCTGACTGTGAAGGGCCATGTAGGTCAGATTAAGGAGATCAGTCTCTGAATTCCAGACACCAAGGAAAGGAAATGGGAATCAGTTTGCATGGTGTTAAGACATCCCCTGTGAGTGATCTCTGACTAAATTTTTAATCTGGGCTTTGGTTTTGTTTCTTCCCTTTTCTTACAAAGGGAGTGATATTAATAATGCCTTTTGTTTAAAGTTTTCAGGTAGATTTTATTTATTTAGGGGTCCTCTGGGAAAGTGTGTACATGTGGGAAACAAGAGAGGTTGAGACAGTTCAATATGCCTTGACCTACCCAGGGTATTTTTGTAATGCACCAAAGCGTCCTTATACCCAGTCTGGGAGTCGGTGGTCTATGTCTCTCACTCTGTGTTGGTGAGATGAAAATATCACCATGGAAAAGATTTTGATCTCTTTTGATTAGCCAAGAACCACAAGATCTTCTCTAACGTAGTGTTTAAAAAATGGGGAAAATGCCACATACGTAACATAAGCAGTTCCTAACCTGCAAATGAGTTGACTTCCACGAATTCATTTATCAAGAAATTTTTCATAATTTGGAATACACTGCGCCTTGGAAACAGTGCCAAATAAAAATGGTACTTGATTTTTCTCTACAGTGGGGATGATGGAATACTTATGATTCTTTTGGGTAATTTTATGTTCCATAGGAATTAGATAGCTGGCAGTAATTATACTTTCAAAGGTCTAAAAGGGGAACCAGTCAGAAGATGTCAGTCTGGAAAATTGGTAAAGTTGTACACATTTCCATGTAGTATACTATTGTCCATTTATTTTTTTCAAAGAAAATTAAGACTTTCAGAGAAACTCTTGGTTTTCTAAGGATACGTCCAAATATTTAGAGGTATGTAGCTGAAAAGCAGCTTCATCATCACATTGGTGATGAGATGCCTTTTTACAGAATTTCTTTCTAGCTTATAAACATTCTATGAGGATGTTTGCAGAAGTGGAGCAGGAGGGCACCTGTAGTATAACTTGAAGGGTACCACTAGTATTTCATTATATAATGATAATAATTCCACTCTTCTGTCGGAGTGCCAGAAATTCTACCGCTATTAACTTTGTGCTCTGGCATTTTTTTCAGTAACTAAAGTGGGAATCCTTCTGTATAGGGTTATTCATCAAGGTATTCCCAGTGATCAACAACTCAGCGTGAGTTAGTTTATCAGGTAGAGCGTGCTGAGGGCACTGGCCAGGAAACAGGTAAATTTGATGGTAGATACAGGGAATTGGAAATAGTATTTTCAAGTTTGATATAAAGCCTAGACAGAACAGGCTTGGGTGAGGTTTTAACAAGGAGTGTCTGCCTAAAGGCATCAGTTTCCTGATAGAGGCAGATAATTTGCTCAAGGTGAAAGAGGATAAGTTTTACAATATGGAATAAGTGGCAGCAAGATAGAGGATGGCTAGGAGGGACCAGAACTCGTAGTTTGGTTAGATAAAGTGGAATCAGCAAAAAGTTTCAGCTTGGAGCAACAAACTAAGGAATATCAGGTTGACTTTGCTGATAGGCAAGCTTAGTTAACCAAAGGCAGCAGTGTCAGACAGCTAAGCAGCTCAGAGGTCAATAATTGTTAGGCTAGCTAAGACAGGAAGGAAGAGTTAAGGAGATGCATGTAGGCCCAGAGTCCAAATTGGAAATATCGGAAGCAATAAGCTAGAAACACTGAAGTGAGCGCTTATCTTAGGGGAGAACCCACATCACTTTGTTCTTTTTGCCAGTGAGTGTAACCTTGTTTCCACAAGTATTAATTGCATGTAATAAAAACTTAGAGACTTGTGGGTGCCCCTGCTTCTATGTGAGGCAGGGAAAAAGTGTCATCAGCCTTGTCTATTCCAAATTCCACACATAACCTGCTGCTATCTGCCTGTATTCATACCTTAGAGGAACTAACTTGGGTCTCCGACAAAAAAATCCCCTTATGCCAGGCAAGATTCATTAGGGAAGTTTCCCCGAAGCTGAGTCAAGAGGTGTCTTTTGAAGGATGAAACAGAAAAGATGACAAGTTAAGGAAGGAACAGTCTCGTTTTATAGAACTTTTTAAAGGCATGTCTGGCAAAAACTAGAAGTAAGGGCACGAATGAAACTAATGAAGATCATAGAAGTGCAAGTAAAATCTTAATGTAGCTTGTATTATTAGATTTGGTGTCTGATTTTCAGTACAAGGATTTCTTCTGAATTCAGTCGTGCAGGATACTCTAGTACCTGAAGGCAACAAGCCAGACTAATGATCTATTGGGAGAGCTGATGTGGAGTTTCCTGCATTTGGATGATGTTAAAGACTGTGCTAGACAGCTTCTAAGATGACCCCCAAAGATCCCCAACTCTTGGTATTCATGTCCTGTGTAATCCTCTCCCCCTCAGTAGGAACTGAAATTATTGCCTCTCTTCTAACAAATAGAACATGCCAGGGGTAAAGGGATGTCACTTCCTAGACTGGGTTATAAAAAGATGGTAACTTCTGTCTTGGGAGTGTCCTCTCTCTATCTCTCTGTTTACTCACTCTGAGGGAAGCCAGCTGCCATGTTGTGAGTTGCCCTGTGGGAGAGGCCCAGGATGGAACTGAGGTAGACATCCAGTGATGACTTGAGCCATCTGACCAATAGCTTGTGAGAAACTGAGTCTTGCCAACAACAACATGAGTGAGCTCAGAAGTAGATCCTCCCTCAGTTGAGCCTTCAGATGAGGTTGCAATCCTAGCTGACAGTTTGACTGTGACCTCATAAAAGACCTTGAACCAGAGGCACCTAGCTAAGCTATGTACAAATTCCTGACCTACAGAAACTGTGAGATAATAAATATTTATTATTTTAAGCTCCTGAATTTTGGGGTAATTTTTTTTTTTTTTGGCAGCATTGATTCTTCGTTGCCATGCATGGGCTTTCTCTAGTTGAGAGCAGGGGCTACTCTTCGTTGCAGTGCACGGGCTTCTCATTGTGCTGGCTTCTCTTGTGGAGCACAGGCTCTAGGCACGCGGGCTTCAGTAGTTGTGGCGTGCGGATTCAGTAGTTGTGGCTCGCGGGCTCTAGAGCGCAGACTCACTAGTTGTGGCACATGGGCTTAGTTGCTCCGCGGCATGTGAGACCTTCCCGGACCAGGGCTCGAACCCGTGTCCCCTGCATTGGCAGGCAGATTCTTAACCACTGTGCCACCAGGGAAGCCCCTCTTCCAGTTTCATTGACGTACAGCACTGTATAAGTTTAAGGTGTACAGCATAATGATTTGATTTACATACATTATGAAATTATTACCAGAATGAGTTTAGTGACCATCCGTTGCACCTGCACACCTTTGGACCAGTCCGCCACCTCAGGCTGAGCAGCAGTGAACTCAGGAGCTGGAGCGGTCCATTCACCCTGAAATTCCTCCGTGGTCACAGCCTTCTCAGCTGCCGCCTGCTCTTCCTTTTCAATCTCTTCACGATCTCTGTAGAAGCAGAGATCAGGCATGACCTCCCATGGGTGTTCACGGGAGATGGTGCCACGCATGCGCAGAACCTCCCGGGCAAGCATCCACCACATCAGACCCACTGAGTGAGCTCCCTTGTTGTTGCACGGGATGGCAATGTCCACATACCACAGAGGAGAGTCTGTGTTACACAGAGCAATGGTAGGCAGGTTAACATAAGAGGCCTCTGGGAGAGGCTGGTGGTCAGCCCTGGGATCAGTAACCACCAGAAGGCTTCCTGGATCTGGTCAGTGAAGGTTCCAGGAGTGAAGCGGCCAGCAGTAGGAGTGGCTCCAGTGGCAGCAGCAAACTTCAGCCCAGCTCGCTGGCCAGTATTCCTGGAGGATACGACACTGACATCAGCTGGGTTTTCAATGGCAACAGTGGCATGAGCTGCCAACAGAAGCTTCTCCGAGGTCCTCTTCAGATTTGTGATGTAGATGCCATCACTTTTCCTTTTGTAGATGTACTGACCCATTTGGGAGCCAAGGTTGGTGCCACCTAAGTGGGTTCCTGCTGCAAGGAATTTGAGGACATCCTCCTCCTTCATTTGCAGGACATCAAGGGCTCCGGGCATTGTTAATGTTTCCCTTTAAGTTACGACGGGAATGCAGAACGACCCTTATCTGTGCGTGAGCAGTTAGTTCCAGTTTGGAGCCCAGTCAGAACTCCCAGGGTGCCTGCTCAGGTGCTCAGCTCAGCTTGGGCCCCCAACAGCCAGGGCTGAAGGTTCTGTGATTGGTTGTATATAGCTCACATTTGGTGAGCCTATACTCTGGCCTAATGTTTTCCTCATATTACCTTTCTAATTCTCAAAGCAATCCTGTAGCAATTATTTTCATTTTACAGATGAAGGAACTAAGTTTCGGAAAAGTTACCTGATGTTCTCAAGGTCAGAGATCAGAGATTTGAACCTAAGTGTTCTGACTTCGAAGCTGATTCCGTGGAGTCAGAAGACTTGGCCTTTCTATTTCTTAATGCCTCTTTATAAGAGCCATTGACCTCATAAATCGTGCCTAACTAGGACAGGGTCCAGTAATGGTAGCTACTTAATCCAGAGTATAAATGACAGATCCAGTACCTTTAGGGACTGTTCTAGAAATTTAATTGATTCTGGAAGTGGGTCAGGAGCCAAGGACCCTAAGCAAGTAGAGACATGGCCCTATAAAAATAATTAACTGACTTAGTGGGTTAACAATGGCTCCTTCGAATTTAAGGCTGGGAAGTCACTGGTTCTACTCACACTAGTTCAGAAGTCAGGCCAGAGCAATGATACGAAAGCCCAACCCTGCCTTCCACTAGCTGTGTGACTGTGGACAAGTTACATAACGTCTCTGATCTTCATATTTACCATCTATAAAATGATGGTAATATTAACTACCTTACACTGTTGTTGTCAGGATTACGTAAGATAAACAGTGCATACAAAATGCCCATCACAATGCTTGGCATTAAGGAATGACTTGGTAAATGATAGCAATAATAATAACAAGTATATAATAATAATAAGCTATTAATATTCGAATATAATAAGTACACAGACCCTTGAAGTACTATGAGATTTCTCAGGATCAAGCAATGAGAAAAAAATGGGTTTAGACATTTTAGAGGAAGCAGGGGATGGGATATTTGGTTTGGAGTCAGTCTGCTTGCATCCGATCCCTTATGCTTAGTAGCCACTGTGACCTTGAGCAACTTGCTTAACTGCTTTGAATCTCATTATTCATCTGTCACAATGGTCTATCAGTCAGTGTTCTCCAGGGAAACAGAACCAGTAGGATATATATATATTTCAAGGAATCGGTTCACTTAACTGTGGGGGCTGGCACGTCGGAAACCTGTAGAACAGGCTGGAGACTCAGGCAGGAGATGATGCTGCAGTCTTGAGGCAGAATGTTTTCTTCTCTGGAAAAAGTCAGTTTTGCTTTTAAGGCCTTCCAACGGATTGGATGAGGCACAAACCTCCTTTACCTAACCTGATTGTTGGCCACATCTACAAAACACCTTTACAGTAACACCTAGATTAGCGTTTGACTGAAGAACTGGATACTGTAGTCTAGTCAGGTTGACACGTAAAACTAACCATCACAAGTGAGTAATGAGAGAATCTGTCTCCTGGTTTTGTTGAAAGGTTTCAGTGAAATAATCCATGTAGAGAATTCTGCACAGTGCTTTGCTGCATAACAAGCATTCAGAACAGTATTACAATAGTACAGCTTCCTTACTCAGGGCTGCTGAAGGGAAGGACACTCAGCTGTGCTGTGGGAGTGAGGGTGGCATCTCGAATTTCCGGGGCCCTACCTGAGGTCCCATAGGTTGGTGTCTCTGGTTATGAGGGCAAGTTCGCTTCTAGTTTCCTGGCTAAAAAGCACCACTGCAGCGTTTTCAGCAGTCTCCGGGCACAGAACAGGTACCAATCTTGAAGTGTCTAGAACTGGCCTGAGGCGGCACTGGCCTCAGCTAATCCAGCCTCAGCTAATGACACAGTTAACTGGCTGGGCTGGGAGAGAGCAGCAGAAGTGGATGGGTTCTGTAAACCTAAGCAGCAGTAAGGTCGGCAAAGGCAGACTTGGGGATTCTGGTGTGCTAATCAGCAGAGGCAGCGACCTTTGACAAGCTTCCTGAAGCTATCTCCCTGGTCTGAGCCACCGTCCCCTCTCACCTGGACTAGAGGGATAATCTCCTTACTGGCCTCCTGGCTTCTCCCCAGTGCCCCGTTCAATCTGTTATTCACGGAACAGCCAGAGTGGTGCTGTTAAAATATGTCACCTCCTATCACTTCTCTGCTCAAAACCCCATGACTTCCCATCTCACTTTTAGCAAAATCCAAAATCTTCACAATGGGCTATGATTGGGTCTCTAGTTCCTTATCTCATCCCTTTGCTATTCCCCTCTTAGTTCACACCATTTCAGCCACAGCAGCCACCTTGCTGTTCCTCAAATACATTAAGCACACACACATGTACAGAGGGTCCAGTTATTGGAGCAAGAAATAAGACAGACCTTGATCATAAAGAACAAAACCAAAAAAGCAGTTTTATGTCAGAGGAGGATCTGCAGCAAGGGATACTGATTATGAGTTTCTTAAATTCTCCCTGGCTAGGGTTCTGATTGATTCCAGAGGTTGGAACAGCGTTGAGGCTGAAGCATGGGACTAAATGATCCCTGCAGAGAGGATTGGAAGTCTTTGTGGACAAGGAGTTGGGTTAGTGGTTATGTTGGTTAATTCACATCTTACACAGTTAGTCTGAGAATACAGGCATCTTCCACAGGGTGTCCATTTCCTATTTCAGATTGTGCCCTTTAATCTGGGTCCTTAGAATGCAGAGAAGGTCTGGAGTATGAGAAGGTCTGTACCTGAGAAAAGTTTATTTTCAGGGTCATTCTATCCCCCTCCCACCCACCCAGGTCCCATTAGCCTTTCGGATGTGCATTAGAACTGGCATACCTTTAAGTACCAGAGTTTTTTTGCTGACTTTTATAATTATGGCAATGGTGACCCAAACAGTGAAAAAAATAGTCCATTCGTTTTGGTAATACATAGATGGTGACTTTGTGCTGACACTGTGGGTAGTCAGCAACTTCATGGCTTCCTGGAAAGGTAGCCTCATTTGGTGATGGGAAATTCCTTTTTCAGATAAAGGACAGCGTGCTATGAAGGTAGTTTGCATCACTACCCATCAAACCATGGCTCTCTAACCTAACCATGTCATGCAGTAGCGTGATATATTTGGGTGTGGGTCCTAACCTCTGGAAACACTATTATAAAAGGATACTTGTATGCTTTGGGGGGAAATGGGCTTCCCATGGCTTCTTCTGTTATTTATGGGCTTTCAGTGGAAGAGGTGAGGATGTTGTTGTGATGTTTTGTGAGGCTGGTTAGCTTTATAGTGTGAGAAACTTGAGCTATGCTTTTGGGACCAAAATAATACCCTCGCTTCCTCCTGCCAACCCACACCAGAGGAAAAATGGAAGGAAGGGAGGGAGGGAGGGAGGGGGGAAGGAAGGGAAGGGAGGAAGGGAAAGGAAGGAAGGAAGGGAAGGAAGGAATTACTACCCCCAAACCAAACAGAAATTTGTGCCTGTGTTTTGGCCAGAAAGAGAGGATTGTTTCAGCAGAAATGATAATCCCAGTACGAAGATAACTGGGAAACTGGTAGCAAAGATCTGGAGAGCAAAGAAATCATCCAGTCGAGACCAAGTAGAATAAGGACCCAAATAGGAAGGAGAGGGAGAGATATCCTTCCATAGAGCTTGAGTGAGCCTGCTAGCCACTGACCGTGTTAATTTGGTCATTCAACTTGAAGAGCCCCAATAGGCATAGGGCTCTGTCTTTATTGCTACCACCAGATGCTAAAGCTGAACAAACCTTGTCCCACTTGAACGACTCTTAGGATTTTCTCTCACTTTGGGGATTTTGGATTGGAATAATAACTTTTATACCATTTCCTTTGACATTCATGGAACTCAGTTATGTTAAAAGTCAAGGGTTTCCTGACTGGCTCTCTCAGGCTATGAGCAGCATTGTTAACAGACTGCTTTCCCTGGCTCCCTTGACTCGTGACTGGGTAGCTCACTGGCCAAGACCGTGAGTCCAATGCAAGGTAAGCTGGGATGAAAAGTTGGAAGTTCTTCGGGGCTGAGTTTAATACCAACCAAGTAATTCTTGGAGTTCCTTTTCAGATTCCTTACATATACCTAGAACCCTGAGAAGTCCAGAACTCATACTACAAATGGCCCTACTTGGTTCAGTTAAAAATTAGAGTTGTAATTCTAAAAGCTTGTTCAGTTTAATTCCTTTATTTTATAGATGTGAAAGCTAAGGTTCAAAGAGAAAAAATGATTTATCTAAGGTCACCTAACTGGATGTCTCCTGATTCCAAGTGCAGTGCTCAGTATAGTACATCTCAGAAAATGAAATTCTAAGGTCAATACTTGGAAGTTACATTCAGAGACCATTGTATAGGGTAGAGGAACCTGTTCTCTTGGAGCTCTTCTGGCTGAGAGTGAAAGGATTGCTAGAGCTCAGCCACCATAATACTTTGCCTGGTGATTCGGCCTCCTGGGCATTTGCCTAACCAAGTTTAGAGAGTCATCTGCTCTGGAAAATTCTAGATGCTTCCCTGTGAATGTTTCTGTTTATAGTTGGCGAATTATGAATTGGTATTTAAATTCTGGTACTGACCCCATGTTGTGTGGCAGAGTAAGGTGAAGAAATGGGATACTCTAGAGTGGT
Organism: Pseudorca crassidens; assembly: GCF_039906515.1. Taxonomy (NCBI): domain Eukaryota; kingdom Metazoa; phylum Chordata; class Mammalia; order Artiodactyla; family Delphinidae; genus Pseudorca; species Pseudorca crassidens. The sequence goes on from NC_090317.1 coordinate 27,103,510, forward strand.
TTATAGCCGCTGAGGTAAGATTGAATTAAGAACTAGGAAGGTTAATTTGCTTGAACCGAAGCGAAGGAAAATACACTCCTTGTACTGATTGTAGAAAAGATGGTAAACTTGGTCCTGTCCTCCAGGTGGGAAAATTGTGAACATAAATAAGTAAGATCTAATAACCATTTGTTACTTAGGTCTCCTCTATCAACAGGGTACTGAGCTCCTCAGAAATATTCCAACCATATGCAGTTGCTCAATGTGGCTCTGTTGTCCTGACTACAAACCTTTAGTTGGAATTGGGACTAGACCACTGTTTTCAAAAGTGCTTAATCTTTGGAATCACTGGGCAGAGGTGGGGTGGGGTGTCCTTATTTAATTAAATCTAGAATTGAAATGCTTTTTAGCATACTGATTCTTAGGCCCTACCCCCAGGGATTCAGTAGGTGATCGGCATGGCCTGGAACTCTGTATATTAAACAGCTTTCCACGTGATTCTGATGATTATCTAGACCTGGGAAGTGTTGGAGCAAGCTGTTTCTCTTTTTGTCCAGCTCTGCCTGTAAAACGCTCCTCTGTGAAAAACCCATGGGATGACAGACATGCTCTGCTTGAGAAAACCAAGGCCTGCAGATGCATAAGGGAGGGGGGATGATTGACATAGCCAGAAGAATTCCTGGTTTAAGGGGAAGGACTCACAGTGGCAGACCATTAAATAAGAGGCTTTCCTACGGTTTTTAATTCTTTATTTACAGAATTACATATAACTAGTTGACAGATAAACTAGAGGAGGAGGCAGAGAGATTTGTAACTCATGTTAGAGGATCTAGGAGATGTGAACATAAAACATTCCTGAAGTGATATTAAACCCAAGGAGCAAACAGCATTTGCTTGATAAAAATTTGATTCTCTCACGCTCATCCCCTGGATATTTTCACGAGCATGCTGATTTGGCTAAGTGAGATTTCACCTATGTTAAGCTGAACCCAGACACAAGTTGGAACATGTCTGGGAGGCAAAGCATCTGACTTTGTATTCAAAGTCAGATGTATGTATTTCCATAATTATCTACTCCCTTAACCATTTCTTTTTAGCCTTCATATAACTTGTGACAAGATAGGCATTCAAGTGCTACTGAAATTCCCAATTGCCAATTGTGTCGAGTTCTACAGTAATAAATCACCGGGGAGAGCCTGCTTTTAATTTGAGATGCTGTGAACTGCTTTGAGAGAGTGCCACTGTGGGAAGTACTGTTACACCAAGCTGAGGCCCTTGAGGTAAAAGTCAGCAGGGGCCAGCATACCCTGTTCTCCACATGCTAGTTTGAACTGCTTCAATTTGCCTGTTTACCATATTTTTTTCCGTAGGTTTTCACAAACCCAGGTCCTGGGGCCTCAGGATTGCTAACCCCTGCTGGGGTACCCTACTCCTTTCTGCCTTCCTGGCCATGCCAGCTCCATAGTAACCCTCCCTTCTCAGTGAGAAGCCTAGTTCCTTCAGTCTCTTCCTTAGTAGCCATAGGAGAGAAAAACACTAGTCTCAAGTGTTAATCAAGATAGCAGTAGTGCTTAACATGATACCCAGGACTGCTTCCTTTACAAAATAAGAATTAGAGGTGATGGCTCTTCAGATTCCATGGTAGTGGGCTGGGGAGATATCCTTTGGGATGAAGTTGCCTTTTTCAAATAACATTTAATAATAAACTTTAATTTTAGAATAGTTTTAGATATACAGAAAAGCTACACGAATATTACAGAGCGTCCCTGTACTCCACACCATATTGTTAAATGGTATATTTAAAGGATTCAAAAGTAAATTAATTATTTGTATAGTTGGAGTATAGATACCATCTTTGCAACTTTTCTGTTAGGTTCATATTTGCTCTATTTAGTTTTTACCCTCTTTTTCTGCCTTCTCTGGTTTTAATTGAATATTTTATGTGGTTTCATTTTATCTCCTTTCCTAGCATATCATCTATACTGTTTTAAAGCATTTAAAATTATATTATTTATTAGTAATTATCAGCCGGGGCCACGGGGAGATCTTTTTCATATCCTCACTGTGAGAACCTGGTAAATTCCTGGAGTGAAAGCCCACAGAGTGTGAGGAGCCTTCCTAAGACTGCAGCCCCCATGAGTTTCTCACTTTCAAGGTAGTTTACACTTAGCCTTCAGAAATTTGTCAAAATGATCATTTAAGTGTCCCTACAAGCTTATGGATTTCAGTGGGTTTTGTTCCAGGTAAGCAAATTTAAGGATTATGTCACTCTGGATGTGACCGTCTCTCTAGATTTTGGGCTGGTATATGCTCTGCGACTTCAGCTCTGTCATGGGTCAAAGAAAGGCTAATGATTTTTTTTGTCCAGTTTTTATTGTTTCAAGGACAGGAGTGACAATTTCCAAGCTCTTTGCATGATCCGAAACCGGAACCCAAAGCTTGTCTTTTTATGCCTCAAACCATAGCCTCAACCTTCACCCTCAGTCCACTACTTCTTCTCCCTTTGAGTAGGGCTAATTCTGATGATCATATCTCTATGTGTAGAATCAATTTAGGCCTGTAATAAAATGAAAATGAAAGATAGGCACAGTGTCTGGTAGAACATTAATTGGCTCATTAACTGTAAGTACATCATTTTATTTTCATTAGCCAGGATCAGGTTAAGAATGGGTAGAGTCCTAGACTCAACCTTTTAGTGATGACTATGTGCTTTTTTTTTGCAATTATTATAAGTAAATAGCTAGCAAAAGGGGGAGGTAGTGAAACATATGTTTTCTCTAGGATGATTGCTGAAACATACGTGAGTGGACATAACAGTGGTCATTGAACTTCACTGGTAGATATGGGTTAGGGGCTGGCCTGGGGAAGGTAGATTTTCAGGACAAGATGTTCCCCTTTATGCTATGGGGTTTCACCCTGTGTGGGGTCATCAGTGCTTTTGAAAATCTGATAAAAGTTAAGGACCTTTCTTTTCCAGAAAAATGTACATTCTTGTATCATTTTGTACACCAGTCCATATTCTCTAGATAGAATCTTCCTTTAGATTTTGGTTATTTGAAGAACTAATAATGGCCTATGTCATCTTTAACCCACTTAGATGCCCTGTAGAGCAACCTCTCATATTTCTCCTACTTCCACTGACCAGACACCTTAGCCTTTCTGCTCAAAAAACTTCTGTCTAGGTCAGAGATTGGCAAAATTTGGTTGGCCAATTCTTTTTCTTCGGTAAATAAAGTTTTATTGGAATAGTGCCACACTTGTTTTTTTATAGTGTCTATGGCTGCTTTTTTCCTTATGATCACAGAGTTCAGTAGGCATGGAAAACCCAAAATATTTAGTATCTGCTCCTTTACGGGAAAAGTTTGCTGACCCTGTTCTAGATGAAAAAGTTCAGAAGAGTACAGCTGATAAAAGAGTTAACGTATAAAAGAGTTACCCTGCCCAAAGATGTTTACATTTTAACAGGGATCAAAATGCTTTTCAATAGGATGGATTGAATCTTAAGGATGCAATTTTGTTTCCAATTTTATGTTTCGGTGAGAAAATGCCTAAAATCAGATCACTTACATGTGTGGTCAGCCATGCTAGTAAACAGAAGAGACTTTATCTCACCAATTCCTGTAATTCAAGAATTCCCAAGCGACACCAAACAGGTTCACACAAAAATTTACAGTAAATTTTATCTTTTGGTATTATCCTGGGCTGCCTTTCCTCCCCACACCCCCAAGCCAAGTGCTCTCAAAAAGCATCCCAGATTTCAGAAAAAGAGAAGCTCTAGCTGATGCTCTTCTCCTTAGGATCTCAATATGGTGCCTTCCTAATACAAGTACTAATCTCCTAGTGCTCTTTGCTTAGAAGACCAGAGTAAGTAGCTGTAAACAGCTTTTTCTGCAAACATTAACGTTCAATGGGCCAGCAGAGGAACAAACATAGAGTTCACACAGTGGCATTTCTCTGTAGTTTAAAATGTACACAAGGTACCCACTAGTTTGAAAGGCCGAAGAAGCCAGTTGTGCTAATATCTCCATGAAGGTCTATCAGGGAAGAGCCTCTGACAGAGAATGCTCTGAATGCAGGGTCCAGGTGGCCAGCCAGTGCTGAGCATTCAGGCTTATTTGTCCTATTTGTCCTCTTCAGGGTTTCAGGCCAGTCTCATTCAGGATTGGTTCTTACCTTGAGGGAGCGACATATAAAGACAAATTATGGTGGTTCTTTTGTTCTTTGTGCTACTTTTTTTCTAGGTCCTCCTATTTGTTCCCTTGTACCTTCACCTCACCCTACTTCAACCTTTGCTTACTTCCTGTGAACTCACTGCGTACCGTTTGCCTGGCCATTTTCCCAAATATATTTGTCCCTTTTGTATGGAGATAACATGTTGTGGTAGAAGGACTTTGGATTCAGAGAGAACTAAGCTCAGTTGTATGGCGTATTAGCTGGTGTCACCAAGGCAGGTGAATCTCAGTTTCTTTATCTGTAACATGGGACTACAAGACTGTATATTTCGAAAGGTTATTAAGAGGATTACTTGAAGTAATTTGTATAAAACTCCTAGCATAGCACCTGATAAACTGTAGACACTCGGTAACCAGTCCTCTTCCCTTTTGCCTCACTCTTCTCAGTGGAGACTATTTCTGTGACTTACCTCACCTCTGATTCCTCTTGGCCCAGGCAGGCCCTTGTGATTTATAGATGCCCTGCCTCCCTGGGTTCACAGTCTTGCTATCCTTTGTTTCTTGATCTGATGGAGCACACCAACTGACCTTTATTGGATGGCTCACCATAATTCCCAGGGACTTGGAAAGCCTGTACCCAATAACACCCCCTCCGTCATCTAGAAGTGTGGTAGAATAATTATGTGGTGATTTGCACGTAAATGGTGCTGTGTTTTAGCCATGACAGAAAAGAATGTGTAAACAACAGCGTCTGCATGAATATGCATGTTACTTAATGACACAATTATTTAATTTGCTCCTTTGCCAAGACTCACCTCACTGATGGTTCTAGGAAGGCCCCAGGAATTACACTAAAATCATCGAATACTCATTCTTTTCTTGCCAACTCACTTAGTCTTTCAAGATTTGTTAGGGCATATATAAGCAAAGAGAGCTACCTCACATTGATTCACATTCTTCTTTTAAGTAAACAGTTGAAGAGCTCAGCTATTCCAAATACCTTGTCCTGGAAATCAGAAACACCCATAATGTAGCCTTGTGTTACATGTCTTATGTGAATTCCTCTCCCTACAATTCTTGTCCCTCTCTCTACCCCCATGCCCCACGTATACCATTGACCTAGGCTTCGGTTTTTACTGCCCTTTCTTACTTTGTTCCGTGTTAGATGGAACTGTTGATCATAATTCTTTACTCTGTTGTAGTGATGTCATACATTCACATCCTTGCAAGGACTTAGAACTTTGACCCTGACAGGTCACCTGGGGATGATTATTTTACTGTTTCTCTTGATGGCCAAAGGAAAGTGGAAGGGCCCTTTGCTTTCCTCAACACTCCACCAAAAATCTTTTTATTGCTCTCTGTCTTTCCTGAACTATCCATTAGTAATTAGTAAATCTTCTAACTTGAGACAGCAAAAGACTTAAAATGCATGCATGCTATATGGTGGGGAGAACACATAAACATAGTGCTCATTATCATCTGAAGTGACAAGTTAATCAGCTGGACTTTGAATTCAGTAGGAATTTAACTAAGCATATTTTATGTGCCAGGCACTGAACTAGGTGTTTTCCAGTTGCTTTATTACTTCCTTGAATCCTTATAAGGACTCTGTAAGATAAATTTTATTATTTTTCCCGTCTTACATATGAAGCAGCTGAAACCCAGAGAGGTGCAAGTTATGTGCCGAAAGTCACAGCTACTTAGTAGTACATCTATGACTGAATGCCAAGCTAAGGAAAGAAGCAAGTCCTTGAGAGGAGATTTAATGTGGAAACGGGAGACACCCTTAAAATATACTTCCTATATTGCCACACAGTGTCAGGTCTTTCTTTTCCTTTCCTCCCTCAACTTTTGGATTTTATAAGAATTGATATCTTATTTTCTTTCCCTATTGCTTAGCCCCAGGGTAGAGGGAATTCAAATGGTGGTCATATATTCCAAGCAGTTGTTGAGAAAGGGCCATTCTAGTACGCTGACCTGCCTCCTGTCTCTCTTTGACCTTTACTGTATATCTCTGTAGCTCTGTGAGGAGTGGAACAACTCCCATATGGGAAACCATTGAGAACTACATCAGTGTAGACTCATCAGGTTTGGCTACTTTTCCAGGAACCTGGGATGGTACTTGGCGTTCTTCTGTATCAGATCTTACCAAAGAAAAGTCACTCCCAAAGCTGAGTGTGATCGCCTAGTTTCCAGACTGCTCAGAGTAGAGCTCTGCAACAGTCCACCATTTCCTACCCTTTGTAGACTTTGAGCGGTGAGTAGAGACTATTTTAGTGCAAAATGTAGTCTGGGCCCTAGCCCTAAAATAGCCATTTTGGGGGAACTTAAGTCTTGAAAGTACTCTCAAGGTGAAAATTTTGAGGGCTTCATTGTCTTTCACAATTTAGGACCTATGGAATCAGGCCCAAGCCATAACATTTTTCCTTCCCCCAAGCTAGAGACCTGAACCAAACTATGAACTTGGTAACTAAAATAAAACATGGTATTCTCTTTAAGACTAAGTTTTACCTCAAAATTGTTTTATATTACAAATCATTTTAAAAACCTAAGTGCTTTTCAGGATACACTTTATCAACCATTTTTTTAAGTACCAGTTTGGTTCTACTCTCGTGTTCCCCCAACTGAATCTGGGCTGAACGTGGATTTTATGTGCCTCAAAGATCTGCTTCAGCTGAGTGAGATTCTCCTCCTCGTCATCAGTAGCATCATCATCACCACCACCACCACCACCACCATTTAACATAAGTGGAAAGATAACTGACATTTATTGAAAATCTATGATGCATCAAGAGTTGTGTTAGATACTTTATATACATCATTTCTAATTCTGTATACATGATGTACATTATGTCTAACTCTCAAGATAAACTTGTGAAGTGGAAACTCTTATTCTCATCTAACAAATGAGGAAACTGAAGCTCATAAAAATTAAATATTTTGCCCAAGATCACCTAATTACTAAGTGACAGAGCTGGAGATTTTTAAGAAACAGCTTTATGGAGGTACAATTTGCATATCATAAAATGTATGATGTACACATTTAAGCCTACAATTCAATCATTGTTAGTAAGTGTGCAGAATTGTGCATGTATTACTACAATCCAACTTTAGAACATTTTTGTCACTCTAAAAAGATCCCTCAAACCCATCTGAAGTCATTCCCCATTCCCATGCACTACCAAGCAACCGCTAATCTGATCTACTTTCTGTCTCTATAGAGAAAAGAAAATAATAAAGATTAGATCAGCTGTAAATGAACTGAGTAATAAAAAACAGTAGAGGGCTTCCCTGGTGGCGCAGTGGTTAAGAGTCCGCCTGCCGATGCAGGGGACGTGGGTTCGTGCCCCGGTCCGGGAAGATCCCACGTGCCGGGGAACGGCTGGGCCCGTGAGCCATGGCCGCTGAGCCTGCGCGTCCGAAGCCTGTGCTCCACAACGGGAGAGGCCACAGCAGTGTGAGGCCCGCGTACCGCAAAAAAAAAAAAAAAAACAGTAGAAAGAATCAACAAGCCTCAAAGTTGGTTCTTCAAAAAGAAAAACAAAATTGAAAAAACTTTAGCCAGATTTACCAATAAATAATAGAGAGGTACTCACATTACTAATATCAGGAAAGAAAGTGGGGTCATTATAACTGATTTTGCAGAAATAAAAATGATTATAAGACAATACTAGGACCAATTGTATGCCAACTAATTAGATAACCTTGATGAAATGGAAAAACTTCTTATGACACACAAACTACCAAAACTGAAACAAGAAGTAGAAATCTGAATAGCACTGTAACAAGTAAAGAGATTGAGTTGGTAATCAAAAACCTCCCAACCATAACAACAACAACAAAACCTAGGACTGGATGGCTTTATTGCTGAATACCACCAAATGTTTAAAGAGTTAACATCTATCATTCACAGACTCTCCAAAAATATAGAAGAGGAAGGAACACTTTCTAGCTAATTCTATGAGGCCAGTATTATTCTTATACCAAATCCAGACAAAGATATTACGAGAAAAGAAAACTATAGACCAATATCTCTTCTGCATATGAATGTACAAATTCTCAACAAAATACTAGAAAAGCAAATCTAGCAACAAATTAAAATGATTATATACCAAATGGACTTTATATACCAAATGGATGATATACCTAATGATTATATACCAAATGACTTTATATATACCAAATGACTTTATATACACCAAATGGATATATGCCAAATGACCAAATGGACTTTATCCTAAGTCTCTATACTAAGAGTGCAAAGCTTGTTCAGCGTGTAAAGTTCAATCAATGTAATGCACCATGTTGAAAGAATGAAGGAAAAACACGACATGATTATCTCATTAGATGCAGAAAAATCATTTGACAAAATCCAATACCCTTTGATAATGAAAACACTCAATAAACTAGGAATAGAAGGGAGCTTCCTCAAAATGATAAAAGGAATCTATGAAATACCCACAATTAACATTATACTTGGTGGTGAAAGACTGAAAGCCTTCCCCTTAATTTCTGCTGACACCACTTCTGTTCAACATTGTACTGGAAGTTCTAGCCAGGGTAGTTAGGCAAGAAAGAGAGATAAAAGGCACCTGAATCAGAAAAGAAGAAGTAAAACTATATCTGTTTGCAGTTGATATGATCTTTTCTATAGAAAATCCTAATGAAACTACAAAAATCTCTTAGAGTTAGTAAGTTCAGCTTGGTTGCATCTAAAAGAACAAAATACCTAGGAATAACTTTAATGAAGGATGTGCAAGATTTAAATACTGAAAACTACAAAGCATTGTTGAAAAAAATTAAATGGAAAGACATCCACGTTCATGGATAGGAAGATGGCAACACTCTCCAAATTTATCTATGGACTCAGTTGTAATCCCTGTTAAATTTCCTACTGCCTTTTTTGGGGAAAAAATTGACAAGCTTATCCTAAAATTCATATGAAATTACAAGGGACACAAAATTGTACAAACAATCAGAAAAAAGAACAAAGTGAGAGGATTCACATTTCTCAATTTCAATAATTAATCCAGTAATCAAAACTCTGTGGCCCTGGCATAAGGATAAATATAGAGATTAATGGAATAGTATTGAGAATTCAGAAATAAACCCATACATTGATGGTCAGTTGACCTTTGACAAGAGCTCCAAATCATTCAAGAGAGAAAGAATATTCTTTCCAATAGATGATCCTTGGACAACTGGATATCCATATACAGAAGGATGAATTTAGAATCCTATATCATACCCTGTAAAAATTAACTCAACCTGGATCAAAGATCTAAGTGTAAGAGCTAAATTTAAAAAGCCCTTGGAAAGAAATATAGGTATAAATCTCCATGACCTTTTTATTAGTCAACATTTTCTTAAATATGGCACCAAAAGCACAAGCAACTAAAGAGAAACATAAATATGACTTCACCAGAACTGAAAAAAACCACATTTGTACATCAAAGGACAGTATCAAGATAGTGAAAAGACAACTGAGAGAATGAAAATCATATATCTGATAAGGGTCTAGGATCTAGAATATATAAAGAACTCAACAAAAAGACAGATGATCCAGTTTAAAAATGGGGAAAACAACTGAATAAATGAAGGTGTACAAATTGCCAACAAGCCCATAGAAAGGTGCTCAACATCATTAGTCATCAGGGTCATGCAAATTAAAACCACAATGACATATGAATTCACACTAACTAAGATGGCTAGAATTAAAAAAAAAGAGGAAAATAATTTTTGGTGAGAATGTGGAGAGATTGGAACCCTCACACATGGCTGGTGGAAATGTAAAATAGTGAGGGCATTGTGGAAAAGTAAAACAGTGAGGGTACTGTGGAAAACAGTATAGCAGTTCCTCAAGATGTTAAACATAGAATTGTCATGTGGCCCAGTAATTCTGTTCCTAGGCATACACCTAGGTAATTGAAAACATATGTTCAAACAGAAACGTGTACATGAATGTTCATAGCAGAATTATTCATAATAACTCAAAGTATAAATGATCCAAATGTTTATACATCTAATGCATTTGATGGACAATTATTCAGCCATAAAAGAATGAAGTCCTAATACATGCTACAACATTAATGAACCTTTGAAAACATGCTGAGTAAAAGAAGCCAGACACAAAAGGTCACATATGTGCTATGGTCTGAATGTTTGTGTCCCCCTAAAATTCATATGCTGTAATCCTAACCTCCAAAGATGATGCCATTAGGAGTTGGGGCCTTCGGGAGATGCTTAAATCATGAGGGTGGAGCTCTTCTGAATAGAGCTAATGCTTTATAAGAGGCTCCAGAGGGATCCTTGGTCCCTTCCACCATGTGAGGACACAGCCAGAGGTGCTGGCTATGAGCCAGGAAGAGGGATCTCATCAGAATGCGACCATGCTTGCACCTCGATCTTGGACTTTCCAGTCCCAAGAACTGTGAGAAGTAAATGTTTGTTGTTTATAAGCCAGCCAGTCTGTGGTACTTTGTTATAGCAGCTCAAATGGACTAAGGCAGTATGATTCCATTTATACATAATATTCAGAATGGATAAATCCATAGAGACAGAAAACAGGTTAGTGGTTACCAGAGTTTGAGGGAGTGGGGAATTAAAAGTGAGAGCTTAATGGGCACAAGGTTTCTTTATAGGGTGATGAAAATGGTCTAGAATTGGATATTGGTTATGATTGCACAGGATTTTGAATATACTAAAAACACTGAATTGTACACTTTAAAATGATGAATTTTATGTTATGTGAAGTTTATCTCGAAATTAAAAATCTTTAAAAAAACCCTTTGGTTTTGGAAACTCCAACCCATTACCCTACGGACAAGTTCAGCCTGTAGCAGGGAGAGGTTCTGCGAGCTATGATGGGGGCTACATGGAGGGAGTTTTTAGTTTACATTACAAGTGCTAGTGGGCCATAAGGAGAGTGAGATGCAGTAGCTCTTGGAATGACCGCATTGTGGCAATCTGTGATTAACTGGTTGTGAAGCCCTACAAGTTGCCCTGTAATCTCAGTCTGTTATAATTCTTACCTGACTGAATAGCTATCACATTTCTAACCCACTGTCTTAGGGCTGCTAACAAAGTACCATAGACTGGGTGACTTATAAACAACAGCAATTTATTTCTCACAGTTCCGGAGGCTGGAAGTCAGAGATCAGAGTGCCGGCATGGTCAAGTTTGGTGAGGACCCTCTTCTAGGTTGCAGACTTCTGACTTACTGTATCAGAGAGCAGAGAGCAGAGGGAGGAAACAAGCTTTACTGTGACTCTTAGAAGGACATCAATCCCATCCATGAGGGCTTCACACCTTCATGAGTTCATCTAATCCTAATTACCTCCCAAAGGCCCCACCTCCTAATACCATCACACTGTGGGGTAGGGTTTCAGTATGTAAATTTGGGGGGGACACGTTAAGTCCTTAAGATCCACTTATGAATAACTCCACTGTAAGGTAAATACTTAACACCTGAATTATTTTGAGTTAAGATATCTCTATGGACACTTAGATTTATTCAATCTAGTCACCAAATATTGGGTTGGCCAAAAAGTTCCTTTGGTTTTTAAGTAAAAATAAAAGACACATTTTTCATTTTCACCAAGAACTTAATTGAACAACGTATTCACCCTTTTGTTCCACTACCTGCTGCCATTTTTCAGGCAACTTCATAATTCCATCTTCCCAAAACTTTTTTTTTTTTTTTTTTTTGCTGTACGCGGGCCTCTCACTGTTGTGGCCTCTCCCGTTGCGGAGCACAGGCTCTGGACGCGCAGGCTCAGCGGCCATGGCTCACGGGCCCAGCCGCTCCGCGGCATGTGGGATCTTCCCGGACCGGGGCACGAACCCGTGTCCCCTGCATTGGCAGGCGGACTCTCAACCACTGCGCCACCAGGGAAGCCCTTCCCAAAACTTTTTATCTTTTTGAGCAAAGAACTGTTCCAGGTGCCTTTTACAGTCTTCCAGGGAATTGAAATTTTTCCATTAAGAGAATTTTGTAAAGACTGAAATAAACGGAAATCCGAAGGTGCAATGTCCGGTGAATATGGCGGATGAATCAGAACTTCCCAGCTAAGCTGTAACAGTTTTTGCCTGGGCATCAAAGAAACACGCGGTCTTGCGTTACCCTGATGGAAGATTATGCCTTTTCTGTTGACGAATTCCGGACGCTTTTTGTGAGTGCTGCTTTCAGTTGCTCTAATTGGGAGCAGTACTTGTTGGAGTTAATCGCTTGTTTTCCAGAAGGGGCTCATAATAGAGGACTCCCTTCCAATCCCACCATATACACAACATCACCTTCTTTGGATGAAGACCGGCCTTTGGTGTGGCTGGTGGTGGTTCATTTCGCTTGCCCCACAATCTCTTCCGTTCCACATTACTGTACGGTACCCTGTCACAACTGTTTTAGAAACGGAATGTTTCTGTTATGTTTAAGTAGAGAATCGCATGCAGAAATATGGTCAAGAAGGTTTTTTTCACTTAATTTATGTGCAATCCAAACATTAAAGCGATGAACATAACCAAGCTGGTGCAAATGATTTTCAGTGCTTGATTTGGACACTTTGAGTATGTCGGCTCTCTCCCGCGTGGTATCACGTTGATTGTTCTCAATGTCTCGATTTGATCGCTGACAACTTCAACTGGTCTACCCGACCATGGAGCATCGTCCAGCGAGAAATCTCCAGCACGAACCTTCACAAACCACTTTTGACATGTTCGATCAGTCACAGCACCTTCTCCATACACTGCACAAATCTTTTTGTGCGTTTCAGTTGTGTTTTTACCTTTCTTGACATAATAAAGCATAATATGCCAAAAATGTTGCTTCTTTTCTTCTGTCTTCAATATTAAAATGGCTACACAAAAAATTCTCCAATTTTGCTAAGTTTTTTTAATGCACGCTGATATGACAGCTGTCACAATACAATCTAACAAAATTGTTTCGAATGAAGTTAAGGACGACTAAACACTACCACAGCCATCTTATGGAAAAACCCGAACGAACCTTTTGGCCAACCCACTACTTATCAAGTATGTCATGCTATTTGTTGAGCATTAATTGTGTGTTTGACCACTGTACCTAAACATTATATACTTTATACTGACTGAGTCCATTTAACAAACCCATTAAATAGATTTTAATGTTCCCATTTAACAGATGGGGAGACTACAGTGGAGAGAGGTTAAATAACTTGCCTAAGGCCATCCAGTCGCTGTGTGGCAGATCTGGGATGTTAACTTAGATCTGTATACACCCACATCGCCTGCTCTTTAGCGCTATGATATAATGGAAGTTAACTTGGGCTGGGGGAGTGGGGTGTGTGAGGATTGGAGAGAAAGAAGTCTAGCATGAATTCTGGCTGCTATTTCAGACCAACTAATTGAATTTCTCACATTTCAGACAATTGTTTAGGCTTATTGAAGACAGGGACTCAAATAACCTATTTCTCCCTCTTTCACTGTTACAAAGATAAAGTCTTTATCCTTCATCATTTTCACAAATTCACTGTGCAGTCAGTTGGGCCTGTTGAAATCTTATAATATTGTTGGGATGGTGTTAGGCATTTACGGTATGTGTTCCAGTTTATTTGTTAGCATTGAAAACCTGTTGATCGTGCATTAAATTGAGGTGGATCTATAGCTTCTGACTTAAAAAAAGCGACATATTGTAAATGTGGCTGTTGACAAAATGACAGGATTTTAAGCTTTTACAGTGAAAAAATGTCTATACATTCTGTGTAACATCCAATAATTAAATGTCTGGCAAGTGTCATTAAACAAAATTAACATACTTAATGAAACCATCATTTCTCTTATTCTCTTTTCAAAATTCTAAATTATACCTAACTATTTATTCTGTAATAAAGCATTGTATTTGCTGTTCTGCAAATAAATATGAATGCAGACAGATAAATTAGGATTAGATTATTTAACTGCCTATATATAGTGTTAATTGCATTTTTTAACCATATAAACCTTAATCCATGTCACCTCTTTCAAGACCCATACCAGAACATGCCTTCTCTTATGTAACTTCCCTTACTAAACTGCCATGCTCAGAACGTACTTTTCACACCTATTATGCCATTTATAGAGTGGTATATTGCTTAAACTTATTACTACTGTTTCTAAATGATCTTTCTGGCTGTTTCAGGAATATCCATTTTCTCTCTCACTAACTCACAAGCTCTGCATGTCATTGACATTTTTTTTTTTTTTTTTAGTAATCACAGAATGTTTAAGGATAGTTCTCTACACATAGTGGGTGGTCAGTAAATATTCCTGGAATTGCAGTCTGCATTTCCAAGTTGCTAAACTCATTTAATGTTAAACTATTAAAGACCATGGTCTTTTTGAGGATTTTGAGGATAAATCCAGTGGTGCCTGAGAAGTCTGGGAATTGTTTTTGTTACTGGGAAAGAAATAACAATTCTTTATTTTTCCCCACGTGATTGGACAAGTACTTTAAGCACAGCCTTTCTAGCCTAAAAAGAGGCAAATCTCCTCTCCCCAGGAGAGGATCCTCTACCAGGATATTTCTCACATCTCTTTTGTGGAAGGCCTTAATTCTTCTTTGTAGCTGTTTTTGGACTTATGCAAAAAGGGATATATTTCAGGAGAGAAATCTCAAAAAGTAATACCTAGTTTATCTGGCATCTTTTATCCTGAGATTACTCCAGGTTGAGTTAGGTCCTCATTATCTGTAGAAAGGGGAGAGGGGTTCCACTTTTGGCACAAGAGTGAGTTGCTCTTTGGACCTGCTCCTCAGAGAAACTGGTGGAAATTATTTTTTAAAAATTTAAGGATTCTGGGGCTTCCCTGGTGGCGCAGTGGTTGAGAGTCCGCCTGCCGATGCAGGGGACACGGGTTCGTGCCCTGGTCCGGGAAGATCCCACATGCCGCGGAGCGGCTGGGCCCGTGAGCCATGGCCACTGAGCCTGCGCGTCCAGAGCCTGTGCTCCGCAACGGGAGAGGCCACGACAGTGAGAGGCCCGCATACCACAAAAAAAAAAAAAAAAAATTTAAGGATTGTGGAAATTGTTCTAAGAGCATACTGCAAATGATGAAACATGTTCTAAAATGTACTGTGGTAGTGGTTGCACCACTCTGAATATACTGAAAACCACTGAATGGTACACCTTTAGAAAAGTAAATTGAATTGCATGTGAATTATATGTCAATAAAGTCTTAAAAAATTAAGAAAGAAGGAAACCAAACTTCATATTCTGTCTCCCAGAGTGACCCAGAATAGTATTAGTGAAACAAAGGAGAAATATAAAAGTTATCTATTGCTCTATAACAAATTTCCCCAAACTTAGCTGCTTAAAACAACAAAGATTTCTTAACTCTCAGATTCTGTGGGGCAGGAATCCTGGGCACAGCTTGGCTGGGTGCTTCTCAATCCAGGCCTCTTATGAGGTTACAGCCAAGTCATTGGTCAAAGCAGTAGTAGTCATAGCAAGTCTTAGCTTGAACTGGAGAATTTGCTTCTAATCGCACTCACATAGTTGTGGACTGGACTGAGAAGATCAGCTTCCATCTCATTCATGTGGTGGCTGACAGGCTTTGGCTCCTCATTACATGGATCTGAGTGTGCTCCAAACATGGCAACTGATGCTGCTGCTGCTGATGAGATAGGGAGAGGGAGAGGGAGGGGGAGAGAGAGAAGAGAGCGAGCGCAAAAGAGACCGAGCGAGACATGAGGGAGAGCTTACTAGAGTGTTCAAGATGGAAGCCATAGTCTTTTTGTAGCCTACTTTTGAAAGTAGAATCCCATGACCTCGGCGATATTCTACTGATTCCAGAGAGCCAAACATTTCACCCACACTCAAGGGCAGGGAATCACATAAGGGTATGAATACCAGGAGGTGGGGATTACTGGGGGCCATCTCAGAGGCTGCCTGCCACCGAGAGGATTTCCCAGGCTATAGATACTCTGTCTTCTCTTTTCTGACTATGTTTGTGGGGGATAATACATTTGTAGAAAAAAAAAGAGAGTAAATATGTGATGTGACTGGGATTGCACAGGAAGCTGTGGTAGCATTGAGGAGATACTGTAATCCAGCGCTGGGAGGGACCTTCATATGTAGTCAAAGAATGTCTTAGAAGATGTGATATCTGATGTTTGTTTTGAGGTGAAGGGTTACTCTGGCTAGAAAATGTGGTACAAGAGGGAGAAAGGCATAGAGACACTATATCTTTAAGAACTGCAGGCAGTTGTGTAAAATTGGAAAGGAGGGTGTGTGTGTGTGTGTGTGTGTGTGTGTGTGTATTCAGGAGGATAAATATGAAGGTCTGTGTATGGAGTTGGGATTTTTAAATTGAAGACACTTGGGAGTCACGTTCTTAAAAGGGAAGTCATTTGGTTCTTACGGGAGCAGAGCAGAGTCAAAATCTGTTGATCATGCATTAAATTAAAGGGAATCTATAACTTCTGACTTTGTAAAAGGAAGAAATATAAACAGGAATTTCTAATAACTATTCTTTAAACGTAGCCCATATAGTCCTACATTTGTGCCGCTGCTTACTCTTTCTACTGCCTTCCTTGCCTCCCTCCACCACCTCCCCCCGCCTCTTCCAAATACCCTGTTTTCAGAGACCAACTTAAGGAACACCTACCTCCAGGAGCGCTTATGTCATTTTAGCCCATAAGATTACCTTCCCCCGAACTTCACAGCACTTGAACACTATACTTCTTCTTTTATCCTTTAAATAGATAACCTGATACATTTAGTTATTTCATGTACATTTATCCATTTTATGAATACCTACTGAGATATCTGTTATGTGCATAGCATTATACAAAATGCTTCAATTAAATCCAGATGTATATAATATGGAACGAGGTCCCTGGCCTCAAAGAAGTCACAGTCTGGGCATGAACTACCCACACTGGATTACCAGAAGTGCATACTAAAATACCGGTTCTAGGGCCCACCCAAGACTCATTGAATAAAACTCTGAGAATAAGGTGACCAAATCTAGATTTTAATGCCTACTGTGATTCTAAAGAACACTAAGTTGGGAACTAACGGTCTAGTGAATGAGACAGGAATATACATAAATAATTCCAACACAGGGTAGAATGTGCTAAGTGTACACCACATGAAACCAGTGCAAAACCCTTTTGGGAGTTGAGATCACTTGTAGCTGGGAAGTTGAGAAATATTTCATGGAAAAAGTAGTATTTTAATTGTCATATCTGAGGGACAGTCACTGATATATCTTCTCTTATTCATTTATTTTGATTCCCTTGTCTTTGACATATAAGTCTTGGCTTTATTTGAGGATGCTGCCCCTTTAACAGGAATAGCAAACACAGATTTTGTGTTTCCATGAGAAGCTTTTTCAAATTGGTCTTAAGATCTTGATTCTCCATTTGCTAGTCTCTTCTGCCACAGCTTTTTAAATCCAGACTTGAAAAACCCAAACTGTACTTAATTCTTCATCCACTTATATATGCAGTTCACATTCACATTGTGCTTGTGGGAGGATGAGAGCTATATAAATCCAAGGTATTATTATTATTATGTTCTCTCACTGCTGTTCCCTTTTGGCCCTTTATTCTAGGCTTTCAACTTGACTTAGTTTGAATTCTGCTTAATCTTATCTTCAATTTAATTCTAGTTTAATAAAGCTGTCTATAAATAATAATAACAGTGAAAATTTTTATAAGAAGCAAGTCAGTTCTGTTTACTGCAGACCTCAGTAGACGAAGACCAATTTTCCCCAAGGAGGGTCCTGAAGACACTCAAATTCAACATCTCTATTTAGGTACATGTATGCTGGGTGAACTTTTTGAAGTTCATAGGGTTGATTAGTGCTAGTAATCTGTTTTTCCTTTGCAGATATTCATACAGAGCTCTTTTACTGAAGCACAGAGGTACTGCTAATGCAGAGCAGTGCAATTCCTTTCAAGAGATTGTGTTGCCTTTGGCGTCTCTTAGTAGGCATGTATCACCATCTCCTGATACTAAATCCTGTATCAATCAGTGTCCATTCAGAAGAGGTACATAGAGTGATTCAGGGAATTAAAAGCTTTCATAACCATTAGAAAGACCATTGCTTTCATAACCATTGGTAAAGAATGTCAGGAGACAGCTTTCAGGAGACATGGATGTGTGGGGATACCAGGAAAGCCCCCACCGGTGCTATCAGCTGCTTGCTCACAATGGACATGACCTCAACTGCCTGCATTGTACCTAGAAGCACAAGCCTGCTGTTTTGAGAAAGGTGGACAGAGCCAGCTTATTTCTTATTTCTGTCTCTGCCTTTTCCATTATCCTCTGTTGGCACAGATGTAGACACTTTTTTGTTTTTGTACCCTTAGGATGGCATACATTTAAAAATATGTGGACACGTGCTCTAAAATGTAAAACATTTTTCACTTAGTAAATTATGAGCATATTCCTGTCACTAAATATGATGCACTATGATTTTAATGGCTGTATGGCAGTCTTTCATATGGATATACCATAATTTATTAACCACTGTATTATTTACAACAACAGGGGGATAGTGCAAGAGCCCAGGCTGTAGAGGTACACTGTATCTGAATCCTGGATTTGATGCTCACTGGCTTTGTGATTTTGGCAAGTCACTTAACTTCCCTAACCCCCATATTCTTCAACTGTAAAATGGAATTGAAAATATTAACACCCAGTTGGGTTGTCAAGGAAATGTGTCTGTCATATTAAAAACTCTCAATAAATGTTGAGTATTATTACTATTATTATAATATAACAAGAATATCCCATTATTTCATTTTTATAAATTCTTAGTGATTGCACTGCTGGGTCAAAGGTATGTGATTTTTTATTTTTTGTAGGGAGTGGGTGGGTACATATAACAAATTTATTTTCAGAAATATTGGGCAATTTATTTTCCTACCAATAGTTGTGTAATTACCTATTTCATTAAACCCTCACAATTATAGGATATTATAATTTCAACCACTGTGATAGGGCTTTTCAACTGTCAGATTGGTCTTGTTTTAATTTGTGTTTTGTTTTATGTGTTTCTACTTTATGAATTGTTTTTTCATTTCCATTTCCCATGTGTTTCTTGGTGTACAGTACTCCTTCTCACTAATTGGTCTTTGTCCATCTCAAGATTATATCTTTGCCTCTTGCTTCTTTTCCATTTGTTCCACCTCTTCTTTAGGTATGGCAGTTATCTCGATGTTTGCCATCCTTTATATAGAGCAACTTTAATTTATTCTTCTTTTTACATTTCCATTTACCTTGCATTATAGAGAAACTCTGCTTATCATGGTGCTTATCCACATTACTGAGTGCCACTTACTGAACTACTGAAATGTATGTGCACTTTTACTTGTGTGCCTTCCTCACTGGGCTCTGCTCTGGGCATTGCAGGGGCCATCTTATCTTGTCTGCTGTTGTATCTCCCATACTCAGAACACAGCCATCATCTTTTAAAACTTTTCAGTGGACCAAGCTAAAATAATATATCATGATTTTACTGTCATATTTCAGTTCAAATTTATGAGTTTTACTTAACTGCTTTTAATGATATGCTTCGTTTTATCCTATATGAAAAGCTTGGGTCCTTATTACGCTAATATAATTGCTTCTTTGGTATTTATACTTTCAAAACAATATAAATATATTACTAATAAAGTGATTACTGAAACCAACTGATACTATTACTAACGAAGTGATTACTGAGAGCAATTTGAGAACCCTCTGCAGATTAAACAAAAATTTTATCCTTAGAGCACATCCCACTAGGGATGTACAAACTTCAGATCTTGCTTGACCTATGATGGGGGTTACATCCTGATAAGCCCATCATAAGTTGAAAACATCATAAGCTGAATGTGTATTTAGCCTATTTTAACGTGCCCAGAACACTTCCATTAGGCTACGGTTGGGCAAAATCATTTAGCACAAAGCCTATTTTATAATAAGTTATGGAAATATCTCATGTAATTTATTGAATACTGTGCTGAAAGTAAAAAACAGACTGGATGTGTGGGTACAGACTTTGCTGTAAGTGTATCAATTGTTTACCCTCATGATCACATGGCTGATGGGAGCTGCAGCTCGCCCAACATCATGAGAGAGTATCATACTGCATATTGTTAGCCTGTGAAAAGATCCAAATTCAAAATTTGAAGTACAGTTTCTACTGAATGCATATTGCTTTTGCACCACCAAAAAGTTGAAAAATCATAAGTCGAACCACCGTTAAGTCGGGGACTATCTGCACTGTGTTTTAAAGTCTCTTGAAATAATTATTTTTGTAGTTATACCAACAATTTGATAAATAATTAAGTTTGTTTCATTTGTTTTTTTAACAATTGCTTTTTAAATTTAATTTTGTTTTATAGTTATGTAGAACATTTACATTGTTCCAAAGTAAAAACAAAAACAAGGTACATTAAAAGAAATCTAGCTTCTCTCCCTTTCCCTTTCTTGCTAGTCAGGAAAGTATCTCTATCTAGTTTTAGCTTTTTTTTTTTCCTTTGCATAGGTCTATGGAAATAACATAAAATGATGTTCAAGAGTAGATTCTTTATTAAATGCCAAAGCAAAATCTTACAGTATCATTAAAAAATCTGTTACAGGATTATTTGCTTCCTTACGTTCTTTGGCTGAACCAATTTCCTTTTAAAATCTAATTGTTTTGTCTTTTAATCAATCTGCAATGAGTCGAGTTTAAATTTCCTTGAATTTTATTCTGTACAAAGCAGATACTATTTTAAATTAATTTCTATTTCCTATAGCAAATCTTTTTCAAAAGTATGCTCCTCTTCCCACCACTTGCTTCACTTTCTCCCCCTTCCTTTTTGTGCTGCAGCAGAATTTCATTGGCCTTGTGTTGGTTTCAAGTTCACTTCATTCATTTTTGAATGAGGAGGATTTATCTCATCTTAGTGTATGTCACTCAAACATGTGGGTAAATTCCTCTTGCATTCTCTCTTTAGCTGTGTGCTGTTTTAATGATCTTATCCTAACTTAACCTGAGTGGCTAACATTTATAAGTTTAAATTAGCACTGTCATACAATCGGCAGAAATCTATGGTAAGGGAACTGAGATTATTGATAATGCCATTAGGCAGACTTGTTTGATCATTTCACTTGGGATTTGTGAAGGGGCATTTTAATGCCTTTGTTCAAGTCATGTCCTTACTTTAAAGGCACTCTGTAAACTTTTTGCTGGCAAATCTTTAGGTGAAGCTAACTAATCAATGTTTGAGTAATCACCTATGCTCTTTGAGAATGACTTGGACTCTTTTTCCATAATTACCATCAAAACACTTTTCTGAAGCATCCGATTGCTCATGATTCTATACTAGATGGTTGAAAATGAAATGACTGCTGCCATATATTTAAATGGTTAAATACTAAATTTTATTGAATAAGTAAAACTGTTAAACACATTAGGCCTCAAAGTGGTAATACAGGACTCTGATTGACCAAGTTCTTGTATTTCTGATCTCTGACTAATAGTCATTTTCTCTGAAAAGCCCCTCCTGAACTTACCCCATTCAAATCAAATTATTCCCCTTGTTATATACTCTGTAGTACTCCTTAACAGCCGTCAGAGTTGGTAGTTATCTATATGATGATAATTTCTTTAATGTCTGTGTTGTTCACTAGGCTTTAAGTGCCAACAGAATTAGAATTCTGTTTTGTCTATTTTATTCTCTGTTCTAGGGCCCAGTGCCTAGAACAGTCCTGACACTCAGTATGTACTATTTTAAAAAATAGACGAATACAAGATAAAAATATTAAATCTCATTCTACACACAAATTAGAAGAGTAAAGGGACATATGTGAGGTGGAAGGGTTGGATTTGAGCTAGAGAGGAAGGGAGGTTGTAATAGTGGGTAAACCAGAGGTCAGAAGCATTCTGGTCTTGACCCTGCGGCTTAGCAGCTGTGCAGCTTTATTAAGAACACCTTCCCTCTCTGATCCCACTTTATACATTTATACAATGAATAGGGAAAACTAAATAATATAAAATTTTCTTATAATTCTAGTCATCCATGATTCTCTTATCTTCTGTTTCTTCATCTCTAAAGTAATAATAGTACCTATCTCATAGAATTATTGTGAATTTTAAATAAGATAATGTGTATTATTTGTTTTCCTTCTACCCCTTCTTCACTAAGCAGTTTTCAAAACTCCTTGGATCCTCTTTGCCTTACTTCAGCAGTTTTATCTTTGGATAGCTCCAACACATCATCAGACTTCCCCAGAAACGTCTAGAACAGTGTCTGTCAGATATGCACTCATTTGCGGCATTCCCCATTCTTTAGTAAGCTCTAATAGTATGTAAGAGCATCACACAGGGAGAAACAAATGCCCTTACTAAATAGTTCCCTTCCGTTAGTTTGAATATGAAATGGTATCCGGCATTTGTCTAATTCTGAATGGTGCTTTCTAATCTCTAAAATGTTTTATTTTTCTTTCTCCATTTAGTATAGATGCACTTGTTTCCCTTCATGGTCCAGATGTATTTCACTGGCTACTAAGTTATTTTTACAAGTTAAATAAAAATGCCCTCTTTTTTTTTCCCATTAAGGCAATAAATTTTCCTATTTTTGTGTTGTCAGGTGCTAGGTATATTAGAGTATTTAGCTGATGAATGTCTGTCTTTTTTTACATCTTTATTGGAGTAAAATTGCTGTATAATGGTGTGTTAGTTTCTGCTTTATAACTAACTGAATCAGATATACATATACATATATCCCCATATCTCCTCCCTCTTGCGTCTCCCTCCCACTCTCCCTATCCCACCCCTCCAGGTGGACACAAAGCAGTGAGCTGAGCTCCCTGTGCTATGTGGCTGCTTCCCACTAGCTATCTATTTTACATTTGGTAGTGTATATATGTCCATGCCACTCTCTCACTTCGTCCCAGCTTACCCTTCCCCCTCCCCGTGTCCTCAAGTCCATTCTCTACGTCTGTGTCTTTATTCCTGTCCTGCCCCTACGTTCATCAGAACCATTTTTATTTTTTTTAGATCCCATATATATGTATTAGCGTATGGTATTTGTTCTATTCTTTCTGACATACTTCACTCTGCATGACAGTCCCTAGGTCCATCCACCTCACTACAAATAACTCAATTTCATTTATTTATATGGCTGCGTAATATTCTATTGTATATATGTGCCACATCTTCTTTGTCCATTCATCTGTTGATGGACGCTTAGGTTGCTTCCATGTCCTGGCTATTGTAAATAGAGCTGCAATGAACATTGTGGTACATGACTCCTTTCAAATTATGGTTTTCTTAGGGTATATGCCCATTAGTGGGATTGCTGGATCGTATGGTACTTCTATTTTTAATTTTTTCAGGAACATCCATACTGTTCTCCATAGTGGCTGTAACAATTTATATTCCCACCAACAGTGCAAGAGAGTTCCCTTTTCTCCACACCCTCTCCAGCATTTATAGTTTGTAGATTTTTGGATGATGGCCATTCTGACTGGTGTGAGGTGATACCTCATTGTGGTTTTGATTTGTATTTCTCTAATGATTAGTGATGTTGAGCATCCTTTCATGTGTTTGTTGGCCATCTGTATATCTTCTTTGGAGAAATGTCTATTTAGGTCTTCAGCCCATTTTTGGATTGGGTTGTTTGTAGTTTTGATATTGAGCTGCATGAGCTGCTTGTAAAGGTGGGAGATTAATCTTGTGTCTCTTGCTTTGTTAGCATATATTTCCTCCCATTCTGTGGGTTGTCTTTTCATCTTGTTTATGGTTTCCTTTGCTGTGCAAAAGCTTTTCAGTTTGATTAGGTCCCATTTGTTTATTTTTGTTCTTATTTCCATTTGTCTAGGCGGTGGGTCAAAAAGGATCTTGCTGTGATTTATGTCATAGAGTGTTCTGCCTATGTTTTCCTCTAAGAGTTTTATAGTCTCTGGCCTTACATTTAGGTCTTTAATCCATTTTGAGTTTATTTTTGTGTATGATGTTAGGGAGTGTTCAAATTCATTCTTTTACATGTAGAGGTCCAGTTTTCCCAGCACCAATTATTGAAGAGGCTGTCATTTCTCAATTGTATATTCTTGCCTCCTTTATCAAAAGTAAGGTGACTATATGTGCATGGGTTTATCTCTGGACTTTCTCTCCTATTTCATTGATCTATATTTCTGTTTTTGTTCCAGTACCATACTGTCTTGATTACTTTAGCTTTGTAGTACAGTCTGAAGGTCAGGAGCCTGATTCCTCCAGCTCCGTTTTACTTTCTCAAGATTGCTTTGGCTATTTGGGGTCTTTTGTGTTCCCATACAAATTGTGAAATTTTTTGTTCTAATTCTGTGAAAAATGCCATTGGGAGTTTGATAGGGATTGCACTGAATTTGTAGATTGTTGTGGGTAATATAGTCATTTTCACAATACTGATTCTTCCAATCCAAGAACATGGTATATCTCTCCATCTGTTTGTATCATCTTTAATTTCTTTCCTCAGTGTCTTATAGTTTTCTGCATACAGGTCTTTTGTCTCCTTAGGTAGGTTTATTCCTAGGTATTTTATTCTTTTTGTTGCAGTGGTAAATGGGAGTGTTTCCTTAATTTCTCGTTCACATTTTTCATCATTAGTGTATAGGAATGCAAGAGATTTCTGTGCATTAATTTTGTATCCTGCTACTCTACCAACTTCATGGATTAGCTCTAGTAGTTTTCTGGTAGCATCTTTAGGATTCTCTAGGGTATAGTATCCTCTCACCTGCAAACAGTGACAGTTTTACTTCTTCTTTTCTGATTTGGATTCCTTTTTTTTTTTTTTGGATTCCTTTTATTTCTTTTTCTTCTCTGATTGCTGTGGCTAAAACCTCCAAAACTATGTTGAATAATAGTGGTGAGAGTGGGCAACCTTGTCTTGTTCCTGATCTTAGTGGAAATGGTTTCAGTTTTTCACCATTGAGAACGATGTTGGCTGTGGGTTTGTCATATATGGCCTTTATTATGTTGAGGTAAGTTCCCTCTATGCCTACTTTCGGGAGGGTTTTTTTTTTTTTTATCATAAATGGGTGTTGAATTTTGTTGAAAGCTTTTTCTGCGTCTATTGAGATGATCATTTGGGTTTTATCCTTCAGTTTGTTAATATGGTGTATCACATTGATTGATTTCCATATATTGAAGAATCCTTTCATTCCTGGGATAAACTCGACTTGATCATAGTGTATGATCCTTTTAATGTGCTGTTGGATTCTGTTTGCTGGTATTTTGTTGAGGATTTTTGCATCTATGTTCATCAGTGATATTGTCCTGTAGTTT
Source organism: Pseudorca crassidens (assembly GCF_039906515.1). NCBI lineage: Eukaryota > Metazoa > Chordata > Mammalia > Artiodactyla > Delphinidae > Pseudorca > Pseudorca crassidens. The sequence continues at coordinate 27,128,916 of NC_090317.1, forward strand.
TCTTTCTTTGTGACATCTTTGTCTGGTTTTGGTATCAGGGTGATGGTGGCCTTGTAGAATGAGTTTGGGAGTGTTCCTCCCTCTGCTGTATTTTGGAAGAGTTTGAGAAGGGTAGGTGTTAGCTCTTCTCTAAATATTTGATAGAATTCACCTGTGAAGCCGTCTGGTCCTGGGCTTTTGTTGAAAGATTTTTAATCACTGTTTCAATTTCAGTGCTTGTGATTCGTCTGTTTATATTTTCTATTTCTTCCTGGTTCAGTCTCAGAAGGTTGTACTTTTCTAAGAATTTGTCCATTTCTTCCACGTTGTCCATTTTATTGGCATATAGTCGCTTGTAGTAATCTCTCGTGATTCTTTGTATTTCTGCAGTGTCAGTTTTTACTTCTCCTTTTTCATTTCTAATTCTATTGATTTGAGTCTTCTCTCTCTTTTTCTTGATGTGTCTGGCTAATGGTTTTATCAATTGTGTTTCTGTTCTCAAAGAACCAGCTTTTAGTTGTATTGATCTTTGCTATTGTTTCCTTCAGTTCTGTGTCATTTATTTCTGATCTGCTCTTTATGATTTCTTTCCTTCTGCTAACTTTGGGGGCTTTTTTTGTTCTTCTTTCTCTACTTGCTTTAGGTGTAGGGATAGGTGGTTTATTTGAGATAATTTCTTGTTTCTTCAGTTAGGATTGTATTGCTATAAAATTCCTTCTTAGAACAGCTTTTGCCACATCCCATAGGTTTTGGGTTGTCGTGTTTTCATTGTCATTTGTTTCTAGGTATTTTTTTATTTCCTATTTGATTTCTTCAGTGATCTCTTGGTTATTTCGTAGTGTATTGTTTAGTCTCCATGTGTTTGTGTTTTTTACAATTTTTTCCTGTGATTGATATCTAGTCTCATAGCATTGTGGTCAGAAAAGATAACTGATACGATTTCAATTTTCTTAAATTTACCAGTGCTTGATTTGTGACCCAAGGTATGGTCTATCCTGGAGAATGTTCCATGAGCACTTGAGAAGAAAGTATATTCTGTTGTTTTTTGGTGAAATGTCCTATAAATATCAATTAAGTCCATCTTGTTTAATGTATCGTTTAAAGCTTTTGTTTCCTTGTTTATTTTCATTTTGGCTGATCTGTCCGTTGGTGAAAGTGGGGTGTTAAATTCCCCTACTATGATTGTGTTACTGTTTATTTCCCCCTTTATGGCTGTTAGCATTTGCCTTACGTACTGAGGTGCTCCTATGTTGGGTGCATAAATCCTTACAATTGTTGTATCTTCTTCTTAGAGTGAACCCTTGATCATTATGTAGTGTGCCTGTTTGTCTCCTGTAGTAGTCTTTATTTTAAAGTCTATTTGTCTGATATGAGAATTGCTACTCCAGCTTTCTTTTGATTTCCATTTCATGGAACATCTTTTTCCATCCCCTCACTTTCAGTCTGTATGTATCCCTAGGTCTGAAGTGGGTCTCTTTTAGACAGCATATGTACGGGTTTTGTTTTTTTATCCATTCAGCCAGTCTATGTCTTTTGGTTGGGGCATTTAATCCTTTTACACGTAAGGTAGTTATCGATATGTATGTTCCTGTTACCATTTTCTTAATTGTTTTCATTTGTTTTTCTAGGTGTTTTCCTTCTCTTGTGCTTCCTGCCTAGAGAAGTTCCTTTAACATTTGTTGTAAAGCTGGTTTGGTGGTACTGAATTCTCTTAGCTTTTGCTTGTCTGCAAAGATTCTAATTTCTCTGTCAAATCTGAATGAGATCCTTGCTGGGTAGAGTAATCTTGGTTGTAGGTTTTCCCGTTTCATCACTTTAAATATGTCCTGCCACTCCCTTCTGGCTTGCAGTTTCTGCTGAAAGATCAGCTGTTAACCTTATGGGGATTCCCTTGTATGTTATTTGTTGCTTTTCCCTTGCTGCTTTTAATATTTTTTCTTTGTATTTAATATTTGATAGTTTGATTAATATGTGTCTTGGCCTGTTTTTCCCTGGATTTATCATGTGTGGGACTCTCTGTGCTTCCTGGAGTTGATTGACTATTTCACTTCCCATAGTAGGAAAGTTTTCAACTATAATCTCTTCAAATATTTTCTCAGTCCCTTTTTTTTGCTCTTCTTCTTCTGGGTCCCCTATAATTCAAATGTTTGTGCGTTTAATGTTGTCCCAGAGGTCTCTGAGGCTGTCCTCAGTTCTTTTCATTCTTTTCTCTTTATTCTGCTGTGCAGTAGTTATTTACACTATTTTTTCTTCCAGGTCACTTATCCATTCTTGTGCCTCAGTTTTTCTGCTATTGATTCCTTCTAGAGAATTTTTAATTTCATTTATTGTGTTGTTCATCATTGTTTGTTTGCTCTTTAGTTCTTCTAGGTCCTTGTCAAACATTTCTTGTATTTTCTCCATTCTATTTCCAAGATTTTGGATCATCTTTATTATCATTATTCTGAATTCTTTTTCAGGTAGACTGCCTATTTCCTCTTCATTTGTTTGGTCTGGTGGGTTATTACCTTGCTCCTTTATCTGGTGTGTATTTCTCTGTCTTCTCATTTTGCTTAACTTAATGTGTTTGGGGTCTCCTTTTTGCAGACTACAGGTTCATAGTTCCCATTGTTGTTGGTGTCTCCCTCCTGTGGGTAAGGTTGGTTCATTGGGTTTTGTAGGCTTCCTGGTGGAGGGGACTGGTGCCTGTGTTATGGTGTTGTCTTTCTGGTGTGCAGGACCGCATCCAGTGGTGTGTTTTGGGGTGTCTGTGACCTTATTATGATTTTAGGCAGCCTCTCTTCTAATGGGTGGAGTTGTGTTCCTGTCTTACTAGTTGTTTGGCATAGGGTGTCCATCACTGTACATGCTGGTCTTTGAGTGGAGCTGGGTCTTAGCATTGAGATGGAGATCTATGGGAGCGCTTTTGCCATTTGATATTACGTGGAGCCGGGAGGTCTTTGGTGGTTCAGTGTTCTGAACTTGGCTCTCTTACCTCAGAGGCTCAGGCCTGACACCCGGCCAGAGCACCAAGACCCTGTCAGCCACATGGCTCAGAAGAAAATGGAGAAAAGTGAAAGAAAGAAAGAAAACAAATAAATAAATGAAGTTATTAAAATTAAAAAAAGTATTAAAAATAAAAAAATCAAAAAGTAATAAAGAAAGAGAGCAACCACACCAAAAAACAAATCCACCAATGATAACAAGCGCTAAAATCTATATATATATAAAAAAAAACCAGACAGACAGAACCCTGGGACAAATGGTAAAAGCAAAGCTATATAGACAAAATCACATAAAGAAGCATACACATACACACTCACAAAAAGAGGAAAAGGAAAAAAATATATATATAAAAGGAAGAGAGCAACCAAGTCAATAAGCAAATCTACCCATGATAATAAGCTCTAAACACTAAACTAAGGTAAACATCAAACTAGAAACCAATTAGATGCAGAAAGCAAACCCCAAGTCTACAATTGCTCCCACAGTCCACCGCCTCAATTTTGGGATGATTTGTTGTCTATTCACATATTCCACAGATGCAGGTACATCAAGTTGATTGTGGAGATTTAATCCGCTGCTCCTGAGGCTGCTGGGAGGAATTTCCCTTTCTCTTCTTTGTTCGCACAGCTCCTGGGGTTCAGCTTTGGATTTGGCCCTGCCTCTGCATGTAGGTCATCCTCTGGCATCTGTCCTTTGCTCAGACAGGAGGTGGTTAAAGGAGCAGCTGATTAGGGGGCTCTGGCTCACTCAGGCTGGAGGGAGGGAGGGGTATGGAACGTGGGTATGGAACGTGGGGCGAGTCTGCGGTGGCAGAGGATGGCATGATGTTGCACCAGCGTGAGGCACGCCGTGCCTTCTCCCGGGGGAAATTGTCCCTGGATCACGGGACCCTGGCAGTGACAGGCAGCACAGGCTCCTGGGAGGGGAGGTGTGGATACTGACCTGTGCTCGCACACAAGCTTCTTGGTGGCTGCAGCAGCAGCCTTAGCATTTCATGCCCGTCTCTGGTGTCCGCACTGATAGCCTTGGCTCACGCCCATCTCTGGAGCTCGTTTAGTCAGTGCTCTGCCTTCTGTGGGAGTTCCCTCTCCTCGTGCACTCCAAAACAATGGTCTTTGCCTCTTAGGCAGTTCCAGAGTTTCTCCTAGACTCCCTCCCAGCTAGCTGTGGTGCACTAGCCCCCTTCAGGCTGTGTTCACGCAGCCAACCCCAGTCCTCTCCCTGGGATCTGACCTCTGATGCTGGAGCCTCAGCTCCCAGCCCCGCCCGGCCTGGTGGGTGAACAGACAAGCCTCTCGGGCAGGTGAGTGCCGGTCGGCCCTGATCCTCTGTGCGGGAATCTCCCCGCTTTGCCCTCCGCAGCCCTGTTGCTGCGCTCTCCTCCGTGGCTCCGAAGCTTCTCCCCGCTAGCCCCCGTCTCCACCAGTGAAGGGGCTTCCTAGTGTGTGGGAACTTTTCCTCCTTCACAGCTCCCTCCCAGAGGTGCAGGTCCCATCCCTATTCTTTTGTGTCTGGTTTTTTCTTTTGCCCTACCCATGTACGTGGGGACTTTCTTGCCTTTTGGGAGGTCTGAGGTCTTCTGCCAGCGTTCAGTTGGTGTTTCGTAGTAGTTGTTCCACATGTAGATATATTTCTGACGTATTTGTGGGGAGGAAGGTGACCATGTCGTACTCCTCCGCCATCTTGAAGTGGACCCCAAAAGTTTGTCTTCTGCAGGCAGGAGAGCAAGAAATGCCAGAGGGATAGAGCATCTGTTCCCTTGGCTTTCTTGCTGAACTTCCGTATTAGAAAGAACATCGTCTGAGAGAGCCGTATCTTCACAGCTCTCTTTAGGTCTGGTAGAACAGCACTGAGGGCATTTCCTTGGGCTCAAAGCCACCAGGTATGAGGAAAGCAGCTACAGTGGGGTTAGACTACAAGGAGAATGGAGCCATCCTTACCTGAGCCCCACCATTGCAGGGATTGAACCTAAAGATCATGTGTTCATTCATCGGGGTATAATAAACCCCTGTTTGGTGCCAAGAACTATACTAAGGCAATATGTTAGTGGAAATTCAAAAGAAGGAGAAGAAAAATGAGCGCCTAATCTGAGGAAACTCCCGACATCTCCAAGAAACTATGATATTGGAATCAAGGGCTAGGTTGTGGGAGTTGTATAGCAAGCACCAGCAGAGGCCAAGAGGAGGGAAAAGAAGTGCAAATTGGTGTTGGCAGGGACAGCTTCATTATGAATTCAGGTGGGGTGGGTATGGTTAGAAGGAACAAGCACATGGTGTGTAAGGAAACAATTACTGCATATAGCTTTGTTAAAATAAGCTGTTTTGTTTCAATATGATTTTAAACATTCTTAAGAAAAAATGGAATTCTGGCTCCTTTTAAGACAGGTAAAACTATAATAGATTGTTGAAAACTGCAAAGGCTCTGGTAGGAAGGGCAATGTACTCTTCGAAAGAAAATAAATCATTGTTTAAAAAAGGAGAGGCACTGGGGAGGGGCTGGACTAAGGTGGATGAATTGGCATTTTATACAGTCGTGGTTTGTCTAGTAACCTTCTTTTTGGATTGGAATAACAACAAAAAAGAATCATTTAGAAAGAAATGTGGTATGTGACTCTCCTGGATCTTTGAAGATGCACTGTAGAGTGAATTGATACCCTCTCACCAAGAGGAGCAGGAAATGAGCTTGCTAGCTCACATGTATCAAGCGTTTATCCTGTGCCAAGCACTGGGTGCCTTGTATACAACATCTCATTTAAAGTCCTCAGTAATCCTGAGGGGATAGCCTTCCTATCAGACCTCTGCTGTCAGATCCAAGGTACTGCCATTCAGTTGCAGATTTGCAGGCTCAGTATCTGGGGAGAATCATTCTTAGTGGGCTTGGCATTGCAAATCAGACCTACAGAAGTATAGCACATTTGCAATGTATGTTCAGGCTGAGGGACATTGAGAGGGGATGTCAGAAAGGTAAAATGGCACGCACTCAGGAGTGCGAAGTGTATGGTTTTCAGTTATATCTTTTCTCTTTTTCCTGGTGTTAAATAATTGACTGTGTGTTTGGCTGGGGTCAGTAAGCACAGTTGGCATAATAGGACTCATCGTAACTAGTTTATTTTTTTCAGGGAGGAGAAAGCTTTATTTCCCCGTATTTGATTCTGTACATTTGGGCAAAGGATTGGGAAGTAGAGGATGAGGCTATGAAGCGCTTGAAGGTCTAGCTGAAAGCATTTATAAGTTGTTTTGCCAACATTCATTCTTTTATTCATTTATGCTCTCATTTAATAAATATTAGCCAAGCACCTATCATGTGCCAGGCATTATGTAAGTTGCTGAGTTTATGATGAAGTTCAAGACACAGTTCCTGACTCAAAGGATCTCAGAGGTTAATAACAATACAGTAGGGTAAGTACTTAAATGAGATAAGCGAAAGCAGAGCTAGGCGAAAGAAGAGGGGCTCAACTCAGTCTCAGGGTTTATTGGCATCTCAACCTTAAAAATAATAATCCTAATGAAGAGAAAATATGAGCTCAATTTAATTTTCTATCATACCCTACTTCCTTTCTCAGCACTCCATCTCTCCAGGCAATATGATTGGAAAGTCTAAGATATTTCAAGAGCAAGGGCACTTGTCGGCACTTACGTGCCAGAGGGTCAGTTAGTAGCAGCAGAGGGAAGACCTTTAAGAAGGCTAAGTGCTGCAAGTGCAAAGATAATGTTAAAAGAATTCTGCTCAGATATCTCATCTTCAGAGATCAATGCCCAAGAGTAGCCGAAAAGAATATTAAGTCCTAGAGGTAACTTCCTGTGGATGACAGATGTGGCAGCAGGTTGCATCCTGCCGGAAAAACAGGCATTGGCTAGTTGGTAGGGAGAACTTTTAAGATTTGGGATATCGTTTTGGCATACTGCATAGGACATGCAGTTTGGGCCTCAAGTGCTTTCTCTGTATTGTACGTCTTGTGATAGTAATGGTAATATAAGTCCTAATTCAAATATTTTAGTTAAGGAAAGGAAGGAAATCAACATGTATCGATTGCCAACTGTGAACTAGGCACTGTGCTGTTTTCACATGTCAACACAGTAATCCTGGGAGGTGAAAATCAGTGGTCAGATTTTTACAGGTAAGAGCATGAGGCTCAGAGAGGTTAAGTGTCCTACTCAGGGTCACACAGCTACTAGGTGACAGAGCCAAGATTCAAATTCAGCTCCAAATTCCAACTGGCAGAAATAAACTCATATTCGAAGACAAGCAAATGTGTTTGGAGGGTGGACACGTTTACGTGAAGAAAATGTTTGACTTCATTCTTCTGCCTTTCTTGGCTCTGAAGAAGTTGTGTTCTGGGTAACAGCTTGTGGGTGCTCAGGGTTAATCACTATTACACAGCCGTAAATTCCCTTTGCAGAGAGCTGTCTCAGTGGATCTGCCACTCTTGTCAGTCTCTTCTAGGCACTAGCTAATCAGGTCATGAACACAGTAGCCTAGACGAGAGCCAAACAGAAACTTGTCAAACTGTTTTGACTGTCTTAACATGACTGAAGCACATTCGCAGTGAAAACATTTAGAGACTGTTCGCAACTGTCGGAGCACCAGTTCAGTGTGGTTTCCAACCCTCCTACTCCCATTCCCACACCTACACTTCGAGTGTTTTGGGGCTGTTGTAGAGAGGCCGTGTTACTGGAGTGGAAAAGGTTTTAAGGAAAAGGCTCTGCATAAAAGTGACTCCACGGACAGCCAATTAGGAGGCTTCTGCTGGGAGCCTGCCCTGGACTGACAGCAGACCTGCAAATCCAGAGTAACTTGGCCAGGCTGAGACATTCCCCAAATGGCCCTCGAAATAAGCTTTTGGGGGAAAAAAGTCCAAAGCATGATATGTAGAAAGGTTGATTGGTAGGTTTTTGTTTTAAGTAGAAAAGAAAGGGCAGTGAAAAGGGATTTCTTAATTTCTTGCCTCTGTCTCCATCATTCTCTTTTCAGACAGAATATTTATTTGCTCTTGTGTAGAGAGAGACTACTGCTCCATGATGCCTCCACATACATGCATAGATTTATTTAGAGCTTCTTCATACGATGACAGATTAATACCCACTTAAAACAAACGCTCATTTTATGGAATTAGTTACAGCCACGATGACTTCTGATTGAGGTTGATTGTCTTCTCTATCTTATAAATCATAGTTTTATGACATTCATCCTGGTCATCATGCTACACTAGGAGTAGAGCAAGATATTTGGGGGAAGCCAAGTGACTCTTTCAGAATAGAGAATCGTTTAGTTTTAATAATAGAAATACCACTGGTGGTAGTGGTGGTGGTGGTGGTAGTGATGATGACGATGATGGTGATGTCCTTAACTCTGGCACCGATATAATTCAGGCTGGCGTTGCTTTTGAGATGTTCCTTTAGAGAAGGAACTGCATAGCGATGTTTCTCCATTATTTTCTTGTCATGGCATACAGAATGATATTATTTTTCACATGGAATAAAAGGAAAGGACTTCTCACTGCCACAGTTGAAAAGTCCAGGGCTCTGGCTGCCCCAGGCCCCTCCTGGTCCGCTGAGTGTTGGAGATGGTCAGTATCTCAACACACGTGTAACCCCTGCACACAAGTTGAAAAAGCTCTTTGATCTAGACAACAGCTAGCAAAGGTCATTCTCCTGATTCTGACCCACATAGTAGTTTTCCTAGGCAGTCCAAATCTCCATGTATCTTAAAATCTCTTAGAGCTGATCTTTAATAAGTTGAAAATGTCTCCAGTTTACTAAGTCTAGCTAAAGTGGCTTTGCCTTTTTTCCCATTAAGTTCTACGATTATTGGCCTCTTGAAGGTCTTTGAGAACCTATGTAAATAATTTGCTATTCTAATTACATAGAAATCATGCCACAAGCTCCCCATTCTGTCAGAAGGGTGAACTGTCTAAGTTGTTCTCCCAGGAACAGCATAGGTTTCTCCTGATCCAGCTATTCTCTCTCTCTCTCTAAGGGAGTCATAAGACACTGAGTGGGATTGGGAGTCCAGTCTGTTATAACAGAAAAATCAGCTAATCTCTGCTCATGTGTCTCCTCTGGCAAAAGCTTCTTTTTTCTCTTTCTCGATCCTGGAAATAGGTACTCTAAATTTAGGCCCCATCTCTTCCAAGAAACTTTCTCTAAGCTCTACTGTACTACGTATGCACTGTCATAGCGTTTATCACACCGTGCAGTAGCCAACTCTCACTAAGGCCCTCTACACTGGGAGCTCCAAGGTGGCAGGGACTCTTCAGACTGGCTCAGGAGAAAAAGTTTGTTGAATAAAACCATGACTATATTAAGTAAGCCATACGGAGATCAGAGTTCACAACTTTGGACTTATTTATGCCATATACCAACTCAAAACGAGAATGCAGTGAGTGCCCCATGTATGTCAGGAGCTTTATGCATATCATGTCACATGACCCCCCCCCCTCCAAACAAGATGAGATGGGTGTACTAGCTCCATCTTACAGGATGCTTAGGACAAGGGGTATTAAGTGATTTGCCAAACGGAAGTGGCCAAACCAAACCAAGGTTTCAAATCCAGCTTTGGTAGACTCTAACTGTGTTGTTTTTATCTGCTGAACCTCAGTACTTTTTCTGAATTGTCCATTCCTAAATGATCTATTGGTATAAAGCAGACCCTTTGAACAGCTAAGGTATTGCCATACATTTTGGTTTGGTATTTTGGGGCCCATGACATTTCTGGGGCTCTATGATTTTTAGAAGCTGCTTAGACTGTGGCCACTCTGTGACTACAGCATTATCAAGCGAGATCAGCTCATGCCAGTACTTGTGAAAAATGAGATACCATAAATGGTGTTACCCAGAGACTCAAAAAAGAAAAGACACATACAGCCAACTTCAAGCTAGAACTCTAAACTATTATTACTATAAACTGTTATTATCAGAATATTTCCATTGCCATTTCTCCTTGGGAGACTGCTTTAAGCACAACATTCAGGATGTGTTATTGAAACATGGGTAACAGTTTTGAAAAACTACCTGCTGTTATCACTGTTATTATGCTGGGAATTATTAATGCTTACCATAATGGTATCACTTTAAATTTGATGGGTGAGTTAATGATGGTAAGCCCATGATGACAGGCTGCCCACTGTGCTTTATATTCAGATATTGTTAACACATTGGTCTAACGCTGTAGTGAGCTAGGCCCTTGGAATCCCAAGGTTATCTCAACTGATGGCTTCTCCAAATTGTCAAATGGTGTAGCTGACTTACTTGCTGGTTATAGGCTGCTAATAGTGAGGTAGAGGTTTATGGGTTCACTCCCCTGCCCAGGCCATTCACTGGGCTGGGTTCTGGAGCTCAGGTAGGTTTCTAAAGTCTATTCACCCAGAGGGCACATGGGGCTCCATGGGTTTCCTTGATGAGAAGGATTGCAGAGATCATGGAGGTTCAGAGTACATGAGGCCCAGTTCCACTAAAACCTGCACACGCACACACACACACACACACACACACACACACACACACACACACACACACACACACACACAGCTCTTCTTGAGTTCATACCATACGTAAAGCTCTATGTTTGATTCTGTGGGCAAGTTATAGATAAAAACATGTAGTATCTTCCTTATCCTCAAATAGTTTACAATCCAGTCCATGAGAAGATCTAAATAATTATAAGTTGGACTATGGAAAGCTCCATAACAAACGTAAAAACTAGCTACTATTGGATTATAAGGAAAAGAGAGAGAAATTTTCACTGAGGACTTTTAAGATGGCTATGTGGTTGAGGTGGAATTTTAGGGAAGCTTAAAGGATGAGAGTGCTTTTGAACCATGGATGTCTCTGAAGAAAGGGGACTTGTGCAGGACAGTCCAAGCAGAGAGAATAACTTAAACATATAAAATTCTGTGGTAAAGTTAGGTGAGCTTTGGGAAATGCCAAGGGGAATAATATTGTTAAGTTTAGAATGGGATTGAATTGGTAAAGGACTTTGCAGACAAGGTTGCTGAGTTAGGATGTTTGAAATGTTAAGTTTGTCACTGTTGAGTCCATGCATTCTTCGAGAATTAGGAGTGGCTTTATTAGGTTTATGAAACTGGGGCCAGCTGAAGGATGGAGGATAGTAGTCTGAGGATGGAATTAGTGAGGCTTATGTGATAATTACTCTTCTAGTTTGAACAAGAAATAATAAGGGCTACAAATGAAAAAGATTACTAGAGTTTCAAGCTCTGGTGGGTTAGGAGAGTGGTAAGACCATTAATTTAAAACAAGAAACACAGAAGGAACATAGGAAGTATTGGTTTAAGGAAGAGGAAAGGAGAGATTGCCAAGCTTGATATCCAGCAAGAAATAGAGATTAAGGACTCAAGCTCAGTTGAGGTTAAGGTCAGAGTCATAAATTCGGGGCTCATCCACACAGAATGAGCTCTTGTAGCTACAGGAGTAGATGTGATTGCCCAGCAAGAAGTGGGGGAAGTGGAGCGTGCCAGGACTAGAACATTGGCAAGTACCTGTTGAAGGGGTTGGCAGAGAGGAGCTTCTAGTATAAGAGGTATGTCTCTACGAAGCAGCAGCAACAAAATGCAATTTTGCAGTGAACAAGAGGGGAGAAATTTAAGACAGGAGGGTCAATAATGAAAAACATGTAGCAGACACGGCAAGTAGGATGAAACTTGAGAAAACAACATTAGAATTGACATTTTGGAAGTAATAGGTGACCTTTTAAAGAGTAGTTTCAGTATAGTGGTAAGCCTATAACTGGAATCCCAGTGAAGGAAGAGAAAATGGGATAAAGGGGGATGCAATAGCATAAGGTAGCCTGTTGCTAGGAATACCCTCCCTATCTCTTTTAGTCCTCACAACAATCCTGGGAGATGTGTACTAGGATTCCCATTCTTTTCAGAGGAAGAAAATGAATCCCACAGATAACATTTGTTGAACATCCCCTCTGTGCCAGGCACTGCACTAAGCATTTTACGTAGTTTATCAAAATTGGCTCTCAGAACATCCCTTGAGATAGATACTATTAGTATCTCTTCTTATTTTTCTGTCTTCTCCTAACCTTTTATTCTTTTTTTGTTAAACATCTTTATTGGAGTATAATTGCTTTACAGTGGTGTGTTAGTTTCTGCTTTATAACAAAGTGAATCAGTTATACATATACATGTTCCCATATCTCTTCCCTCTTGCGTCTCCCTCCCTCCCACCCTCCCTATCCCACCCCTCTAGGTGGTCACAAAGCACCGAGCAGATCTCCCTGTGCTATGTGGCTGCTTCCCACTAGCTATCTATTTTACGTTTGGTAGTGAATATATGTCCAAGCCACTCTCTCACTTTGTCACAGCCTACCCTTCCCCCTCCCCATATCCTCAAGTCCGTTCTCTAGTAGATCTGTATCTTTATTCCCGTCTTACCCCTAGGTTCTTCATGCCTTTTTTTTTTTTTTTTTAGATTCCATATATATGTGTTACAGTATTTGTCTTTCTCTTTCTGACCTACTTCACTCTGTATGACAGACTCTAGGTCCATCCACCTCACTACAAATAACTCAATTTCGTTTCTTTTTATGCCTGAGTAATATTCCATTGTATATATGTGCCACATCTTCTTTATCCATTCATCCGATGATGGACACTCAGGTTGCTTCCATGTCCTGGCTATTGTAAATAGAGCTTCAATGAACATTTTGGTACATGTCTCTTTTTGAATGATGGCTTTCTCAGGGTATATGCCTAGTAGTGGGATTGCTGGGTCATACGGTAGTTCTATATTTAGTTTTTTAAGGAACCTCCATGCTGTTCTCCATAGTGGCTGTATCAATTTACATTCCCACTAACAGTGCAAGAGGGTTCCCTTTTCTCCACACCCTCTCCAGCATTTATTGTTTGTAGATTTTTTGATGATGGCCATTCTGACCAGTCTGAGATGATATCTTATTGTAGTTTTGATTTGCATTTCTCTAATGATTAATGATGTTGAGCATACTTTCATGTCTTTGTTGGCCATCTGTATGTCTTCTTTGGAGAAATTTCTATTTAGGTCTTCAGCCCATTTTTGGATTGGGTTGTTTGTTTTTTTGTTATTGAGCTGCATGAGCCGCTTGTAAATTTTGGAGGTTAATCCTTTGTCAGTAGCTTCATTTGCAAATATTTTCTCCCATTCTGAGGGTTGTCTCTTGGTCTTGTTTATGGTTTCCTTTGCTATGCAAAAGCTTTTTTTTTTTTTTTTTTTTTTTTGCGGTACGCGGGCCTCTCACTGTTGTGGCCTCTCCCGTTGCGGAGCACAGGCTCCGGACGCGCAGGCTCAGCGGCCATGGCTCATGGGCCCAGCTGCTCCGTGGCATGTGGGATCTTCCCGGACCGGGGCACGAACCCGTGTCCCCTGCATCGGCAGGCGGACTCTCAACCACTGCACCACTAGGGAAGCCCTATGCAAAAGCTTTTAAGTTTCATTAGGTCCCATTTGTTTATTTTTGTTTTTATTTCCATTTCTCTAAGAGGTGGGTCAAAAAGGATCTTGCTGTGATTTATATCACAGAGTGTGCTGCATATGTTTTCCTCTAAGAGTTTTACAGTGTCTGGCTTTACATTTAGGTCTTTAATCCATTTTGAGCTTGTTTTTGTGTATGATGTTAGGGAGTGTTCTAATCTCATACTTCTACATGTACCTGTCCAGTTTTCCCAGCACCACTTATTGAAGAGGCTGTACTTGCTCCACTGTACAGTGGTGCCTCCTTTATCAAAGGTAAGGTGACCGTATATGCGTGGGATTATCTCTGGGCTTTCTATCCTGTTCCATTGATCTATCTTTCTGTTTTTGTGCCAGTACCATACTGTCTTGATTCCTGTAGCTTTGTGGTATAGTCTGAAGTAAGGGAGCCTGATTTCTCCAGCTCCGTTTTTCTTTTTCTTTTTTTTTTTTTTTTTTGCGGTACGCGGGCCTCTCACTGTTGTGGCCTCTCCCGTTGCGGAGCACAGGCTCCGGACGCGCAGGCTCAGTGGCCATGGCTCACGGGCCCAGCCGCTCCGCGGCATGTGGGATCTTCCCGGACTGGGGCACGAACCCGTGTCCCCTGCATCGGCAGGCGGACTCTCAACCACTGCGCCACCAGGGAAGCCCTCCAGCTCCGTTTTTCTTTCTCAAGATTGCTTTGGCTATTCGGGGTCTTTTGTGTTTCCATACAAATTGTGAAATTTTTTGTTCTAGTTCTGTGAAAAATGCCATTGGGAGTTTGATAGGGATTGCATTGAATCTGTAGATTGTTTTGGGTAGTAGAGTCATTTTCACAATGTTGATTCTTCCAATCCAAGAACATGGTATATCTCTCCATCTATTTGTATCATCTTTAATTTCTTTCATCAGTCTCTGATAGTTTTCTGCATACAGGTCTTTTGTCTCCTTAGGTAGGTTTATTCCTAGATAGTTTATTCTTTTTGTTGCAATGGTAAATGGGAGTGTTTTCTTAATTTCACTTTCAGATTTTTCATCATTAGTGTATAGGAATGCCAGAGTTTTCTGTGCATTACTTTTGTATCCTGCTACTTTACCAAAATCATTGATTAGCTCAAGTAGTTTTCTGGTAGCATCTTTAGGATTCTCTATGTATAGTATCATGTCATCTGCAAGGAGTGACAGCTTTACTTTTTCCTTTCTGATTTGGATTCCTTTTATTTCCTCTTCTTCTCTGATTGCTGTGGCTAAAACTTCCAAAACTATGTTGAATAAGAGTGGTAAGAGTGGGCAACCTTGTCTTGTTCCTGATCTTAGTGCAAATGGTTTCAGTTTTTCACCATTGAGGACGATGTTGGCTTTGGGTTTGTCATATATGGCCTTTATTATGTTGAGGAAAGTTCCCTCTAGGCCTACTTTCTGCAGGGTTTTTATCATAAATTGGTGTTGAATTTTGTCAAAAGCTTTCTCTGCATCTATTGAGATGATCATATGGTTTTTCTCCTTCAATTTGTTAATATGGTGTATCACATTGATTGATTTGCCTATATTGAAGAATCCTTGCATTCCTGGAATAAACCCCACTTGATCATGGTGCATAATCCTTTTAATATGCTGTTGGATTCTGTTTGCTAGTATTTTGCTGAGGATTTTTGCGTCTGTGTTCATCAGTGATATTGTCCTGTAGTTTTCTTTCTTTGTGACATCTTTGTCTGTTTTTGGTATCAGGGTGATGGTGGCCTTGTAGAATGAGTTTGGGAGTGTTCCACCCTCTGCTATATTTTGGAAGAGTTTGAGAAGGGTAGGTGTTAGCTTTTCTCTAAATGTTTGATAGAATTCGCCTGTGAAGCCATCTGGTCCTGGGCTTTTGTTTGTTGGAAGATTTTTAATCACAGTTTCAATTTCAGTGCTTGTGATTGGTCTGTTCATATTTTCTATTTCTTCCTGATTCAGTCTTGGCAGGTTGTGCATTTCTACAAATTTGTCCATTTCTTCCAGGTTGTCCATTTTATTGACATAGAGTTGCTTGTAGTAATCTCTCATGATCCTTTGTATTTCTGCAGTGTCAGTTGTTACTTCTCCTTTTTCATTTCTAATTCTATTGATTTGAGTCTTCTCCCTGTTTTTCTTGATGTGTCTGACTAATGGTTTATCAATTTTCTTTATCTTCTCAAAGAACCAGGTTTTAGTTTTATTGATCTTTGCTATTGTTTCCTTCATTTCTTTTTCATTTATTTCTGATCTGATTTTTATGATTTCTTTCCTTCTGCTAACTTTGGGGGTTTTTTTGTTCTTCTTTCTCTAATTTCTTTAGGTGCAAGGTTAGGTTGTTTATTCGAGATGTTTCTTGTTTCTTAAGGTAGTATTATATTGCTATAAACTTCCCTCTTAGAACTGGTTTTGCTGCATCCCATAGGTTTTGGGTCGTCGTGTCTCCATTGTCATTTGTTGCTAAGTATTTTTTGATTTCCTCTTTGATGTCTTCAGTGATCACTTCGTTATTAAGTAGTGTATTGTTTAGCCTCCATGTGTTTGTATTTTTTACAGATCTTTTCCTGTAATTGATATCTAGTCTCATAGCACTGTGGTCAGAAAAGATACTTGATACAATTTCAATTTTCTTAAATTAACCAGGGCTTGATTTGTGACCCACGATATGATCTGTCCTGGAGAATGTTCCGTGAGCACTTGAGAAAAATGTGTATTCTGTTGTTTTTGGATGGAATGTCCTATAAATATCAATTAAGTTCATCTTGTTTAATGTATCATTTAAAGGGTGTGTTTCCTTATTTATTTTCATTTTGGATGATCTGTCCATTGGTGAAAGTGGGGTGTTAAAGTCCCCTACTATGAATATGTTACTGTCGATTTCCCCTTTTATGGCTGTTAGTATTTGCCTTATGTATTGAGGTTCTCCTATGTTGGGTGCATAAGTATTTACAATTGTTACATCTTCTTCTTGGATCGATCCCTTGATCATTATGTAGTGTCCTTCTTTGTCTCTTGTAATAGTCTTTATTTTAAAGTCTATTTTGTCTGATATGAGAATTGCTACTCCAGCTTTCTTTTGATTTCCATTTGCATGGAATATCTTTTTCCATCCCTTCACTTTCAGTCTGTATGTGTCCCTAGGTCTGAAGTGGGTCTCTTGTAGACAGCATATATATGGGTCTTGTTTTTGTATCCATTCAGCGAGTCTGTGTCTTTTGGTGGGAGCATTTAATCCATTTACATTTAAGGTAATTATCGATATGTATGTTCCTGTTCCCATTTTCTTAATTGTTTTGGGTTCGTTATTGTAGGTCTTTTCCTTCTCTTGTGTTTCTTGCCTAGAGAAGTTCCTTTAGCATATGTTGCAAAGCTGGTTTGGTGGTGCTGAACTGTCTCAGCTTTTCCCTGTCTGTAGAGGTTTTAATTTCTCCATCAAATCTGAATGAGATCCTTGCTGGGTAGAGTAATCTTGGTTGTAGGTTTTTCTCCTTCATCACTTTAAATATGTCCTGCCACTCCCTTCTGGCTTACAGAGTTCCTGCTGACAGATCACCTGTTAACCTTATTGGGATTCCCTTTTGTGGTATTTGTTGTTTTTCCCTTGCTGCTTTTAATATGTTTTCTTTGTATTTAATTTTTGATCGTGTGATTAATATATGTCTTGGCGTGTTTCTCCTTGGATTTATCTTGTATGGGACTCTCTGTGCTTCCTGGACTTGATTAACTATTTCCTTTCCCATATTAGGGAGGTTTTCAACTATAATCTCTTCAAATATTTTCTCAGTTCCTTTCTTTTTCTCTTCTTCTTCTGGGACCCCTATAATTCAAATGTTGGTGTGTTTAATGTTGTCCCAGAGGTCTCTGAGACTGTCCTCAGTTCTTTTCATTCTTTTTTCTTTATTCTGCTCTGCAGTAGTTATTTCCACTATTTTATCTTCCAGGTCACTTATCTGTTCTGCCTCAGTTATTCTGCTATTGATTCCTTCTACAGTATTTTTAATTTCATTTATTGTGTTGTTCATCATTGTTTGTTTGATCTTTAGTTCTTCTAGGTCCTTGTTAAATGTTTCTTGCATTTTGTCTATTCTGTTTCCAAGATTTTGGATCGTCTTTACTATCATTATTCTGAAATCTTTTTCAGGTAGACTGCCTATTTCCTCTTCATTTGTTAGGTCTGGTGGGTTTTTATCTTGCTCCTTCGTCTGCTGTGTGTTTTTCTGTCTTCTCATTTTGCTTATCTTACTGTGTTTGGGGCCTCCTTTTTGCAGGCTGCAGGTTCGTAGTTCCCGTTGTTTTGGTGTCTGTCCACAGTGGCTAAAGTTGGTTCAGTGGGTTGTGTAGGTTTCCTGGTGGAGGGGACTCGTGCCTGTGTTCTGGTGGATGAGGCTGGATCTTTTCTTTCTGGTGGGCAGGTCCACGTCTGGTTGTGTGTTTTGGCATGTCTGTGGCCTTATTATGATTTTAGGCAGCCTCTGTTCTAATGGGTGGGGTTGTGTTGCTGTCTTGCTGGTTGTTTGGCATAGGGTGTCCAGCACTGTAGCTTGGTGGTCGTTGAGTGAAGCTGGGTGTTGGTGTTGAGATGCAGACCTCTGGGAGATTTTCACCATTTGATACTATGTGGAGCTGGGAAGCCTCTTGTGGACCAGTGTCCTGAAGTTGGCTCTCCCATGTCAGAGGCACAGCAGTGACTCCTGCCTGCAGCAGAATAGAAGGGAGAAAAAGTAGAAAGAAACAGGATAAAATAAAATAAAGTAAGTTAAAATAAAGTTATTATAATAAAAAATAATTATTAAGAAAAAATTTAAAAAAAAACGGACAGACAGCACCCTAGGACAAATGGTGAAAGCAAAGCTATACAGAGAAAATCTCACACAGAAGCATACACATACACACTCAGAAAAAGAGGAAAAGGGGAAATAATAATACATTTTGCTCTCAAAGTCCACCTCCTCAATTTGGCATGATTCATTGTCTATTCAGGTATTCCACAGATGCAGCGTGCATCAAGTTGATTGTGGAGATTTAATCCGCTGTACCTGAGGCTGCTGGGAGAAATTTCCCTTGCTCTTCTTTGTTTGCACAGATCCTGGGGTTCAGCTTTGGATTTGCCCCCGCCTCTGCGTGTAGGTCGCTGGAGCGTGTCTGTTCTTCGCTGAAACAGAACGGGGTTAAAGGAGCCGCTGATTCGGGGGCTCTGGCTCGCTCAGGCCTGGGGGAGGGAGGGGTACGGATGCGGGGTGAGCCTGCGGCGGCAGAGGCCAGCGGGACGTTGCACCAGCCTGAGGTGCACCATTCATTCTCCCGGGGAAGTTGTCCCTGGATCCTGGGACCCAGGCCATGGCGGGCTGCACAGGCTCCCGAGAAGTGGGGTGTGGATGGTGACCTGTGCTCGCACACAGGCTTTTGGTGGCGGCAGCAGCAGCCTTAGCGTCTCATGCCCGTCTCTGTGGTCCACGCTGATAGCCGCAGCTCACGCCTGTCTCTGGAGCTCCTTTAAGCAGCGCTCTTAATCCCCTCTCCTCACGCACCAGGAAACAAAGAGGGAAGAAAAAGTCTCTTGCCTCTTCGGCAGGTCCAGACGTTTTTCCCGGACTCCCTCCCATCTAGCCATGGTGCACTAACCCCCTGCAGGCTGTGTTCACACCGCCAACCCCAGTCCTTTCCCTGCGATCCAACCGGAGCCCGAGCCTCAGCTCCCAGCCCCGCCTGCCCCGACGGGTGAGCAGACAAGCCTCTTGGGCTGGTGAGTGCCGTTTGGCCCTGATCCTCTGTGCGGGAATGTCTCCACTTTGCCCTCCACACCCCTGTTGCTGCGCTCTCCTCTGTGGCTCCTAAGCTTCCCCCCTCTGCCACCCGCAGTCTCCGCCCACGAAGGGGCTTCCTTGTGTGTGAAAACCTTTCCTCCTTTACAGCTCCCTCCCTCTGGTGCAGGTCCCGTCCCTATTCTTTTGTCTCTGTTTTTTCTTTTTTCTTTTGCCCTACCCAGGTACGTGGGGAGTTTCTTGCCTTTTGGGAGGTCTGAGGTCTTCTGCCAGCGTTCAGTGGGTGTTCTGTGGGAGTTGTTCCACGTGTAGATATATTTCTGATTTATCTGTGGAGAGGAAGGTGATCTCCGCATCTTACTCTTCCGCCATCTTCCCCCTCTCCCCTAGTATCTCTTTATAGATGAACAACTGAGATTTAGAGAGTTTGGGTATTTGTTTTTTAAAAAAACCCACTTTTTTCTAGTGCCAGAGCCTAATCTAAGATAATACAATATTTTGATTCAACTATGGGTATTCTTGTGAACTTAGCATGGTACTTTTTCAGAACAACCAAAATATATTGGGGCCAGGAGTTCAGATCCATAAGATGGGGTTAAGTTTTTCAAGGAATACACAGTCTAGTCTGATTAGGATTTTGGTGCCTAGACATAGGAAAGTACTGTAGCTCTTGAGTTATCAGCACTTTATCTTGAGACAAAAATCAAGGAAGACTTTTATACTTTTATAGTTTACCCAGGTGATTAAGAGCGCATACATCAGGTCTACACTGTTTGGGTACAAATCCCAGTTCCATTACTTCTAGCTGAATGACCTTGGGTTGGATATTGAACCTCTCTATGTCTCAGATTCTTCAGCTGTTAAATAGGGGTAATAATAGCTCCTAACTTATAGGCTAATTGTGAGGGCTAAATGAATCAGTAAATATAAAATCACTTAGAACAGTGCCTGGCACAGAGCAAGTGCTAATTAAGTGTTATGGACGTTTTGTGGGTCTATGGGGTCCTGCTTTCTAGCTTCTTAGAATGCTTCAGTCAGACCACTTCTGGGTCTCTTCCTCTAAGAAAGGAGGATGAATTTTTCAGTCCTAATTTCATTTGTATATTCATTAATTTATTGAACAAACACCCATTGAGTACCTATTTTGTATCAGCCACTATGTTAGGCGCTGCAAATGTAAGAGTGAAATGACAAGTATGGTCCCTTCTCTTACGGATCTCACGGTTTTGATGGAAGAGACAAGCAGGTAACTAAACAATTACAATCCGGTGAGGGTCAGTGTTATGGTAGGGGAAGCACAGGGCTCTGTGAAAGTACACAAGGTGGTCAACCAACCTGGACTTGGGTGGTGAGGGAAGATTTCCCTGAAGAGGTGACATCTAAACTGAGATCTGACCTCCAGGTTCTTCTCAGTGACAACAAGGTTGCTGCTAACTGCTATTCTTTGGTCCTCTGGGATTGACTCCATAATGTCATTATTTCCTCTCACCCAGTTTTCCTTGTAGTTGCTGAGTCCAGAGAAGTCCTGTGCATTGAAAAGAGTGTTCAGATATTGCCTGTGGCCTCACAGCGAGTTCCACCTTGACCTTTACCCTTCATTAGAAGACGTTAGGGAAATTTTCTCTGGAAGATCCTGAACTCAGAGATATATTCCTTAGCTCTCATGACACGAAACCAGACTGGGCAGTGAATCAAGACGTGTGTGCCACGACCTTGTCCTGAGGGAGGCACCATCTATAATGGGCAGTGGGACCTCAGCTCAGTCACAATGATTAAAGATTCCTTTGATGTTTTCTTGGCAAAAATCACATCAGCAAATTGCATCCTGTCTGTCTAGCCTGCATATAGTGGCTTGGAATGGGAAACTGTTTTCCTTGTCTGGTTCATGATATTTAAAATTCCTACCATCAACCATAAAAAACCTTGGACTAGTGGGGTAAGATCAGGATTTGAATCTTAGGTCAGGCTCTTACTATCAGGCCTTGGGCAGGTCACTCATTTTCCCTGTGGTTCAGTTTCCTTGTTGCTAATTGCAAATAATAACATTCCTCATATCAGAGTACTGTTGTAGAATTAAAAGGAGATAATGTCTTTGTGCCTGGAACACACTGGTACTCAGTAAATGACAGCTTACTTTCTACTCTCTTTTGGGTCATTGATGATGGCCATGTTACTGTACAAGTATGTCACATACTACAGTGAACATGTTGTCATTTTCAGCCACAGACACATTAGCTCATGGTATATGTTCAATTAATACTTGTTCTTTTCTTACTCACGTTGCTTTAATTGATCAGAGTTTCTGACAAAGGGAAGAAGGTTGGAACATAAGGCAGAAGACATGCCAGTCTTGGCAACTCTGAACCTTCCCTTCTATTTTAAACCCCACTAAATAATGTCTAGCAAAACTTATGTGCTCAGTACATATTTGTTGAACAAATAAATGAATGACTGAATAAATGAATGAGTCAGAGTTTGACAGGCAAGCTGTGATGAGAATGGGAGCTGGCTAGGGCATGAAGTGGTGACTGGTAATGGTATGGCTGTACTCAGTGAGAGACATGAAATCTGTGGGAGCTGCAAGTGCAGAAGGAGCAGTAGAGCTTACCAAAGATGAATGTCATGTGCTTCACCATTTTCTCCTGAGACTGGCTGAAATGGGAAGTAGGAGCTTGAAATGATCCATCTGTGTCCCCAAGTGGACCCCCGCTACTCCAGCTGACTGACCTGGGACCACACTGTAAATTCTTTCTTCAGTATTATAAGAACTGAACTAAGAGGTAATATTGGGGTGGAGTCAAGATGGCGTACTAGGAGGAGGCAGAATTCGCATCTCCTCACAACTAGGGCATCTACCAGGCACTGGTGAGGGACCTCAGATAAGTAAGGGGACAGCAGAAACCCCCAGCGACCATTGTTTCAATTATAGTTTTATTTTTCCAAATATATTTTTTATCTTTCTAATTTTATTTTTTATTCTTTGATATTGTGCTGCTCCTTTTTTTCTTGCTTTCTTCCTTTTTTTTTTTTTTTTAACTGTGCCACGAAGCTTGCAGGATCTTGGTTCCCAGGCCAGAGGTTGGGACCGAGTTCCTGTGGTGGGAGCTCTGAGTCCAAACCACTGGACTAACAGAGAACCTCAGACCCCAGGGAATATCAATCAGAGTGAGGCCTCCTGGAGGTCCTCACCTCAGCACCAAGACCCAGCTCTAACTAACTGCCTGCAAGCTCCGGTGCTGGACGTCTCAGGCCAAACAACCAGTAAGACGGGAATACGGCACCACCATCAAAATATATATATATATGTTACAGATGAAGGAGCAAGGTAAAAACCTACAAGACCAAATAAATGAAGGTGAAATTGGCAAGCTACCTGAAAAAGAATTAAGAGTAATGATAATAAAGATGATCCAAAATCTCGGAAACAGAATGGAGAGAATACAAGAAACATTTAACAAGGATCTAGAAGAACGAAAGAGCAAACAGTGATGAACAACACAATTACTGAAATTAAAATACTCTAGAAGGAATCGATAGCAGAATAACTGGGGCAGAAGAACGGATAAGTGAGCTGCAAGATAAAATGGTGGAAATAACTGCCAGGGAGCAGAATAGAGAAAAAAGAATGAAAAGAATTGAGGACAGTCTCAGAGACCTCAGGGACAACATTACACTCACCAACAGTCGAACTATAGGGGTCCCAGAAGAAGAGAGAAAGAAAGGGTCTGAGAACATATTTGAAGAGATTATAGTCGAAAACTTCTCTAACGTGTGAAAGGAAATAGTCGATCAAGTTCAGGAAGCACAGAGAGTCCCATACAGGGTAAACCCAAAGAGAAACACGCCGAGACACATATTAAACAAACTATCAAAAATAAAATACAAAGAAAAAATATTAAAAGCAGCAAGGGAAAAGCAACAAATAACATACAAAGGAATCCCCATAAGGTTAACAGCTGATCTTTCAGCAGAAACTCTGCAAGCCAGAAGGGAGTGGCAGGACATATTTAAAGTGATGAAAGGGAAAAACCTACACCCAAGATTACTCTACCCAGCAAGGATTTCATTCAGATTCGACGGAGAAATTAAAAGCTTTTCAGACAAGCAAAACTAAGAGAATTCAGCAGCACTAAACCAGCTCTACAGCAAATGCTAAAGGAGCTTCTCTAGGCAGGAAGCACAAGAGAAGGAAAACACCTACAAAAACTAAAGCAACACAATTAAGAAAATGGTAATTGGAGCATACATATCAATAATTACCTTAAATGTAAATGGATTATATGCGCCATCGAAAAGATATAGCCTGGCTAAATGGATACAACAACAAGACCCATATATATGCTGTCTACAAGAGACCCACTTCAGACCTAGGGATACATACAGACTGAAAGTGAGGGGATGGAAAAAGATATTCCATGCAAATGGAAATCAGAAGAAAGCTGGAGTAGCAATTCTCATATCAGACAAAATAGACTTAAAAATAAAGACTATTACAAGAGACAAAGAAGGACACTACATAATGATCAAGGGATCGATCGAAGAAGATGTAACAATTGTAAATATTTATGCACCCACCATAGGAGCACCTCAATATGTAAGGCAAATGCTAACAGCCATAAAAGGGGAATTCGACAGGAACAAAATCATAGTAGGGGACTTTAACACCCCACTTTCACCAATGGACAGATCAGCCAAAATGAAAATAAATAAACACAAGCTTTAAATGACACATTAAACAAGATGGACTTAGTTGATATTTATAGGACATTCCACTGCAAAACAACAGAATACACTTTCTTCTCAAGTGCTCATTTGACATTCTCCAGGATAGACCATATCTTGGGTCACAAATTTACAAAGCCTTGGTAAATTTAAGAAAATTGAAATCATATCAAGTATCTTTTCTGACCACAACGTTATGAGACTACATATCAATCACAGGAAAAAAACTGTAAAAACTGAACACACGGAGGCTAAACAATACACTACCAAATAACCAAGAGATCACTGAAGAGATCGAAAAGGAAAGTAAAAAATACCTCGAAACAAATGACAATGAAAACATGATGACCCAAAACCTTTGGGATGCAGCAAAAACAATGCTAAGAAGGAAGATTATAGCAATACAATCCTACCTGAAGAAACACGAAAAATCTCAAATAAACAACCTAACCTTACACCTGAAGCAATTAGAGAAAGAAGAACAAAAAACCCCAAAGTTAGCAGAAATCATAGAGATCAGATCAGAAATAAATGAAGAAAACAATAGCAAAGATAAATACAAGTAAAAGCTGGGTCTTTGAGAAGATAAAGGAAACTGATATGGCATTAGCCAGGCTCATCAAGAAAAAAAGAGAGAAGACTCAAAACAACAGAATTAGAAATGAAAAAGGAGAAGTAACAAATGACACTGCAGAAATACAAAGGATTGTGAGAGATTACTACAAGCAACTATATGCCAGAAAAATTGACAACCTGAGGAAATAGACAAATTCTTAGAAAAGCACAACCTTCCGAGACTGAAGCAGGAAGAAATAGAAAATATAAACAGACCAATCATAAGCCCTGAAATTGAAATTGTGATTAAAAATCTTCCAACAAACAAAAGCCCAGGACCAGAGGGCTTCACAGGCAAATTCTATCAAATATTTAGAGAAGAGCTAACACCTATCCTTCTCAAACTCTTCCAAAGTATAGCAGAGGGAGGAACACTCCCAAACTCATTCTACGAGGCCACCACCATCCTGATACCAAAACCACACAACGACATTACAAAAAAAGAAAACTACAGGCCAATATCTCTGATGAACATAGATGTAAAAATCCTCAGCAAAATACTAGCAAACAGAATCCAACAGCACATTAAAAGGATCATACACCACGATCAACTCAAGTTTATCCCAGGAATGTAAGGGTTCTTCAGTATATGCAAATCAATCAATGTGATGCACCATATTAACAAATTGAAGGAGAAAAACCAAATGATCATCTCAATAGACGCAGAAAAAGCTTTTGAGAAAATTCAACACCCATTTATGATAAAAACTCTCCAGAAAGTAGGCATAGAGGGAACCTACCTCAACATAATAAAGGCCATATATGACAAACCCAGAGCCAGCCTCATTCTCAGTGGTGAAAAACTGAAGCCATTTCCTCTAAGATCAGGAGCAAGACAAGGATGCCCACTCTCACCACTATTATTCAACATAGTTTTGGAAGTTTTAGCCAGAAAAAAAGGAATCCAAATTGGAAAAGAAGAAGTAAAACTCACTGTTTGCAGATGACATGATACTATACCTAGAGGGCCCTAAAGATGCTACCAGAAAACTACTAGAGCTAATCAATGAATTTGGTAGATTAGCAGGATACAAAATTAAGGCACAGAAATCTCTTGCATTCCTATTCACTAGTAATGAAAAATCTGAAAGAGAAATTCAGGAAACACTCCCATTTACCACTGCAACAAAAAGAATAAAATACCTAGGAATAAGCCTACCTATGGAGACAAAAGATGTGTATGCAGAAAACTATCAGACACTGATGAAAGAAATTAAAGATGATACAAACAGATGGAGAGATATACCATGTTCTTGGATTGGAAGAATCAGTATTGTGAAAATGACTCTACTACCCAAAGCAATCTGCAGATTCAGTGCAATCCCTATCAGACTACCAATGGCATTTTTCACAGAACTAGAACAAAAAATTTCACAATGTTTATGGAAATGCAAAAGACCCCGAATAGCCAAAGCAATCTTGAGAAAGGAAGACAGAGCTGGAGGAATTAGGCTCTTGGACTTCAGACTACACTACAAAGCCACAGTAATCAAGACAGTATGGTACTGGCACAAAAGGCAGAAATATAGATCAATGGAACAGGATCGAAAGCCCAGAGATAAACCCACGCACATATGGTCACCTTGTCTTTGATAAAGGTGGCAAGAGTATACAGTAGGGAAAAGACAGCCTCTTCACTAAGTGGTGCTGGGAAAACTGGACAGTTACATGTAAAAGAATGAAATTAGAACACTTCCTAACACCATACACAAAAATAAACTCAAAATCGATTAAAAACCTAAATGTAAGTCCAGAGAGTATAAAACTCTTAGAGGAAAACATAGGCACAACACTCTGTGATATAAATCACAGAAAGATTCTTTTTGACCCACCTCCTAGAGAAATGGAAATAAAAACAAAAATAAACAAATGGGACCTAATGAAACTTAAAAGATTTTTCACAACAAAGGAAACCATAAACAAGATGAAAAGACAACCCTCAGAATGGCAGAAAATATTTGCAAGTGAAGCAACTGACAAAGGATTAATCTTCAAAATATACAAGCAGCTCATGCAGCTCAATATTAAAACTACAAACAACCCAATCCAAAAATGGGCAGAAGACCTAAATAGACATTTCTCCCAAGAAGATATACAGACTGCCAACAAACACATGAAAAGATGCTCAACATCACTAATCATTAGAGAAATGCAAGTGAAAACTACAGTGAGGTATCACCTCACACCAGTCAGAATGGCCATCATCAAAATATCTACAAACAATAAATGCTGGAGAGGGTGTGGAGAAAAGGGAACCGTGTTGCACTGTTGGTGGGAATGTAAATTGATACAGCTACTCTGGAGAACAGTATGGAGGTTCCTTAAAAAACTAAAAGCGGAACTACCATACGACCCAGAAATGCCACTACTGGGCATACACCCTGAGAAAACCATAATTTGAAAAGAGTTATGTACCACAATGTTCACTGCAGCACTATTTACAATAGCCAGGACATGGAAGCAACCTAAGTGTCCATAGACAGATGACTGGATAAAGAAGATGTGGCACATATATACAATGGAATATTATTCAGCCATAAAAAGAAACGAA
This sequence comes from Pseudorca crassidens, assembly GCF_039906515.1. Classification (NCBI taxonomy): domain Eukaryota; kingdom Metazoa; phylum Chordata; class Mammalia; order Artiodactyla; family Delphinidae; genus Pseudorca; species Pseudorca crassidens. Next base: position 27,155,954 of record NC_090317.1, read on the forward strand.
ATTTCGGGCTTCCCTGGTGGCGCAGTGGTTGAGGGTCCGCCTGCCAATGCAGGCCACACAGGTTCGTGCCCTGGTCTGGGAAGATCCCACATGCTGCGGAGCGGCTGGGCCCGTGAGCCATGGCCATTGAGCCTGTGCGTCTGGAGCCTGTGCTCCACAACGGGAGAGGCCACAACAGTGAGAGGCCCGCGTACCGCAAAAAAAAAAGAAACGAAATTGAGTTATTTGTAGTGAGGTGGGTGGACCTAGAGTCTGTCATACAGAATGAAGTCAGTCAGAAAGAGAAAAACAAATACCGTATGCTAACATATATATATGGAATCTAAAAAAAAAAAAAAAGTTCTGAAGAACTTAGGGGCAGGGCAGGAATAAAGATGCAGATGTAGAGAATGGACTTGAGGACACAGGGAGGGGGAGGTATAAGCTGGGATGAAGTGAGAGAGTGGCATTGACATATATACACTACCGAATGTAAAATAGATAGCTAGTGGGTAGCAGCCACATAGCACAGGGAGATCAGCTCGGTGCTTTGTGACCACCTAGAGAGGTGGGATAGAGAGGGTGGGAGGGAGACACAAGAGGGAGGGGATATGGGGATATATGTATACGTATAGCTGATTCACTTTGTTATACAGCAGAAATTAACACAACACTGTAAATCAATTATACTCCAATAAGGATGTTAAAAAATAAAAGAGGTAATATTGATGTAGCGAAGGAATGACTTTCTGAGGAAGAAAAAAGAAATTTTGAAAAATATGCAGTTGAAACTGTCTTACACTGCTGGTGGGCAGTGCTGGTCATGGTACAATAACTCTTGAAAACAATTTGGCATTGTTTGGTAAACGTGCAGATGTGCATATAGACTACAGCCAAAATCCATGCCTAAGGGTACACCCTACAGAAACTTCTGAACATGGGTGTTAGGAAACATGCTCACAGCAGCATGGTTTGTAATAAGAAAAGGTAGAAACAGAATGTGCATCTATGGTGAAAAGGTTATAAAGTTGTGGTATATGAATACAACGGAGTACATACAGAAGTACAAATGATTCGGTTAGAGCTATGCACATCAACATGGATGGATCTCACCATCCACAGTGCTGAATGAATAAAAGACTAGAATTTATGGAAAAGTACATTGTGATACCATAAAACACAGAACAATATTATATGTTGTTTATGGGTATATTTGTATAAAGAGTAGTATAAAACATGCATGGAAATAGCAGACACCAAATTTATGATACTGTTTACTTCTGGGGAGGGACAGAGGGAATAGGAGCCAGAAGAGATGTGCTGCACGGATGGATTCATTTGCATCTGTGATATTTTATTTCATAAACTGAGTGTTGGATAGGAGAGTGTTTGAATTATTTGCTATGTCTCTTGCAGTTCTTAAATTAAGGAAACGTAAAATTTTAAACTGTAGACCCAGGACGTTTGCTGGCAATCTGTGAACTAGTATTTCTGTGTATGACCTGTTTTCATTGTGGTCCGTGCTTTCAAAATACCAAGCAAAAGTGGGAGGTCCTGCTGACCCTGGAATATTTTACAGTGCACACAACCAGGAGCTTTTGTGATGAGATCTGAAGCAGAAAAATAACTTCATATTGAGCAAGATTATTTTGGACAGCAAGGACTCCAATTGTCCAACCCATTTTTAAATCGACTGTGCATGGTTCTAAGTATATTGCTGTTGCATTTGATTTGTGGTCATATGGAAATTGACCTGTTTTCTTTTCTCACTGACAGTAAATATGAGAATAAATGAACAGTTTGTGAAATTAAGTTTGCATCTAACTGGTTTCCATCAAGCAAGGCACCTCTTGTACCAAGATAAAATTGATTTCTGAGAAAAGTGAAGCTTATTTGGGATATTTCAACAACGTCTTAGCACCCCCAGTTCTTCTGAGAGTTAAGTGCACTATGGGACAGGACAGAGTCCACTGCTGAGGATCTAGGGGTACATAGATCTGTATCTTAAGGCAGCTTTGTGAATGCTGAGAAGATCTTAGTGCACCTGGCTTAGAGGACTCATTCTCTCGTATAACAGTATAGAGGGGGCGTCTTTTTAATTCCATAAGAAATTCATACAAAGCATTTGCAACTATGTCTGTGCTTAACTTTTGGTCTATTTATCACATTCACTGAACACCTAATGTTTGCAGCCGCCATTAGTAATTTATTATAATTAGTTCCACCAAAGCAGCATTCCATCATTAGAAATAACTTGCACGTGAACATGGCCTAGATAAATATCTAAATTGCCTTCCAATTAAAATACACATTATGCATATTATGTCATTGGAGACTTTTTCCTTAGTTATTCGTATAATAAATCATTAGAAAAATTCCTGTAGCACTGAGGTGGCACCTGGTGATTAATTACCTATTGACAATGAAAGATGCAAACGAGAAGAAGTGATGGGGTCTTTTGCTCTTGGAAGATTTTTCTGGTCATTCTAGTTACTCTGGATTAGACTGGACATTTGGAATGGATTTTGAGCTCCGTTAGGGAGGGCGACTGCTCATCTGGAGGCTGGCCTTCTGTCACACTCATTTTATTTTCCTAACTCACACAGTGTTGTCAAATGTCTGACTTGATGAGCCCAATTAACATGGTCATTAGCTCTTCCATTCTCAAATAGAACCGAATCTCTAGATGCTTTGACACTTTGGAGCATAGTTTTCGGTGGAATGAGAATAATTATTTTTCCTCAGTACTGATAACTTAGTGTGTGGGTTTGCGGGTGTGTGTATGGATAAGGGTGTTCGTCAGTTTTACTCATGATGTTATTGGCACAACCAAATTTATTTGCAAAGGAATCATTGTGGAAGCCAGTAGATTAGTGACATATGGTCATTGAAATAACTTTCTAGAAGACTAGAAAGAACAAGAGAGGGCCTGAGAATCTTGTGGCAAGTTTTCTTGTTGAACCCCAACCCTGCAGAATGTAAGCTCCTTGAGGTTATAGATTTGTTTTATTCACTAGTGTATCTCCTGTTCCTAGTAGACTACACACAGGAGGTGCTCAATAAATATTTGCTAAATGAACGAAGGAATGAGGAATGCAGAAAAATGACCAAATGAACAGACTTAGCTGAATGGTTTTGGGTCCGATAGAGCCAGCATTCTCATTTACAAAACGTGTGGGATGCACCTAATCGCATATAGTTCTGGGATGAACACTTATAATCCTTATAAATGGGACTACAAAACCAACGAGGACTTTAGAGGGCCAGTGAGGGAAGGAAATAATCCAGAGAGAACATGATCAGGGCTGTGGAACTAAACCAGTTTAGCAATAGCTTCTGAAGGAGTGAGCTAGCAGTTAATATCATAGTGTCCACAGTAGTGTAGCAAGTTCAGGCCTAACTAGCATATATTTCCAAGGGGGATGGTGGTCTAATATGATTATATGGTATGTGGATGCTCACTAGCAGAAGTTTCCAAACAATAGTTAGCTCTATATGGAGAAATGTGGTAGCACTGTGGTTCTATAAGGTCCACTTGATTGAAAGCAAAGAATGAAGATCATGTCCCTATCAGTAAAGGGTAATCATGGAGTCAGAGATTCAGGCTCTAGAGCCACTAGAGAAGCTTAGTGCTGTCTGGAAACAGAGGCAGAATCGCAGTTATGTATATCAGCTAAACCTAGCAGGAAGTTGAGGCTCATGGAGTATGTGGTAATGCTGGGGTGGTGTCAGGCTTAGGAAAGATGAAGTAATTCAGTTATCTCCACTGGCAGTAAGGCTCAAGGACCTGATGGACTCCAGTTTTAAAGGCCTTCAGCCTGTACGGCAGGGAGGCATGGAGAAAGCAGAGGGTGAAAGGTCTTATAGGCAGAAGATCATTTAAAAATAGTCTCTGCCTCCTGAGGAAATGTTCCAACACCAGCATTCATTTCGTAAAGGGGAAAGGATAAATAATAAGAGCAGCAGCAATAGAAACAATAATAGTAACAACACAACAACAGTAATAGCAGCATCTGTTTCCATTTAATGAGTAATTACCATGTTCCAGGCCTGTACTAGGCGCTTTACATATATTATCTCATTTAACTCTTACAACTATTCTATGAGATAGATCCCAACATTGTCCTCATTTTAGCGGGTCAGAGAGATTAAGCAACATGCCCAGATTCACTTAGTAGGGGATGATGGAGCTGGGATTTGAACCCAGACAGTCTGATTCCTAAACCTATATCTGCTATTAATATTCATACATATAATGTATTATCATATATATAATGCTGAATAAATATTTTGAGAGAATTTTTAAATTTACATAAGAACAAAAGGAAGTGGATTTCAGGTGGTGCTTCAGCAAACATGTACTGTGCACCTATGTATGAGGCATTGTGTAGTGTGGGGATACAGCAATGAACAAGACATGCACAATTGCTGTCCTCAGAGCTTACAGTCTAGCATGGGGCCCTGGGGGTAGTTTGGGGTTACTCTTGACAAACCAGAATTTAAAGAAGTCAACTTCCAGGTTGAATTATTCATCTTTTAGATGCTTTAGAAAACTCTCTACAGAATGAATGAAACTGTTCAATGGAAGGGCAAAGTAGCTTAGTGTTCAATCGCATGGACCCTGGGGCTAGACTGAGTTCAAGGCATTGTCTGTTAGGGTCTTGACAAGAAATCAAAAGTTACTCTAGATCTTTCCACTAAAGGGAATTTAATATAAGGGGTTGGTTAAATGAGTAATAGATTTGTTGAGAAATCATACATGAGATTGTGAGTCCACCAAGAGATTAGTAGCTACAGGAAGCTGCTTCCACTTCTAGGGCTAGATGGGCAATGGGAAGAGGTGGTGTTACCAGAACCTTGAAGCCAGGCTGTCTGGTTGAGGCTAAAACCCAGGCAGAGGCTGCCCAGGTAGACCTGGGGCTGTGGAGGGAGAGCTGTCTACATGTATCTGGAGAAAACACAGCTGCTTCCAGGGATACTACAGGAAGAAGGGGGAAAAAGAGACAGAGAGACTGACTTTTCGCCAACTCCTTCCCTACAATTTTCTTTCTAACTATCAGTGCCTCCCATTGACCAAACCTATGCAGAAGCCAGAGGACAGGGGAACCTGGGGATGTTGTTGCCTGTGATGAACAGCATAGCAGGGGAAGGGAAGGAGAGAAGTGAATTTGAAGCAGTTAATGGCTACAAAAGCCGTGCTCCATCATTTATTAACTGTGATTATGGGCAAATATCCCTGTCCCTCAGTTTCTCTACCTATAAAGTTGGGATTTCGAAATAGTGTCTCTCCATAGGGCATTTGTGAGAAGTAAATAAGTTGATAGATGTGAAGTGTTTGGAACAGTTTTTGGCAAAGAGTAAGCCCAGTAGAACTTACTATAATATGAGATAATAAGGTACCGATAAGACCTACTACTGTTAATTTTATCATACACAATATTATACAACATTGTGTTTAATAAAGGCCTCAGTTACGGGAGCTCATAGTTCAACTGTCTCAGCTAACTATAAACGAATGAGTCTGACTGTTCCGATCCATGTCATCCTCCGTAAAAGCCATCCTCATAAACCTAAGCAATGTTCAGGCTGCAGTTTAAGGAAGCTCATGAATCACTTGGTAAGCCCAGCCCCTGCCAGCACACTCAGCAAGGAGCACTCAGCATAACCTGCTCTGTTGAGTTAGAATGGCTTCATCAGATGAAAATAAGAAACATAAGAAAACAGTATTTTCAGTTTACCCCACAAACAGCTGCCCTCTGGCCTTTTTGACAAATATATACATCAGTCCGTAATCCTCCTTGAGAATTGCCATCTTCAAAGTTCTGGGATCAGAAATGAAAGCTGGTGGTAAAAGGGAGAATGCAAATAACATGGATAGGAGCAAAAACAGTAATTCATAGAAATGAGAGAGAGTTCACATGGTTTATAGATATCTAAAAAATTATAGCAGATCATTTAAGAGTAAAAAGGACATCAAATGTTCAATCAGTGAAGGCAGCTGTTAGGTTAACGTGTCCTTCTGCATAAAAACGGAGAAACATATCAGGTGGCATATGAATGACAAGAAGAGGGAAAGAAAACTCCAGGCGACAGAGTATTGCTTAATGCTTTAATACTGTGTGGGACCCAGTGCTTCTGTTGCTTTTTGGCACTGGCAGGGAGACAGATTGGTAGCAGTCTATCTAGTAGGTATTTTATTTGTTTTTGTTTTTGTTTTTTTTTGCAGTACGCGGGCCTCTCACTGTTGTGGCCTCTCCCGTTGCGGAGCACAGGCTCCGGACGCGCAGGCTCAGCGGCCATGGCTCACGGGCCCAGCCGCTCCGTGGCAAGTGGGATCTTCCCGGACCGGGGCACGAACCCGTGTCCCCTGCATCGGCAGGCGGACTCTCAACCACTGCGCCACCAGGGAAGCCCTCGGAAGCCCTCTAGTAGGTATTTTACATCTCTAAGTTTCCTTGTGGTGAGCTCATTGGATTACTAAACTTGGAGAAAATTCCAATATCTTTGAAATAAACAATAGTTCATCAGGACCTGGCAGGTAGATTTCTGCAAATGCATTTTCAAATGTTTGCTCTTTGCTGTGAGTGAAGATGAATTCTGGCATTGGTGAAGATGCTGGATATTTTTGTTTGTCTTTGCAATTGCGTGGCATTGGTAAGAGCAGCACTTTGCTGACAACGTACGCAGGAGTGCTGGGCCAATCATCCTATCAAGTTAAACCTTTGGCTCTACTTTGGCATTCCTGATTTGGATATTTCAGACTGAGACTTCTGAGGGCATGAATTATGCAGGTAAAAGACCCAGGCTCTACATCACTTTGCCTGTTCAAACTTGACTCTAATGTTCATTAGATTGTATTTTGCATATCACTCTTTCATAGACTAGACTGTGGGCATCATGGGAGTAGGGAGTGATCTGCCCTTTTTACTGTTATATCCCTAGTGTTCAGGTAGTGCCTGATAAATGCTAGGCTCTTGGGAATTATTTGTTGGATGAACGAATGAAAGTTTTTGGTTGACTAGTAGACATTTCTGTAGTTGCTAGTGAGAAACAACTTGAAAAATCGTCAGACAGTTTTCGAGGATATTGTTGCCTCAAAAGGTAGGCAAATATTATATTGCTGGTGGGAGGCTGACTTTGAGAATTCTCATTGTTTCTAGGCATCTTTGTTATATAACAATGTCAGAATAATACTGCTTTGGTCGATGTGACTATACTGATGGCTACTTCCTCAGGTTTTCTTGAGTGGAACTTCTCACTTCAGCACTGTTAAGAGCCGAGTTGGATCAAGGGTTAGGCAGTAGTATCTACCGCTTAGTGCTTTACCATATGTGATCTTTGAAACTGACAGTTAACAAATTGGGAGTTGTGGTTCATGCCTTTTGGAGGCCGATGAAATTCTATATTGGTTTAGTGTAGCTTTCCAAAGTGTATTATATAGAGCATTAGTTACATAAGATACTTTATAAGAGTGAGAAAAAAGTCCTATGGTCAAATAACATTGTGCGAGGCTGTGTAGTATTGGCCTACCTTGGAAATTCATGACATACATAATTAGCATAGTAAAAGTTCTGAGAAGTTATATAGTAAAGTAACCTATTCATTTTTAACTCTGAGTTTCTCAAATTGAGTTAAGTACAGAAGTCTTTCCCCCCTTATTAACATTCCCACAAGATTTTCCTTCCATTGAACAGACATTAGGAAAATTTAGTAGAATAAAAAGAGGATTGACGGACCTATCAAAAGAATTGAGTTCCTCCCTAGCTCTCCTACATAATAGCTATGTGACATGGGTGTGAATTCCCATTTTCAAAAGGGGATTATACCACATGTCTTCAGGGCTAAGACGGAAGTTTTGTTTTCATACGTTCAAGTTTTTGAAATCAGAAAAAGTATTATGATCCATCTAACATGACATTTATTTTTTTCTGAGAAAAGTTATAATTAAATTGGTAGTTCAGCTTATAATTTATGGCATCTTAGAGACAAGGAAATATGGCAAAACCTCCCTGCCAACTTCTCAGGGTTATTGTAAAAAGCAAATGCATCCATCGATAAGAAGGAAGCACGTACAAATCCATAATAATGGATTATTATTTTGCCTGGTTTGTCTGGAATAAATGGGAGGGGCAAACTACGAGGAGAACGATGTCTTTTAATATCATTTCCTCAGGTGGACAGAAACACACCAAATCTATGTATTATAAATGATTTCTTTTCATTTTCATTTGGTTGCTTGACTTTATTTAAATGATAGCTCTTCTTTATGTACATAGTCACAGCCTAAATTACAAAACAAAAATAAAACAATTTTTAATGTTCAGTAACGATTTCTGGCAAAACAAATAAGTTGAAAATGTGCTATAACTTTATTTGCTGTTAAGAGGAGTTTGGAATGAAGTGGGTGCTTCTTGGAACCCAGCAGAGGAATTAATTTCTCAGCAAGCATTTACCGAACTTATGTACCCACTTCTGCATTAAGAGCTGTGAAAAATACAGTTTAGTAGACACTAAGTGGATGTTTTTAGAATGACTTTTGGTTAGACTCTCTGATAGGTACTGACTGTAATATGGATGAACGAAGGCAGATCACTACCCTGGAGCAACTCACAGATTAATGAAGAATACAAATGGGTAACCAGATTAGTGTCACATTATAAGTATTTACAAAGCATGGTTGAGGGACCAAAGAAATGGTTACTGTGAACTAACTCAGCTTTGTGGAGTTTGATGGGACTTGAAGCTTCACAAGATGAGGGAATATGGGCTGAGTATTGAAGGATCAGTAAGAGTTTGGCAGAAAGCATGGAAAATGGTTAAGGCGTTAAATAATCACATGTGCAGAAGCACAGTCGGATGAAATTGCATGTGTGCCCCATGATCTCTGCAAAATGGATTTATCTGGTATGAACATTTCACGGAGTCATAACAAAAGGTGAGCCTGGAAATGAGCCTGGTGACTGCGAAGGGCCATTGTATGCCATTGTAACATTTTTGGCCGGTACAGTGGAGGTGATGGGGAGTCCTTAGAGGGTTTTGAGTTGGTGACTAACAAGATCAGTTCTGTATTTTTTAAAAATTCCTCGGTTCGCAGCCTGGAGCATGGATTAAAAGGCAGAAAGACTATTTAGGAGGCTGTTGTAATAATCTGGTCAAGAGATGATAGTGGGGCTGGAAAGATAAGGGCACATTTGAGAGATGATTCTAAGGTAGAAGCTGTAGAATTTCGAAATTAAGCAGACATGGGTGGGATAGAGGGAGAGGGAATAATCAAAGAGTAAAGTCTGTGCTTTTGAGCTTCAGAGATTGAGTAGATGGTGATGTCATAATTTATAGTAGCAAATTTAGAAGGAAGAGTGTGCTTAGAGAAAAGATAATTACTTTAGTGTCAGTGTTATTTTCAACAGTCAATAGGACATATGGAAAAAAGATAATATTTCTGCCTGCCTAGAGCCTATTATTTGTTTAATATGACAGAATTACACATATCCTTCAAGTGGCTTCTGTTGTAGAGTAGTCATGAAGTCTCCGCTGAGCCTGAGGAGAGAATTCCAGAGGCTTCAGAGAAGGCTTAATTAAAGAGGTGGCATTAAAGGTGGATCTGGAAGGATGAGTAAGAATTCATAAAGTTCATAACAGAGATTCATTAAAAAAAAGCCATTCTGTTCAGGGGAAACCGCATGGACAAAAGCAGAGAGCTGTGAAAGATATAGAATGTCTGGGAATTGTAAGAACTTCAACATAGCTGAAGTGTGTGTGGTGAAAATGGTGGGGCAAGAGATTTAAGTTTAAGCTTTCACCGGTACCAAAGTCAAAGAGTTTACACTTTACTCTGTAGGAACCAATGGACGTTTAAAGCAAAAGAGTAGCATCCACAAATGTGTGCATGTGTAATTGGCGATGAGGCATTGAGTTCAAAAGACATCAGAAGGGAAGTCTGTGATCCCTTTTGTGGTATCAGGTTAAGGCTGTGCACCTTAATGACGTCTAATTAAGGTCTTCCACTACTCCTGTGTCCCAAGAGATTTGGCTCCATTGGGAGTGTTCTCGCTCTTATTTGAGTTTGCCAGCCATTTTTCTTGTGTACAGAAAACAGCTTCTGCCTCTGCAGTGTGACATCAAGCAGGCTTGAATTGATTCTGCTTAGCTCAGCATGCCACGCACTGAGATTTCTCTTGGAAGAATTACCACTGTGAGTCCCAGACTGTGTCTGATAGTGCTTTATATTTTAGTAAAGAAAATAGTTATAATAAACTCCAGTGAGTGCCTGGCAGATATCAAATATCTAGTTTAAAAGGCGGTTGGGAATCTATTCAACCCATCTGGCTATTTCAAGGTAGAAAAGTTACGCTCCGTGTGTGTGTGTGTGTGTGTGTGTGTGTGTGTATGTGTATACAGAGTAATAGTTTATTTCTTCCATGTAGAGTTATATTTTGAAGGCTGTTTCCCTTAATGCAGTATTTCTTCAACTATAATCCTTATTCAAAATGTAGATTCATGATCCCCGTCCCAAACCTACTGAATCAAAATGTGTAGGTTTAGAGCCCAGTGGTTTGCATCTTAAAAAGGTCTCCATGTATTTCTAATGCTATTTAAAGTTTGAGAACCACTAAAATATAGAATCTACAGACTCATAAGGTCATGCAGGAATATTTAATTTATAGATCTCCCAGACTCTACACTGCATGGAGTTACTATTAAACACAACAAAATAGGCTTCCTTCAAAATAACCCTTGGCATTCCGAGGCAGGAGAACCACACAGTGAATTAGAAAGAGGACTCTAGCTGCCAGATGTTAGGCTGGTCATTAGGACAATGAGACAAACTAAAAGTAATAATCAAGCCCTTATTTACTTAATGTGATATTGCAAGCGAGAGGCAAAAAGTGGAGGCAACTCTCTAGTGTACCATTTCCCCCCATGGAATGGCACCGGGCAAGGGTCAGATGGATGAAGTGCAGACGAGGATAATAATTTTACTGCTGAGAAGCCCTGAACAAGTCTCCTTCCTCTTTATGACCTATGGGCTGGAGATACGGAGAGGGAGAAGGGCTAGGAGTGAAAAGGTAATGAGACAAAGTGAAGTGCTTCAGCGAAGACCCCTAATAAGCACATCTCAGTGGAGATGCAAGAAATGCCTCAACTGAAGTTCCCTATGAGAAGGCCTCCAAATGGAGATGCTTGGGCTAGGAATGCAAATATGTAGATGAGCATGGTTGGCCCAAAGTGGGCAGCCTGAGTCTGTGACTGTACCTGTCTCTGGAGAACTGCAGTGCAGTGACTGTGCCCTGAGTCTAGTATGGGGAGAGCAGCTTCTCCCCATGAGGCCTGCCAAACAAAGCCTTGTGGTTGCCTGTGGCCAGGACTGAAAAATCAATGCAGGATTTTAGTTTGGAGTTGGACTCCTCAAGGATTTGACTGGGAACCAGGAGATCAGAATTCTACGCCCAGTTTTGCCAGCTATTCACTGGGTGAGGCCAGCTTTTCTTTTGGGGCCTCTGTTTCCTCATTTATCAAAATAAGGAGGCTCTACTTTAATATCCACATGCTCAGCCTATAAGGGTCCTTTCACCTCTGATATTTGTAGTTTCACTGCTGAGAGCAGGTGATTGATGTCCAGTACCTGGATTACTCCTCCTGCCACAGATCAGCTCTCATGTAAACTGGGGAAAATAGTTAATGACCGCTAGGCGGCCTCTTGGTGCTCATCCTGAGAATAGTAGCATCTTCCTCATCTTAGAAAACCAGAGAGGCTTTTGAACAGCTTTTTGCTTCCTGGGGATTCTCTTTAGCGAATACTAGGTAAAGGTCAAAGGCAGTAGCAGCTCTATTAAAGGTGACTCTTGGCAAGAGGCTTCTCGCTCCCATCTGGCTTACTAGGCTCTATCATTTATGATCTGAAGGCACAAGGCCGATTTGTTATGGTGGGAGGGGCTGGTAGAACATGACAAAAGCATCTATAGCTGGGGAGTTACATTTAATAGGTCTTTTCAGCAGCAAGTTTCAGGTGGTTTTAGCAATATGAGGTGTGAGCATATAGATGATTCACTGCCCTGGAGCAGGTCTGTGGCTCATACTACCTTGGATCCCCAGCCCGGAGAACATAGTATGTGGGGAAATATGTCTTGTTATAGTTTGTATTGTGATTATCAATAGCCAGTGATTAGAGAATACTTATTCCAGTTTAGGCACTTTAAATATATGCTCTTCTCAATTTAATCCTCACAAGCCACCCTATGGAGGAAACACTATTATTATCCCCATTTTACAAATGAGAAAACTGAATCTCACAGAGACTCCATGGCCTACTCAGGGTTACATAGCTAACATTGGACTGAGTCAGGATTCGAATGTCATGTGCCTGACTTCGGAAACTATATTCTTAGCCCCTATGCTGTGCTACCTCTCCTTCTGTCGGGTTAATTCAACCAGGGCTGGCCACATCCTTGGGTGAAGTAGATCAATACCAAGGTGGTATGATTTGAGGACTGTTAAAATATTCTGCCAAGTCAACCTTTCTACGTTGGACTTTAAAGGTGGATTCATCTGTAGTTTGACAGAAATGTGTAATATACCAGAGAAACAAATCGCCAAGGCCAATGAGCCTGTAATATACCCGTTTCCCATCACAGAGCTACGCTTATTGTATGGTGCGTTCGCAATGAGACAACCTTAACAGGTCGAGAATGTAAAATTCAGAGAGGAATTTGAGATCCAGCCATTGAAAGAGCTTAATAACACCCAAGGGTACAGTCCTAGAAGAGTTGGCTACTTTTGTTTTAGAAAGATATTAATTGTCATTTGTCATATACATGAATGTGATTGTCAACTCCTGGGTGTTGAGTGTTGCTGGGGAGAACGGCCCTCTGTGGATATATGTATGCCACGGTACGGGAGGGGACTAGCTAAATTTTTACTTTCTCCAATCTGTGTCTCTTTGTTTGTGTCTATTCTCAGTCATAATGAAGGAAACTAGGGTAGCTTAAACAACTTTCTGCCTGCGGGCTAAGTCATGATATCTTTGGAGTTTTATTGTTAAAATGTCAGTATCTTTTGAGAGAGAGATGTCAGGTACCATCAATTCCTTAGTTGTAGTTTATCCACTGATGTGAAGTCTGAGGAAGCTCCAGTTATATAATTTTATTCAGGTGTTAGATCTGGCCCCTTTGAATGTGTGTTCTGGAAGGTGGTGGGATGGCAGAAGTGCAGGCAAAGTTAATCCTTGGGTTCTGGGCAACTCTCCTGGGGGAGAGGCAGAGGCAGGCAAGAGGGTCAAACTTACTTTACCTCCCTTTAATCCACAGCCTGACTCTGAGCACTTCCATCTCGACAGCGACAGAGTTTCTGAGCAGTCAACTGATGTTGTTTTTTTAGTATCGATTATTTCCCTCCTGAGCTCATGGATTCTTGCATCCTAAACAGTGAGACAAGTGGCCATAATCGAATGCTCAGGAGCCTGAACAAAGTTGAAAGGAAGTTCACTAAATAAACCTAAAACCTTGTAGTGAAAAGAGAAAATGCTTTGGAATGTCTTTCTAACTTCAGAAACACACAGTAGCATTTTGCTCACACTGGGAATTAATTGGTTGATGAATTCATTTTACAAAAGATTCTATCCAGGTGTTTCTTAAATGAGGACTCTGGCAATTCAGAAATATGAATGCTTCCAGAAAATTGAAAGGCACTGTGGTGCAGTGGAAAAAGCATGGGCTTTGGAAACAGCCTTGGGCAAGTTACTTAACTTCTCGGTGCCTCAGTTTCACTTTTTCATCTGTAAAATGAGGAGAACAGCACTTGCCCCGCTTCATAGAGTTATTGTGAGGCTTCAGTATGATAAAATCTGTAAAGAGCCTACTATAGTTCCTGGCATATAGTAGATGCTTGAAGATGCTACTTCCATTCTTCCCCCTGGGTGGAAGATCTATGTTGGAGTAGAAAAGGGAGTCTAAACCATAGAAAGACAGAAGCCATAGCTCATGCAAAGAAATCCTACTGAAGATAAAGCAGCACTGAAAGCATGATGCAGTTCTGTAGACAAAGTTTATGCAGTCTCTACAAATGGTTTGTGCACAGTGTCTCAGGGAGCAAACTTATAGCAGTGCCTGGAAGAAAGAGCCATTAAAAGATGATGGCAGCATGGGACACCCAATACAGTTGGCACTGGCACTCTTTTCACTATCAATATGGCAAGAAGTCCTTCAGCACACTCCTACTATATCAGAACCACCCCTGTTTACAAAGAAAGTGACTGCTTACTTGGGCAAGATTTTCGATGTGCGCTGTCAATAGCAATCAGGGAAAAATCCCCATTCAAATACCTGCATATCATTGTAGTTATTCAAACAGACAAAAATAAGCAGTCTTTAGTGTTGGAGAAGATGTGGGGAAAATGCACTTGTATGCACTGCTGGTGGGAATGAAAATAGGTACAACCCTTTGGAAGATGGTTTGGTAGTTTCTGTAAAATTTTGAAATGGGCCTTTACATCAGCCCAGCAATTCTGCTTCTGTGTATATATCCTAGAGAAATACCCCCATGGGCATTGGGAGACATATTCAAAGGATGGTTATTGTAGATTTAGTTGTAATAGCCTGACTGCTCATCTGTCGGGAAATGGTTACACATTATAACACATTCATGTGATGAAATATTATGCAGCCCTTTAAAAATGAGATGTATTGGGCTTCCCTGGTGGCGCAGTGGTTGAGAGTCCGCCTGCCGATGCAGGGGACGTGGGTTCGTGCCCCAGTCCGGGAAGATCCCACATGCCGCGGAGCGGCTGGGCCCGTGAGCCATGGCCGCTGAGCCTGCGCGTCCAGAGCCTGTGCTCCGCAGCGGGAGAGGCCACAACAGTGAGAGGCCCGCATACCGCAAAACAAAACAAAACAAAAACAAAAACAAAAACAAAAATGAGATGTATTGGATGCAGGGATATGTAAGTATTCCTGATTCATTGTTGAGATTTAAAAGCAAATTTCAGTGCAGTGTTTATAGCATAATATCAAATTAATTTTGTAAAAGTTTAGAGGTGGTATATACCTATATTTGTGTAGAAAAACATCTGGAAAGATAAGAGTTGCCCCTGGGGAATTGGGATGGGAGTGCTCTTGGTTTGGGGGGAGTCTTGAAACGTCACTTTCTCTGTTTACTTCTTAGATGTCTGCATTGTTTGAAATTCTTTAGAGGAACATGTTTCAATCTTCCAAATAAATCATAAGATAATAAAACAAATGTATGTGACAGATGGACTCAGTCACTTCTAGCCCTTGCTTGGTTTGCATTTTCTCAGAATTTTCGAATAATAGTAATAATGATAATGATAGTAGCTAACATTTGTTAAGTGCTCACTGTGTGCCAGGCGATGATCTAAGTGCTTTACCTATATTAACACATAAAATCTTCACAAGATCCTTATGAGGTTGTCTTAGTCTGTTTGGGCTGCTGTAATAAAAGTACAACATACTAGGTGGTTTATAAACAGTAGAAATTTATTCCTCACAGTTCTGGAGGCTGAGAAGTCCAAGAGCAAGGCACCAGCAGATTCAGTGTCCAGTGAGGGCCTGCTTCCTGGTTCATAGACGGCTATCTCCTTGCTGTGTCCTCATATGGTGGAAGGGGTGAGGAGGCTCTCTAGGGTGTCTTTTATAAGGGCACTGATCCTATTCATGAGGGCTCCACCCTCACGACCTAGTCATCTCCCAAAGGCCCCACCTCCTAATACCATCACAGTGGGGGTTAGGATTTTAACGTACGAATTTTGGGGAAGGTGACACAAACATTTAGTCTTATAACAGAGGTAGAAATTATTATCATCCCCATCTTACAGATCAGGAAACTGGCTCAGGCAGATTAGAAAACTTGTTAAATCTCCTACGTCTTGTGATTAATGGAGCTGGGATTTGAAGTCAGAGGAACTTGCTTTAGAGCCAGCCTGCTTAAGAACTACTGCATAGTGTCACTCAGATGAAAGAGGTAAATGACATAATCTGTGCTCTCAAAGGGTTTAGAGACTGACTGGGGAGATGCACACTCTCTTTCTCTGTTTTCGTTTTTTTTTTTTTGTCCCTTATGTCTCACAGATACATGTACACATACACATTCAGAAATACACATGAAAAAATATAATACAAATGAGTGCTACAGAGAATGAATGCTACAGGAGGTATCTAGGAGAAAGTGTTCATTGTAGGCTCAAGGACTCAGAGACCAATGCTTAGAGTCGGACCTATAGCTCACCTTCTCACCTGATTCTTCTGTGGCCAAGAATATATTTAGTGGGGCAGTTGTTAGGGGTACTTGAACAACTTATGGCTAAAGAATAAAACAAAGCCTAGAAACCAATTCAGACCCTAGTGTATCTGTTACTCCCCAGCGTTGGGCTTGGGCATTGCAGCAGCCATGAACCCAACTATGGTAACTAAAGTGGTTCTGTTGGCCTATGCTACAGGAGAGCCATTGTCGGTATTCTGGGCCTCAACCTCGTCTCTCTCTTTAATATGGAGTAAGTCCAATCTAAAGTTATATGAAACCACAAATGGAAGGGCCTTTCTGTGCTCTGTCTTCACTTTTTTTTAATAGATGAGAAACTGAAACCCAGAAAACTTAATCAACTTGATCAAGGTCACACTGCTATTTTGGTCACCAAAATAATGCATATATGGTAGGATGTTGCTTTCCTTTAAAGTAAAATGCATCACCCAGCTAAAGGAGCCCCTCTGCCTGCCTTGTGATTTAGGTAAAGGATTTAGGGGCTTTAATGTAGGGTTTGCTTTCTTCCGCCCTCTCTCTCTAAACACACACGTACACCCACACGTACATGTACAACAATTTCACTTCCTGATGCTTTTGTTTGTGTTTTTCTCTGTTGATTACCACTTACCCTCCACATAAAGTATTGGAGGAATTTGGTCAGCTTTTTTCCTCCCTGAATATGGGTGGAGAGGGGAAAAATGTTTGATCTGCCCAGACATGACTTTTCAAAGGGTATCGTTCTCATGGCCAGAGGATGAATGATGGGACTCCTAATAGAATCTTGAGAACAGGCCCCAGTTTTCAGGGATGGCATTTCGCGTGCTTGCTTGGAAGATGAGTTAGTACCTCGGTGACATGATCAATTATATGGGGCCAAGGTTAGGATTATATAACAGACCTGCCTGCGGGAGAAACCTTATAAAACGGAGGGGTGGAAAAAATGTGCTGTGCAACTGCATAATAATCTTGTGAAAAACAAAATGCCTTATTCATTTTAATAAACACACCGGGAAAAAACGATGAGTCTTCACTCTAATAAACTGCAAGGCTTCATAATAAAAGCGAAGCTGCTTTTTCCCCCAAAAGAAGCACAAAATCAGTCTTCACAAGCAACATATTTTCTGGGCTCTTCTGCTCCCCAATTTATAAATGGGTATTTTTTCCCCAGGTTAGGTGGAGGTGGGTAGGGAAGAGTGGGACTCACAGGCGTCTATAGCTTTCGGAGCTATGTGTCATGGGGCTGTTTTCAAAGTCCTTCCCAGTTCAGGAGTAACATTAATTAATTTGAGGGTTAATTTGGGGGTTGAGTCATGCACCGTAGAAGCACACAAAAGGGTGTGTCAGAGAAGAGCCTTAATTCAGCTCTGCTCTAGGTAAGATCTGACACTTGACGATACAGCTGGATCCATGCTTGTTTCTAGGCCCAGCCAGGCTCGTCATTCCTTCATTCTCTGCTGGGATATTTCATACCAGCCTGCACATAAAATCTGGTGCTTAGATTTCCTTTCCCATCCCCATCCAAACAATACTTTGTTTCTTCTTCCTTCATGCTGAAAGGAACATCTGCTTTTAGCCTAGTTCCTCTGATTCTAAAGATCTTAAAAGGTAATTTCTCCCAGCAACCATTTCTTAGCACTTCCCTATAACTCCCTGCCTTTCAGTATAGACTTAGATGCTTCTCTTCAGTGTTACCTTAATAGACACACACACACACACACACACACACACACACACACACACACACACACACACACACACACACACACACACACACACACACACACACCCCTTGCTTTACCTACCATTGTCTACTTCTGTGGCTTTCTTATCCCACACATAAAACGCTCAGAGATAGAGCTCAGGTATGCTTTGGATCTGGATCTGTATCAGGCAGCACTGTGGTTGGCACAGAGTAGGGGCTCAGTCAGCGATTCTGGAATCCAAGTAAATGCTGTGGCTTACCTGATACCGTGTGATGAGAGGGAGCGGTGATGAATTAATCTGAATAATATCCTTATTAGAATGGATTTCAAGAACAAGCAGTTTTTGAAAAGCCTAAAAACAGGAAATATGGAGGCTGTGAGTTGCAGCAGCACTGCAAACAGGGACACAGGGCT